>NC_138768.1:74707157-75307157 GCF_965119305.1 Pelophylax lessonae
TATACACTTTACATACACACAAATATGAATTTTTAATACTATATGACATATTGTGATGTTATTTATGCTTTTACTATATGACATAGGAGTCTGACGCAGGATTTTCTGGTGATTTCCATGCCTGTTATGACATGTATACAACATCTATAGAAGGAAATCACACCAGAAAACCATATGGCAGGCAATCGTTTACATTCAGTCACAAAGAGCTGATTTTATCTATCCATTTTTTTTTTTGTGCTGCAGCACGTTTTCTCATATACGAGACAGCTGACCCCCCCTCCCCTTCCCCAGCTCCGTCATGTATAGAAGACATAGGGAGAAGATCACATGACTCCCCATTCGCCACCACGCCACATCAATCCCAGCACTTTATTAGCTGCGATAACCCCGCCATTAATTCAGTGTGGAAGCTCTGGGCAGGACGCCTCTGATTAATGGGTGGATGGCCGAGATCTTAAAATAGAGATTTAGAATGTTAATTAAATAGGACAGCGAGTCCCATACACGAAGCTCGGGTGCCGTGCATTTACTTGGGCGTTGAGTAAACTGCTCAGATGTTTGTAGTCGGCACGTGCCAAGTTTGGTTTCCCATAGCAACCAGAATTTGGTTCAGTGGTGGGTGAATTCTGACAGGCTGGAATGCCACAAATTGTGAATGCCAGCAAAGCAGTAATAAAGTAGAACTAAAGCCAAAACGTATCTTTCAATATGGGGTGAAGTAGGAGTAAGAGTAAAACCCCTCTCTGGTTTTTTATTTGTGCCCCTTTTGGGGGATTACCCCTTTACTTCCTGTTCTGCAGGCAAAACAGGAAGTGAGAGAAAATCTCTCTAAAAGGAAATGCTGTCTTAGTTGTCACTTGAAGATCTGTCCCCATTGGAAGATTTCTGGTGGTAACTTTTAATATCGGCTTCTACCTTCTCAGTGACAACAGCCATTAGAATAAATTGATCCCCTAACGGGGACACAGACAGCAAAAAAAAAATCTGAAAGGGGTTCTAACCACTCAGTGGCCTAGGATACACCTGGGGAAAACACTGGTAGGGGGCCACAAGTTTGTTTTAGTAGAATACGCCTCTCAATAGGGCCACCAGAGCCCCAGCTATTCCTACGTAAATAGCGACTTTCTAAAAAAACGTCATTACTGTATTTCCATAGGCTTTGGCACCTCCCACCCTCCCCATAGATTTATAGAATTTGCTCTATTACAGACACACTTTGAAGCAGCACATTACCCAACTTTTGCAGGACATGGCATAACCCAATTGTTTAGTTTACAAAACGCAAGAAAGTCACATGCAGAGGTTTTCAGCATACTAGATGTCAGTGTTTCTGTTCATCCAGCCCTGAGATTTACCCTGCTCTGCCACACAGCACAGCCTTGTCTGACAGGGCAAGCTCACTTTGATTCCAATCACACACTGCCCAATTTTTGCTATAACCTAATGCAATCGTCTAGCTTATGAAACGCAGGAGACCTTCGCTGGGATTTTTTTGACAAACTAGATACCTACTGAGCACGTGATCGCCGAGCCACGAGGAAGGAGCACTCCATGTGGGCAAGGACAGGATGATATGGTACACAAAAAGTTGAAGTGGAATGGGAAACATGGCTGTGAATGAGAAGATCATTGCGGGGGAGACCTCGGTGTCTGCTGCCAGACTATGACAGGTGCCTGGCGCCCGTGCAGCGTTTCATAACGCATGAAAAATTGGCAGCAACCTACAGGCTCAGTCTATCAGCGGCAGCTGTCACTTCTGCCTCTGCACCGCATGCAGTCTCCGAGTGACAGCAGCGGTGTGTACTATATCCAATCCCCTGCAACTCACACAACCCAAACCCGAAACAACCGCACCATGACAATTCCTCAACAAAACCCCCCCTGTGGTTACAAGCCTCAGATTGCTATGGAAAGGCAGATTGTCTCCATACATGGAGCTAGAGGAAAAACAAGAGGCTGCACAGGAGCTATGGCAAGACACCCAGGGTTAGGCTGCCAGAGGAGCAGCATGCGATGGACGAGAGCAAAACATTAATGCACGCTTATTTCCCCTTTGGGACACAGCTGCGACACTCTTCGTGCATGGCTGCCTACTTGCCAACACTGGGAGAATCATTTCCAGGGACACAGCTGATGCCCCACATGAGCAGGAGGCACTGTGTTCCACCATGACAGGTTCACTACACATGACTGCTCACAATCAATAAATATGAATATAGCAATTCTATAGATTGGCAGAATTAAAGGTCTAGAAACAGGACCCTTGTAGGCTTCATTTTAACCTGTTATTATCAATAAATTTGAATTATATATTGTCCATGAATATAAGAATTATATATATTGGCAGAATCTTCACTATCAATAAAGATTAATATATATAAATTCTATAGATTGGCAGAATCTTCATGATCAATACATATAGGGATTCTAAAGATTGGCAGAATCTTCACTATCAATAAATATGAATATAGAGATTCTACAGATTGGCAGAATCTTCACTATCAATAAATATGAATATAGGGGTTCTATAGATTGGCAGAATCTTCACTATCAATAAATATGAATATAGGAATTCTATAGATTGGCAGAATCTTCACTATCAATAAATATGAATATAGGGATTCTATAGATTGGTAGAATCTTCACTATCAATAAATATGAATATAGGAATTCTATAGATTGGTAGAATCTTTACGATCAATAAATATGAATATAGGGATTCTATAAATTGAAAGATTCTTCACTATCAATAAATATGAATATAGGGATTCTATAGATTGGTAGAATCTTTACGATCAATAAATATGAATATAGGGATTCTATAAATTGAAAGATTCTTCACTATCAATAAATATGAATATAGGGATTCTATAGATTGGTAGAATCTTTACAATCAATAAATATGAATATAGGGATTCTATAGATTGGTAGAATCTTTACGATCAATAAATATGAATATAGAGATTTTATAGATTGAAAGATTCTTCATTATCAATAAATATGAATATAGGGATTCTATAGATTGGCAGAATCTTCACTATCAATAAATATGAATATAGGGATTCTATAGATTTTCAGAATCTTCACTATCAATAAATATGAATATAGGGATTCTATAGATTGGCAGAATCTTCACTATCAATAAATATGAATATAGGGATTCTATAGATTTTCAGAATCTTCACTATCAATAAATATGAATATAGGGATTCTATAGATTGGCAGAATCTTCACTATCAATAAATATGAATATAGGGATTCTATAGATTGGCAGAATCTTCACTATCAATAAATATGAATATAGGGATTCTATAGATTGGCAGAATCTTCACTATCAATAAATATGAATATAGGGATTCTATAGATTTTCAGAATCTTCACTATCAATAAATATGAATATAGGGATTCTATAGATTGGCAGAATCTTCACTATCAATAAATATGAATATAGGGATTCTATAGATTGGCAGAATCTTCACTATCAATAAATATGGATATAGGGATTCTAGTGATTGGCAGAATCAAAGGTCTTATCAATAAATATAAATACATGTGAATTCTATGTTATTAACAAATATAAATATATGCATGTATATGAATTCTATAGATTGGCAGAATCAAAAGTTTAGAGATAGGACTCTTGAAGGCTTCATCTAGTCCCATCATTATCAATAAATATAATAAAAGATATAAGTACATATAAATTCTATAGATTGAAAGATCTTTATTATCAATAAATATATGAATTCTATATATTGGGACATCTTTTTTTATCACTAAATATGAATATCTGAAGATAAATGAGTTTTAAAGATTGGGAGGTCTTCTTTATCAATAAATATTAATGTAAGAGTATATATGGATTCTATAGATTAGGAGGCCTGCATTATCAATAAATGGGAGTTCTATAGATTGACAGAATCAAAGGTCTAGAGACAGGACCCTTGAAGGCTTCATCTAAATCCATCATTATCAATAAATAAGAACGCTATGCTATTAATAAATATGAGGTGTATCTGAATTCTATAGATTCTAGTCAGAATTTTCCTTATTAATAAATATGAATCCTAAAGATTGGCAGAATCAAATGTATAGATTCAGCTGGCTTCATCCTAACCCATCATCAATAAATATGAATATATGAGTGTATCTAAATTCTATTGTTTGGTAGAATCTTCCTTATCAATAAATATGAATATAAATAAATTCTATAGGTTAGTAATCCTCATTAATAAATATGAATATACTGTATGCAAATTCTAAAGACCGTCAGAATGAAACGTAGAGAGACAGAACCCTTGAACCCATCATACACTCACTATCAGACCCGATCTTCTCAGGCTTCGGTGCTTTTTACCAATTCAACTCAGGACAACAGACAACTGGCAGAAAATTTCCCAACCAAACAAAGTTCTGCCCGGCGTGTGCGATCATTTTCACTTCATCAGAATAAATCAGATCAATGCAATGTTACCATTACAATATGCGACCGACCGAATCGGGTGGTTTACGAGCGATTGTTCGGAAAACAGACAGCTGGCAGAAAATTTCCAAACCTTGCGACTGATTTCACGACTTCGTAGTTATGCGACCGACCAAAGCGCGCGGTTTACGGGTGAAAGCCGACCAACTTAACTTCATCGCAATCGCTTTCACTCCATACACGACTCCATTTGAACAGCTCAGACCGTACGACGTAACCGTTCCGTGACGCGACCGACCAAAGCGCGCAGTTTACGGATGAACGCCAACCAACTTATCTTCATAGCAATCGCTTTCACTCCATACACGACTCCATCTGAACAGCTCAAACCGTACGACGTAACCGTTCCGTGACGCTACTGATCGAAGAGTTTATGGGTGAACGCCGACCAACTAAACTTCACCGCAATCGCTTTCACTCCATACACGACTCAATCTGAACCGCTTAGACCGTACGCCGTAATGGTTCCGTGACGCTACCCATCCAAGCGCGTGGTTTACGGATGAACGCCGACCAACTTAATTTCATCGCAATCGTTTTCACTCCATACACGACTCAATCTGAACCGCTTAGACCGTACACCGTAACGGTTCCGTGACGCTACCCATCCAAGCATGCGGTTTATAGGTTAATGCTGACCAACTTAACTCAGGACAACAGAAAACTGGCAGAAAATTTCCATACCATAGGTGACTGTGATCCTTTAGAATCCTTTGGGATAATTCAGATCATGCGACTTTACGATTCCATGACCAAAGTAATTAATGCCAAAACGAACCCTTGCAAGTACGGAACGCGTCCCGGAAATATTCCAACATCTGGGAAAAAAATCTGCAAGGCGCGAGCGCTGGTGTATGTGCTGAGGAAGAGCTTACGATCCCTCCAGGAGAGATGGCTGGATGTATGGGAAGGCTGGGAGTGATGATGGAAGATTGTATGGGAAGAGAAGAGGGATCTGTGTGCTGGAGGAAGTGTGGAGTGTCCCTTGAAGTAGAGGAGGAAGGTAGGCAGCAGTGATTACCTGTGAGCAGGCAGCATTCTTCTCCTACAATCCCAGGCTGGATCCAGATCCACCATCCCCATCCTGCAGATCCACATAGAGGTGGAGGGGGGCTGTGTGCCCCTCTGATCCAACTCCTCCTGTCCCCCCCTGATAGTATTCCAGCAGCCGGCTCACATTCCCAGCTCTTCTGGGCTCTCTTCTGTTTAAAAGGCTCCACTCCTCATCCCCAGTCCTCCTCCCTCCTCCCATTACACGTCATAGCCAGGCTGTCAGCGAGCAGAGCCTGCCTACCCAGCACTGTCATCCTGAGGGTGCTGCCTGCCTACCCCATCCCTCCCTCCATCCATCCCTCCATCCATCCAGCCATCACTCTATTCATCCCTCCATCCATCCCTCCATCCATCCAGCCATCACTCCATTCATCCCTCCATCCATCCAGCCATCACTCCATTCATCCCTCCATCCATCCCTCCCTCCATCCATCCAGCCATCCAGCCATCGCTCCATTCATCCCTCCCTCCATCCATCCAGCCATCCCTCCCTCCATCCATCCAGCCATCCAGCCATCACTCCATTCATCCCTCCATCCATCCCTCCATCCATCCAGCCATCACTCCATTCATCCCTCCCTCCATCCATCCCTCCATCCATCCAGCCATCACTCCATCCAGCCATCCATCCATCACTCCATCCATCCAGCCATCACTCCATCCAGCCATCACTCCATCCATCCATCACTCCATCCATCCATACAACCATCACTTCATCCATCCCTCCATCCATCCAGCCATCACTCCATTCATCCCTCCCTCCATCCATCCATCCAGCCATCACTCCATCCATCCAGCCATCCCTCCCTCCATCCATCCAGCCATTCCTCCCTCCATCCATCCAGCCATCCCTCCATCCATCCATCCAGCCATCCAGTCATCACTCCATCCATCCATCATTCTATCCATCCAGCCATCACTCCATCCATCCATCACTCCATCCATCCATCCATCACTCTATCCATCCAGCCATCACTCCATCCATCCAGCCATCCCTCCCTCCATCCATCCAGCCATCCCTCCATCCATCCATCCAGCCATCACTCCATCCATCCAGCCATCACTCCATCCATCCATCATTCTATCCATCCAGCCATCACTCCATCCATCCATCACTCCATCCATCCATCCATCCATCCATCCATCCATCCATCCATCCATCACTCTATCCATCCAGCCATCACTCCATCCATCCAGCCATCCCTCCCTCCATCCATCCAGCCATCACTCCATCCATCCAGCCATCACTCCATCCATCCATCACTCTATCCATCCAGCCATCCCTCCATCCATCCATACATCTTCCATCCATCCAGCCATCACTCCATCCACCCATCCATCCAGCCATCACTCCATCCATCCATCACTCCATCCATCACTCCATCCATCCAGCCATCACTCCATCCATCCATCACTCCATCCATTCAGCCATCACTCCATCCAGCCATCACTCCACCCATCCCTCCATCACTCCATCCATCACTCCATCCATCCCTCCAGCCATCACTCCATCCATCCTTCCCTCCATCCATCCCTCCATCACTCCATCCATCACTCCATCCATCACTCCATCCATCCAGCCATCACTCCATCCATCCATCACTCCATCCAGCCATCACTCCACCCATCCCTCCATCACTCCATCCATCACTCCACCTATCCCTCCATCCATCACTCCATCTATCCATCCATCCCTCCATCACTCCATCCATCCATCCCTCCATCACTCCATCCATCCATCACTCCATCCATCCATCCCTCCATCACTCCATCCATTCCTCCCTCCATCCAGCCATCACTCCATCCCTCCCTCCCTCCCTCCCTCCATCCAGCCATCACTCCATCTATCCATCCATTACTCTATCCATCCCTCCATCACTCTATCCATCCATCCAACCTCATCCCCAATCCAAGCAACACTCCATCTGCACCACCCTCTGTGCCTCCTGGCTGCACTGCTCTCCTTTAACCCCTTCTATTCTGCTCAGTTCTTTCATTGTTTGCACACAAAAATCTGCTTTTATAACCATAAACTTATTAAAACCCCCAGAAAATAATATATTTTCTGAAAGCAGAGACCCCAGAGAATGAAATAGCGGTAGCTGCTCTTTTTTATGTCACAGGAAATTTGCACAGTTATTGATCAAACGCACATTTCCAGGAAAAAATACACTAAAATGAATTTTAGTGCAAACAAACACAGTATCACGCCCGCTTTTTTGTGGGGTGGATTATAAAAGATTGGGTTGTGCCAAGCAAATAGATAACAAGCATGTCAAGTCTTCATATGCGCACGCCACAGGAATCGCAAACTCAAAATTTACCATAGGTGACGCTTTAAAGAGGTTGTAAACCCAAAAAAAAAACAAAAACCTGTAAGACAAAGGCATAATGAGATAGTATGCATTGCATACCTTAGAATAAAGCCCCCGCAGTGCCGCCCGCTCAGCGGTGACACGGCCGACATGTTCGGCCGTCCTGTTTCCTGGTTTGCTTCCTCCGGCCATCTGATTGGCCGGAGGCGCAATTACATCACTCCTGTGCATGCGCGTGGGAGCCGCCGGTCACGGCACAGGGCTCTGGAGGAACGGCACGGTTCCTTCAGAGCGCATACGCTGATGGCGTCATTGGCTGCGTTAAAAGTAAATATCTCCTAAAGGGTGCATGTTTAGGAGATATTTACAGTATATATAGGTAAGCCTTATTATAGGCTTACCCATAGGTACAAGTTATAAGAGAGGGCTTACAACCACTTTAAGGGCCAGTTCACATCATAGACACGCAGTCTGGATGCATTCTGGATGTTTTTCTGCATGCACGTTTTTCACAGCTTTTTGATGCGTTTTAGTGTGTTTTTTATGCGTTTTTGGTGCGTGTTTTTTGCATTACCCCTCTTTTTTTTCACCTTGAAGAAATGTGAGTTCCAGTGCATTTTTGGTTTGTTTAACCACTTGCCAACCACCCACCGCATATATATTGCAGCAGGCTGGCTCGGCTACGTGAATCGCCATACCTGTAAGGGGATCCACGGGAGCGCACCTGGAGGCGAGCGCACGCCGGCGCACTATCACCCCCACTAGGCAGTGGGGATGCCAATCCACTGGATCGCTCCCCGCTGAGAGAGAAGAACGATCAGCTGTTGTAAACACAGATGACCGTTGTTCTCTCTGAAATGATCACAGAGCGCCTGTGATCCTTCTATATAGGATCACAGGTCTCTATGATCATTTCACAAGCCCCTCCCCTACAGTTAGTAAACACTCCCCTAGGCTCACAATTAACCCTTTGATAACCCCTAGGTTAACCCCTCCCCTGCCAGTGTCATTATTACAGTAACAGTGCATATTTTTAGCACTGATTACTGTAGTAATGTCACTGGTCCCCCCAAAAGTGTCAAAAATGTCAGTTAGGGGTCCGATCTGTCAGCCGCAATGTCGCAGTCCCGCAAAAATCGCTGATCGTCGCCATTACTTGCAAAATAAATAAAATACAAATGACATAAATCTTTCCCATAGTTTGTAGACGCGATAACTGTTGCGGAAACCAATCAAAATACGCATATTGCGATTTTTTTTTTTACCACAAATTTGTAGTAGAATACAAATTGGCCTAAAAGGATGAAAAAAAAATATTTTTACACTTTTTTTTGGGAATGTTAAATAGCAGAATGTGAAAAATATTGTTTTTTTTTTTTTTTTAGAATTGTTGCTCTTTTTTTGTTCATAGCGCAAAAAATAAAAATCACACAGGTGATCAAATACCACCAAAATAAAGCTCTATTGGTGGGAAAAAAAGGACAAACCTTTTATTTGGGTTCAGTGTCGCACGGCCGCGCAATTTTCCGTTAAAGTAACGCAGTGCCAAATCGCAAAAAAATGGCCTGGTCATTAAGGGGGCAAATCCTTTCAGTCCAGAACTTGTTAAGACTTGGTTCACACTGCCACGACCTGAAAGTCATGCAACTTACAGTGCGACTTTGCCAGGCGACTTCGGCGAGACTTGGCATGACTTTGAAGCAACTATAGGGAATGTCTGTGCAATCTTCCTGTAATGTCGGGTCTGAATCACCTCAATATAGATGAGGATCCGATTTGGAGGAAACTTCCTTCATAGTCTATGAGCACAAGTCAGATAGAAGTCGCCTTGAATTAGTGCAGGAACCTTTTCTAAGGAAACCTTTTTTGTGCTACTGTAATTAAGACCGCTCTCATTTACTAACATGGGATTTCACATGTCATGCAACTTAGGGGCTCACATGTCGGATTCCAAGTCGCAGCAGTGTGAACGGCGCAGTTCACACCACATGCAGTCAAGTGTGTTTTATTTCTGCATCAAACATGCATGGAGAGAAGGTTCAATTATTTCCAATGGCATAGTTAACACCAAAGCGGGCAGTTCCAGGGCTTTCCAGTTCCAGAAAAGAAAAAGTAGAACATGCTGCATTTTTTCCTGCACTGTATTAGAACGTGGTAAAACGCATCAAAAACACACCAGAATGCACTGGAATGCATCAAAAATGCCTGATAAATGCACCGGACCCAAGCACAGTGGAAAAAAAAACAGCAAAGAAAGAAAAAAAAAAAACCATCTGGAACGCATCCCAAAGCGCATCAAAAAGCTTCAGAACGTGTCAAAACTGTATTAAAAATGCGCATGCAGAAACGCATCCGCAATGGATCTAGAGTTTTTGTGGTGTGAACCAGCCCTCGCTGTACTGGGGTCGTCCGGTGAATTTTTGATGCATTCCTGTGCATTCCAGTGCATTTTTGATGCATTTGACCACGTTCCAGTACAGTCCAGTGCAGGAAAAATGTAGCATGTTCTACTTTTTTTTCTGGAACTTTCACATAATGTGCTCAACCTAACCTGCGCTTTTTATATGGGGTGTGTGCAGGGGTGACAGGGTGCTTTAATTTATATATATATATATATATATATATATATACACACAGTTAGGTCCATAAATATTGGGACACCTACACAATTCTAATCTTTTTGGCTCTATACACCACCACAATGGATTTGAAATGAAACAAACAAGATGTGCTTTAACTGCAGACTTTCAGCTTTAATTTGAGGGTATTTACATCCAAATCAGGTGAAAGGTGTAGGAATTACAACAGTTTGTATATGTGCCTCCCACTTTTTAAGGGATCAAAAGTAATGGGACAATTGGCTGCTCAGCTGTTCCATGGCCAGGTGTGCGTTATTCCCTCATTATCCCATTTACAAGGAGCAGATAAAAGGTCCAGAGTTCCTTTCAAGTGTGCTATTTGCATTTGGAATCTTTTGTTGTCAACTCTCAATATGAGATCCAAAGAGCTGTCACTATCAGTGAAGTAAGCCATCATTAGGCTGAAAAAAAAACAAACCCATCAGAGAGATAGCAAAAACTTTAGGTGTGGCCAAATCAACTGTTTGGAACATCCTTAAAAAGAAAGAACGCACCGGTGAGCTCAGCAACACCAAAAGACCCGGAAAACAACTGTGGTGGATGACCGAAGAATTCTTTCCCTGGTGAAGAAAACACCCTTCACAACATTTGGCCAGATCAAGAACACTCTCCAGGAGGTAGGTGTATGTGTGTCAAAGTCAACAATCAAGAGAAGACTTCACCAGAGTGAATACAGAGGGTTCACCACAAGATGTAAACCATCGATGAGCCTCAAAAACAGGAAGGCCAGATTAGAGTTTGCCAAACAACATCTAAAAAAGCCTTCACAGTTCTGGAACAACATCCTATGGACAGATGAGACCAAGATCAACTTGTACCAGAGTGATGGGAAGAGAAGAGTATGGAGAAGAAAAGGAACTGCTCATGATCCAAAGCATACCACCCCATCAGTGAAGCATGGTGGTGGTTGTGTCATGGCGTGGGCATGTATGGCTGCCAATGGAACTGGTTCTCTTGCATTTATTGATGATGTGACTGCTGACAAAAGCAGCAGGATGAATTATGAAGTGTTTCAGGCAATATTATCTGCTCATATTCAGCCAAATGCTTCAGAACTCATTGGACGGCGCTTCACAGTGCAGATGGACAATGACCCGAAGCATACTGCGAAAGCAACCAAAGAGTTTTTTAAGAGGAAGAAGTGGAATGTTATGCAATGGCCAAGTCAATCACCTGACCTGAATCCAATTGAGCATGCATTTCACTTGCTGAAGACAAAACTGAAGGGAAAATGCCCCAAGAACAAGGAGGAACTGAAGACAGTTGCAGTAGAGGCCTGGCAGAGCATCACCAGGGATGAAACCCAGCGTCTGGTGATGTCTATGCGTTCCAGACTTCAGGCTGTAATTGACTGCAAAGGATTTGCAACCAAGTATTAAAAAGTGAAAGTTTGATTTATGATTGTTAATCTGTTCCATTACTTTTGGTCCCTTAAAAAGTGGGAGGCACATATACAAACTGTTGTAATTCCTACACCGTTCACCTGATTTGGATGTAAATACCCTCAAATTAAAGCTGAAAGTCTGCAGTTAAAGCACATCTTGTTTGTTTCATTTCAAATCCATTGTGGTGGTGTATAGAGCCAAAAAGATTAGAATTTTGTTGATGTCCCAATAATTATGGACCTGACTGTATATATATATATTTTTTTTTTATTTGCCTTATCATTCTTTTTACTTTTTCATTTTATTTAATTACATTTTTATTTAATCCATTTTTTTACTTTATTGCTATTACGAGGGTGCTAAGAAGCCCCCTATGTGATGTGGTGGGCAGGTGACAGGTGACAGGTCCTCTTTGTTGATAAATTGGGAGTCTATTAGACCTCCAATGTCTACTCTGTCCTCCAATGCAGCTATTCATGCTGCAATAGCTGCATCCTCAGCTACACTGGCCAAGGAATGACAGCTGTGACCCCGGAAGTAGCAAAATACACGTCACTTCCAGGGTCATTAGTAGCAGGAGAGATAAGGAATGTATGTTCCCCAACTTCTTCCTGCTTTAACTGGGGAAGCTGTTTCCCATGGTCCCGGGCTCTCCCGTTGAAGGAGGGGGGGGGGGTTGCCCCTTTACGTCACACACTATTTAACCGGTAAATATCAAGCATCATATTTTCAAGAAAAAAAATACACTGAAATACACTGCAGATCACAAGGGCAGTGCGCTTTGAATGCAGTGCAGGAAACGCACAATGAACACAAGATTTTCCTGCACCGCGTCCTTGTGTGAACGGACCCTCAACTGGGGAAGTTTCCCATGGTCCTGGGCTCACCAGTGTCATAGGAGAACTCGGGAGCCACTTGGGGGCGCCACCGGCGGGGAGAAGGGGTGCACCCCTCTGAGAGCCCCGTAAAAGTGAGTGGTCAGCTGTGAGCTTGATTTAACCACTCGTCTACCATGACCTTTATAAACGTACCTTCGTAGACAAGTGGTTATAGATGGACTTTAATCTGATCATTTTTTCATTTCTTCTTTCACTAACATGCTTATTTTTATTTTTTTTTATTATAAAAAATTTTCACTTTTATTATATACTTAATTTCAGACCCAGTGATGTCATCCCTATGCAAAGTAGGCAGATCATGTGTGGGAGGAGACATCATCGCTGGGTCCCTGTACTTCCCTATGCATAGCAGGCAGATCATGTGTGGGAGGGGACGTCATTGCTGGGTCCCTGTGCTTCTCTATGTATAGCAGGCAGATCATGGGTGGGAGGGGATGTCATCACTGGATCCCTGTTCTTCTCTATGTATAGCAGGCAGATCATGGGTGGGAGGGGACGTCATTGCTGGGTCCCTGTGCTTCTCTATGCATAGCAGGCAGATCATGGGTGGGAGGGGATGTCATCACTGGATCCCTGTTCTTCTCTATGAAAAGCAGGCAGATCATGTGTGGGAGGGGACGTCATCGCTGGGTCCCTGTGCTTCTCTATGCATAGCAAGCAGATCATGTGTGGGAGGAGACGTCATCGCTGGGTCCCTGTGCTTCTCTATGCAAAGCAGGCAGATCATGGGTGGGAGGGGTGTCATCACTGGGTCCCTGTGCTTCCCTATGCATAGCAAGCAGATCATGTGTGGGAGGGGACGTCATCGCTGGGTCCCTGTGCTTCTCTATGCAAAGCAGGCAGATCATGTGTGGGAGGAGACGTCATCGCTGGGTCCCTGTGCTTCCCTATGCAAAGCAGGCAGATCATGTGTGGGAGGAGACGTCATCGCTGGGTCCCTGTGCTTCCCTATGCAAAGCAGGCAGATCATGTGTGGGAGGAGACGTCATCGCTGGGTCCCTGTGCTTCTCTATGCAAAGCAAGCAGATCATGTGTGGGAGGAGACGTCATCGCTGGGTCCCTGTGCTTCCCTATGCAAAGCAGGCAGATCATGTGTGGGAGGAGACGTCATCGCTGGGTCCCTGTGCTTCTCTATGCATAGCAGGCAGATCATGTGTGGGAGGAGACGTCATCGCTGGGTCCCTGTGCTTCCCTATGCATAGCAAGCAGATCATGTGTGGGAGGGGACGTCATCGCTGGGTCCCTGTGCTTCTCTATGCAAAGCAAGCAGATCATGTGTGGGAGGAGACGTCATCGCTGGGTCCCTGTGCTTCCCTATGCAAAGCAGGCAGATCATGTGTGGAAGGAGACGTCATCGCTGGGTCCCTGTGCTTCCCTATGCATAGCAAGCAGATCATGTGTGGGAGGGGACGTCATCGCTGGGTCCCTGTGCTTCTCTATGCATAGCAGGCAGATCATGAGTGGGAGGGGATTTCACTATTGGGTTCCTGTGCTAGATAGAAAGGCTAAGGACTTTTTCACACCAAGTGCGCAGTGCCAATGCAAGCCAAGGTGAAAAGCTTTGTTCTGTGTAAGGCCAGTTTACAGCACTGTGCTGCGGTGGTGTGCGCTGAAAGAATGCATGGCACACTGTTCTTTTTTTTCAGCACAGCTCGGCATGATGCAATCCGTCTCACTGAGCTGCAGCCAATAGAACTGAAGGTGTAAGTTCACAAAAAATAGAAAAGTGAACTAAGGCTACATTCACACTTGTGTGTTGTAGGAATGCGTGCAAAATCGCGAGCTTTCCCACAACACACAGAAGCACAGTGCCCCCAATGCAGATGCACGGCGATGCAATTAATTCCTAATGGCGCTCCCACGCATCTGCGAATGTGTACGTTTTCACGCCAGGCCAAAGCGCATTTTTCTGCAGCAGTAACGCAACACATTCTGTTCCAGCACAGTTTCTCAAAAGAGTCAGGGGACTTTTTTTGGGCATTTTTAATATGTAGGGCAACCCACTGAAATGAATTGGCTGCCCTACATGCGTCATACAGAAACAAACAACGCTCCAATGATGTGTACAGAGCCTAACACCCCCCCCCCCCCCCCCCCGTCCCTGTCGCACCGACCTCTGTGGATGATTAGCTGTCACTACCCATGCAGCCGGTGCAGTGGTCTGGGTTTTTGAAAGCCGTGGTCTTCTTACAGGAACGGTTAAGCCCTGTACACACGTACCGATTGTCAGACATAAAGATTCGGCCGACGACCGATCGGCCGATTGTAGGCTTGTTAGTATGATGCTTCCGACAGCCGACAGCGCATTTTCGGCCGAACAGAATCTGTTGTGCAGGCATTAAAATTTTGTTGGCCAACACCAGAACGGCCGATTGTTCCTCAGTCAGGACAGATTTCGGCCGACAGACAGCCGATTATCAAGACTGGGCATGCTCAGAGAAGAAAAAACACACGGAAAGTTAACCATCACGTGACATCACTTCTGCAGTCGGCTGTTGTTGGCCGACAAAATTTGTGTGCAGTCTTTAGCACTTTTCAGCCAACAAAACAGCCCTGGACAAAAGACGGCCGATCTTTCGGCCGACGTTCGCTACGTGTGTACGGGGCATTAGAGAGATTCTGATTGGTCAGGTGCTGGCGCATGGCCGCTCCGGTCCATTCCGGGGTCCTTAACCACTTGCCAACCGTCTGCTGCAGATATACCCATTTGTCGCTCCTCGCCAATTTACAAGAGGGGAATCGGATCTGCAGGGCCAGCTGCCTCGATCATTCCACAGGAAGACAAAACAGCAGTCTGCCATTGTAAACACAGCAGACCGTTGTTCTGTCACTTATCATCACAGGGCTTCTGTGTTCCTCCTATTTAGGAACACAGGTCCTTGTGTTGATCCAATAAGCCCATCCTCCTCACAGCCCCTAGGCATACATTTAACCCTTTGATCGCCCCTGGTTTTAACCCCTTCCTTGCCAGTGTCATTATTACAGTAACAGTGCATATTTTTAGCACTGATTACTGTAGTAATGTCACTGGTCCCCCCAAAAGTGTCAAAAATGTCAGTCAGGGGTCCGATCTGTCCTCGGCAATGTCGCAGTCCCACTAAAAATGGCTGATCACCGCCATTACTAGTAAAAAATAAAAAATAAATAAAAATGACATAAATCTTTCCCCTAGTTTGTAGACGCGATAAATTTTGTGCAAACCAATCAAAATAGGCTTATTGGGATTTTTACCAAAAATATGTAGCAAAATTCCAATTGGCCTAAAAATGAAAACATTTGATTTTAACATTTTTTTTGGAATGTTATATAGCAGAAAATGAAAAATATTGTTTTTTTCAGAATTGTCGCTCTTTTTTTGTTTTCTAGCGCAAACAATAAAAATCGCAGAGGTGATCAAATACCACCAAAAGAAAGCTCTATTTGTGGGGAAAAAAGGTCATCAATTTTATTTAGGTACAGTGTCACAATTTTGCACCTTGCATATGGTTGCACAATGGACACATGATGCAATATATTTTATATGTATTTTAGTATTTTAATATTTTGATCACAGTTACACGTATATATATTTTTATACACCTTTAGCACTGTATATATAGTTTTTTGTCTTTTACCTGTTAGCGCTGCCTTATATGAATTTTTAACAGTGTCACAATTAAAGTAACGCAGTGCCAAATCGGAAAATATGGCCTGATCATTAAGGCCCCTTTCACACAGGCCCCTTTCGTATCCGTCTGTCCGTTTTTTTTGCTGATCTGAACGGTCACCCCATGCATCTCTGTGGGGGATCAGATGTCAGCGGAGACATGTCCGCTGACATCCGATCCGTCAAATCTGGACCGATGGAAACCCTATTTTCCATCGGTCCAGCGGATCGGATGGGATCGGATGAGAACGGACCGACGCCCATAGAGATGCATGGGGACCTGACAGCTCTGTCTCTGCACACAGCGTGGAGACACAGCTGTCATCCTCCTGCTCAGCAAGGGATCGGCGGCTCGATCTCCCGCTAAGAAAAACGCTGACGGACGGATAGTGTGAAAGGGGCCTAAGGGGGGAAATCCTTCTGGTCCAGAAGTGGTTAATGAAAGAAGGCAAAGAAGACCATGGCTTTCAAATCCGCAGACCCCTGAATCAGCTGCGTGGGCAGTGATATCTAATCACCCATGGAGGTAAGATGCAGAATGAACCGGGGGGGGGGGGGGGGATTGGGATGTTAGTCACACTTGTGCTACTCCAAAGTTGTGTTATTTCCTATTGCGCCTTTACATTGCAACAACTTTGATGCAACTTTATATGGATGCGACTTTGGCTGTTGGCTTTGGCATTGACTGCTGCACAACTGTTGCACTGATAACATTAAGGTCCCTTTCACACAGGGCAGACTGATTGGGTCCGCCTGTCAGCTTTTCAGGCGGACCCGATCGGACCCTCCAGTTTTCTCTATGGAGCGGCAGGTGTCAACTGATGTGTCAGTTAAAAAACAGACGAATGAGGATCCCTATCTCTCTATCGGATCGGATCACAGTCGACCATCCATAGAAGAGAGTGGGCTGTGCCTGTGTCCGCTCTTGCTAAACATGGATGGACACGGACCTGTCATCCGCCTGCTCAGTGGGGATCAGCAGGCAGATTCCCCACTGAGCAGGTGGACACCAACTAGCCACTGGATTGCTTTTACAAGCAGCAGAAGGGGACGGTTCCCCCCACCCACTCCCATAACCACCTGTGACTTGCTCAGGCTTGACTGTCCCACCAGGATCAGCTTTGATCAGCTCTCCGCTATGGTAACCCGGAAGCGATGACCTCGCATCACTTCTAGTTTACCCGGATGTTAACAGCGCCATTTTTTTAAAAATCTAAAGCATTCAAAAACTCAGATCTTGGTCTTCTGAATGCTTTTAAGGGGAGGGGGCAGGGGAGGGATTTGGGTTCTTATAAACCCCAGATCCCCCCCATAAAGAGGACCTGTCACATGCCTATTGCTGTAATAAGGATGTTTACATTCCTTGTGACAGCAATAAAAGTGAAAAATAAATTAAAGCAACAGTGTAAAAAAAATAAAATAAACAAATTAATAATTTAAAAAATTATCAGAATACATTTTGGCCAAAATGTATGAAGAAATTCGATTTTGTAGCAGAAAGTAAAGAATATTGTTTTTTTTTTTTCAAAATTTCCAGTCTTCTTTGGTTTATATTGCAAAACCTAGTGGGGATCAAATATCATCCAAAGAAAGCTATATTTCTGTAAAAACAAAATGGTTTAAATTTAGTTTGGGCACAGGGTTACATGACCACGCAATTACCAATTGAAATAGCGCAGTGCTGAATAGCAAAAAATGGCCTGGTCATGAAGGGGCTAAAAACTTTCGGAGCTCAAGTGGTTAAGGACTTAAGACCAGACAATTCAGAACAATAAAGATATTTTACTAAAGTAGTTGCAGGTAACAAGTAAACAATTCTCAAAGACATCTCCAGTATACAGTCAGGTCCATAAATATTGGGACACAATTCTAATCTTTTGGGCTTTATACACCACCACAATGGATTTTAAATGAAACAAACAAGATGTGCTTTAACTGAAGACTTTCAGCTTTAATTTCAGGGTATTCACATCCGAGTCAGGTGAAAGGTGTATGAATTACAACAGTTTGTATATGTGCCTCCTACTTTTTAAGGGACCAAAAGTAATGGGACAATTGGCTGCTCAGCTGTTCCATGGCCAGGTGTGTGTTATTCCCTCATTATCCCATTTACAAGGAGCAGATAAAAGGTCCAGAGTTCATTTCAATTGTGCTATTTGCATTTGGAATCTGTTGCTGTCAACTCTCAATATGAGATCCAAAGAGCTGTCACTATCAGGGAAGTAAGCCATCATTAGGCTGAAAAAACAAAACAAACCCATCAGAGAGATAGCAAAAACTTTAGGTGTGGCCAAATCAACTGTTTGGAACATCCTTAAAAAGAAAGAACACACCGGTGATCTCAGCAACACCAAAAGACCTGGAAGACCACGGAAAACAACTGTGGTGGATGACCGAAGAAATCTTTCCCTGGTGAAGAAAAACACCCTTCACAACATTTGGCCAGATCAAGATCACTCTCCAGGAGGTAGGTGTATGTGTGTCAAAGTCAACAATCAAGAGAAGGCTTCACCAGAGTGAATACAGAGGGTTCACCACAAGATGTAAACCATTGGTGAGCCTTAAAAACAGGAAGGCCAGATTAGAGTTTGCCAAACAACATCTAAAAAAGCCTTCACAGTTCTGGAACAACATCCTATGGACAGATGATATCAAGATTAACTTGTACCAGAGTGATGGGAAGAGAAGAGTATGGAGAAGGAAAGGAACTGCTCATGATCCAAAGCATACCACCTCATCAGTGAAGCATGGTGGTGGTAGTGTCATGGCATGGGCATGTATGGCTGCTGTCGGGACTATTGGGGGGTTGATTCAAATAATAATAGGTAAAAAGAAAAATGATTTTAAAAGCCATGTATTTCATATTATGCATATAAGAGATTCTGAACAGGATGGCGTCCATCTTGTTTTTAAGGTGAAACAAAGTTCATATATACTTGTTAAACAAAATGTCTCGTACAAGCTTACAAGAGAGCATAGAATTTCAACAATAGGGTCCTATACTTTCAGCAGACATTTCTATTTTCTTTTGTCATAAATAGGATTTCTTTTGACATCTCGATCAGATAAAACTTAGTCAGTCTGACGCTATGTTAAGGGGGGATATCTCAGTCTGTCTATAAGTATAGAACAATGGACAATACCCCAGTATATTCTAGCAGACATTTAAAGATGAACCATATAAGTTTTTATAGATACATTATCATATGTGAGAAGATATTAGCCATAATTATGTCATTATATTATGTAAGGCATATACATATATATTTAGGAATGTTATATCACATTTTGGGTTTATATTCTCAGTAATAATCTTACTTAGAATTCTTTTTCTAATAAGTGTAAGGACATATGTATCTCGTCACTAGTTGCCTCATTTCAGAGAAGTCTAGTCTAAGTGCTCAAGGTGTCGTAAATATTCCCAAACCTAGACTATATCTGACAGCCCTTTGGCATGGTCAAATAAGTAATTGCTTTTCACTAGCCGACAGGTCAATAGGTCATCAGATAACAAATTGTTTTAATTATGTTGCATACAAAATCTAATGAACGGTACGATACTGCCCTCTGGAGGCGAAATACCAGGTGCAGTCTTGAGATAATTTTAGATATTCCAATATAAAAATATTATATTGTGTTAAATAATATAATTATTGGAATGGCATTACTTGCACAGGTGAATTATGGAGATACAGGTGGACATTTATGTATGTACTGGGAGTCTAGACAAAGTTTTATGTTGTGTTATATGATTAATCTCACATATAGAGAAATCATTTAACTTTATTAACCAAGTTTTGGGTTAATTATCAAAAGAGGTGTGTCTCTGACCTCATCAGTTTAGGTATAGAATATCCCATCCAATAGGGATA
Organism: Pelophylax lessonae; assembly: GCF_965119305.1. Classification (NCBI taxonomy): domain Eukaryota; kingdom Metazoa; phylum Chordata; class Amphibia; order Anura; family Ranidae; genus Pelophylax; species Pelophylax lessonae. Next base: position 74,727,453 of record NC_138768.1, read on the forward strand.
ATGTTTCATTCCTCTGGGTTTAACTTATGGTAATTTTTATAGCTCTTTGTTCTTACCATATAAAAGACCAACCCAGATGAGAGAGACATGACACATCACTTTACACTACTGACAACACACCTCACACTTACACCACACACGCTATTACATTTTTCGAAAGACTCATCCAGACATACTCCCTGGTCCATCATTCATCTGAAACTTGAAGGGAATCCACCATCTTAAGAAAGGCATCCATCTTAGGACTCTGGTAACGATTTGAAGCTAGCGGCTATCTTAAGTGTGGTAATTATGCCTTGCTGTATTATTTGATTTTATTCAACAATTGTTTATTCTTTCCTTATATGTTTTATATTGCATATTTAAGGGTAATGAGATTACAATCCCAGCCGTATAAGCCATAGTAGATTTTTCTCTAAAAAGCTGATTTTTGTTTTTATACATTTTTATTAATATCAGATTCAGTGCATTATTTGCAATTTTAAGTCTTCCGTTTTGCATGGCTTATTCTCACTCATCTGCAGTGACGTGACTTTCGGCTATGCATTACGCAGACCATTGTAGTCTGTTTATATAGAACATTTATTTATGGCTTATGCTATACCTGGGAAGAAATGGTAATCTTGCTTTAGTTTTGCTTTCATTTTGTTTTGGTTTCACTTTCACTTTGTTTTAGTTTCACTTTCATTATTGAGCTAAACATCACATTGCATTGATTATTTGAAGTTAGTATTTTTTTTGTAGAGTTATCTTTTTGTGTCATTTCTTGTTTGATCATATATCGTGTTTGCATGTCTTGAGAATAAATATTTTTATATATATTCCACACTGTAGACTGTACTCACTAAGATTGGTATATGCTTTTAAAAAGAAATTAATCAATTAAAAAGAATTCACGACATTGATTTATGGCAATAGGTGAAGACTCTCCTTTTTCACAGATCTTTGCTTATTAACCATAAATAGATACACTGCTATATTCAGAGCAGTATAAATATTCTGACATAAGTACGAGCGCGAGATATTTATTATTAAATATTCTTACATATAATGGAGGCCCCAGCGAGATAATTATTGATTTCTTACATATGCCAATCATAAATATTGATCATGTGACATAATCAATAACTTTAAAAAAAAAATAAAAAAAAAATTTTTTTTTTTTTTCTGGAATTTTTTTTTTTATTAATTGTGAATGTAATAGAAATGCCTTAAAAATGTTTATAGCAGGTAATGTTCACGCTGCCAACTCTGGCAAGGTGTGAGTCCCTAGTGGTAATGCCACAACCCCAGTAGATTTGGCACAGATCATAAATGTGTGGAAACACCTCTCTGAGTCTGAAATGGTGGAATATGTAAATGCTGGTTAGAGTCATATATCAAAATCCTCAGAAAGTCGGGCCAATATGGGCATCTGACATGGGTAGAGGACAACCTGTATGTATGAACTCACCAATAAGCTTATCTAACACCAAAAGACGTCAGGAAGTGTGATCACATACTTTTAGAGTCATGGCCAATCTTACTATGTCTGTGTGAGGAACTGCACCACAAGGCTCAGCAAAAAGGAGTTTAGTAAAGTTTCAATCTCAACTCCAAATAAATGAGAGAATGAGATTAGGAACCTCCTTGAGCAGGTGAAAGTAACCTCTATTGGGACACATAAGTTAAGAGAATGTAGCGTGAAACTGCAAAATAAAGTAGAATTGTGGCAGAAGTTTTATCAAGTAAATTGTAATGAAAGTAATCATGTGAAAGTGAAATGTAAATGATTAATGCAATAATTAGGAAGTTTTAAGCAAGGAAAATGTTTTTCTAGCAAAAGTTGCCGAGTAATAAGCAGTGGAAAATTTAAAAAAAAAATAAATAAATAAATAAAAATGTAACTGTTCAAGTCAAGAAACGGAACTCATAAGTAAATACATAGGAGAGTTCCAAAAGGTCATGGTGTCCATACCAAAAGGGCAATGCTTTATTAGTCCTGCATTTTAAATATGAATTATTCATAGACCCAGATATAACTCCCAGTCTGTTGGTTATGACCCAGACAAGGGGGGGAGTCAGGCATAGAGTCCATGTCCTACCCCAGCCGTATTCCTAATATAGGAGGGCAGAAATTGGGCAGCCATGCATAAATAGGTATGAGTCATATCAGGTCACTGCAAAAAGACTAGCACCCCTAAAAAGATACCATGCACCTACAAGATGTAAAAGTTTTAAAAAGAGTACTGTCCTGATTTTTGCCATGAAAAGGTCCTTAGACATTATTGATCATCCTGAGGCCTATGAAAACAACTGTCTGTGTTGTGCCTGCAGGATGTAATTTAAAAATCAGCCCATACAAAACTTCACTGCTGCTAGAGCTGTTATCTACAATTTAAAATGTACACAGCACCAAAGCCCCATTGAATTTTTCTGTTGTACTCAAAAGTGCTTAACACCCTTCAATGAAGGAGCTGAGTACAACCACCCGGAATTTAAATCCCTGTGCTTTGAGGCATTGCCCATGTGCATACAAATAAGTTTGGCAAAGGAGCAAGATATGCCACCTAGGCCCCAAAAGGGGACACCGGATACCTTAAGGAGGACACCGGACATCCCATCAACAAGGGGGGGACACCCACAAATAAATAGGGATTTGCCCCATCCTAGGGTTCCCCAAAATCCTCGGGAAGTTAGAGTGACATTAAGGCCCAGACCTCACGCCAGAACCAAGTAACTGGTTCTGATGGGGATCTGTCCCATCTGTCTGAACCCGAGAGACACAGGCACCGCAGGAGGCGGAGCCAATAATCCAATTCTAAAAAGTTTTCAGCAGAGTAGAAGCCAAGTGGGATCAGCTGATCACTTGATTCACTTTGGGCACTACAGCCCAGAACTAAAATAATTCCTCTTTAGGAACAAATCCTATGGCCAGCCAAAGGCCACAAAATCTTTAAATGCCCAAGTGGTAAGGAATCAGAAGGATACACTGAATAGAGGTATAGGATACAGAGGTTCTAACACCATTTTATCCCCAGGTCACAGCATTGAGGATCCTGAAATCCCTGCCAGGGGGGGATCTTGGTTGTTAGATACTAACTACCCTCCTATTTTTCAGTGGTCACTTCATCCCTCTGACTCAAACAGGTCGCTTAAAGCGGACATATTTTGAAAAATCGCCAATGACGGTGATACAAAGGAGGATCAAATCCTAATGACGTAATGCAGTCGAGAGGTTAAAGGTTGTATACGGTAACCAAGAAGGAATCCTCAATGCCAGGTAGTTTTATTGCCTACAATAAATTGCATTGATGCCCCAAAGGGGGAGATATTATATTTTTTTCTCCTAAGTAGTAGGTAAATTTTAACAACATATTGTATCATTGTATTATTGTCCAATGTGTGGTATCCGTGGCGATAAATACATTCCATGTTAATAAGCCCCAGAAGTCAGTCGCCCAAGGAAAGGTCGCATATATAGTCTCACCTTCCCTGGTGTCATAAAAGGACTGATCACACGGTGGATTAAAGGAGAACTCTGAGAAAGCTTAGGGTACCAACATCGCATTGAAATGTCAATTGATAAGAATGTATATTCATACTATATGTTTCATCCAATAGGAAGAGATTAACCTTCCATGCCAGGTCACTGATTGGTACAGACGATGATGTTTGCCAAAGACACAGCGATCGGATGGGTCATCTCTCCTTAAAGCCCAGCTCTGGATGGAACACCTCATTGAATTGGATCCCTCTTCAGGAATCAAGCTGCGAGACGCTCCAGATTCTTGTTGACGGAGAGGAAGATTTGTTTCAACAGATCTTTGTGCATTTGATCCGAGGAGATCCATTGAGAGGAATCGCATTACCTCCTGTTTTCAGTTGAAGGAGATGTGAGAATGGTGCATTGCACATGTGAGCAAACCTCAGTCTGGGTGTATGACACTCTAGACCATGCCGAAACCATTCATTATTCAACCAACATCCAAGGTTGAACGTCCAAACCGATTTCTCGGATTCCTGATTGCCAACATTGTTTTACTGCGCTTTGAATGGTAGTTGCCAATGCCATTGCAGCAGTTAATTTCTGTCTCCATTAAAACTTTGCAAATTGGAGATGCAGATTTCAAGGAACATTTGTGTTTCTTTACCAGGAGATCAGAATTCAAAGAGACTAACAAGGAACAGTTTGTGACATAGCTAACGCTAAGCAAAGTCGCTACGAACTGACATTTTGAACTGATTTTTTTTTTTCTCAAATTTTTTTTTTACCGCTTTACTTAAAAGTTATGAACAATTCCCAATATGAACTATTCTCTTACAAAAAGAGAACAAGACATTTTTTTTTTTACTACTCCTTAAAAGGCTTTCTTTCCAGATAGGCCTAAGTTGCTCACTTGTCTACTGGGAAGAAAGGGGGGGATATGTCGGGACTATTGGGGGGTTGATTCAAATAATAATAGGTAAAAAGAAAAATGATTTTAAAAGCCATGTATTTCATATTATGCATATAAGAGATTCTGAACAGGATGGCGTCCATCTTGTTTTTAAGGTGAAACAAAGTTCATATATACTTGTTAAACAAAATGTCTCGTACAAGCTTACAAGAGAGCATAGAATTTCAACAATAGGGTCCTATACTTTCAGCAGACATTTCTATTTTCTTTTGTCATAAATAGGATTTCTTTTGACATCTCGATCAGATAAAACTTAGTCAGTCTGACGCTATGTTAAGGGGGGATATCTCAGTCTGTCTATAAGTATAGAACAATGGACAATACCCCAGTATATTCTAGCAGACATTTAAAGATGAACCATATAAGTTTTTATAGATACATTATCATATGTGAGAAGATATTAGCCATAATTATGTCATTATATTATGTAAGGCATATACATATATATTTAGGAATGTTATATCACATTTTGGGTTTATATTCTCAGTAATAATCTTACTTAGAATTCTTTTTCTAATAAGTGTAAGGACATATGTATCTCGTCACTAGTTGCCTCATTTCAGAGAAGTCTAGTCTAAGTGCTCAAGGTGTCGTAAATATTCCCAAACCTAGACTATATCTGACAGCCCTTTGGCATGGTCAAATAAGTAATTGCTTTTCACTAGCCGACAGGTCAATAGGTCATCAGATAACAAATTGTTTTAATTATGTTGCATACAAAATCTAATGAACGGTACGATACTGCCCTCTGGAGGCGAAATACCAGGTGCAGTCTTGAGATAATTTTAGATATTCCAATATAAAAATATTATATTGTGTTAAATAATATAATTATTGGAATGGCATTACTTGCACAGGTGAATTATGGAGATACAGGTGGACATTTATGTATGTACTGGGAGTCTAGACAAAGTTTTATGTTGTGTTATATGATTAATCTCACATATAGAGAAATCATTTAACTTTATTAACCAAGTTTTGGGTTAATTATCAAAAGAGGTGTGTCTCTGACCTCATCAGTTTAGGTATAGAATATCCCATCCAATAGGGATAATGTTTCATTCCTCTGGGTTTAACTTATGGTAATTTTTATAGCTCTTTGTTCTTACCATATAAAAGACCAACCCAGATGAGAGAGACATGACACATCACTTTACACTACTGACAACACACCTCACACTTACACCACACACGCTATTACATTTTTCGAAAGACTCATCCAGACATACTCCCTGGTCCATCATTCATCTGAAACTTGAAGGGAATCCACCATCTTAAGAAAGGCATCCATCTTAGGACTCTGGTAACGATTTGAAGCTAGCGGCTATCTTAAGTGTGGTAATTATGCCTTGCTGTATTATTTGATTTTATTCAACAATTGTTTATTCTTTCCTTATATGTTTTATATTGCATATTTAAGGGTAATGAGATTACAATCCCAGCCGTATAAGCCATAGTAGATTTTTCTCTAAAAAGCTGATTTTTGTTTTTATACATTTTTATTAATATCAGATTCAGTGCATTATTTGCAATTTTAAGTCTTCCGTTTTGCATGGCTTATTCTCACTCATCTGCAGTGACGTGACTTTCGGCTATGCATTACGCAGACCATTGTAGTCTGTTTATATAGAACATTTATTTATGGCTTATGCTATACCTGGGAAGAAATGGTAATCTTGCTTTAGTTTTGCTTTCATTTTGTTTTGGTTTCACTTTCACTTTGTTTTAGTTTCACTTTCATTATTGAGCTAAACATCACATTGCATTGATTATTTGAAGTTAGTATTTTTTTTGTAGAGTTATCTTTTTGTGTCATTTCTTGTTTGATCATATATCGTGTTTGCATGTCTTGAGAATAAATATTTTTATATATATTCCACACTGTAGACTGTACTCACTAAGATTGGTATATGCTTTTAAAAAGAAATTAATCAATTAAAAAGAATTCACGACATTGATTTATGGCAATAGGTGAAGACTCTCCTTTTTCACAGATCTTTGCTTATTAACCATAAATAGATACACTGCTATATTCAGAGCAGTATAAATATTCTGACATAAGTACGAGCGCGAGATATTTATTATTAAATATTCTTACACTGCCAATGGAACTGGTTCTCTTGTATTTATTGATGATGTGACTGCTGATAAAAGCAGCAGGATGAATTCTGAAGTGTTTCGGGCAATATTATCTGCTCATATTCAGCCAAATGCTTCAGAACTCATTGGACGGCGCTTCACAGTGCAGATGGACAATGACCCGAAGCATACTGCAAAAGCAACCAAAGAGTTTTTTAAGGTACAGAAGTGGAATGTTATGCAATGGCCAAGTCAATCACCTGACCTGAATCCGATTGAGCATGCATTTCACTTGCTGAAGACAAAACTGAAGGGAAAATGCCCCAAGAGCAAGGAGGAACTGAAGACAATTGCAGTAGAGGCCTGGCAAAGCATCACCAGGGATGAAACCCAGCGTTTGGTGATGTCTATGAGTTCCAGACTTCAGGCTGTAATTGACTGCAAAGGATTTGCAACCAAGTATTAAAAAGTGAAAGTTTGATTTATGATTGTTAATCTGTCCCATTACTTTTGGTCCCTTAAAAAGTGGGAGGCACATATACAAACTGTTGTAATTCCTACACCGTTCACCTGATTTGGATGTAAATACCCTCAAATTAAAGCTGAAAGTCTGCAGTTAAAGCACATCTTTGTTTCATGTCAAATCCATTGTAGTGGTGTATAGAGCCAAAAAGATTAGAATTGTGTTGATGTCCCAATATTTATGGACCTGACTGTACATTCCTGTACAAAGCTCTCTAGTGCCCCATAAGGTTGTCATACCTTAGGCAGATGGCAAAGTTCATACAGGTAATCTATAGCAAGGCAAATGTCCACAGGAGCAATAAGTCCACAGAGACAATAGTCCAGCATAAGTCCATGTAGATCCAGAGCCTTTGGAACCCCAACTAGGTTCCCACAAAGGGGCAAACTGGCAGAGTAACAGCTACATCTTGACAGTATCTGCAACCTCTCTAGACCCCACAGGGCACCCAAGGGCACGAATGAATCCTTATTTATATGGTATGACCTGCAGGGGGCAGTAACCTTCTAAAAGGAGAGGAAAAACCTGACCAGCAGCGTTAACTCTTCTTTCTCAGCCACCACCAGCTCAGCCGGTCAACCTGAGGAGCAGTGCAACATTTATTCATCGTAACAATTTGCAACATAGTTGACTTAGTTAACCTGAGGGCAAGAACACAGCAAAAAAGAAAACTATTAACCCTTCAGAATCTTTTTTAGAAGCACCTTCTTACAAGTGTCCTGCTCTCCACTGCGCTACAGAAAAAAAAGCAGCATGTCTGCATTTTTCTGCAAATAGTTGTTTTTAATGTGCCCTTGTGGTAACTGCCATTTATTCAGCAGGAAAAAAAAAGTAAGCATAGATTGAATGAGGCATCAATGAGAGGCTGTTGTGGTGGATGGGAGGGAGTGCCAATGGGGGAGCAATGGAAGCTGACGGGTAACAGCATGGCTCAATCAGGCAGCAAATGGGGGAATCAGAGTGGTGTTATCATGTGACCCCTGCACTCTATGTAATGTACTCTGGCCTGTATAACACGCCCCTGTACTCTGTGTGTTATGTACTCCTGACCCCTGTACTCTGTGTGTTATGTACTTCTGGCCCCTGTACTCTGTGTGTTATGTACTCCTGACCCCTGTACTTTGTGTGTTATGTACTCCTGACCCCTGTGCTCTGTGTGTTATATACTCCTGACCCCTGTACTATGTGTGGTATGTACTCTTGACCCCTGTAGTCTGTGTTATGTACTCCTGACCCCTGTACTCTGTGTGTTATGTCCTCCTGACCCCTGTACTCTGTGTTATGTACTTCTGACCCCTGTACTCTGTGTGTTATGTACTCCTGACCTCTGTACTCTGTGTGTTATGTACTCCTGACCCCTGTACTCTGTGTGGTATGTACTTCTGACCCCTGTACTCTGTGTGTTATGTACTCCTGACCCCTGTACTCTGTGTGGAATGTACTCCTGACCCCTGTACTCTGTGTGTTATGTACTTCTGACCCCTGTACTCTGTGTGTTATGTACTTCTGACCCCTGTACTCTGTGTGTTATGTACTCCTGACCCCTGTACTCTGTGTGTTATGTACTTCTGACCCCTGTACTCTGTGTGTTATGTACTCCTGACCCCTGTACTCTGTGTGTTATATACTCCTGACCCCTGTACTCTGTGTGTTATCTACTCCTGACCCCTGTACTCTGTGTGGTATGTACTTCTGACCCCTGTACTCTGTGTGGTATGTACTTCTGACCCCTGTACTCTGTGTGTTATGTACTTCTGACCCCTGTACTCTGTGTGTTATGTACTCCTGACCTCTGTACTCTGTGTGTTATGTACTCCTGACCTCTGTACTCTGTGTTATGTACTCCTGACCCCTGTACTCTGTGTGTTATGTACTCCTGACCCCTTTACTCTGTGTGTTATGTACTCCTGACCTCTGTACTCTGTGTTATGTACTCCTGACCCCTGTACTCTGTGTGTTATGTACTCCTGACCCCTTTACTCTGTGTTATGTACTCCTGACCCCTGTACTTTGTGTGTTATGTACTCCTGACCCCTGTACTTTGTGTGTTATGTACTCCTGACCCCTACATCCTGTGTATTATGTACTTCTGACCTCTGCACTCTGTGTGTTATGTACTTCTGACCTTTGTGGCACAGTCATTAAAAGCATATTTTGTGGGTACAAGGGCTGTGGCTTTTGCATACCCTCTTTACATCAAGTAGATTCATGTCTTTTCTTGGTGGGATAGCAATCCAGCTTCAGATAGAACACTGCCCATGGAAAAAACAACAAATGATGAAGGCCAAATTTCATTTTAGCTGTGGCCTAGGGTGGCATGGTTGTTAGGGGACAAGGATATATCCACACATTGTGTTGCTTCAATTGGATATTCATTCTCAAAACAAAATTCTCTCCTCTACACCACTCCTCCGCACTGCTACACCAATATCACTTTTTTTAACCTTTTTGTTTTTGATGAAAAGGATTTGGTCCCACTTCCCATGCATATCACTTGTCTATGCAAATGATGTGCACTATGCTTGCAGTGCCTCTTAGGGTATGCATATCACATATCTCAGAAGGCATAGTCCTTCACTGACATAAGAGGAGGGGGATGGGCATAGAGGGGTGTCATCAATAGGCTCTCAGGCTAAACCCGGAGAAGCTGGCAGCTTTCTGATGACATCACATAACAACGTGGCAGCTTGGGACCTGATCGGTGACAGGCCTTGTGCTGTACCAAATGACAACACAGATGGCGTGGCAGCACCCGTGCCCCCTACTCAGAAATGCTTGAACGCATACATGTATGTGATCCAGAACAAACAGGCCATGCTGCTGCCATAAAAAAGGGTGTAGGCAGTCTGCAAGTGGATAATCTACCACTGTAGACCAGAGACTCTATGCACTGTTCATCTACCCCTACACTCTTGGTATCCTCCAAACATTTCTTTTCCTTTTCTAGGTGACACCCAGTAGTCTTAAAGTAAAGTCAGAGAAAGAAGGTTGGGATATTTTCTTTTGCATCTAGCAGTGATGCCATACACTGTTATGATCAACATCTACTACACCAGGGGTCTCCAAACATTCTAAACAAAGGGCCAATTTATTGTCCTTCAGACCTTAGGGGGGCCAGATTGTGGCCAGTAGGAGTAGAGAATGCCCCAGCATCAGTGGGAGTAAACAATTCCCTAAGGCTTGGTACTCAGTGGGAGTAAAGTAAATACATAGCACCTATGATCAGTAGGAGGAATAGAGCCCCATGTTTGGTATTGGGAGGAACAGTGCCCTCCTTGTTGTTATCAGTGGGAATAATAGTATCCCATCCTTGGTATTAGTGGAAGCAATAGTGTCCCATCCTTGGTGTCAATAGGAGGAATAGGGTCCCATCATTGGTATCAGTGGGAGGAATAGTGTCCCATCATTGGTATCAGTGGGAGGAATAGTGTCCCATCATTGGTATCAGTGGGAGGAATCATGTCCCATCATTGGTGTCAATAGGAGGAATAGTGTCCCATCATTGGTATCAGTGAGAGAAATAGTGTTCCATGATTGGTATCAGTGAGAGAAATAGTGTCCCATAATTGGTATTAGTGAGAGAAATAGTGTCCCATCATTGGTATCAGTGGGAGGAATAGTGTCCCATCATCGGTATCAGTGGGAGGAATCGTGTCCCATAATTAGTATGAGTGGGAGGAATAGTGCCCCATCATTGGTATCAGTGAGAGAAATAGTGTCCCATCATTGGTATCAGTGGGAGGAATAGTGTCCCATCATCGGTATCAGTGGAAGGAATCGTGTCCCATAATTAGTATGAGTGGGAGGAATAGTGCCCCATTATTGGTGTCAGTTGGAGGAATAGTGCTCTATCGAAGGAGTCGATTGGAGGTATTTTGCCTCACTGTTGGTATTAGTGGAAAGAATATAGCCTTAATGTTGATGTCAGTGGGAGGAATGGTGCCTCTCACCAGTGAGAAGAACAGTGAACTATGGGCCAGATAAAGACAAGCAAAGGGCCACAGTTTTGAGACCAATGTGTTACACTACTGGCCTCTTCCAAAAGCTGCCAGGCATTAGGGATGGGCTGTGTGTCCGAGTGGATGGAATATAAGTTCAACTCGAACACCAGCTGTTCATATGTTCGCCAAACGCTCGAACAAACCGGGGACTCGGCAGGGAAGTTCGCCTGCCAATGAGCGCTCCATAATGCACTGCACTCTTGCAGTGCATTGATTGCTAATGATTGGCTGAAGCATGCCCCTGACCTGTATGCTTTGGCTAATCACAGCACAATGTACTGTGAGAGCCATGATTGGCCAAAGGCAGAGTGCCTTTGGCCAATCATGGCTCAGAGGCTAAGTCCACGCCCCACACAATCCAAGGCTGCTGCTTAGTCAGTGTAGTGTACAGGCATACCCTGCTTTTAAAATGTATGAATATATTGTAGTCCTGGGTCCCCTCTCAGTGGTCCCTAAGTTTGGTGTCCCTGTCACTTATGATTCGGGAGCAGTGTCATGTCAAGCTGAGCAAGATCTCCCATAGACATAGATGCCAATGTTAAATCCCAGAAGTAGTGACGTGTCAAGCTGACCAAGATTTTCCATTGATGCCAATGAGTGCTGAAAGCTGAAAATTGGTCTGGGCAGGAAGGGGGGTGAAAGTGCCCTGTATTTAAGTGGTTAAGAGGGAAACCCTATGACAGAATTATAAAAAAACGGCATGGGGTTCCCCCCAAAATCCACACCAGGCCCTTTGGGTCTGGTATTCATTTTTAAGGGAACTCCATGCCAAAATGTAAAAAGAAATGGCATGGGGTCCCCCCCAAAACCCATACCAGGCCCTTCTGGTCTGGTATGGATTTTAAGGGGATCCTCATGCCCAAAGTAAACAAAAAATGGTGTGGGGTCCCCCCCAAAATCCATACCAGACCCTTATCCGAGCATGCAGCCTGGCAGGCCACCTCCTCATGTTGAGGGCATGTGGACTGGTATGGTTCAGGAGGGGCGCTCACTCATCCCCCCCCCTTTCCTGACCTGCCAGGCTGCATTCTCTGATAAGGGTCTGGTGTGAATTTTGGGGGGACCAACATTTTTTTTTAATTATGGCATGGGGTTCCCTTAAAATCCATACCAGACTGTAAGGGCCTAGTATGGACTTGGGGGGGGGGGGGCACCATTTTTTTTTCATTCTTTTTAACTGTATGTATTGCTACAACAGGCTACATACATCACACAAATGATAGAACTTTTTCCCTGTTCGAGATGTTCTGGTGCGAACACCCCCCTGTTCGTCCCATCCCTACCAGGCATCTTCAGCTATTACATGTCTACACTCAGCAGCCTTTAGGTAGGACTAGAGATAAGGATGAGACAGACCAGTTGCATACAGCAATAATGCTCTGCACTGTTCTGATCACCATCTGCTACACTCCTGGCCTCCTCCATAAGCCCCAGGCAGATTCTGATATTACACCCAAAAGCTTCTAAGTAAGGCCAGGGAGGAGGTTGGAATGGGCCAGTTGCATACAGCAATGATGCTCTGCACTGTTCTGATCACCTTCTGCTACATTACTGGCCTCCTCCATAGATTGCCACTTTGTTACAATGTTTCTGATGCTGATTTTACTTAGTAGCAGTGCTTTGTTCCTGTCAACCGCATAAAGCTACAGCTTATGTCATAGCAGACACATCCATTGTGCATAAGCAATGGGTATTGCATGAAATGACTGTGCCTTGCAGTCATTACTGTACTTAAGTCTATATTCATGCAAAATAAACATTGAGGATTTATTTATAGTGACTGGCATTCTTCCTCTAGCTTTTCTATCTTTTTAGTCGGCAAAAAGGTATACAGAGTGAAGATGACTGTTATTAGAAAGTATGCAGAAGTCAGAGGGTAAGTGCTGTGAAAACACACATCATATGGTACTGCTATGAGAAATGTTTTGTACCACATATGCTCTCTAGGGGGAGCTCTGCACAGCAGACAGGTCTGATCTTGCACATGGCTCCATAGAGACCTCCAGTTTCGAAATATTCGAATATTCGAAAACAAAACAATATTTTTCACATTCTGCTATATGACATTCTAAAAAAAAAAAAATGTAAAATTCAAAATTTTTTAACAATTTAGGCCAATTTGTTTTCTGCTACATATTTTTGGTAAAAAAAATCTCAATAAGCTTATTTTGATTGGTTTGTGCAAGTTATCGTGATTTATGTAATTTTATTTTTTTTTTTTAATGGTAATGGCAGCAATCTGAGATTTTTTGGGGGACTGCGACATTGCGGTGGACAGCTCAGACCCCTAACTGATATTTTTGACACTTTTGGGAAGACCAGTGACATTACTACAGTAATCAGTGCTAAAAAATATGCACTATTACTGTAATAATGACATTGGCAGGGAAGGGGTTAACATTATGGGTGATCAAGGGGTTAAATGTGAGCCTAGGGTAGTGATTCTAACTGTGGGGGGGCGTGGCTTCTGAAATGACCATAGAGACATGTGATCCTATATAGAAGGATCACATGGGCTCTATGATAATTTCAGGGAGAAGAATGGTCGGCTGTGTTTACAACAGCCGACCGTCCTTCTCTCTCAGCGGGGAACGATCGCAGGTGTTAGGCGGCAATCGGAGCTGCCTGCGCGCTGCATTGGCTTCCCCGCTGACGAGCCCCCTAGCCTCCCGAGAGCGACCGATGTACAGTTACGGGGATTTGCCTGGGAGCGGCTGCCTGCCGCAGTTCATCTGCGGCAATCGTAAACTGGTTAAAGAGGAACTGTATTACTCTGATGCTGTCATCCCACCACTCTTCTTCTGCATTGCCATCTTAACATATCCCGTGTCTGCACAGATGTGCCGCAGGTCTGCTCGGTCCCAAAAACACATCAGCACACATAAGGGTGAATTCTGCACATGCGCACACACCACTGAATTCTGGGACTATCTGGAACTTTGGAGATACTTGCAGTGTGTATGTTCAGCATGTCCATGTACCACAACAGTGTAGATTTTCAGAAAGTATATTTTTATCTTAATCAAATGTATATCCTTGAATTAAATTTCCTTTCCTTATCCTTAGTGCTCATTTACACTTGCTTCGACTTTAACACCCGTTAAAGCACATACCGCTTCAACATGCGTTATTGATGTGTTTTTAATGCTTCTGTGATGCTTTTTTGAAGCTTTAATGAAACTTGGCAAATGCCCTGTGTGTGTTTAGATTTTCTATTTGTTTTAAAAGGATCCAGTAGAAATCTGGCTCAGTAGTACCCCCACTCAGCAGACCCCCATCTCATTGGTACCCTCGTTCAGCAGTTTCCCAGCTTACTAACACCCTCGTTCAGCAGGTCCCCAGCTTATGGGCACCCTCGTTCAGCAGTTCCCCATCTTATGGGTACCCTCGTTCAGCAGTTCCCCAGCTTTTTAATACCCTCATTTAGCAGATCCTTTTCTCAGTAGTACCCCCAGCTCTGCTGATGCCCCACTCAGTAGTACCTCCAGCTTTGTTGATTCCCCGCTCAGTAGTAACCCTTAGCTCTGCTGATCCCCCCGTCAGTAGTAACCCATCCAGTTCTGCTGATCCCAACTCAGTAGTAACCGCCAGCTCTGCTGATCCCCGCTCAGTAGTAACCTCCAGCTCTGCTGATACCCCTCTCAATAGCACCTCCAGCTTTGCTGATTCCCCACTCAGTAGTACCCCTAGCTCTGCTGATTTCCCACTCACTAGTAACCCTCAGCTCTGCTGATCCCCAATCAGTAGTACCCCCAGCTCTGCTGATACCCCACTAAGTAGTACCCCCAGCTTTGCTGATTCCCCGCTCAGTAGTAACCCCCAGCTCTGCTGATCTCCTGCTCAGTAGTAACCCCCAGCTCAGCTGATCCCCTGCTCAGTAGTACCATCAGCTCTGCTGATCCCCCAATCAGTAGTACCCCCAGCTCTACTGATACCCCACTCAGTAGTACCTCCAGCTTGGCTGATTTCCTGCTAATTAGTAACCACTACCTCTGCTGAACCCCCTTTCAATAGTACCCCCCCCCCCAGCTCTGCTGATTCCCTCCTCAGTAGTAACCCCCATCTCTGCTGATCTCTCACTCAGTAGTAACCCCCCCCCACAGCTCTGCTGATCCTCTAGTTTGCTGATCCTTCTCTCTCTCTGGTCCCCGCTCACCTCCCGCTATATTGCTCCCACGCTGCGCACCACGTGTGATATCTGCTAGTTTCTTCTGCTCCGGTCCCAAAGCTCTGCTGATGCTCTGACGCTCAGTCCTGCTATAGCCTTCCCATGTTGCACACCACGTGTGACGTCTGCTAGTTGCTCCAGTCCGGAACCTGCTCACCAACCTTCACACCAGATGCGACATTTGCACCAGACACTCACAGAATTTATACACATGAACCAGAAGTGACTGCTGATAATGTCTTTCCAGTTTGTTTGTTGGTTTCCAAGTGCATCCTGGGAAATCTCATGCCTGCAAAACCTCAAAACAAAGCAAAGCTAACTCTGAATGAAAGTCCTTCAAAAGTTGCAGGTGCTATTAGCGAGCGTTGTCATAGATTTCTATAGAGCCTTTGGAGACGCTTTTAAGCACCAAGAAAGCGACATGGGGTATAATTTTTGGTGAAAGAAAAGCAAAGTAAATGCAATGTGTGAACAGGACTGTAATCTTACCATTTTCTTTAGTGACAGGCCTGGCCATCAGAGTGCTTTAAAAAAAAAAAACGTGTCCAATGCCACTTTTTGAAGTAAATGTAAACAAGCCCTAAAAGCGTATTTCCACTTTCCCATTTGTTACATGTTCCAATTTACACATCTTAACCTTAAAAAACATATGACATTTTGCAGTTTACCTTTTTTATTGCTTACAAATCTTACCTAGCTTTCCCAATGTATGTTATAGGCTAGGTTCACTTTTACAGAAAAAAAAAACAATAGTAAATGCACATATTTTTGCAGAAAAAAATGTGCATTTATTATTTTTTACTGCAGGAGGCATTACACCAACGATCAGTCGATCATGGGTGCGATGTTTTGTAGACATGTCCTCCAGCTTTCAGCCTGTACCTCTGCAAGGACTTTCTGTTTGGAAGCCAGGACACATGTCAGTGGACTATGAGATTCTCATCAGCGCTCCCACAGATCGCTGTGAATGAATGCCATGGCTCTGTGTGCAGAGCTGTATTTAAAAAGTAACAGGGGAATGCAGGGAGAAGAACCCCCAACTGCTGTCATGGGAGAGAAGGAGATCGGGGGAGAGGCGGCAGGAGCTGAAACGTGTAACACCCGCTGTGTACATAGTGGATGTAGCCAGGTGCTGGCTAGCTTTGCCTGTGTCATCATGGGACATTCTCCAGCATCAGCTGCAGGGGGCCTGTTTCCCTTCAGTGCTAAGCTCAGATACTATGTCATCATCTCCTGAACACAGAGCGAGCAGAGTTCTTAACTGAAAGCAAGGGATCTTGGGATATGTGGTCCGAGGAGCCAGGATTTGCACTGTAGCCAAACTTTTCCAGACTACAAGTTCCAGCCAGCTGGGAGAGAGAACAAAATGCTGGTTGACACTGACAGCATATATAGCCAGGTCTGGGGAGGAGTCTTTCTCTTGGGATCATGGCCTTCATCTGCCAGCAGGGATCCAGACACTTGGAGGAATATAAGCCGGTGCTGCGGCCTAGGCATTGTGGAGAGTCTCAAGCAGGTGTGTGAACAGATTCATCGTCGCCAGCTTCCTGTCGGCCAGGTGACAGTTGGGAGGGGTCACTCTCATTGGCAGTACAGATCCCGCTGAATCCCAGAATTGTGAGGTGTACGACCAGGCACCTTCCTCTGGTTGCAGATTCTCCAGGAGCCTGTTCTGGGACATCCTATTCTCTTGAGCCTTTAGGATTGGTGAGCAGGCAGAAGCCCACCCTCTGTGCACCCTACAAAGACACTGCATGCAGACACCTTTTTTCCTTCCCTTTACGTTAAAGTCTTAAAGCATAACTAAAGGCAAAACTATTTTTTGGATTTTGGATAGAGCAGAGGGGGAGTTTTTATTGTTGTCTTTGCCCCCTTTAAGGAGATTCCTCCTCTCTATTTTTCTTGTTTACTATCATCATTAAAAGTGAAAGTGAAAAAAAATACCAGAATAAAGGTTGCCCCCAGAAAAGTAATAGAGGGGGGATCTTCCAATGTGGACACTAGTTCTTTCAACCGAGGGGTCCCCAAGGAATTTCTCATAATTTGCAGGGATTACTTGTAACGTTCATGCGTTTTTGTTAGTGGATGGATTTACAGCTGCAGAATTATTACACTCAGTAGCCTTGTAGAGATTCTGTTGAACAAACATATCCAACTCTCAGGACTTCATCACAGTGCACAGCCTGTTATGCAATATACATATACTCAATCAGATGTTTAATGGAGGGATAGAATATATGAGAATGTATAGATGAGAGACAGGCTATTGTATGGTGAGCACTAGGAGTAGTATTAGGAGAGTTGCAGGTGATGGTAAAGCAGATAGGTTCTGATGTCAAGTATAGTGCAGATGGTAAGAGGACACAGATGGAGTATACTTAGACAGAGTAACATAGTGCAAGGATAGTTGAAGGTAGTCCCAAGAGTTAACAGTCTATGCAGATGATAGGGAATAGATAGATACAGATAGTCCTGGTAATTGCAGTAGATGACAGTAGGAGATTGGTTAGTAAGGAATCCCCTGTGGGGTACTTATCACTTAGATAGGTTAGTAGTAACAGTGTCCATTAGAGAGAGGTGATCCCGTAGCGAGATACGGATCAGCAGCGAG
Organism: Pelophylax lessonae; assembly: GCF_965119305.1. Classification (NCBI taxonomy): domain Eukaryota; kingdom Metazoa; phylum Chordata; class Amphibia; order Anura; family Ranidae; genus Pelophylax; species Pelophylax lessonae. The sequence goes on from NC_138768.1 coordinate 74,745,274, forward strand.
GTTCCGGCTTCAGTTCAGCAAAGGGAAATGTCAGCAGCTCCGACTTCACAGGAGAAGGTGCGGTGAACATGTGGTTTGAACGAGCAATGAGTGAGAGAAAGCCGGCGATTGAAATAGCCGCTCATAGCGGCGCTCAGCAATGATGTCATCCGGTCTTAAAGGTGTATGCGTCTCTTGGATAACAAGATGGGACGCAATTTAGTAAGAGAGAAATATGGAACCAGGGTACCAGAGGTACCAGAATATTACAGTACCCCCCCCCCTTAAGGCCGGCTCCGGAAGGCCTCTAGAACTGGTTTTTCTGGATATTTTCGAGTGGAAATTGCGAATCAGTCTAGGGGCATGTATATCGGAGGTATCCAGCCAGGTGTCATCTTGGGGCCCATAGTTCTTCCATCGTACAAGATACTGGAGTCTTCTTCTATGGAAACGGGAATCCAAAATCTCTTTTATCTCAAATTCTTCTCCACCTTCCACTTGTACAGGAGGTGGAGGTGAGATAGTAGGCCTTATTCCTTGGTTAGGAACATGGGGCTTCTGGGCTGGCTATGGAGGGAGGAGCCTGCTAATGGAGCTGATCCCGACGGCCTGCTGAGTCTCTGAGCCACCGCCCAGAGAGATGTGAGGGAATGCTCTCTCACCTAGCCTCGATGCCTGCCTAGCTGGATCCCGCTACCCCCCCTCCCCGCTACCCGGAGGCCCCGACCCGGTCCTGGTTGCCGACCCTCCCTGAGGCTTGGAGGAGGGAGGACGAGCACCCTGGGTCCCTCCTGGAGACTGGAATCGGCTGTGTATTGGAGAGGTGGCCGCCGAGCACAGGGGCTGCTGAGACGCTGGGAGAGCCGGCGTCCAGGATCAGGAGAGAAGGTCTGATTCGAGTGAACACCGCCGAGGGATCCAGCTTGGAGAGACCCAGCAACATTGGACATCGTAATCATCCCCACCATACCACTCTACAAGGAACGCCACAGATTAGCCGAAGGGGACTGGTGAGAGGGGAAACCCCCCAGAATTTTCATATGAACGATATCAAAACAGTCTTTCTTAAAAATACTATCATCATTTTGGAGTGTATAACTTAAGAGCTAATGTGACTGTGATGGAAAAGTGGTGTGGGACCTTGCTTGCTTGAGTGCGAGGGAAACCCCCAGAGAGGTTGTACGTTTATTTCTCAACATCAGATCTTCTTGAAAAGCACTGTCTTATTATCATCTATAAGTATGCAGCTTAATAGAACAGAGGGACTAATCTGAAAAAAGTGCGGGACTATGCTTACTTAAGCGAGAGGGGAAATCCCCTAGAACCCCCCTGCGTTGGATCATAAAATCAGCCTTCCTTGAAGCACTGTTAAATTATCACCCAGGAGTATATAGCTTAAGAGTCAATGAGACTGTTGAGAAAAAATGTGCGGGACTCTGTTTACCAAAGTATGAGGGGAAACCCCTATAGAATTGCACTACATTTGATCTCATTCCTAGCCCTTCGTGAAAGTATCAGTATATTTTCATCTATGAGTTTATAGTTTGATGAGTCAGAGGGATGGTTCTGAAAATTGTGCGGGACGCTGCTTACTTATGGTAGAGGGGAAACCCCCCAGGATTTTATTTCACATGATCTCAATATCAGCCCTCCTTGAAAGTACTGCTAGATTATCTTTCATGAGTGTATAGCTTAAGAATTGTCGGGACTTTTTGGAAAAAATGTGTGGGACTCTGCTTACTTATATAACTTAAGAGCTAATGTGACTGTGATGGAAAAGTGGTGTGGGACCCTGCTTGCTTGAGTGTGAGGGAAACCCCCCAGAGAGGTTGTACGTTTATTTCTCAACATCAGCTCTTCTTAAAAAGCACTGTCTTATTATCATCTATGAGTATGCAGCTTAATAGAACAGAGGGATTAATCTGAAGAAAGTGCGGGACTATGCTTACTTAAGCGAGAGGGGAAATCCCCTAGAACCCTCCTGCGTTGGATCCTAAAATCAGCCTTTCTTGAAGCACTGCTAAATTATCACCCAGGAGTATATAGCTTAAGAGTTAACGAGACTGTTGAGAAAAAATGTGCGGGAATCTGTTTACCAAAGTATGAGGGGAAACCCCTATAGAATTGCACTACACTTGATCTCATTCCCAGCCCTTCGTGAAAGCATCTGTATATTTTCATTTATGAGTTTACAGTTTAATGAGTCAGAGGGATGGTTCTGAAAATTGTGCGGGACACTGCTTACTTATGGTAGAGGGGAAACCCCCCAGGATTTTATTTCACATGATCTCAATATCAGCCCTCCTTGAAAGTACTGCTAGATTATCTTTCATGAGTGTATAGCTTAAGAATTGTCGGGACTTTTTGGAAAAAATGTGTGGGACTCTGCTTACTTATATAACTTAAGAGCTAATGTGACTGTGATGGAAAAGTGGTGTGGGACCCTGCTTGCTTGAGTGTGAGGGAAACCCCCCAGAGAGGTTGTACGTTTATTTCTCAACATCAGCTCTTCTTAAAAAGCACTGTCTTATTATCATCTATGAGTATGCAGCTTAATAGAACAGAGGGATTAATCTGAAGAAAGTGCGGGACTATGCTTACTTAAGCGAGAGGGGAAATCCCCTAGAACCCTCCTGCGTTGGATCCTAAAATCAGCCTTTCTTGAAGCACTGCTAAATTATCACCCAGGAGTATATAGCTTAAGAGTTAACGAGACTGTTGAGAAAAAATGTGCGGGAATCTGTTTACCAAAGTATGAGGGGAAACCCCTATAGAATTGCACTACACTTGATCTCATTCCCAGCCCTTCGTGAAAGCATCTGTATATTTTCATTTATGAGTTTACAGTTTAATGAGTCAGAGGGATGGTTCTGAAAATTGTGCGGGACACTGCTTACTTATGGTAGAGGGGAAACCCCCCAGGACTTTATTGCACAGGATTTCAATATCAGCCCTCCTTGGAAGTACTGCTAGATTATCTTTCATGAGTGTATAGCTTAAGAATTGTCGGGACGGTTTGGAAAAAATGTGTGGGACTCTGCTTACTTAGGGAGGGGGGAAACCCCCCAGAATCCTCCTTTATTGAATATAATATACCGGCCCTCCCTGAAAGCAAAGACATATTGTCATCTATGAGTATAAGGTCTAAGAGAAGGTGGGTTTGTGTTGAAAAGGTTCGGGACTCTGCCTGTTGGAATGAGAGGGGAAACCCCCCAGAATCCTTATATGACCAATTTCAAATACCAGCTTTCTTAGAAAGCACTGCTACAGTATTTATTTACAAGTGTATGCTTAAGAGAATTAAAAAATCTAAAAGAACAAATGAGAAAAATGAAAATGGAGCAGAGAAATATGCTATACAAAATCGAAGACCAAGAGAATAGAAATCGAAGAAAAAATCTGAGAATAAGAGGATTACCAGAGAAAGGGCCAACAGAAAATTTAGAAGAAACCCTGGAGAAGTTATTTAATCCTCTGCTGGGAAAGGCGACCACAGATAAAATTGAGTTTGAGAGAATTCATAGGTTGCGTAAACCAACCAATCTACCAAAAGAGAAAACAAGAGATGTGATTGTAAGATTCCATAAATACGAGACAAGGGCCCAGATCTGGGGGAAAATGAGAAGTAGACCGGAATTAAAATATGACGGGGAGGACATTCAGATTTTCCCAGACCTGGCAAAAGAGACAATTAACAGAAAACGCATTCTTAGACCAATGGTAGAAATATTAAAGAAAAAAGATATACAATACTTTTGGAACTTCCCAGCAGGCCTAGGAGTGAGAAGAGATGGGAGGACAGTACTCCTTAAATACCCAGAGGAAACCAAAGACTTTTGTGAAGCAGTAAAAATCCCACTTATGGATATTCCAGGCTGGACAGACCAGGAGTGCCCAGAGGAAGAAGTTGATGAAGGAGAATTGAATCAGTGGAAACAGAAGAAAAAGATGAAAATAAAAGGATGAAAAAGGACTGGGGGGACCGGGGGGATTGGGGGAGGGGGGGGAGGGCTGGCGGGAGAAGGGGAGGAGGAGCAAGTAAGAATAAAAAACGGGTGGCCCTATGGAGATCAGCGGGCCGTCACCATTAGACCCTACGGTAGGGAAGATGGGAGGGAACGGTGACCACTAGCAGAGCTCGACCTCGGCCACAAGTCGATTGGAAAAGGAGGAAGGAGAATCGACAACCCTGATGGAGGGACCGGGAATAGTTGGGGGAGGGGAGGGTAGGGGTGGGAAGAGGAAAGGGGAAGAAAGAGGGAAAAAGAAGTCAATAGATCAAAACGTCTCCTATAAGAAAATACAAGAATTAAGAGAACTCACAAGACAAGAAAAATCAGAGGGATTAATGCCATCTCTTAGGGATCCCTGGTGTTGGTTGAACAGTTTTTATGGCCACTTTAGAGTTGAAGAGATGATAGAGAAAGACAGTAATGAAGATTAAGAAACAATGGATATAGTTAACATATTATCTTACAATGTCCGAGGTTTAAACTCTCCAGAAAAAAGGAAAAAAATGTTAAAAGAAATTAGTTATTTGAAAGCAGATTTGACATTCTTACAGGAGACTCATTTATCTCATGCATCTAATATCAGATTGTATTCTAAGAGCCATCCTACCTGGTATTACGCGGACTCACCCGGGAGGAAGTCCAAGGGAGTAGCCATTGGCATTTCTAGGGGCCTTGGATTTGTTCTAGAGTCGAGAAAGGTAGACCCAGAGGGAAGATACCTCTTTTTAAGAGGAAAAATAGGAGATGAAGATTTGACCCTAGTAAATATATATAGTCCTAATGAGAGACAAGTAGACTTCCTAGGTAAAGTACTGGGAAAATTAATGGAGTTTAAAAAAGGAGGAGTCATATTGGCAGGGGACCTCAATCTCTGCCTTGACCCTAAAGTAGATACCACATCAAAAACCCTACGGATAAATAAAGTACAGGCAAAGAAAATAAAGGAAAAATTATTTACAAATCAACTGGCAGATATTTGGAGAATTCTCCATCCGAAAGATAGAGATTATACATGTTACTCAAGTGTACATGGAACATACTCAAGATTGGATTATATACTAATCGAACATAGGTGGATCGAAAGGGTAAGCGAGGCAGAGATTGGGGTCAAGACTTGGTCGGACCATACCCCCATTATGGTAAAAATAAAAATGGCGAAAGAGCGACCTAGGATGGATGCTTGGAAAATAAATGAGGAGATTTTTGGAGATAAAAAGTGGGAAAAAGAAATAGTGAAAGAGTTGGAATTCTATTTTCAAATAAACGATACAAAAGATGCACCAAAAGACATAGTATGGGAAGCTCATAAGGCTTATATGAGGGGCATATTTATCTCAAAGGGGACCCAAAGGAAAAAAGAAAGAATAAAAGATAAGATTAGGCTAATTAATGACAGAAGTACATCAATTAGAGCAAAAACATAAAAATACACAAGATATATTAATAAATAATTTACTTGAGGTGAAGAGAGAAGAATTGAAAGATCTGTTAGAACAGGAAATAAAGCAGGAAATGAAAAGATGCATAAAAGAAAAATACATTGAAAGTAATAAGGTTGGGAAAAACCTAGCAAAAATCCTGAAAAAGAAGAAAGGAAAAAATTTTGTAGATAAAATTAAAAATAAAAATGGGGAAATAATTCAAACAATGACAGGAATAGCCAAAGAATTCCAAAACTACTATGCTAATCTTTATGCAGTAAAGAAAGGTGAGATACAGGGGAATGAAACAGAAAGGAGGGAGAAAATCAAAAAATACCTTGTAGACGCAGGACTGACAAAGATAGATGAGGAAAAGTTAACATTCTTAGAAAGACCAATCTCAGAACAAGAAATAGAGAGAGCCATTAAAGAAACGAGCCTAGGTAAAAGCCCAGGACCGGATGGGTTTACCATAGGTTATTATAAAAAATTTAAGGACATTTTAATCCCAAGATTTAAAGAATATATAAACGGAATAGGGACTCAGTACGAGATGAGTAGAGAGGCCCTGTCAGCATCAATCACAGTTATACGGAAAGAGGGAAAAGACCCGTTACTATGTTCTAGTTTTAGACCCATCTCCCTACTTAATGTTGATACTAAATTATTCACAAAAATTTTGGCCACTAGAATGAAGAACCTAATGGAGGAGTGGATACACAATGATCAAGTAGGATTCATCCCGGGGAGACAGGGACGGGACAATGGGATAAAAACTATACTGTTGATAGACCATATGGTAAAAAGCAGAGCTCCCAGTCTACTCCTGTCAATAGATGCGGAAAAAGCATTTGACAGGGTAGACTGGGAGTTCATGATAAACACCCTAGTGGAGTTGGGAATAAAACATAGAATGTTGGCCTGGATCAAAACTTTGTATAATCAACCAACTGCAAAGGTAAAGGTCAATGGAACTTTGTCAGACTCGTTTAAAATGCTCAATGGAACAAGACAAGGATGTCCCTTGTCTCCGATGTTATTTGTCTTATCTTTGGAATCACTACTGGCAACTATTAGAAATAGTGTGGACATCGGGGCATAAAGGTGGGACAAGTGGAGCATACGGTATCTGCCTTTGCAGATGATATCCTGCTTTACATAAGTAATCCGAGGATCACTTTGCCCAACATAATTAAAATAATGAAACAATATGGAGAACTATCCAATTTAAAAATTAATCAAAAAAAATCAGAAATATTAAATATTAATATCCCTAAACAAGAAGAGGAGATGTTAAAAAAAGAATTTCAGTTCAACTGGAGAAAAGATGAGATTAAATATTTAGGGATAAAATTAACCCCAACTCCAGAAAAACTCTACAAAACAAATTTTCTAGAACTTCTGAATGAAGTAAGATCAGAATTAAATAGATTATCCCCGAGAATCTTTTCCTGGATAGGGAGAATAAATACGATAAAAATGATAATCCTGCCCAAAATTATATATAAATTCCAGATCATTCCGATTTCATTACCTCAAGTATTTTTTAAAACACTTAAGGCTACATTCACACCTGAGCGTAGCGTTTTTCGCGCGTTTTTTACCGCGATTTTACCGCGATTTTTGTGGCGTTTTTTACCGCGATTTTACCGCGATTTTTACCGCGATTTTTGTGCAGGCGTTTTTAGATTCAATAGAGATCAATGGAAAACGCCTGTAATCTGCCCAAAAAGAAGCTCATGTACTTTTTTGAGCGTTGGGCGTTTTGTATACAGCTTCAAAACGCTCAGATGTGAACAGGGGCCATTGAAATGAATAGGATTTGTCTTGTTGGGCGTTTTGAGAGCTGATCCTAGAGCAGAAAAACGCCCCAAAAACGCCCCAAAACGCCTACATGTGAACGGAGCCTAAAAGATTAATATCCCGCTTTATTTGGAAATACAAAAAGCCAAGGGTAAAGTACACTACACTATGTAAAGGTAAGGGACAAGGGGGACTAGCCCTACCCAACTTTAAAAATTATTATTTTGCAGCAATACTCACAAGGGTGATAAAATGGAGAGGACAAAAAAAAATAATGATAGAAATTGGGTGGTAATAGAAAGCACGATGAGTGGTACACACCTAGCAAAAGTTATATGGATACCTGAGAGGTTTAGAAATCTGGACACTAACACGCATATAATCACAAGACATGCTATTAAGGTTTGGGATAATATACATAAAAAAGAAAATTGGAAACACAATTCACCACTGATCCCGTTACAGGGCACAAAATTTTTTGCACCAGGGGAAGAGAAGGAATTAGGTAAATGGATAGAAGAAGGAGAAGCACAATTAGGGGATATAGTAGAGAAGGGGAAAATTATAACCTTGGCGGAGCTGAAACAAAGGAAAGAAAACTGGAAGATAAATGAGTGGAGGTATATCCAACTAAAGCACTTCACATTGTCACTACCGCAGCCATTGAGAGATATAAACGACCTCCGCCCTTTTGAGCAATTATGTCTTAAGGATAAGATAATAAATAATATTTCGAATGTGTATAAAATACTGTTAACAATAACAAAAGAGAGAGGAATATCATTAAAAGAAAAATGGGAAAGAGACCTCGGCCCGTGTAGTAACAACAAACAGTGGGATAAGAGCCTTCAATTAGTACATAAATCCGCGATAGACACCAACACGGAGGAGATGAACTATAAATTGATCACAAGGTGGTACAACACTCCTGATAAGATGGGAAGAATTCAGGTGGAGAGTTCAAGACTTTGCTGGAGGGGATGTCAGATGGTAGGGACTATAGCCCATATATGGTGGGAGTGCCCAAAAATTAAAGTATTCTGGAGTGAAGTTATAGAATTAATAAGTAAAATTACTAAAATAGATATTCCCTTGGATCCTTGGAAATGCATGTTTCATGGAACCCATATGTCAGTGAAGCAATATAAAAAAACATTACTCCCTCACTTATTAAACTCAGCTAAGAGCTTGATTCCCTTTAATTGACAAAAAGAAGAGGCCCCCTCCAGGAAAGATTGGCTCTTAAAAGTAGAGAAAATAAGAAAGTTGGAGCAGCTGAGGACCTGGGAGGAGGAGGAACAGGGGAATGAAGAGGAGATTTGGGATGAGTGGCAAGAGTTTAAGGACACAAGGGAATACAGAGAAATAATAGGAGTCGAATGATAAGAAGAGACGGGGGGGGGGGGGGGGGGGAGGGATAAGGAAGGGAGGGGGGAAAAAAAAAAAAGGGGATAAAAGGTAATATGTGTAAAATGTATATGAAAAAATTCTCCAGTGATTGGAGTGTTGTAAATAATTTTTTACCTGGAAAATTTAATAAAGAAATAAAAAAAAAAAAAAAAAGGAACATGGGGCTTCAGTAGCGACACATGGAAGATGGGATGTATCTTGAGGTCTGTTGGTAATGTGAGTTGTACTGCAGCTTTTCCAATAAGCTTCTCTATTGGGAAAGGTCCCAGAAATAGAGGTCCAAGTTTTTTACTAGGGATTTTTAATCTCAGATTTTTTGTAGAAAGCCAAACAAGATCCCCAATGGCATATTGGGGAGAGGGTTTCCTACGGAGGTCGTAGTACCTCTTTTGTTGGCTATGAGCATGTGATATGGTATTGTTGAGTAATCCCAGAGAATCCTTTATCTGGGCAAGATAATCAGATGCCACTGGATTACTTGATGGCAAGATACGTGATGGAAGGAGTGTGGGATGAAACCCGTAATTTAGGTAAAATGGACTTTGTTTAGTAGTGCTATGAGTCGGGTTGTTATAGGCGAATTCCTCCAGCGGGAGGAGATCTGCCCAATCGTCCTGTAGATACGAAGTATAGCAACGCAGATACTGTTCAATGCACTGGTTAACTCTCTCTGTCTGTCCGTTGGTCTGAGGGTGGTAGGGAGAAGTAAGTTTACACTCTATTCGTAGTATCTGACATAGAGCTAGCCAAAACTTTGAGATGAATTGTGAACCACGGTCAGACAGCAGTGTTTTTGGAATACCATGTAACTTAAAGACATGTTTCACAAGTAATTCCGCTGTTTGTTTGGATGAAGGTAGTTTTCGGATAGGAGTGAAATGTGCCATCTTGGTCAGATGGTCCACTGACACCAAGATGGTGTTGAATCCTTTGGAAGGTGGTAGTTCCACTATGAAGTCTAAGGATACCACTTCCCACAGAACCTGGGGTATCGGTAAACTACAAAGTAACCCCGATGGTTTCGTGTTGTCAATTTTAGACCTTGCACAGATATCACAAGATGAAACGAACTTTTTTACGGTTGTCCTTATGTCTGGCCACCAAAACTGCCTAGTAAGTAGATTGAAAGTTTTAGTCATACCCATATGTCCTGCCATAGGTACATCATGCGACAATTCCAAGATCTTGGTTCGCATAGTAGGGGGTATGTATAATTTATCGTTGTAATAGAGGAAGCCTTCTGCGTCAGTAGTTAGTTGTGGTGGAGGTGAGTCCAGTCCTATGCTGTGCAAAATCTCTTCCTTCAGGGAGCGAACGACACCAATAATACGTTCAAGTGGTATTATAGGAACTGAGGGAACCTCGGTACAATCTTTCTCGGCTAGTCGTGAAAGCGCATCCGCTTTTTTATTTTTGTCTGCGGGCGTGTAAGTCACTAAAAAATTAAATCTCAGAAAGAATAACGACCACCGTACCTGCCGGTGGGAAAGAGTTCTATTAGTCTGAAGGTATTGAAGGTTTTTGTGATCAGTATATATCAGGATTGGCAATTGAGTGCCCTCAAGTAGATGTTGCCAATTCTCTAACGCCAGTTTTATGGCTAGTAACTCCTTCTCACCTACTGGGTAGTTCACCTCGGGGCTGCTTAATGACTTTGAGAAGAAAGCAACTGGGTGAAGGGTGAGGTGTTTGTTGGTCGTTGTGAGAGAACTGCTCCTACTGCCATATTTGACGCATCTACCTCCAAGATGTATTGAAGGGATGGGTCTGGATGGCATAGTATGGGGGCAGTAGTAAAGCTTGATTTCAGCAGACAGAACGCTCCATTTGCTTCTTTTGACCAATTAAATGGTTTCTTCGTGCTTGTGAGTTGTGTGAGAGGTTTCACAATCGCAGAGAAGTTCTTAATGAATTTCCTATAGTAGTTAGAGAATCCTAGGAACCTTTGTAATGCTTTGCGAGTGGTTGGCACAGGCCAATCCAGAATGCAGGATATTTTGCTCATGTCCATTTTGATTCCATTTTTAGATATAATATATCCTAGGAATAGTACTTCCTCTTTATGAAACAAACATTTTTTTGATTTAACATATAAGTTATGTGCAAGTAGTCTTGACAACACAAGTCTCACATGTTTTATGTGCTCAGGTAAGGAATGAGAATAGATAAGTATATCGTCCAAATATACTACAACACAAACATCAAGCAAGTCTCTGAATATCTCATTTATAAACCGTTGGAAGGCTGCGGGAGCATTACATAGCCCAAATGGCATTACAAGGTACTCAAACAGTCCGTATCTGGTTCTGAATGCCGTCTTCCATTCATCCCCTTTACAGATTCGAATTAAATTGTATGCCCCTTTTAGGTCCAATTTTGAAAAGAAAGAAGCTCCACGCACCTGTTCGATAAGTTCAGGAATAAGAGGTAAAGGATAACGATCCTTTATTGTAATGGCATTTAATTGTCTGAAATCAATGATAGGCCTAAGGCTAGAATCCTTATTGCGGACAAAGAAGAGTCCAGCAGCAGTGGAGGAAGTAGAAGGTCGGATAAATCCTTTTGCCAAGTTCTCATCCAGATACTCCTTAAGATGAGAGAGTTCATTCTGTGAGAGAGGATAAACATGTCCGAAAGGCAACTTGCTATTAGGGAGTAGATCGATACAACAATCATAGTCCCTATGGGGAGTTAGCATTTGAGCGTTTTTCTCAAGGAAAACCTCCGATAAATCCTGATAACACTTGGGTATAATGTCATCCGGCACTACAGACAGGATCCTATCATATGTGGGGAGATTACACGTCGTTTCACAATAGTGAGAAGAGAAGGCTAGCGTTCTTGTTTTCCAATCGATGATTGGTTGATGTATGTGTAACCAGGGAAGTCCCAAAATGATTGGAAAATGTGGTGAAGTTAATACATCAAAGGTGGTGGTCTCCACATGAGACTCGTCAGCAGTTACAAGGAGTGCCTGTGTCTGATTGGTGATAGGACCAGAGGATAAAGGGGTACCGTTAATAAAACTAACGGAGACAGGTTTGGGTTTTGAAACAATAGGTATTTTATTAAGGGAGACAAAACAAATGTCAATGTAGTTTCCACAAGATCCTGTGTCAATCATAGCCTTGGTGGTGATCCTAGTTTGGTCCCACTGCAATGTTAAATGAACAAAAAGATAAGGATTAGAAAAGGAAGTTGTGAGTCCCCCTAGCAAGACATTTGAACACTCACCCTCTTTTCTGCGGACAAGGGGACAGCCGCTTATCAAATGATTCGGGGATGCGCAGTACATGCAAAGATGTTCGGTTTTCCTCCTGGCACGTTCAGAAAGGGTCAGAGGTGGGCGTATCATTCCTACTTCCATAGGAGTAGGGTCAGCAGGCAACATCCGAGAAGGACTGGAAAATGGTGAGCCCATCTTCTCAGCCTTTCTTTCTCGTAGTCGTCTGTCAATATTGATACTGGTCTGTATCAGTCCCTCTAGAGTGCCAGGTAAATCCGCTCGGGCGAGCTCGTCTTTAACGGCCTCAGATAGGCAGAGTCTAAACTGCGTTCGCAAAGATGTGTCGTTCCACCCTGAATCAGGGGACCATCTTTTAAAATTTGCCACGAAATCTTCAACAGGTCTCCTTCCTTGTTTTAAGGCCCGTAATTGGGTATCAGCGGTACTCTGCTTATTGGGGTCTTCATATAAACTAGCGAGTTGTGCTAGGAATAAAGGGTAAGAATTAAGGAGTGGATCATCCTTTTCAAAGAGAGCGTCTGCCCAGGCCCGGGGTTCACCCGTTAAATAGGAGATGACGGTACAAACCTTAATTTGGTCAGTGGTGTAGGTTAGAGGTTTTAACAAAAAAAGCAATCGACATGCGTTTTTAAATTCACGAAATTTGCTCCGATCACCAGAAAACACTAGAGGAGGGTTTATCTTAGGCTCACGGGGCTGAGCAGCAGAAAGCTGTGTGAGATGGCCAACCTGCTGTCTCAAGGTCTGATTTTCGTTTTGTACCTCTGTAAGCGCAAGGATCAATGCCTCTACTTGCTGTTTTAATTGTAGTACATGAGTGGGTAATTCTGCTGAATCCATATTTTTTTTAAGGCTCGTTCAATCTGTAACGTTCATGGGTTTTTGTTAGTGGATGGATTTACAGCTGCAGAATTATTACACTCAGTAGCCTTGTAGAGATTCTGTTGAACAAACATATCCAACTCTCAGGACTTCATCACAGTGCACAGCCTGTTATGCAATATACATATACTCAATCAGATGTTTAATGGAGGGATAGAATATATGAGAATGTATAGATGAGAGACAGGCTATTGTATGTTGAGCACTAGGAGTAGTATTAGGAGAGTTGCAGGTGATGGTAAAGCAGATAGGTTCTGATGTCAAGTATAGTGCAGATGGTAAGAGGACACAGATGGAGTATACTTAGACAGAGTAACCTAGTGCAAGGATAGTTGAAGGTAGTCCCAAGAGTTAACAGTCTATGCAGATGATAGGGAATAGATAGATACAGATAGTCCTAGTAATTGCAGTAGATGACAGTAGGAGATTGGTTAGTAAGGAATCCCCTGTGGGGTACTTATCACTTAGATAGGTTAGTAGTAGTGATGTCGCGAACCTAAAATTCGCCGTTCGCGAACGGCGAACGCGAACATCGGCAAATGTTTGCGAACCGGCGAACCGGGCGAACCGCCATAGACTTCAATAGGCAGGCGAATTTTAAAACACACAGGGACTCTTTCTGGCCACAATAGTGATGGAAAAGTTGTTTCAAGGGGACTAACACCTGGACTGTGGCATGCCGGAGAGGGATCACGCAAAAAAAAGTTCTTAAAAATTATAATTTTTTGATAGAGAGCCAATTATTGGAAAAATTAAAAAAAAATAAAAATAAAAAATTTCTTTGGATTTAGCATCTGGGGGGTCTAAAAAGTGTACCTGTGAAGTTTCAGCTCTGTAGCATGTCCAGAACCCCTAAAAAACAGCATTTTTCTTATATTTTCAGGAATATGGCTTCTCTGCGGCTGGCTTTTTCTCTTGCAGGCATTTATCGGGCATTTTTTTAGGCAGGCATGTCATTTTTTGTATTTAGTGTCTGGGGGGTCTAAAAAGTGTACCTGTCAATTTTCAGCTCTGTAGCATGTCCAGAACCCCTAAAAAACAGCATTTTTCTTATATTTTCAGGAATATGGCTTCTCTGCGGCTGGCTTTTTCTCTTGCAGGCATTTAGCGGGCATTTTTTTAGGCAGGCATGTCATTTTTTGTATTTAGTGTCTGGGGGGTCTAAAAAGTGTACCTGTCAAGTTTCAGCTCTGTAGCATGTCCAGAACCCCTAAAAAACAGCATTTTTCTTATATTTTCAGGAATATGGCTTCTCTGCGGCTGGCTTTTTCTCTTGCAGGCATTTAGCGGGCATTTTTTTAGGCAGGCATGTCATTTTTTGTATTTAGTGTCTGGGGGGTCTAAAAAGTGTACCTGTCAATTTTCAGCTCTGTAGCATGTCCAGAACCCCTAAAAAACAGCATTTTTCTTATATTTTCAGGAATACGGCTTCTCTGCGGCTGGCTTTTTCTCTTGCAGGCATTTAGCGGGCATTTTTTTAGGCAGGCATGTCATTTTTTGTATTTAGTGTCTGGAGGGTCTAAAAAGTGTACCTGTCAAGTTTCAGCTCTGTAGCATGTCCAGAACCCCTAAAAAACAGCATTTTTATTATATTTTCAGTAATACGGCTTCTCTGCGGCTGGCTTTTTCTCTTGCAGGCATTTATCGGGCATTTTTTTAGGCAGGCATGTCATTTTTTGTATTTAGTGTCTGGGGGGTCTAAAAAGTGTACCTGTCAAGTTTCAGCTCTGTAGCATGTCCAGAACCCCTAAAAAACAGCATTTTTCTTATATTTTCAGTAATACGGCTTCTCTGCGGCTGTCTTTTTCTCTTGCAGGCATTTATCGGGCATTTTTTTAGGCAGGCATGTCATTTTTTGTATTTAGTGTCTGGGGGGTCTAAAAAGTGTACCTGTCAAGTTTCAGCTCTGTAGCATGTCCAGAACCCCTAAAAAACAGCATTTTTCTTATATTTTCAGTAATACGGCTTCTCTGCGGCTGGCTTTTTCTCTTGCAGGCATTTATCGGGCATTTTTTTAGGCAGGCATGTCATTTTTTGTATTTAGTGTCTGGGGGGTCTAAAAAGTGTACCTGTCAAGTTTCAGCTCTGTAGCATGTCCAGAACCCCTAAAAAACAGCATTTTTCTTATATTTTCAGGAATACGGCTTCTCTGCGGCTGGCTTTTTCTCTTGCAGGCATTTATCGGGCATTTTTTTAGGCAGGCATGTCATTTTTTGTATTTAGTGTCTGGGGGGTCTAAAAAGTGTACCTGTCAAGTTTCAGCTCTGTAGTATGTCCACAACCCAAAAAAAACAGCATTTTTCTTATGATTTTTAGTAGAAAACTAATGCAGTGTCTTTCCAGCTGTCTTTTTTTCTTTCTGGCAAGCTGAAATATGATATGCCAAGGCAAACATGCCTATCAGTTGAGCTATGACACAGACAACACTGCACACATGGGGAAATATGTAAAACAAAAAACAGGAAAAGGAAATTAGGTGACGGTCACAAAACATGATATTGTGATTGGCCAAATAAAAAGTCACCTCGCGATGAGGTCGCGCCAAAGTCGCGCTAAGTCGCGCCAAAGTCGCACTGGAAGCGACGCTACTTTAGTGGTAGCGGCAGTGTAAACCAGCACTAAAACATCCAGTGTGTGAATACGATCAGGTATGATGTTTTATCGGTCAAGTAGTGTAAGGGTTACGCCCGTCGCCCGCTTCACAGTGACAGACCAAACTCTGACAGACCAAACTCCCCGTTTAACAGTCAGTCAGTCCATTTGCACAACCGCAAACTCCCAATTTGCACAAGGTTGGATACCAAGCTAGCCATGTCCCGTTCCTTGTCCTCACTGACATCATTGAAGGTCTCTTCCTCCACCCAGCCACATACAACACCAAGGGTCCCCGAAAGGTGAGAACAAGCCCCCTGGGACGCCTGCTGTGGCTGGTATTCCACCTCCTCAAAGCCACCTTCCTCCTCTGACTTCTCTTCTTCAGACTCCTCTCTCTGCGTTGCCACAGGTCCAGCAATTGACAACGACAAGGCTGCTTCTGGTGGTGATGAGGACCACAACTCTTCCTCTTCATGCTCATCTACAGCCTGATCCAGTACTCTTCGCAGGGCACGCTCCAGAAAAAACGCATATGGGATGAGGTCGATGATGTTGCCTTGGGTTCGACTGACCACCAGGGTTGTCATCTCCGCAAAAGGACGCATGAGCCTACAGCCATTGTTCATGAGCATTCAGTAACGCGGCCAAAAAATACCCAGCTCCGCAGAAAGAATGAAAGAAAATGAATGTTTTTTTTTATGAAAAATTATCCTGCGGATCGCTTTTGGTCTGTACACAATGAAGCAACGACCTTATCATCTGGGGTGTGCCAACACAATCCTAGAGGTGATCGCTTCATTGTGATACGCAAGCCCCTTCACCACGACAAGGTAACGATCACGAAGGGGAATTGACACATGTATGTGCCTTTTTTTTTGTTTTTTGTTTTTTTGCAGCCACAGTGTAGCACCAGAGGCCAGAAAAATTAGGCATGTACACATGCATGAAAAAGTAGGTATTGTTGCAGCCGCTGCTGTAGCAGCGGCCTGAAAAATTGAGGTTTTAAGGCAGAAAGTGCACTAAAACATTGCGGCTTGAACCGTAGTTGGTGGCGGAGACGTCACGTAAGTCATCCGGCATGCAGAGAATGATTATATACAGCAGCGTGTGGACCATTTTTAGGCCAAGGCATCTCAGTCATCACCAGGCCTTTTTTAGTCAAATGCATCCCCCACTGTCAGTCCCTTCGGGATCCATGCCTCATTCATCTTAATAAACGTGAGGTAATCAAGACTTTTTTGACCTAGGCGACTTCTCTTCTCAGTGACAATACCTCCTGCTGCGCTGAAGGTCCTTTCTGACAGCACACTTGAAGCGGGGCAGGCCAGAAGTTCAATGGCAAACTGGGATAGCTCAGGCCACAGGTCAAGCCTGCACACCCAGTAGTCAAGGGGTTCATCGCTCCTCAGAGTGTCGATATCTGCAGTTAAGGCAAGGTAGTCTGCTACCTGTCGGTCGAGTCGTTCTCTGAGGGTGGACCCCGAAGGGCTGTGGCGATGCATAGGACTAAAAAAGCTCCGCATGTCCTCCATCAACAAGACGTCTGTAAAGCGTCCTATCCTTGCCGGCGTGGTTGTGGTGGTAGGAGGAGGATTACTTTCACCTCTTCCCCTGTTGGATTCCCGTTGTGCTGTGACATCACCCTTATACGCTGTGTAAAGCATAGTTTTTAACTTATTTTGTAGCTGCTGCATCCTTTGCGACTGCCGGTAATTGGGTAACATATCACAGACTTTCTGCTTATATCGGGGGTCTAGTAGCGTGACCAGCCTTTTTATACGAGGGTCTCTCAACAGGCATGACAGCATGAAAGACCCCATTTGCACAAGGTTGGATGCCGAGCTACTCATGTCCAATTCCTCGTCCTCACTGATGTCATTGAAGGTGTGTTCTTCCCCCCAGCCACGTACAACACCACGGGTACCAGATAGGTGACAACGAGCACCCTGGGATGCCTGCTGTGGTTGGTGTTCCTCCTCCTCAAAGCCACATTCCTCCTCTGACTCCTCTTCCTCACACTCCTCTTCCAGTGTTGCCGCAGGTCCAGCAATCGATGGTAAGGCTGTTTCTGGTGGTGGTGATGGTGACCACAACTCTTCCTCTTCCTCTTCACGCTCATCTACGGCCTGATCCAGCACTCTTCGCAGGGCACGCTCCAGGAAAAAAACATATGGGATGATGTCGCTGATGGTGCCTTCAGTGCGACTCACTAGGTTTGTCACCTCCTCAAAAGGACGCATGAGCCTACAGGCATTGCGCATGAGCGTCCAGTAGCGTGGCAAAAAAATACCCAGCTCCGCAGAGGCTGTCCTAGCACCCCGGTCATACAAATACTCGTTGACCGCTTTTTCTTGTTGGAGCAGGCGGTCGAACATTAGCAGTGTTGAATTCCAACGTGTCGGGCTGTCGCAAATCAAGCGCCTCACTGGCATGTTGTTTTGCCGCTGAATATCTGCAAAGTGCGCCATGGCCGTGTAGGAACGCCTGAAATGGCCACACACCTTCCTGGCCTGCTTGAGGACGTCCTGTAAGCCTGGGTACTTCTGCACAAAACGTTGCACAATCAGATTCAACACATGTGCCATGCACGGCACATGTGTCAACTTGCCCAAATTCAATGCCGCCAACAAATTGCTCCCGTTGTCACACACCACTTTGCCGATCTCCAGTTGGTGCGGGGTCAGCCACTGATCCACCTGTGCATTCAGGGCGGACAGTAGTGCTGGTCCGGTGTGACTCTCTGCTTTCAGGCAAGTCAACCCCAAGACAGCGTGACACTGTCGTATCCGGCATGTGGAATAGCCCCTGGGGAGCTGGGGGGGTGCAGTTGGTGTGGAGCAAGACGCAACAGCAGAAGAGGACTCAGCCGAGGAGGTTAGCAAAGAGGATGGAGTAGGAGGAGTAGAGGAGGTGGCAGCAGGCCTGCCTGCAAGTCGTGGCGGTGTCACCAACTCCTCTGCAGCAGAGCCACGCATTCCATGCTTGGCAGCCGCCAGCAGGTTTACCCAATGCGCAGTGTACGTTATATACCTGCCCTGACCGTGCTTTGCAGACCAGCTATCAGTGGTCAGATGGACCCTTGCCCCAACACTGTGTGCCAGACGTGACATGATTTCCTTTTCCACAATAGAGTACAGGTTGGGGATTGCCTTTTGTGAAAAATAATTTCGGCCGGGTACCTTCCACTGCGGTGTCCCAATAGCGACAAATTTTTTGAAGGCCTCAGACTCCACCAGCTTGTATGGTAAAAGCTGGCGGGCTAAGAGTTCCGACAAGCCAGCTGTCAGACGCCGGGCAAGGGGGTGACTCTGCGAGATTGGCTTTTTACGCTCAAACATTTCCTTCACAGACACCTGACTGTGGGCAGGTGACGAGCAGGAACTGCTGAAGGTGAGAGGCGGAGGGGCGGGTTGTTGATAGGGGGCATGGAGGACAGCAGTGGTTGACGTGGCTGAAGATGCTGGACCAGGAGGAGGATGGTGGCTTTCAGTTTGTGTGCTGCTTTTACTCATGTGTTGATCCCATAGGCGTTTGTGATGTGAGATCATGTGCCTTCGCAAAGCAGTTGTACCTAGGTGGGTGTTGGACTTCCCACGACTCAGTTTCTTTTGGCACAGGTTACAAATGGCATCGCTGATATCAGAGGCAGACACACAAAAAAAATGCCACACTGCTGAGCTTTGCAAGGACGGCATTCTGGTGGTGGCAACAGCTTGCGTTGATTGGCGTGCTGTCTGGCTGACCCCGGGTGCCGAATCTACATGCTGTCTGACTGCGCCACTAGCTCCTTGCGATGACCTCCTCCCCCTGCTTCCAACTCGTCTCCTCCTCCTCTCTGTCTCCCCATCTGAACTTTCCCCCTCTTCTTCTGCTCTTCGAGCAGGCACCCAGGTGACATCCACAGACACATCGTCATCATCAGCCGCTTCACTTGACAACTCAGCAAAGGCAGCAGCAGCAGGTACAACATCATCATCATCACAATGTACGTCCATGTGTATAATGCTGCCTGACTGAGACATATCCCCGTTATCTACATGCTCTGGCACTAATAGTTGCGCATCACTTATTTCTTCAAACTGATGTGAAAATAACTCCTCTGACGGATCAAGTGAAGCGGCTGTGGTGCTAGTGTTGGTGGTGGTGCCGGCGGGCTGGCGAGTGGTAAATTGAGAGGTGCCCGAAGCTGAGCTGGAGGAGGATGGTGCATTAAGGTTCCGAGCGGAAGCTGTAGACGATTGGGTGTCCTGTGTAAGCCAGTCAACTATGGCCTCAGAATTTTTTGAGTTCAGGGTCTGTGGTGGCCTCTGAACACTGGGCATTATTCTAGGGCCTAAGGAAATCACAGCACCACGACCACGACGGCCCTTGCGGGGTGGCCTGCCTCTGCCTGTCATTTTTTTTTTAATGTGTTGTTACTGTTGTACTATGAGTGCAAGCTGCTGTGCCACCTTATATATCAGTGGTGGGTGGGCAGTGGCACAGTACACTCTCTGTGGACCTGACAGCAGTCACTGGCACCCAGGCAACTGCAATTTAAAAAATATATATATTTTTTTTTACTTTGCAAGCTGCTGTGCCACCTTATATATCAGTGGTGGGTGGGCAGTGGCACAGTACACTCTCTGTGGACCTGACAGCAGTCACTGGCACCCAGACAACTGCAATTTAAAAAATATATATATATTTTTTTACTTTGCAAGCTGCTGTGCCACCTTATATATCAGTGGTGGGTGTGCAGTGGCACAGTACACTCTCTGTGGACCTGACAGCAGTCACTGGCACCCAGGCAACTGCAATTTAAAAAAATATATATATTTTTTTTACTTTGCAAGCTGCTGTGCCACCTTATATATCAGTGGTGGGTGGGCAGTGGCACAGTACACTCTCTGTGGACCTGACAGCAGTCACTGGCACCCAGGCAACTGCAATTTAAAAAAATATATATATTTTTTTTACTTTGCAAGCTGCTGTGCCACCTTATATATCAGTGGTGGGTGGGCACACAGTGGCACTGCAGTGGGCACAGTACACTCTGTGGACCTGACAGTCACTGGCAGCCCAGGCAACTGCAATAATAAAAAATATTTTTTTTTTCAATTTATTGCAACAAGATGCTGTGCCAACGTATATATATCAGTGGTGGGCAGTGCACTGCAGTGGGTACAGTGCACTCTGTGGACCTGACACAGCACTCACTGCAATTATGACAGAGGAAAAAAAAATATTTTTTAAAATGCCAGGTACTGTGCCTGTGCCACCCGAAATGAGTGTGGTGTGCACACAGTACAGTCTGTGGTAGGTCTGTGGCCTCTCACACACAGCGGGCAGGCAACTGCAGTGTACAATAGATATATATAGATATATATATAAAGAAAAAAATCTATTACCTTACCAGCCCTTAAAAGGGCTTTTGGGGACACTATATATATATATATATGTATATATATAAATAAAAAAATCCTCAATTACCAGCCCTTAAAAGGGCTTTTGGGGACACTAGATAGATATAGATTTATATATATATGAAGAAACAACTCAATTACCAGCCCTTAAAAGGGCTTTTGGGGACGCTAGGTATATATATATATATATATATATTGTGAGGGATTAGCTCGGTAGCGGGTGTGGATAACCCCTTTTGGGGGGGGTTCGTCACACAGGGAGATAGCCGAGGAGTGGTTGAAAACAACAGTTTATGGTTTATTCTTCCAATTTCTTCAAAACAGTGCATGCAGCAAAAACATCAAAATAAAATAAAACACAAAATAAATCCTGGCCACTGTGGGCGTCTACCTTCTCACACACCGGAACCTATCTAAGGAGTCTTCCCAACCTACTCTTTGGGCAGACCCTGCTGGTTCTACAGCAGACACTCAAATGTCCATTTGTGTTTTCTTTACACAGAAAAAATTCAACACCTCACCTTTAGAAGTCTCTCATCTGACTGCTCTCCCCAGCTTACACAGCCTCAGGAGACAGCAATCAATAGACTCCCTTTAGACAAGTTATAGAGATCTTAATTGCCTCATTCTGAACAGCTGAAAGTGTTCTCAACTTCCGTACACCTTCCTGCCTACCTCTGCAGCCGACACCTGATAGCAATTAGTGAATTGTCTAAACCAAGCAGAAATATATCTCCCGTCAGTGACAACACCCATAGATTTTCCTGACTTCCTGTCACATACCCCCCCCTCTTGTTTCAACCCTAGGGTTGGGACACAGGTTGACAGGCACGCATGTGCACGGGACAAACCATCTGCATTCCCCATTTGAACACCGGGGCGATGCGTTACCACAAAACTAAATTCCTGAAGGGCCAGAAACCACCTATTTATTCTCCTATTGGTCTCCTTGTTCTGTGCCATCCACTTCAATGGGGCGTGATCCGTCACCAGTTCAAACTGTCTACCCAGGAGGTAGTATCGGAGAGAATCCAAGGCCCATTTCACCGCCAAACACTCTTTCTCAATGGTGGCATAATTCTCTTCATGGGCCTTCAACTTTCGGCTGAGGTACATAACAGGGTGTTCTTCCCCATTGATAATCTGGGACAGTACAGCTCCTAAACCCACATTTGATGCATCTGTCTGGACCACAAAGTCTCGTGAAAAATCAGGTGACTTTAAAACTGGCTGGCTACATAAGGCCTGTTTTAAAGCCTGAAAAGCTGTTTCTGCCTCGGGAGTCCATTTGATCATGACAGACTCCTTCCCTTTGGTCAGATTGGTCAGGGAAGCAGCCTGTGAGGCAAAATGGGGAATAAAACGGCGATAATAACCTGCAATCCCCAAAAATGCACGAACCTGTTTCTTGCTGGTGGGACGTGGCCAATCCTTAATAGCTTCAACTTTGTTTATTTGGGGCTTGATTAGACCTCTACCAATGGTATACCCCAGATACTTCGCCTCTTCTAGCCCAATGGTACATTTTTTTGGATTGGCTGTAAACCCAGCTTTCCAGATGGAATCCAACACAGCCTGAACTTTTGGTAAGTGTGAGTCCCAATCCTCACTGTGAATGACCACGTCATCGAGGTATGCAGCAGCATAGGCTAGATGAGGCCGAAGGGTCTTATCCATGGTGCGTTGGAATGTGGCAGGAGCATTCTGTAACCCAAAAGGCATCCTCCGATATTGGAAAGATCCGTCTGGAGTTACAAATGCTGTTTTTTCCCTGGCCGACCCCGAGAGAGGAATTTGCCAATAACCCTTGGTAAGGTCTAACGTGGTCATGTACCGGGCAGTGCCTAGGCGATCAATTAGTTCATCTATGCGGGGCATAGGATAGGTGTCAAACTTAGTGATTTTATTCAGGCGGCGAAAATCATTACAAAACCGCCAACTTCCATCTGGTTTGGGCACTAAGACAATGGGACTGGACCAATCACTATTTGACTCTTCTATCACCCCCAACTCAAGCATTTTTTTTACTTCCTGGCGAATGGCATCTCGCCGGGCTTCTGGAATTCTATAAGGCTTTAACTTGACCTTATCCCCTGGGGTGGTGATAATGTCATGTTTAACTCCCGAGACCCAACCTGGCAGGTCTGAAAACTTCTCCCTATTACGGAGCACAAATTCTTTAACCTCCTGTTTCTGAAGTTTGGACAGAGTCTCTGCTATCCCAACTTCAGGGACAGCCAGGTGAACTGGAGCAGAAACTCGGGTAGTCTCAGCGACCAAGGACTCTCTATCCTTCCATGGTTTTAACAAGTTCACGTGATAGAGCTGCTCAGGTTTTCGTCTTCCTGGTTGGCTAATTTTATAATTCACCATCCCTATTTTCTCCAATACTTCATAGGGCCCCTGCCATTTGGCTAGGAATTTACTTTCGACCGTGGGGACCAACACCAACACCCTATCACCAGGTGCAAAAGAACGGACCTGGGCCCCACGATTGTAAATCCTTTGTTGAGCCAACTGGGCTTGGGCTAAATGTGCCTTCACAATCGGCATCACTTGGGCAATTCTATCTTGCATTTGGGCAACATGCTCAATCACACTTCGATGAGGGGAACTCTCACTCTCCCATGTTTCCCTGGCAATGTCAAGTAGGCCCCGGGGGTGCCTCCCATACAGCAACTCAAACGGAGAGAACCCTGTGGATGATTGGGGAACCTCTCTTATGGCAAACATCAGATAAGGGAGCAGATAATCCCAATTCTTTCCGTCTTTATCCACCACCTTCCTCAACATTTGTTTTAACGTTTTATTAAACCTCTCCACTAACCCATCTGTTTGAGGGTGATATACTGAGGTACGTAACTGGGTCACTTTCAGGAGTTTACAAAGTTCTCTTGTCACCCTGGACATAAACGGGGTGCCCTGGTCAGTTAGGATTTCCTTAGGTAGACCCACCCGGGTGACAACTTGAAATAACTCCTTGGCTATGGTTTTAGCAGAGGTATTTCGGAGAGGAATCGCTTCTGGGTAACGGGTGGCATAATCCATTATCACCAAGATGTGCTGGTGCCCTCTTGTGGACTTCAGTAAGGGCCCAACCAAATCCATGGCGATCCTCTCAAAAGGAACCTCGATAATGGGCAGGGGTACCAAAGGACTACGGAAATGGGGCATGGGTGCATTAATCTGACACACTGGACAGGAAGAGCAGTACAATTCCACTTCCTTAGTGATCCCAGGCCAATAAAACCTCTGGGTGATTCTCTCCCGGGTTTTTTCTGCTCCCAAATGTCCCCCAAGAATGTGCCCATGGGCCAGTTCCAAAACCATCTTGCGGTACGGTTTAGGCACTACCAGTTGCTCAACAGTGTCCTCTATCCTCTGTGACACTCGATATAAGAGGTCCCTCTCAATAATGAAGTAAGGGAGGGCAATCCTCTCGTCAGGGTTAACTAGCTCCCCATCTATCTTCACTACATTCTCCCGGGCTCTTAGCAATGTGGGGTCCCTCAATTGCTCAGTGATAAAATTTTCTCGGTGCACTTTAAGGTCATCCAACCCTAACGGCCGCTGTTCCTCTTCTGAGGTAGCAGGCTCCTCCCTAGGGACTGGTGTTTCCCCGGCTAAGACTGAGCACGGAAACTCAGGATAATCCTCACAGTTAGAGGATTCTGGAGTAGAGGGTTCAGGCTCAGAAGAACCACCTACTGGGGAATCTGGGCAATCCCAGAGTTCCCAGAATTTTGGGAAATCCCTTCCCACAATGGCGTCATGTGGCAGTTTGGGAACTAAACCCACTTGGTGACACAAGTTACCGAGGGAGGTTTCAAAGGAAACTGTAGTCACCGGATATTCTCGAGTGTCCCCATGTACACAAACTACCGCCATTTTCCTAGGATGTACGTTTTTTTTCACCACTAGATCACTTCTCACTAAGGTAACCAGGCTACCTGAATCCAACAATACCACAACATCTTTACCATCTAAACACATTCTATATAAAGGTTTCTCATTCCCCTTTACTGCAGTGTATGTGGTTGCAAAAAAAGACTGTCGTCTCTCTGTCAGAAAGTCACAATGCATGGGTTCATCATCCACTGGGCAAACCGCTGGGCAAACTGCTGCTACATGTCCCTCTTCCCGGCAACGGTAACAAATCAACCTTCCAGTCCTCTCCTGTGGGATGGGTCTTCCAGGTCGCTCTCGCCAAACATTAGTAGTAGTCCTACTAACACCTCGAGTTGCTCTTTGGATCCTCTCTCCACCCCCATCCCCTGACGCAGTCTTACTTATAGGTGGGGAGGGTCTGGTCTTGGGGTGAAAAGTCTGTGCATCTCTGGAAAAAGAGGTCAAATTCTCAGTTGTTAGGTACCTTTCGACCAGGTCTACTAATTTGTCTGCGGTTTCCGGACCACCATGGCTTACCCATTTCTGCAGGGTGTTAGGAAGAGACCTAAGAAATTTGTCCATGACTACTCGCTCCAAAATTTCTGGTCCGGACAGAATTTCTGGCTGCAGCCATTTCTTAGCCAAATGGATGAGGTCATACATCTGCGACCGGGGTGGTTTCTTCAGCTGATAACTCCAATTGTGGACCCGCTGAGCACGGACATCCAAGGTTACCCCAAAACGTGCCAATATTTCCACTTTTAATCGATCATAGTTTTTTGCATCTGCAAGTTCCAAGTCAAAATATGCCTTTTGGGCTTCTCCAGCTAATAGGGGGGCCACTAGTCCAGCCCACTGTTCTTTAGGCCAACTCTCTTTCTCCGCTGTTCTTTCAAACGTGGTCAGAAACATCTCAGGGTCCTCATCTGTAGTCATCTTTGGCAATAAGTGGTTTACCCGAAAAGTCGGTATGTTACTGGCCTGACTCCCAACCTCGGTCTGCTGTCTCTGAAGCTGTTTCACAATGGCCTCCATTTGCTGCTGGTGTCTCTGTTCCACGCCTTCAATGGCCTCTCGGTGAGCTTGTTGTTGAGCTGCAAAGCTCCGCTGAAAATCCGCATTTGCCTGCTGTTGAGCTGCATTTGCCTGCTGTTGGGCTGCATTCGATATAATCAGTTGTTTCAGTATTTCCTCCATTTTTTTGGGTTTACTTTAACTGCCCGCGGCACTCCACCATATGTGAGGGATTAGCTCGGTAGCGGGTGTGGATAACCCCTTTTGGGGGGGGTTCGTCACACAGGGAGATAGCCGAGGAGTGGTTGAAAACAACAGTTTATGGTTTATTCTTCCAATTTCTTCAAAACAGTGCATGCAGCAAAAACATCAAAATAAAATAAAACACAAAATAAATCCTGGCCACTGTGGGCGTCTACCTTCTCACACACCGGAACCTATCTAAGGAGTCTTCCCAACCTACTCTTTGGGCAGACCCTGCTGGTTCTACAGCAGACACTCAAATGTCCATTTGTGTTTTCTTTACACAGAAAAAATTCAACACCTCACCTTTAGAAGTCTCTCATCTGACTGCTCTCCCCAGCTTACACAGCCTCAGGAGACAGCAATCAATAGACTCCCTTTAGACAAGTTATAGAGATCTTAATTGCCTCATTCTGAACAGCTGAAAGTGTTCTCAACTTCCGTACACCTTCCTGCCTACCTCTGCAGCCGACACCTGATAGCAATTAGTGAATTGTCTAAACCAAGCAGAAATATATCTCCCGTCAGTGACAACACCCATAGATTTTCCTGACTTCCTGTCACAATATATATATATAAAAAAAAAAAAAACACAAATACCAGCCCTTAGAAGGGCTTTTTGGGGTGCTGATATTACAGCAGTAGTGGACCAAGAACACTGCAAGACCAGGAACACTGACTAACTGTCCCTAGCTTAACAGCAGCAGCAGCAGCAGCAGCAGCAGCAGCTCTCTCCCTACTCTCACTACACACACTGCTTCAGAATGATCTAAGATGGATGCTGCCCTTGCTTATTTATAGGAGGTGGGAGGGTGTGGGAGGGAGGTACGCTGATTGGCTGGAAATGTGTCTGCTGACTGTAAAGTTCAGGGTCAAAGTTTGCCTCAATGATGTCTTATGGGGGGCGGACCGAACATCGCATATGTTCGCCGGCAGCGGCGAACGCGAACATGCTAAGTTCGCCGGGAACTGTTCGCCGGCGAACAGTTCTATACATCTCTAGTTAGTAGTAACAGTGTCCATTAGAGAGAGGTGATCCCGTAGCGAGATACGGATCGGCAGCGAGGTTCCGGCTTCAGTTCAGCAAAGGGAAATGTCAGCAGCTCCGACTTCACAGGAGAAGGTGCGGTGAACATGTGGTTTGAACGAGCAATGAGTGAGAGAAAGCCGGCGATTGAAATAGCCGCTCATAGCGGCGCTCAGCAATTATGTCATCCGGTCTTAAAGGTGTATGCATCTCTGGGATAACAAGATGGGACGCAATTTAGTAAGAGAGAAATATGGAACAAGGGTACCAGAGTTACCAGAACATTACATTACTTCCTGTATGCCTATGGGAGAGGAAGTGAAAAAAAAACTCAGCAATGGGACACAGATGGTGACAAAAATCAGACAGAGGTTATAACCCTCCCTTGCTCTATCTAAAATAGAAAAAAAAAGTTTTGTCTATAGTTCTACTTTAAAAGGGAACACTTTGCACCTGCCAGTCTCAGAAACCAGACCTCATTTCACAGCAATTTCCTTGGATCCTTGTTGAGCTAGCTGAAGACACTGCACATCTATCTCACCAGGACTCCTTTACTCTTATCCTTCCCCCCACTTAATGGACTCCATGCACAATATCTTTACACATTAAGGGGAACTCTTCTCAGAGATCAAGCATTGCATTTCCTGTCAGAGATCAAGCATTGCATTTCCTATAACTTGTTGTTCTGTAATTGTGCCACCAGTTTATTGGGCCCGTGGCATCAGGATTTAAAGGGGAGCAGCCTGACATAAAAAAGGGTCATACACTTCAATTTTATACCCGGGGTCATAGGTTCTATCAGGGTCTGCTGGCTACTATTTGTTTGTCTTATTGTAATTCTGTTATTGCATACCCATTGCATATGCTCAAGAGTAAGAATTTAACACTAAAAATTTCTACTTGTCTTGCCATTCTTTTTTTTCTCTTTGCTTAAGACCCGGTTCACACTAATGCGAGTGCCGGGTTCGCATGTAATGTCGGAGCGCACTGCTCCGACATTACATGCGATCAGCTGTGCGGTGCGAGTTTAGCCATACAGTTTGTATGGCTAAATTCGCATCGCACCCGGTGCAAACACGCACAGGAGGCATTTTTGCAGCCGCATCAGGATCGGATCGCACAGCGGTTCACACTTGTGCGATCCCATCCTGTGCGAACTGCACGATCGCACTGCGATATGCGATCAAACTGGGGGTGTCGTTAAGATTACATTGACACCCCCAGCGTATCGCATATGGCAGTGTGAACTGCCGGGGGTGCGTGTGCGATGCGGGAAAAGGCTGCGAATTCGCAGCCTTCCCGCATCGCAATAGTGTGACCCGAGCCTTAAGAACCTTAGGTAAAATACTTGTTTATCTGCTGCAGTTTGGTGTCTTTATAATTGCATTATGTTTATGAAACATGTCTGAACCCAGGGTGTCAGAGGTTTCAGGAGGCTTGCAAGGTCAGGGCAACCTTTGGGGTCAGCGATCTTCCATCGGCTCTCACAAAGGTGGCGCTACATGAAGATTTATTTAGTTAGGCTAAATCAAGGCCAGTGGAGCCAAAGTTTATTATTTTGTTTATAGTTTCTGGCAGGCTCTGAGGGCTGAGTCTCTGTCACCTCCCCCTGGTTTCTGGAATCTTCCTGAAGGTTCTAGAAATTAGAGGGCGATGGGACAGAGACAGAAAGCCTGAATATTTATGGGGTCTCTACCAATCCCTGGGTGAGGACGGCCCAGGTGGAGATATGACCCATAAATATTCTGGAGCCTGGCCATGTGGAGAGAGAGTCCAGGATCCAGAGGCCTGGATGGGACCCCTGCACTGGGGGGCCCTGCCTCTGGGTAGAAGGTGCCAGAGTATAAGTATGCTGAAAGAGAGAAGAAGCAGAGACAGAAACCCTCACCCTCTTCAGCCTTAAACCAAGCCTCTCTGGGCTTGGTTGAGACACCCTGGGAGCAAGTGGGACCTGTTCAGCAGAAGGCCTGTGCAAAAGGTGCCACGCATGCTGCAGGACTTACCGAGGATTGAGTGAGTAACCTCTACTTATCCACCCCCCAAAGCCTATAGGGGAGAGGCAGCCAGGTGTAATACCCAGCCAGTCTTCTGAAGGGACAGTATGCAGCTAACCTTCACTCCTGCTTGGGGAATCTGAAGTTTGGAGCCAGGTGCTTTGGAATTTTTGGAGAAGAATAAAGTACCTGCAGATAGTGTTGGAGTTGAACCTTTTGCTCCATTTAAACCGTGTAATTTCTACGGGAGTACAGTCTAAGAATTTTGTGCTAGACACCAGAGACAGTTACAAGTTGTCCTCAAAGTTGACTTTAAACTCGGTTCTTGGCATCCAATATCACCCTAACCCCATCTAAGTTGTTTCCCCTAATAAACTAACAAAAAAAAAGCCCTTGGACTGGTTTTCTGACTACCGTGTGCCTGCTGAAAATGCTTGTTGCCTGGCTGTGCAGAGAAAAGGGGACCCAAAATCCAGCACCCCCTAAGGCGGTAGCACAACACATGTTACATGTTCCATCCTAAATGTGGGTGGAACATGTAACATGTTTCAAAGGTAAACTTTTCCTTTAATGAGTGGGCTGGCAGATCTCATCATGTATTCAGTCACAGCAGTGTAGTCATTACTGCTTATCCATTAAATCCACATCACAGCTAAGCAACTAGCATATACTTAAAGAGATTGTAAAGTCTTGTTTTTTTTTTTCTATTAAAATAACAAACATGTTACCTGCTCTGTGCAGTGGTTTTGAACAGAGCAGACCAGATCCTCCTTTTCCCTGGCTGGAGCTCCTGGCCCCTCTCTTCTGTTGAATGCCCCCACAGCAAGCAGCTTGCTATGGGGGCACCTGAGCCGAGCTGCAGACATGGAGCTGTAGTTCGGCCTGCCCTCTCTCTCTCCTGATTGGCTAACTGAGTTTGATTGACAGCAGCAGGAGCCAATGGCACCACTGCTGTATCTCAGCCAATTAGGAGAAAGAGTCCCGGACAGCTGAGGCATTGGTGGACTTCGCTGGATAGAGAGGGGGCTCAGGGATGTATTAGGGGGCTGAGGGGGGCTGCTACACACAGAAGGTTTTTTTTTTCTTAATGCTTACAATGCATTATCATAAAAAACCTTCTACCTTTACAACCACTTTAAGGCGTTCAGCAAAGGCATCGGACATGGATCTTTTAGCCCAAGTTAACATTAACTTAGGATCACATATCATTTTCATGTTAGTTCATGTACACTAAGCAATATATAACACTTCCATATGTTTTTTACTTCTCAAAGAGGTCCCAGCACTCCCCGCTTCTACAATACCTTCTTGTGCTTTTTTTTCCTCTCCAGAAGAACAGAGCCATCTTTGTTCATGCATCATTGAGTGTCACTGCCTCTGAGTTGCTGGCTCAGAGATGACAAAGTTATGTGAATCCTGGTGCCTGTGCAGTCCTTGGCTGTATTTTGTTTATTTCAGGTACTTATAAAGCGCTGTCAATTTACGCAGTGCTTTACATATGCTTTATTCTATATGTAGCACTGTCACCATAGGGGCTGCTGAATAGGGACTTGACAGGCTCCCCTGATTACCAGCACACGGTTACCTTGAGATATAGTCCATGAATCCCTCCTTCCTCCTGACGGCTCATCACTCAAATACACAGTCTAGTGGTTTGGTTTTTTGGTGTTTATTTGTAATTGGGGTAGGAGAAGGGAATAGTGGGATAGTCCAGCTGAACTATTCACATTGGTTGAGGACTTCTATCTTCAGGAATTCTATTTCAATTGGAAACAGAGTGTAGAAAGGGTTAAGTCTCTTGCTCTATTTACTCTCTGACAAGAGGACTTGGTGGATGATAACTTATCTTCAGGACACTCTCACTAGCATCCCCTTTCAACTGACACCTTTCCACTGATTATCCTAGGAGCAGGGGTGGCCACCCTCAGGTCAGGCCCCTTGACACGAGATTCCGTACTCACTGTACTGCAGAGACAAATCCTCCAGTGTCTCCCCTTTCAGTCAGCTTCTCTGGACCTCTGGGTTCAGTTCCTTGCTGCTACTCTCCAGGCCCTTGGATGACCCCCCGAGGCCGCATGGCACCTTTACAGGGGAGGAGGTAGCCACCCCCTCCCTCCGGGACTCCGCTATCCAGACGAAAGGCCTCGAGCACATGTGCTCCTGGCTTTTATACAGTATCCCACCGAGGCACTTTCGCTCTGCCAATCATCAGGACTGTATCAAAAGCCCATGCACCCATTTGTCAGGTTTCCTTCCACTGTCCAACATGCCTCCTTATTGGACCAGTGGGAAACACGCTCTAGACAGAATGGGTGAATGCTGAGTACAATGAGCAGACCTCACTAACAGATCCTACTCTCTGGTAGGCAGAGAACAGTATAGATTTACCTGTAGCTCTTCTGGTAAGCAGACAGACCTCAAACTATACTTTCTGACTAGCACCTACCTAGGAGGGTGCTACATATACATTCAAATCAGTCCCTGCCCTCAAGGAGCTTACAATATAACTCACTTTCATACATACTAAGGATAATTTAGACGGAAACCAATTAACCTACCAGCATGCCTTTGGAGTGTGGTAGGAAACCACAGTAAATGCAAACTCCATACAGGTAGTGCCATTGTTGGGATTCGAACCGTCGACCCTAGTGTTGCTAGGCAGAAATGTTAACAACTGTGCTGCCCATGTTCTACACAAAGCAGCCCCTGCTGCAGACTACCATGTGATTTGCTGCAATGGTACAATAGTCAGTGACTGGAGCTCAAGGTCTGTTTATTACAGTCTTGGTGCTAGCTCCAGACCACACTTAAAAGGGTTCCTCAACACAGAGACGGGGCAGGCTTCCTGATCACATGTCTGGCAATCGCAGCAGTCACATGATTGAGAGTCCCTCCCATTGGCTCCCTGTTGTACTTCGTGTCCAAGTGCTATGAGTTGATGTGCTGGGAGCACACAATAAGCACGCTCTCAGCACAGAACAGTGGAGCCAACCCATGTATATGTACAGCCAGCATTAGGGCCACCCGCCATGCTGACACATACAGTATGTGAGTTATGCCAATACAAAAGGTGGAGATTTCTTTATAAAGAAAATACGCCGTTGCTCCATATTGTGATTTGCTAGCAATTTATTCATTCTAACTTAAAAAGTTACTGAAAGGTCTACCCATCAACTTGAAAACTTGTCAAGAAGTTAAAGAACTTTCTGGGAAGCCACTGATTGCAGCCACTGTTCTCTGATACACACAGACAGCATACTAGATCAAGGGGAGGGAAGCTGAGTCTATTACTGCCAGTGAGAGAGTAGACCTGGAACTAATATGCAGCCCATGAGAATGGCAAATTCCATAGAGGCTTCAGGTATTTAGCATTTCACAGATTGAAGGAATGGGGTGGAGACAAGTTGGAGGAAAAATAAATAAATAAATAAAATAAAAAAGAAAAGAAAGGTTGAAAAAAAAAAAAGAAAAGAAAGAAAGGTCGGAAAGGAAAGGAAATAATACTTTGATAAGGAATAAGGATATAACATATATAACATAGATAGTCAGTGTTGAGTGAAGGCTCCTTAGTGTAACGCTCCTGCGTTTTTTGTATATAGGCTGGATTTGCAGCTGCAAAATCTCCACTCAGTAGTCATGCAGAGATATGTTGAATACCAGATCCAACTCTCCAGGACTCATCACCGTGGGCCTGTCAGCTTCAACATACAGATATATACACACTCAATGAGATGTTCCTGGAGTCATAGGATGTATATGATAGTATGAAGGTGATGTGCTGAAGGGACAGGTGTGAACAGTGACAAGGATGGTAAGCACTTGATAGGTTTGTACAGGAGAGTTCAAGATGGTATTTAGGAATGCAGATAGGTTAGTATCGAGTATGGTAACAGGTGGTAAGGACAGCAGATGACAAATACAGGATAGACTAACCCAGTGCAAGGATAGATAGTAGTAGACAGGAGAGCTAGCAATCTGTGCAGCAGTGCAGATGATAGATGGTAATAGTCTCAAGAGCTAGCAATCTATATGATAGTGCAGATGATAGGATAGTATGGATAGGTAGTAACAGTCCTTAATGCAAATAGTAGTAGTGTAAGTTATGGAGGTTTCCCCTGCGGGGTACTTATCACTATAGTATAGCAGTAGAAGGTCCGGTGATGAGGAAGTGATCCGGTAACGAGATACAGGGACCAGTAGCGAGGTTCGGTTCTAAGGAAGTGATCCTGGTAGCTAGATACAGGGATCGTAGCGAGGTTCCACAGCGAGACACGCTTGTAAGCATATGAGCTTCAAGGCAGGTTGAACGAACATGTGAGTGAGAACGCCGGCGGTTGAAATAGCCGCTCTGCTGCGCTCAGTGATGACAGCATCGGTCTTAAAGGTGTATGCGCACCTACCAAAAGAGAATGGTGGGACGCATACATGAATGGAAAGTGGAATAAAGGGTACCAGAGGTACCAGAACATTACAGTACCCCCCCCCCCCCCTTAAGGCCGGCTCCTGAAGGCCTCTAGAGCTGGTTTTTCCGGGTATTTCGCATGAAAATTGCGAATTAGTCTAGGGGCATGTATATCAGAGGTATCCAGCCAGGTATCGTCTTGAGGTCCATAGTTCTTCCATCGTACTAGATATTGGAGTCTTCTTCTGTGGATACGAGAATCCAGAATCTCCTTTATCTCAAATTCTTCTCCGCCTTCAACTTGTACAGGAGGTGGAGGTGGGATGGTAGGTCTTATTCCTTGGTTAGGAACATATGGCTTCAATAGCGACACATGGAAGATAGGATGGATCTTGAGATCTGCTGGTAAGGTGAGCTGTACTGCAGCTTTTCCGATTAGTTTCCTGATTGGGAAGGGTCCCAAGAATAAAGGCCCAAGCTTTTTGCTAGGGATCTTCAATCGTAAATTTTTTGTTGATAGCCAAACAAGGTCCCCAATAGCATACTGAGGAGAAGGTCTTCTTCGAAGGTCGTAGTACCTTTTTTGTTGACTATGAGCGTGTGATATGGTAGTATTGAGTAAACCCAAAGAGTCTTTTATTTGGGTGAGGTAATCTGAGGCTACTGGGTTACTCGATGGCAGGATGCGTGGTGGAAGAAGAGTGGGATGAAACCCATAGTTCAAGTAGAACGGACTTTGCTTTGTAGTACTGTGGGTTGCATTGTTGTAAGCGAATTCCGCTAGAGGAAGGAGATCCACCCAATCATCCTGCAGGTATGATGTGTAGCAGCGTAGATATTGCTCAATGCACTGGTTGACTCTTTCAGTCTGTCCGTTGGTCTGAGGATGGTAGGGAGAAGCGAGCTTTCGCTCAATGCGTAAAATTTGACAAAGTGCTTGCCAAAATTTAGAAATAAATTGTGAACCACGGTCGGACAAAAGAGTCTTTGGAATTCCATGCAACTTGAACACATGTTTCATCAGTAGTTCCGCTGTTTGTTTGGATGAAGGTAGTCTACGGATAGCGATGAAATGTGCCATCTTTGTCAAGTGGTCCACTGACACTAGGATGGTATTAAATCCTTTGGAAGGTAGTAGTTCTACTATGAAATCTAAAGAAACAACTTCCCATGGAACCTGGGGTATTGGTAAACTACAAAGCAGTCCAGATGGTTTTGTAGTGTCAATTTTGGACCTTGCATAGATGTCACATGAAGCAACAATATTTTTGTACAGACGTCTTCATATCAGGCCACCAAAATTGTCTGGTGAGCAAATTAAAGGTTTTCGTCATACCCATATGTCCTGCCATGGGCACATCATGCGATAACTCCAAGATCTTGGTGCGCATGGTAGGGGGTATATAAAGTTTGTCATTGTAATAAAGGAAGCCTTCTGCATCAGTACTTAGTTGTGGTGGAGGTGAATCCATTCCTATGCTATGCAAAATCTCTTCCTTCAAGGATCGGACAACACCAATAATACGTTCATAGGGTATTATGGGAATGGAAGGGATTTCGGCGCAGTTATCTTCGGTTAGTCGTGATAGCGCATCTGCTTTTTTATTTTTATCTGCAGGCGTATAGGTCACTAAGAAATTAAATCTTAAAAAGAATAATGACCATCGTACCTGCCGGTGGGAAAGAGTCTTGTTAGTCTGGAGGTATTGAAGGTTTTTATGATCTGTATATATGAGTATTGGTAACTGGGTACCTTCGAGCAGATGTCGCCAATTCTCCAGTTCCAATTTTATGGCAAGCAACTCCTTTTCACCCACTGGGTAATTCACCTCTGGGCTGCTTAGTGATTTTGAAAAGAAAGCAACTGGGTGGAGTGATGAAGTGTTTGTTGGTCGTTGGGAGAGAACTGCTCCTACTGCCATATTTGACGCATCTACCTCTAGAATATATTGGAGGGATGGGTCTGGATGGCGTAGTATGGGAGCAGAAGTGAAGCTTGATTTTAACAAGCAGAAGGCTTGATTTGCCTCTTCTGACCATTTGAATGTTTTTTTTTATACTTGTCAGTTGTGTGAGAGGTCTCACAATGGCGGAAAAGTTCTTGATGAACTTCCTATAGAAGTTCGAGAATCCTAGGAATCGCTGTAGGGCCTTACGAGCTGTTGGTATAGGCCAGTCTAGGATACAGGATATCTTACTCATATCCATCTTAATTCCAGTTTTGGATATGAAATATCCTAGAAATAATATTTCTTCTTTATGAAATAGGCATTTTTTTAATTTCACGTATAGACTGTGAGAGCAGTCTGGACAGCACAAGTCTTACATGTTTTATGTGTTCAGGCATAGATCGAGAATAGATAAGTATATCGTCTAGGTATACTACAACACAGACATCAAGTAAATCTCTAAAGATGTCGTTTATGAACCTCTGAAAAGCAGCGGGAGCATTATATAGCCCGAATGGCATCACAAGGTATTCGAATAGTCCGTATCTGGTTCTGAATGCTGTTTTCCACTCATCCCCGTCACGGATTCGGATTAGGTTGTATTTCAGGTCTAATTTGGTGAAATAAGTAGCCCCACGCACTTGTTCAATAAGTTCAGGGATAAGCGGCAAAGGATAGCGATCCTTTATCGTAATCGTGTTTAATTGTCTATAATCGATAATAGGTCTGAGACTGGAATCCTTATTGCGGACAAAGAAAAGTCCTGCAGCAGTGGAAGAAGTAGAGGGTCTAATGAACCCTTTTGTCAAATTCTCATCCAAGTATTCCTTGAGATGAGAAAGTTCATCCTGTGAAAGGGGATAAACATGACCGAAAGGCAATTTGCTGTTAGGGAGTAAATCGATCGTGCAATCGTAATCCCTATGGGGAGGCAACGCTTGAGCATTTTTCTCAAGGAACACTTCGGACAGATCCTGATAGCATAGTGGTGCAATTTCATCTGACACCACAGACAGAATCTTCCCATAAGATGGGAGGTTACACGTATTCTTACAATAGTGAGAAGGGAAAACCAAAGTCCGTTTTTTCCAATCTATGATTGGTTGGTGTGTGTGTAACCAGGGAAGTCCCAAAATAATAGGAAAATGGGGTGAGGATAGTATATCAAAAGTGATGGTCTCCACATGTGACTCGTTGGTAGTGGCAAGGAGTGCCTGTGTCTGGTTGGTGATTGGACCAGAAGACAGTGGAATACCATTAATGAAACTAACAGAAACGGGCTTAGATTTTGAAATAATAGGTATTTTATTTGAGGTAACAAAACGTGTATCAATATAGTTTCCACAAGATCCAGTGTCGACCATAGCTTTGGTGGTGATCCTAGTTTGGTCCCACTGTAATGTTAAATGAACAAAAAGATAGGGGTTAGAGAAGGAAGTCGTTAATCCTCCCAGTAAGACATGTGAACACTCACCCTCTTTTTTGCGAACAAGGGGACAGGTGCTTATCAAATGATCCGGGGATGTGCAATACATGCAGAGATTTCTGGATGTTCTTCTAGCTCGTTCAGTAGTCGTTAAAGGTGGGCGTATGGTTCCTACATCCATTGGAGTAGGGTCAACGGCCGAAACCCGAGAAGGACTAGACAATGGCATTCCCATCTTTTCAGCCCTTCTTTCTCGCAGTCGTCTGTCGATGTTGATACTAAGTTGTATCAAGGCCTCCAAGGTGCCAGGTAAATCCGCTCGGGCGAGCTCGTCTTTAACAGCTTCCGATAACCCGAGTCTGAATTGAGTTTGCAAAGATGTGTCATTCCACCCTGAGTCAAGGGTCCATCTTTTGAACTCAGATACAAAGTCTTCTACAGGTCTCCCTCCTTGTTTCAAGGCCCTCAACTGCATATCAGCAGTACTCTGCCTATTGGGGTCATCATATAAGCTGGTGAGTTCTGCTAGGAATAAAGAATAGGTGTTGAGAATCTGATCATTACTCTCAAAGAGAGAGTCTGCCCAGGCCCGTGGATCACCCGTCAGGTATGAAATAACGGTACAGACTTTTATTTGATCAGTGGGGTATGTACGAGGCTTTAACAAAAAAAGCAATTTACATGCGTTTTTGAATTCCCGAAATTTTTTTCGGTCGCCTGTAAATTAGGTTCAGGAGGTAGAACAGCAGTAAGCCGTGAGAGCTGGTTTACCCGCTGTATCAGAGTCTGATTCTTTTCTTGCACGTCAGTCAGAGCAAGTATTAACGCTTTTACTTGTTGTGTTAATTGTGTCACTTGAGTGGGTAATTCTGCTGAATCCATTTTTAGGTTTGTTCAATCTGTAACGCTCCTGCGTTTTTTGTATATAGGCTGGATTTGCAGCTGCAAAATCTCCACTCAGTAGTCATGCAGAGATATGTTGAATACCAGATCCAACTCTCCAGGACTCATCACCGTGGGCCTGTCAGCTTCAACACACAGATATATACACACTCAATGAGATGTTCCTGGAGTGATAGGATGTATATGATAGTATGAAGGTGATGTGCTGAAGGGACAGGTGTGAACAGTGACAAGGATGGTAAGCACTTGATAGGTTTGTACAGGAGAGTTCAAGATGGTATTTAGGAATGCAGATAGGTTAGTATCGAGTATGTTAGTAGGTGGTGAGGACAGCAGATGACAAATACAGGATAGACTAACCCAGTGCAAGGATAGATAGTAGTAGACAGGAACGCTAGCAATCTGTGCAGCAGTGCAGATGATAGATGGTAATAGTCTCAAGAGCTAGCAATCTATATGATAGTGCAGATGATAGGATAGTATGGATAGGTAGTAACAGTCCTTAATGCAAATAGTAGTAGTGTAAGTTATGGAGGTTTCCCCTGCGGGGTACTTATCACTATAGTATAGCAGTAGAAGGTCCAGTGATGAGGAAGTGATCCGGTAGCGAGATACAGGGACCAGTAGCGAAGTTCGGTTCTAAGGAAGTGATCCTGGTAGCGAGATACAGGGATCGTAGCGAGGTTCCACAGCGAGACACGCTTGTAAGCATATGAGCTTCAAGGCAGGTTGAACGAACATGTGAGTGAGAACGCCAGCGGTTGAAATAGCCGCTCTGCGGCGCTCAGTGATGACAGCATCGGTCTTAAAGGTGTATGCGCACCTACCAAAAGAGAATGGTGGGACGCATACATGAATGGAAAGTGGAATAAAGGGTACCAGAGGTACCAGAACATTACACTTAGTGGTGATGGCGGTGTGCATTGATGGCAAACATCTATTATAATTATTATTATGAAGGCTTTATGTGGCGCCAACAGGTTACGCAGCGCTTTAAATAATATAATAATAAAAAGGGAGACAGTACAGTTACAATACAATAAAGGGTTAAGAGGGCCCTGCCATATAAAAGGTTATAACTGTGAAAGATGAGCTGATGAAAGTGATAAAAGATTAGTTGGAGGTGTGATAGGCTTCCCGGAAGAGACACTTTTTCAGGGATCGCCTGAAGGCAGCCAGAGTAGGAGATAGCCAGACAGTTTGAGGTAGAAAGTTCCAGAGGATGGGAAATGCTCTGGAGAAGTCCTGGAGATGAGCATGGTAGGAGGAGACAAGGGAGCTTGAGAGCAGGAGGCCTTGAGGGGAGCCCAGAGGATGGGAAATGCTCTGGAGAAGTCCTGGAGATGAGCATGGTAGGAGGAGGCAAGGGAGCTTGAGAGCAGGAGGCCTTGGGGGGAGCGGAGAGGATGGGAAATGCTGTGGAGAAGTCCTGGAGATGAGCATGGTAGGAGGAGACAAGGGAGCTTGAGAGCAGGAGGCCTTGGGGGGAGCGGAGAGGGTGGGTAATGCTCTGGAAAAGTCCTGGAGATGAACATGGTAGGAGGAGACAAGGGAGCTTGAGAGCAGAAGGCCTTGGGGGGAGCGGAGAGGATGGGAAATGCTCTGGAGAAGTCCTGGAGATGAGCATGGTAGGAGGAGACAAGGGAGCTTGAGAGCAGAAGGCCTTGGGGGGAGCGGAGAGGATGGGA
Organism: Pelophylax lessonae; assembly: GCF_965119305.1. Taxonomy (NCBI): domain Eukaryota; kingdom Metazoa; phylum Chordata; class Amphibia; order Anura; family Ranidae; genus Pelophylax; species Pelophylax lessonae. The sequence continues at coordinate 74,784,563 of NC_138768.1, forward strand.
AATGCTCTGGAGAAGTCCTGGAGATGAGCATGGTAGGAGGAGACAAGGGAGCTTGAGAGCAGGAGGCCTTGGGGGGAGCGGAGAGGGTGGGAAATGCTCTGGAGAAGTCCTGGAGATGAGTATGGTAGGAGGAGACAAGGGAGCTTGAGAGCAGAAGGCCTTGGGGGGAGCGGAGAGGATGTGAAATGCTCTGGAGAAGTCCTGGAGATGAGCATGGTAGGAGGAGACAAGGGAGCTTGAGAGCAGAAGGCCTTGGGGGGAGCGGAGAGGATGGGAAATGCTCTGGAGAAGTCCTGGAGATGAGCATGGTAGGAGGAGACAAGGGAGCTTGAGAGCAGGAGGCCTTGGGGGGAGCGGAGAGGATGGCTTGGGTAATATTTGGAGACAAGATTGGTGATATAGCTCTGGGAAGAGTTGTGATTGGTTTGTATGTTGTAGTTAGTATTTTGAATTGAATTCCTTGGGTGGGTGGAAGCCAGTGGAGGGATTGGCAGAGAGGGGTAGCAGACACTGAGCCATTGGTAAGGTAGATGAGTCTGGCAGGAACATTCATGACTGAAGACGGGACGGCCTATGGAGAGGTAGGCCTATAAGAAGGAAGTTGCAATAGTCAAAGTGAGAGATAACAAGGGAGTGAATGCTTTCTGGTTTCATTAGTTTAAAAGGATCCAATTTTAGAGATGTTACAAAGGTAAAGTCTACAAACTTTTGACAGCGATTGGATTTGGGGCTGCAAGGAAAGGTCAGAGTTTAGGATTACACTAGTACCCTGAGGTGAGGGGAGGCATTGATGGTTGCATTGTTGATTTAGATGGAAAGTCACAGAGGGGTTTTAGAGAGATTTTGTTTAAGGAAGTGGTGTGACATCCATGTTGATATGTCAGTTAGTCAGACAATGGAAAAAGCCTCGTACAAGCCATGAAGCTATATGTTTAGCAGAGCACACACAGTTTCCTTCCTTGTAAAGGCTGGCTGCCTGCTGATGACATTTATTAATGGCACAGTGCCATGTCCTTGTTTTGAAGACTGCACAGAGTTTCCAGCAGTTACTAGTTACGGTCAGGTATATCAGGCTGAGCCTCGGCTCTGCTCAAGACTGACGAATATGGACAGTGGAAATAATGGAAACTCTTTTAAAACAAAATTTAGGACTAACACTTTTTAAATCTCTTTATAGTCCTGTACTTCCTCGTGTTATGATTTGTGACTGATTTGTAATTGAAAATACCTTAAAATAGCTTTTCACACTGCAGTGCTCTGTCCTGGCAGAGCTGAGTAACAGCCACACCCATTTTTACAAGAACCCTCACATAGAGAAGGGAAGGGAGCGTGTCTAGTCAGATGTGTGAGTATCAATGTCTAATTCTACATGTTAATAATTTTCTCGTTCAGCCCCATAAGCCGAATGAGATAAATCAAAAGGTTGCTAAACAGTGTGGCTGGCTATATTGTCCCCATGGCTGTCAGAATACTGTAACTACATCTGACTAACTGTTTGGACAAAAAAGCCTGGCATTTTCGATTTTCAGATCAAATTTTGTCAAGCCTGGTTGTGCTGAATGGGCCACCCACAGTTTGAATTTTGGGCAAATGATGGGGAATTGGTCATAATTTGAACCACTCTTCTCTATTGGACGACACAGTCATATTTTGACACTCTGCACAACTGTTGTACATCCAATTCTTAACTGCATATCTATTCCTGTGGAACAGAAGGTATTCATGTATTATTCCACATGAGATTAGGAGGTAAGGAGATTATATATTATTTCAGGATACTGTACAGAGCTGTGCATCATCCCTTTACATCCCAAGTCCAACGGTGCATCCAGAACCACTGTTGTTCAATTCAGATACAGCCTAATATTATAGAGCCATTTATTCCAAACTGCCTACAGCTATTAAAGGGTTATGGTCATCATCAGTGCAGTGTATGTCTTCTATGGATTACGGTTTGGGGACTAAAAAGAAAATATATACCAGGAGGTTAAGGGGTGAGCTCACCTTTTCATGAAAACTGAAAATGAAGTGAAAAAAAGTCAAAAAAAGTGAGCTAACTGCGAATATTGTGGCCTCCCCCCTGGACACGGAGCTGCAGTTCGGCTCCGCCCTCCCTCTCTCCTGATTGGCGTACTGACTTTGATCGACAGCCACAGGGGCCAATGGCGTGCGGCTGTTTCTCAGCCGATAAGGAGGGAGAGTCCTGGGCGGCCGAGGGACTTGTCGACATCGCTGGACAGAGATGGGGCTCAGGTAGGCATTAGGGGGTGCTGGGAAGGCTCCTACATGCAGAAGGCTTGTCTTAATGCGCAGAATTTGCAGAATTCATTGAGATAAAAACCTTCTGCCTTTAACGACATGTTGCATGTGTCTTCACACTGTCTTACTCTTGTACTGATGTCTTCATACTCCAATGTACCTTTTTGACCTAAACTGTGGAATGGTGCCCGGTTACTTGCATTACACTCTTTTTCAGTAACTTCAGGCCATGCAGGAACAAAGTTTCAAATTTCCCTTGAAAAAGTGCAAAAGGCATTACAAAGTCCAACATTTAGAAACATTATTCCTTCCTACATCCCTAAGCCTACCTCAGGTTATGTGCTGCCTGGCATACCTGCCAAAGTAGAGTCAATGTATAATACAGGGTCCATCAGAGGCATACTACAGCAGCTGGTGTCTTCGGGGGAACCCTAAGTTCTGATGACTTCCACATCTCGGAGGTGGTAAGCGACATTTTTTAGTTCCCTCGTGGGAGCTGTTCTCTGTCTCTTTCCCTTACAGGTACAGGGCCCTGGGTCTCCAGGGAAGCCCTCAGCTCTAGCCACGCGGAACGCCCTCCTGGTCTCCTTTTCTCAGGCCCGGGACTCAGACTCTTACTCTTCCGGACCAATGACCCTCTTTTATAACACATGATGAGTGTGTCAGACCAAAAGAAAACCTGCCAAAATTAAAAGAACTGGGCAAGTATTAACTCTTACCCTCCTTTCCAGGGGCAGCAGCTAACTTCCTATTTCCAACCCACTTACAAGATGAGCACTTGCCATTACGACCATTATGATAGATTTTCATTTCTGGGACTGTGTATTGTGATCTATGGTGCACGGACCACTATACTAGCAGCACAGAGGAGTGATCGGGGTATATTTCGAGTTAGTTCACCTTTTCATTTTTCATGAAAAGTTGAACTTACTCTCCCACCCGGTATTTTTATAATTATGTTTTCTATCTCTTATACATTATGTGCTGGGTTAGCCACAATTAACATAATCACACGCCCATAGAATCTAGTGTTGTTATTCTGGACTCCAGTGGCCCACTGCCACATGCCTGGTCCGTGCCAACATTTTCTCTTCTACATTTTCGAGAGCTGGCTGTCTCTTCCGGGTTCTGTCACCCGGCTCATAATGATATGTCACCATGTCTGCCTTCCAGCCTGTGCGTCTCTGCTCCTGCAGCCTCTGGAGATACATGACGTGGATATCCTAAGAGGCTGCAGGGGCAATCTCATGTCAGGCTTGCCTAGGCAAGAATAAAGGTAGGGTTCAAAACCAAAAAAAAGGAAATAAAAAAAAAAAAGCCAACATCATCTGGCATGGGGGATGGGAAAGATTTTATTTTTGGAGTGCTTCACATGTTGACCAAAATGAGAAAATTCTCCAGCAAGCAAATCTAATAGCCATCAAAGATAACCTTTTCAATTTGTGACTTTGTGACTAATAATAAACATAAGAATTGTTTACCTAAAGCGTAACTCCACTTTTGTTCAGAAAAAAGCATTCCCCCTCTGGGTGATCTACAAGGATTGGAACAAACTTTGTTGCTGATTTCTACCTTTTGTTATTCTGAAGAAATCATTGCTGAGTGGGTCAAATGGGAGTGGTTTCATAATTATCTGTCAGCTGTGGAAGCTGCAGAGCACTAATGAGGAAAACTGCTGGGCCTGCATCCCTGTAGATGTGTCTCTATTGGGAGTATCTCACCAAAAATGACATTTTTGTTGCAGTTTTTTTTTATTGTTTATTTTACTTTTATTTTATTATTTTGACACTTTCCCTTTAGATTTTTTTTGGTTACTTTTATTCCTATTACAAGGAAAGTAAACATCCCTTGTCAAAGCAATAGGACATGACAGGTCCCCTTTACAGTGAGATCTGGGGTCTTTAAGGCCCCATTCACACTAACGCGACTCGTAAGGCGACTTGTCAGCCTGACAAGTCGCGGCCCCTCGCGGTCCATTGACTGCTACAGGACCGTTCAACTTAGAAAAAGGGTCCTGTACTACTTTGGGGCGACCTGGAGCAACTTGCATAGACATTCATTATATGAAGTCCGTGCAATTCGCGCCGAAGTCGCGGCGCACGGGACTTCACAAGTCGCCCCCAAAGTAGTACAGAGTTGTGCCGCTGCAGTGTGAATGCGGGCTAGGTCCCACATCTCTCCTCTAGGCTAGAAAGCCTAAAAAAAACACCTTGGCTTCCCAGCCAAGGCAACGGCAGTGTTTACAAATGCCGAGTCCTGACGTGACATCATAACGTCACGCCTGGTCTCCGAACGTCATAGAGATGACCGCCGCCAGCCGATTCATTCTCTGACTCACCGATCGCAAGTGCGAGCTGGTGGACACACTGGAGGGAGGTGGGGGGAGGGTGCAATGTCCCCTCCCGCCACCTGTAAAAACATTCAAGTGGCTGAACAGTGCCTATAATTATTGTTACAGTGCCGGGAAGCACCGGTAGAAAAAGAAGATATCAGAATGATGCCTGTAGCTGCACCAATCATTAATATCCCCACTCAAAGTCCATGACGTCATATGAAGTCGTTGGGCGGTAAGTGGTTAAAGTGTTTGTTACCCCAGCTTTTTATATTCCTGATATGTGCCTGCTGTACCATGTACTTGTATGAGAAAGCATTCTGTTCTTCTTGTATTGCTTCCTTTGTGTGAAATCCCTGGTGTTCCTGTCAGTCCCTCTACTTTCCTATTAAGACTGACCACACTAAGCAGGAAAACACACCATGGTCAGCTCTCTAGCTGTGCTGGAAACTTAGTGTGCTCTTCTCCAATGATCAGACTTGTCCTGACATGCCTCGCCTGCACAGCCATTCACCGGGAAGCTCAGTGTGCAGTTGTTTCTTCTCCCCCCAGCTCTTATGCAGCTGAGAACAGAGGGAATGCGGTCATTATTAAATAAGGGGAAAAAAGATATTTATAATGTTTTTTTTTTTTTTATATATATCTATACACAGATGTTTTGTCTTTTGTTTCAATTTTAAACTGAATGGGCTGTTTTACAAGGTGATCATTTACAATCACTTTACTGAATTAGCCTGGGGGTACAGGGGCAATTTTTCCACTTTTTTGGCAGTCATCTCATTTTTGCCACATCAAAATTCATGTAACGATGAAGAGATAACTGTCAACAAGCAGTAAAATCTTTCAGCAGCAAAGACATTTAATTGCCAGTGTAGCCCCAGGCTCATCACTCCCATTGCACGCCTTGTTCCCTTGTATTACCTGATTGAGTGGCTGCTATGTTCTTGGTTTGCTGGGTTTGGTGCAGCAGGTGTGGAGGTTTGGATCTTCTATGAGTCAAGGCTAGAGTACACGGCGGGTCTTTGAAATACATCTGAGAGGTGTTTATTGTATATTTGCCATAAATTTATGGTTGGCTTGTAAGAAGAACAAAATGTTAAAGTGAACTCAATGTGTATTTTTAGCTTTGGATACAGCAGGAAATGATTACCCCTCCCTCCATAAGTTTTATTTATTTTTTCATCACCTGTGTCCCAGTGGGAAGATTTCCATTTTCCTTCTGTCTCACACATCAGAGTACGAGAGGAAATCTCTTAAAAGTTAATATGGGTTTTTTTGACAGGGAATATAGAATTGTTAAACGGTAAAATGGTTCAATTGTTCATCCATGCTTAACAATAATTATTAGGTTAAGAGTACAAATGATTATTAACAGATGGATCGCACATACTGTATTTACCATCTTCCAGTTTAAGCGCTGTTTGACACATTCTGTATTACTTTTTTTGCTTGTACAAATTATCCAGAAAACAATAAAAATTATGGAAAAAATAAAAAGTTAATAGTACTCTTGGAGAGTTGTCACTGGAATAGATGTCCCTCCCTATTGACTGATTAGACCTTAATTTCTGATTCGATAACAACTGTACAATTTTGGATTTCTTGTCACATGTCACCAGGACAGATATAGAGGGGGACACAGCAATAAAAACATTAAAGTCAGGGACGTAACTACAGGGATTGCAAGTGCAACCGGGCCCCATGCTCCCGGGGGCCTGTGCGGCTCCTCTGTACACCTGGATAGGAGGGGCGGTGGGCGCAGCATGTAGAGAAATCACTGTCCTCCTTTTTCCTCCTGTAGCTATAGTAGGAAAATGGAGGAGATTGGTTCCTCTGTATGCTGCCCCCGACACTCCTCCTTTCCTGTTCACTTGTGTTCTGCTATCTCTGGGCCCATGTGTGCTCCCCTGGTCCCCCCCCCCCCCATTGTGCTCCCCTGGTCCCCCCTCCTTCCGGCTGCTGCAGGGGATGTGTCACAATAGAGAACCAGGAAGGGATCGGTAAATATGTAATTTATCAGCTCCTTCCTTTTCTGAATGCACAGAGTCATAGTCAGTGACACTGTAAAAAAATAAAATAGAATGATAAAAAATAATACAATTAAAATACCAAAAAATAAAAACTACTGACACCAGTGGGGGAACTTCCAGGATTGCAAAGGTCACACTTGCAACCTGGCCCTGGCATTCCACCAACGTGCGGAAGCCCCAAGATGGCAGGAAGGGGGCCCACTGCAGACCTTATGAAAGGGTCCCACTGTGGGACCGTAATAAAGGGCCCTGCAATGAGAGTAAAGGGCCCCAGGATCAGTGGGAAGAGCCCCAGGCTTGAAGACAAGGGCCCCAGCCAGGGGGCCGGGAGGGCCCTTCATGGTTTCTTGCACCAGGGCCCTGAAAGTTCTAGTTACGCCTCTGATTAAAGTGTTGTTAAACCCACAACAGTAAAATCAGTCTGTATATGGAGTAAAGTATGCTTGTTATACTCACTGTGGAACTTAAAAGGTTTGTCCTGTGTATTGTGTAAAAAGGCTGTTTGATCCTGTCTTCTCTGATCTTCCCCTTCTTTTATTTCCCCCAATCCAACTGCTGATAGAACAGAGCTTTGGAGGCACTCTGCACATGCCCAGTTTGGTGTGTATGGCTAGAAAGTTTTTTTTCTAGGAGGGTGCATGTGATCAGCACAGGGCCAATCAGCACTGTTCATACAGAAAGTCCGGGATCATGCAGCCTCATAGGACAGTCAGAGAAGAATGAAAACTCCTCCTACAAGCTTTAACCAGTGCTCTGCTGGAGACTGATCGAAGTCACAAGACTGCTATATACTGCTGATGGAAAAAGGTATTTAGCAGTTTATATTTAATAAAATGATTGCATTTCCAAGTTCTGTGCAATGTGGGAGACCAGATATAGTACATGCAGGATCCTGGGTTTAGTAACACTTTAAATAAAACATTCATTACTTTCTTATATTATCCAAAAATTGAAAAAAAAAAAAAAAGTTTTATCTTTAGATGCAGCTAAACTCCAGCAGATATGAAAAAAAAAAAAAACCACAATTTAAAAAAACATTCACCACCTGTGTTTTTTTTCTCCTGTTAGTTATCCACAAAAATCTCACGTGTACAGTAAATCCAGTTGTGTTTTGTAGGGGATCGCTGCTGCTCACTCAGTCCTGCACTGCCATCTTTTTCTCTGATATCATCAGGCTGTCTATTGTGATTACTTGCAGCCACCCCCCAAGTCCCCCACCCCTGATGACATGTGGGCACCTCAGGCTGTCATCAGGGGGCCGGCTGCAGAAACCAGAAAGAGACAGCTGGCCCCATGTTGACGCACCGCAGTACATGCGTTGTAGAGTATTTCAAGGCCTCCTGAGATGAGTGACATAAATATACCTCGCTATACTATACCAATCGGGCCCAGTGTCTTTTTTCTTTTCTTGGGGGGTTTTGGTGGCTGTACACCCGGAACGCGTGAGCCAATGACCATAGGTCCTGGGGCATTCCGATCTACTCTGTGGCCCCCTGGGAGATGTGCGGACATCGGCTCCCTTTTTTTGCTGGTCCTCCGGGATGGGCAGCCCATGCTCTTTGCCACCAGTGCCGTGGGCATGAGTTTCAAGTCCCAGGTTGTCGCTAGACCTGCGCCGATCGCTCTTGGCGGCCGACAATATGGCGATGGAGAAGCTGGGAACGCGAACCACGTGAGAATCCCACCCACGTTGGGGGAGTGTCCCAATGGACCATATAAAGAAGCTGGATTAATGTTAATGTAAAGTGACCATTTCTATACCCACGGCACTGGTAATGCAGACATGGAGAGCAAGAACAACTAGGTAGGATGCTCACTAAACTTTTCCAGCAGATGGATATGCTGTGTTAAAGAGTGGCTTTTTTACTTACTATGCCATTTTTTTTTTTACACAGCTGTAGATGAAGTGGAGGTTACACTTCATCATAGGCAATACTATCCCCCTTACCTACAATCAGAACACCATCCAGTAAGGAATCAGAGGGTTTCCAGCTTAAATCTACTCGGGGTCCTCAGGCCCTCCAAGTTTGCTCTCTCTCCTCTATCTCCCTGTGTCCGTCTAGTAAAAGCCTTGTAGAGTACTCCCTACTGCTCAGTCTGAGGTATGTGGCCTCACATATTTGAAAGCCCTCCCTCTATGTGGTTGATGTTACGGTATATATCTTTGAGAATACTATATATTCACTATGTGCACCTCCATATATATTTTTTTCTCCAGCCACTACAGAGGCCTCAGTGTGCATCCGCCAAGGACCCCCTAATATCTGGGTTTTCTGAGGTCCCATTTTTTATCCTCTCTTCTACCATCAATGGGGATCATTAGACAGCATCCTTTATATAGCATGTGCATGAAGCTTTTCTGTTCTTACTGTATCTTCTCTTCTCCTTTCTGATCGATGCTGAGCCATGTTTCTTTTGAGGACACTGTGAGTACTGCATGTGACCGCTTACTGCCTTGGAAGCCATATTGTATATAGATTGATGATTTTGCTAATATGATTTTTTCATCTTGTAGACCACATTCATATCCCTGAAGAAGTCAAGTTACTCCGAAACACGTGCATTTGTGTTTTGTCTATATATCCCAGGGATGTGGCTACACCAATGGCAGATATTTGTACCTCCACTTTTTTTCTCGACATAAGTACCAGGAGGCTGCAGGCAGCTGAATACATCATTCTTGTCTAGGTGACAATCTAGGAAATGTGAAGATGCCTTCCCCAAAAAAAGTTTAAAATCCAAGGGTAGCACAGACCACAAACCAGTCTTGCAGTTTTATTCCAAGTTCTATTCCCTATTGGGTGCACGGCAGCCAGGCACACAGCAGCTCCACGGTCTAAAAACTCAATAACCAGACAGTGAGTGTCTTTTTTTTTAATGCTGATTAAACTTAGGGTGTATGTGATAATCCAAATGAAAGAATAACTAAAGGCAAAACTTTTTTTTTAGTTTTGGAGAGAATAGAGATGGATCAGAACACCTGTCAGTGTTGGTTGCTATTTGTGCCCCCATTACGGAGATTCAGCCTCTCTAATTGTCCAAATTTTGGGTTGTCCCCAGAAAATTTTTGGAGGGACAAATCTTCCAATGGGTCACTAGTTCTGGTGGCCTGGGGGTCCCCAAGGAATTCCTTTAATTAGCAGGGATTTCCCCTTCACTTCCTGTTTTGATTATGTGACAGGAAGATGGTGAAAAAAAATCTGACAGGGGTTATAACCCTCCCTTGTTCTATCCAAAATTAAAAAAAGTTTTGCCTATAGTTCTACTATAAATGTTAAGCACAGCAAAGGACATTCACTGGTTACCTATTCAGGGTGAACCCCCCCCCCCCTCATGACTAGATGTAGGTGGATATACATCTTAGGAGCCTTCAGTTATAGCCCCTAACCAGCAACTCTGGAACAGTCTTTCCAAGGCTAAAACAGATACATTCACTAAGATCTCTCTTTCTGGCCTCTACTCACTGTGTCACTGGGTACTTGAATGCCTTCCTCAAGTAACAGCCAGACCCTGTACAGTAAGCCTGCAGGCCAGATCCTCTGTGGGCTCCTATCAAACTTTTCCCAGCAGCTTTAAAGATAGGCCCCCAGCTCTTTCTGAGCTGGGACCTTAATGAACCCCTTTGGGCAGACAGGCCCTTTAACATTCCCTGAACTGGGACTTAGTTGAATTCTTGTGGCCTTCAGATAAGCAACCCAGAGGGTGACAGCCCTACAGGCTGGGTCTTGGCCCCAGCCTATTTAAACACACCTCAGCCCACTGCTGGTCATCCCTTTTCCCAGTGATTGGCTGAGGCTGTATGGATATGCAAGTCCAGGGTCTGCCTCTTCCAATGCACTACATACCAGAACTCATTAGAAAGCAAGGGGAAGTAGTTGAGTCTGCAATCAGCAAAACCCTGAAGAGCCAAAAGCAATCAAATGTTGCTCCACTGGCTACAGAGGAGCCAAAACTAAATTTGCCTTAATCCTACTAGCAACCTAACTAGGAGGGTGCTACATGTGAGAGAGCTGGGGGTAGGAGAGGAATGAAGTAAAGTGGGTGGGGGTGAACGTCCGCTTTAATGCTAATGCATATGAGTACTGTCAGCACTCCTATCGATTAGAGTTAGATTAACAGAACAAAAATGCTTTGGCCCGTAAAATGTGACATCATTCCCACTGCTTGCCGTTATTTCACTTTTGAGTCTCAATTCTCATCCTGAACAAAATCTGAAGAATGGCGCTTTGTTGTTCATATACTGATGCATTACCAAGCTTTCCACAGTGAGAATTGTCTATAAGCAGGTCATAGGCAGAATATGGCAGATGGACTTGGTAATGAGGTCTCCGCCAGAAGCGAGAACAGAAGGGTGTCCAGGGAATGCCTCCCAGGCTCTGGTCTGCCCGAACAGTCTCTTAAATTCTGTCCTGCAAGACTTTCCACATCATCAAAGAAATTCTGTCTACGGCACTGTAGGGGACATGGGGATATCATAAACGGAGGCTGCTACACTGTTAGGTGCATTCTATTTAAAATGGTATTCAATCCAAAAGCAAACATTTATAATATTGCAGCTTACCAATTCTTAGATGTGATGGTAACATTCGTTTTTTTAGGCTTTCTTTCCTTTATTTTCACCTGGTGATCCAGCCAGTAAGTCTGTTGCTTTTCAAAAGAACAGCATATCCTGAAGATGTAGCAGTTACAGGGATGAGACAAACCATTTACCACTGACAATGATCAGTGTTAATGTATTTATGTAAAACTTTTATCCCAAAAGGAAAAAAAATACTTTTTGCTGTAGCTGATTATAAAGTGTGAATATGGAGTTTGGCTTCAATTTGTTAGTAATCTAAATCTGCTAACGCATATAATTGGACTGGACGCTGTTTGAATCGGAATAAGAAGTTGTGTTGTCTCTTTGATGAATAGGGGCAAGCTAGGTGGAGCAATACATGGACATAAGGGAATCATCCAGTCACAATACTGCAAACTGCAGACACAACATGTGAGCCCCATCATTACAAGGTAAGGCCAACAAACACCACAGGAAATATAACTAAACTAATACCAAGTTAAAAAAAAGAAAACTTTTCAAAGTGTACAATGCCTTTAACTCCAATCCTACTTTTTAGTTAAAATCTGCAGTACAGAGTAACTTTAGAGAGAGTAACACCAGAGCAGTACTGGGTTCAGTCTTGTGCAATCTGTCACGTCATGGTATGTGACATCTAATAATGAATTAACTAATCTCGGATTTGCAGTCTATAATTATTAACGTGCCTAAAGTGTAACTAACCAACAAAATACAAGGCCATTTCATTAGAGGAGACTGCAAACAGGAACATTTCAGGACAGTTTAAAGGGCATTTCTAAATATAAGAATACTGTGCTTTTAAAAAAAATGACTACTACAGAAACTTGTGTTGTTTTAAAGGGAAGCCATTGTAGTTTAAAAACATATTTTATTTCTTTGTATTTTAGCTAGCTAAATATGAAACATTGATTATGAATATACAGTATTTTATCGTCCTTGTAAGCCAGCAGACACAGTTTCCTTTCACACTTTTTCCAATTTCTGTACTACCTGATTAAAAAGTTGTTTATGGTGTTCAATATCCCAAGCTTCAGATTATACACAAGTTAATGAGGCAGGGCAATAACTCCTCCCCCTCTCTTTATCATGTGTCAGAGCAGTGAGCTCTCCCCCTTCCCTCCCTTCCCTCCATTATGTGTTAGAGCCGTGACCTCTCCCCCTTCCCTCCCTTCCTTCCATTATGTGTTAGAGCAATAACCTCTCCCCCTTCCCTCCATCATGTGTCAGAGCAGTGACCTCTCCCCCTTCCTCCATTATGTGTCAGAGCAGTGACCTCTCCCCCTTTCCTCCATCATGTGTCAGAGCAGTGACCTCTCCCCCTTCCCTCCATTATGTGTCAGAGCAGTGACCTCTCCCCCTTCCCTCCATTATGTGTCAGAGCAGTGACCTCTCCCCCTTCCATCCATTATGTGTCAGAGCAGTGACCTCTCCCCCTTTCCCTCCATTATGTGTCAGAGCAGTGACCTCTCCCCCCTTCCCTCCATTATGTGTCAGAGCAGTGACCTCCCCCCCTTCCCTCCATTATGTGTTAGAGCAGTAACCTCTCCCCCTTCCCTCTATTATGTGTCAGGGCAGTGACCTCTCCCCCTTCCCTCCATTATGTGTTAGAGCACTGACCTCTCCCCCTTCCCTCCATTATGTGTCAGAGCAGTGACCTCTCCCCCTTCCCTCTATTATGTGTTAGAGCAGTAACCTCTCCCCCTTCCCTCTATTATGTGTTAGAGCAGTGACCTCTCCCCCTTCCCTCCATTATGTGTTAGAGCAGTAAACTCTCCCCCTTCCCTCTATTATGTGTTAGAGCAGTGACCTCTCCCCCCCCCCTTCTCTCCATTATGTGTTGGAGCAGTGACTTCTCCCCCTTCTCTCCATTATGTGTCAGGGCAGTGACCTCTCCCCCTTCCCTCCATTATGTGTCAGAGCATTGACCTCTCTCCCTTACCTCCATTATGTGTCAGAGCAGTGACATCTCCCCCTTCCCATACACTCCTATTCCCAATATCCCAAAGAAAGGTCAAAAAATACTTATGGTAACTCTGGCAAAAGCTTGCACTCGATATCTGGAACAGGACAGTGAGGAGGTTTTTTGCTGCTGGCTTTTCTTCCACAGCTCCAAAAACGAACCTCTCAAAATGAACCTCTCTTTACCCCGTGCAAGAGATTTTATTTATAGTCCTGTAGACCAGAGATCACCCACAGGATGTAAATATTCCTGCTGACCACTCACAGGTTGTTTTGTGAGTTATGCCAGCAAGACATGGTAACACTTCCCCTTAAAAAAACACATGGTCAATTGGATATGCAGCAGCCATCTTTACACACGACGTCAAAGTTCACCAAACCACCTGTGGGTGGGAGATATTATTACACATATATAGGAACCTTTGTCATGAATCAGTTAAAAATATCCACAACTGATACAATCCACCTCTTGATTCCATACATAGGCAATAATTACAATTCATACATTTCTACTTCTCGTAGGGACCTAGCTTTCCTTAATGCTTTTTTCCCTATAAACATCACGCACATCACAAAATTCATTGTTACAAAAATATACAATGTGTATTCAATAAATATCCTAAACGGTTACTGAACTTCTTATTATGGAGATGGACTGCTTTCTCCAAAATCCTCAGATCAAGTCTAAAGCAGACATGTTGTTCCTTTTGTGTTAAAAAAAACCTCTCCTTTGTCTGAACAAATGCTTGTTTCAAAGGTCCTAAAAAACCACCTCCCCATACTTCTTGTTCCTCTGTTTAGCTCCTAAACCCATTGGACTGTTTTTTTTGCATATCAATGGCAAGGGGGGGGGGGGGGACCTAGCTTCTTACCACAGAATCTAATTGACCAATACATTTGCTATAAAATCATCAAATATCCATAGCAACACATTCCACCTCTTGGTTTTTATAGAATTCTCAATAGCTCTTAAAGCCTTTCTCCAGAAAAGGGTGAAATAAACCCCCCGTATTGTAAATGGGAGGAAAACATTCCCTTTTGACTCCCATGTGTTCTGGGCAATCAATGTCCCTGGAAAACTCCAACATTCCTTTGAGCAGGGTTAGCATTAGCAATGTCCTTGGCAGTCTGTGGTAAAAAAAATTCCAGATGAGGAAAGTTCCATGTCCTCCTTCCTTGTCCTCCTGGTCATAAGGAAATGCTCAGATGAAAGTCTACTCCAATTCAGCCACCATCAGGAAATCATCCGCATCTTTCTCAGGCTCTCATCCGATCTTTTGGTCTGCCTCATCCCATCTGGCTTGGTCATCTGCCCTGCCTGGTCCACTTTTCAATGCTCAGTACCTTCACTCGCAAACTCACTGCTCACATTTCTCAATCTGCCCATTTTTAACTGCAAATCTATTGTAGGGTGTCCACTGTTGCCATGAAACACTTTCACGGAAAGGCATTGACTTCCAACGCAAAGAATAAAGCTGAATGTCTCTCTGTGCTGTCCTGCGAATACTAGCCTGCTGTTGTCCAATCTTTGCAGCATGGCAGTATCTAGCAAAATGCTCCATTCTGTGACAACAAAAAACACTTAATCTGACTGAATCTACCATTCCCAACCACTTGCATCTTTTTTTTTTCCAATAAATTTTATTTTCAGTTCAATGTGTAAAAACATCCTTTAAAACATTCCATATAGTTAAAAATTTCCTAACGCATTCTAGCTACATTAACCCCCCCCCCATCCCTCCTATATACCGTGTTGTTGCGTTCCCTCTACCATATCTCTATTTACCTTTACCAAGCATCGTTTTCTAAAATCCCCTACCACCTCTCAGTCTGTCCATCTGTCCATAGTTCTATATAATCATTAGTCTCTTTGAAATCTGACCATTTTCTCTATTTGCCAGAAAAGTTGGTTGTTTGTTACTCATCTCTGCCTCTTAGGTATTCAATGTTAAATATATAGTCAACTCTTCAACACCATTCTCTTATAGTGGGGCCTTCTATCTCTAGCCATTTTTTTGGGATTGTCCCCTTTGCTGCATTCAGCAGTTGTTGCACTTTCAGCCAGTATTCCCGATGTTTAGGACATTCCTATGTAAAAATTGTACCCTGTGTTTACCAGTGTTATATACCATTGGGATAAACATTTATAATCCATCTCGATGGTATTTACGTCTATGGCAATGTGTGATTCTTAGTAAAGCCTTAACTTTGTGCTCTTTTAAGCATGTTCCTATCTCTCTTTCCCAATTTTCTATGAAGGGGAGTGTCCTCAATCCCATCATCTCTGTCAATATTTTATAAATCTGAGATATTCTGTGTTTTACTTTTGTTAATGGATTACCAAGCTTTTCCCCTGGGTTTAACTCCTTCTCGGATCTAAAAGGTTAGGGCAAGGATCCCACAAAATGTTTTAATTGTAAGTATCTCCATTGGATTAATATCATATTTCCCCCCATAGTATTAAGCTTGTGATATAACCTAATCTTTCCCTTGTGTATTATGTCTTTTACCTGTATATTTTTTACCCAGTTCCCAATTTGTGTCTCATTTCCTGGTGCAAAATATTTTGTGCCTTCTAGTGGTAATAACAGGCAGTTATATTCCCACTTGGCTTGTCTATACAACTTATCCCGAGTCCTGTATACAACTATCGTTATCTCATGTGTGTCTTCATGTGTCACCCTAAATTCTGGTGGAATCCAGATATTCTTGTCTAATTGTGTTCTGTTTAGTGTAGATTCGATTTTAACCCATCTTTTGTCTGTATTTTCTTTTTTCCACTCTATCATTCGTGAAATTATAACTGCTGAGTAATATCTTTTAATATCTGGTGCTGCCTATCCTTCTTGTGTTTTACCTCTACTAAGAATCGCATATTGCAACCTGGGCTTTTTCCCCTGCCAGATGAAGTTCAACACCATTGTCTTTATTGTTCTGAAGTATGCTGGTGGAAAGGCAATTGGCAGCATTTGAAATCTATATAGTATTTTATATACTATATAATATCATCATCTTTAATGTATTTATCCTCCCCAGCCATGAGAGTAGGCGGCTTGATATTTATTTTAATGTCTCATTTTATTTTATTTAGCATGGGTATATCATTGGCTTGGTATAAGTTTTCCAATGATGGAGTTAAATGTATCCCCAGGTATTTTAGCTTTGACTTTGCCCAGGTAAATGGAAATTCCCTCTGTAATTCCATTTGTTTCTTTCCATTTACCTTGATATTCAAAATTTCTGCCTTTATTGGATTTATTTTAAAAATTGATAATTCACTATATCTCTTCAACTCCTTAATGATACTTGGAAGGGTTACTCTTGGGTTAGTATTATAAAATAGAACATCATGTGCATATGCGGCAACTTTGTGTGCCTCCTGTTCCACCTTCACTCCCCCTATGTCTACATTATTTCTGATAGTCGCAAGTAAAGGTTCCAATGACAGGACGAACAACAGGGGCGAGAGTGGGCAACCCTGTCTTGTCCCGTTGTGCATTTCAAATTTAGATAAGTCTTTATTTACCTTTACCTTGGCTGATGGATTTCTGTACAGTGCTCCTATCCATTGGGACATATTTGGGCCAATTTCCGAATCCTTTAATTTTTCGGTCATGAACACCCAGTCTACTCTGTCAAAAGCTTTCTCTGCATCGATTGACAGCAAAAGAGCAGGGGTGTCATGGTCACTTGCCTTATAAAGTAAAAGCTGTGTTCTAATACCATTAACTTTTCTCTCTCTTCCTGGGACAAATCCCGTTTGGTCTGCATGGATCCAGTTTCACATCAAATCCTTTAATCGGGTTGCTAGTATTTTTGCGTATAGTTTTAAAGTGGCATTTAATAATGCTATGGGTCTATAATTAGAGCATAAGGTTGCATCCATTCCTTCTTTAGGTAGTACCGTTATATGGGCCTGTAATGATTCTTTTCTCACCTCCCCCTTTTTTGCCATCTCGTTCATGTATAAGCAAAGTTTTGGGACTAATATTTCCTTGAACCTTTTATAATAACGGGTTGTGTACCCGTCTAGGCCAGGTCTTTTCCTAATCGGGGAGTTTTTTAAGGCCTCTCTTATCTCCTTCTGAGAGATTGGTGTTACTAATGATATTTTATTATTAGCTGCTATTTTGGGCAATTTTGATTCCTTTGTGTATTTTTATATCCCTTATTTTCTATTTCATTCTATGTCATCTGTTTCCTTTTGACATACAGTATATAAGGTATTATAATAATTTTGAAATACTTCGGCTATTTCTGTTGTTGAGAGTACCATCTCACGTTTGTTATTCTTTATTTTTTCTATATTGTTATTTGCTTTTTTGCTTTTTAATAGCTTTGCTAAATATTTTCCTGGCTTATTTCCCCATTTATATCTTTCCCTGGCTACTCCTTTGAAGCTTCGTCTAGTCTCTTCTTCCGTTAGCTCCCTCAGTTTTTCTCTTTTTAATACTAATATTTTTTGTACCTCATCTTCCATATTCTTTTTGTGATTCTCTCGTGAATCTCTTTTAATAAACTATTTATATGTATAGTTCTTTCCTTTTTTTCCTGGAGCCTATTGAAATAAGTATTCCTCTAATGTATGCCTTAGGAGCCTCCCATATCTTTGCTGTGGAGATTTTTGGGGTTTTGTTCAAAAGAAAGTATTGGTCCAGTTATTTTTCTACTTGCCTCCCAACTTCTTCATCTTGTATCAATTCTTCATTTATGCTCCATATATTTATTTTTTAATAGGACCCTGGAAGTTTTATTTCCATGACAACTGGGGCATGATCTAACATGGTCATTGTCCCTATTGATGTACCAAAAACTGCTTTTATCATCCTATGTTCTATCATAATGTATATAAATTTTGAGTACATGGAGTGCACGTGGAATAATAATCCCTCTCCCCAGGATGTTGGATCCTCCAAACATTTACTACTTGACTATGAAAAAGCTTGTTCTTTATCTTCCTGAGTTGGGGTCCTCCCGTCAATCGTTCACTCAATGTACTGTCCAAGGCTGGATCCATGCAGAGATTAAAGTCCCCTGCCAAAATCAGATTACATTTTTTAAAGAGAATCAGCTTATCAATTATTTTTCTCACTAGGGTTTTTATTTGGACAATAGATGTTTGCCAGGGTACATTCCATACCTTGCAATCGTCCCCTCAGGAAGATGTATTGGCCCTCTGGGTCTACCGATCTTTCCTCAAGGGAGAACCTTACATCCTTGGCGAAACCGATTGCCACTCCCTTTGCTCTTTTATATGGAGAATCTCCAAAGTAAAACTTCAGTTGGTGTTTTGAATATATTTTCACATTTGTGTCTTGTGTTATATATGTCTCCTGTAGGAAGACTATGCTGGCAGAGTTACGTCTAAGTTATTCTAATATTTTATGTCTTTTAATTGGCTCATTCAATCCTCTAACGTTATGATAGTATTTTCAATAAATTCCTGTTGTCTCTCCTACTTCTCTCTCCTCCTGTAACTTTTTGCCCCCCTTTCCCCCGTCCAGCCTAGGCCGGGTAAAGGAATGGGGGCTTCCTCCACAAGATCTCATCATGGGTCTAAGACTGAGTTCAGCAGGAGTGGTGACATCAACTAGGGCCTCGGTAGGGTGAGCGCAACACTGTTTTCTCTCTTTTTTCCATTTATTTTCTTCCCACTTTCCCCCCTCTCCCCCTTCCTGAAAAGATGTTAATCTAATCATTTTTGGTTGAAGTGGCTGGAGGATTTACCTGTCGGTACTCCCTACCCCCTACTCCCTTACTTTGGGGTGATGCTCTGAAGGCGCCGTCATGAAACATCCTTCTCCCCTTCTCAGTGAGGAGTTATCTCGGCCCAGTTACATTGCCATCTATTTTTCACTTTACATTCTTCTTGTCCCCCTCTGCCCATTCCACCCTGCCTCCCCTCCCCCCGCATCTACTCTCCCCTCCGTCTCCACCTCCATTGTTCCTTTCCCTCTGCTCTTGATCAGCTCCGAGTTTCAGATTCTTTTCTTTGAGGCTAATAGCCACAAGTCTTCTTCTTGTATTGTCTCCTCTGTTTCAACTTCTTCAGACCATCCTGGCATTTTTGGTGTGGAGATGTCCAATTTTTGGCAAAAGTCACGTGTTTCCTCTGGAAATCTCATACTTGCCGTACGTCCATCTCTTCTGCCTATTAGGCATGCTGGGAAACCCCAGTTGTACCGTATTCCTTGTTTTTGCATTGATTCCACTAATGGCTTTAATAACTTTGTTCTTAAGGTGGCCTGTGATAGATCCTTAAAAATCTGTATCTTTACACTTTCATAATTTATGGATGGCTTTCTTTTTAGGCTCTTCCAAATCTGGGCTTTTTCTGAGTAGTTCTGGAAACTAATAATTACATCTCTAGGGGTTTCCGCTGATATATTTGTAGGTCTTCTAAGCCTGTGTGTCCTCTCAATCTTTAGCAGGTCCGCATCACCTCTGCCCAACAGTGGATTAAAGATCCCTCTTATATTATCGAGTAAATCCTCTCCCTTTACTTGTTCTGGTAGTCCATGTATTCTCAGGGTTGTTTCTCATACTCCTGTTTTCTTGATCTTCCATTTTGTAGGCCAGGTTTCTGTGTTCCATTTTAAGCTCTTTCACCTCTCTTTAAATTCTTTATTGTCTGTATATGGCTGTCTGGTCTCTTCTCCAGATCTTTAACTCGTGTTATTCATAAAGACGTGTCTTGTTTACTCATTGGTAATTTTACTTTTAGAGATTTTTCTAATGTTGCAAGCATTGCAGCCATTTCTCCTTTCGAGGGTGGCAAGTCGCATGTTTGCTTTACATTTCGGATTGATCCATAATTAGCGTCGAGCACTTGTTCTGATTTTATTTGTTCAGCGGTAGCCTGGCTTAGTGATATTCTATTTAGTCCACTGTTGGTAGTCAGCTTGACCCTTCTATGGATAGCCATCCGACCATCAGATGACCAGTCAATTATATGTAAGCAGGTACCCGGGAGAGAGAATTCACCACAGAATGAGACATGCAGACAGGTTTATGGGTGAATCAATTCTCAAAAGTTTTAATATTGTATCCAGTTTATATAGATAGAAGCAGGGTGGAGTAGTGATTCTCCTTATCAGGAAACATGCTGAAATGGCAACATTCTGTGAGCTAATACAAAAAGTGCAATTTAGCTAAAATCATATAGATAACTAAAGAAAAGAAAAACATTTCTCCGCAAAGCTGGATCTTGAGCTCCAGATAAGTTGCTAAATATTGCATATACCTCAAACAATGTTAGGTGTGGCTCAGACTTATCTAATGGGAACAGAAGATTGCATAAGAAAAATGGAGTTCACTCCTTCAAATCCCCTCTTAAAAAATCATAACTTATACATGGTTTTTTTATTATTATACATATGGTGTCATCAAGGGACATACAGTCTCCTTGGCTGAGAAATTATAAAAGGAAGCGACACATGTTCTTGGATTCCTTGCTTGCCTCAAGTACGTGTTCCTCATTATTGTTACCCATTACTCCCATGATCGGAACTACACAAAGTATTAAGACACCTATAACAAATATACTAACAATGATAATTCCTAGCTGCACTAGGGCTTGTTTCCAACTATTAAACCATCCAAAATACTGATCCCAAGGGTTGTCAATGCCAGAATTCTTTTTCAGTTACACAGAATGGCCAGAGTGACCTTACTGTTGGGGCCAGTATTATCAGGAATGTAAGTACAGCATCCATCTATTTATCAATATACTGTATATACAGGTACCACCTTTTTCTGCAAGGATCATATCCAGAGCCATTCTGTTCTTGAATGCCATCTGGGAAGTGGCTTCAAGTTGTTCTGCTATGCCCTTTAAGGCATCCCTTGTATAGTTAACAAATCTCAGCTGATTATAATAGATATAATTTATCCAATCTACATTTTTATTTATGGTGACAAGGGGAGAGATAAAGAACTCAAGACCGGCTTTGACTTGGTCTCTAGCTTTAAATTCATTAGGGACCCCTCTTGGGACCCCGATGGTATCTATATATACATGTAGATCAAAACTTCCTATAGGAGCTTCTCTTCTTTTCCTGTAGTTCTAGTGTTCCCCTTAAGCTGGTATGTGTTTTTTTCATTTTCAGTAAATATGTGTAGGGGCATTATCACTTTGGCAAGGGCACACTCTCCTGTCTACTTCAGAGGCAACCTAAACCTTATTTTCATATCTCCACATATCCAGTAAATGTCTCCCAGAGACATTGTTTGATACTCTATTTTAGTGGACCTGTAGGTGGAGCAATATCCCTCTGTAAAGTTCCCTAAATACCTGCCCCCACCACTATGTCTGAAGTAACATGTATAATTACCTGGGTAAATGGTGATAGACCCAGTGGGCCTAGATTTTTTTAAGCTATGATGAGATATTCCTTTTTCCATGTTTCACAGCTAGAATGGTTACTAGAGGTATTGGTATAGAGGCTAAGAAAACAAATTTCTACATTCTCAGGGATGTTAAGGGGCAACGTACCCAAGTGCGGCCTAGCTCCTCCACAGACATAGCAATCTGACATGTTATGTGAGCTAGCACTATACCTCATCCATTCTAACCATAAGTTTACATCAGAGCACCCTGTCTCTGTGGGCATCGTATCCTCACAGATGGGATCTGCTATAGCTACCATTTCTCCCAAAGTCTGCACACAGGGCCTTAAAGGATTCGTCTCTTGTACCTGTGATGGCCACTCAGAAGAGCCATATATGTCTTTTAGCTAAAAAGGCTTTCTGAAGCTAATGAACTCTGATCTCCACCGGATACCCAAAACGTAAGTTCTACTATCTTCTGGACTAGGATTTTCTATGGTTAAGCTAAATTGCTCGGGAACATGTTTAACAATTGTCATTCTGCTTATAAGTATCTTTCTATTTTTATCCTTGCTAGTAGTAGGTTTGTACTCCCTATCGTCTTCCGTGTTCCAACCCACTGATCCCAAATAGTCACAATGGTCTCCCCAATATTTGTCCGTGACACATATAAATACAGTTCCTGTGCCTAATCTCCTATCATTATACCTTATGGTATCATCACTACCAGGGAGTATCGTTTCATAAGGCACTATAAAAGTAGCTACCTATGTGTTAGAGGAATTATACTAAAATTGTGTCATGCCATTTGTTTGTGTGATGGCTATCTGGGAGGTTGAACTATGGGACAGGGCTCTTTTATTCCTTTTCTGAGTTATCTCTGATACTATATCTGGGCTGGTGGCGTTCGGGGTCCCACAAATTCCTCCAAGGGGCCACAGATCCGCTGGGTGATATATACAGTTAGTTATGATCCAGGTTGGGATGAACGCTAAAAATACTAGTGCCACCAACACAATCCACAGCTTGTCAAAGTTCTTTGCTATGAATACAGTCATTTTACTAATTTTCAGAGACTATAACACCTGCTTCACTCGCTCTTCAAGGATTTTCCACATCTGCTTCACCTCCTTTATCTGTGTCTTTATCTTGTTCACACACTCCACCTTGACCTTTTTTACTCGACTGGCATGGATCCGGGCTTGTTGGTCTTCCACAAGGACAGCGATTCTGGTCACTGTGACTACCTTTGTCTTTTGGTCCAAAACGAGATCCAGCCTTGGTTTTGTCATGTGGCGACAGCTTGCTCACTACGTCATCTCCCTCCTCCAAGGAATGGGTTGGTATCTGTGAAAAGAAAAGAAAGGTGCGAGCAACTTTTCGTTCTACTTGATTCAAAAGTTCAATTACTCTTTTCTCAACTTGTCCTTTTCATCCTTTCCACTATTCCTGAGCTCTATTTTCAGGATTTTGACTAGTTTCTGGCATCTTTTTGATATGAAAGCTGGACCATTATTAGAACTAATTCAAAGCAGGCACCCCCATCCAGGAATAATCTCCTGACTGAGAATGCGTGCCACTGTGTGGGCATCTCCCTTTTTTTTTGGTCTCCACTCAGCTGCTGAACCCATCCACTATTGACTAAAAGGAACTCTTATTTCTTCCCTGCTTTGGGCCTATATGGGGAAACCTATTTGTAGATGTGTGAATGGGTTTGATGGGTATTGGAGATGCTCATGTGTGGCCTTATATGTTTGGATTGTTTGTTCCTAATACAGGTGATGCATCTAGCAACATATGCTTGCACTAAACGGTCAGCAATACTTTATATGTTCTTTCCCACCCCCTGTGTCCTATTCCATAATACTAGGCAATATACAGTGGGGCGCTAGCTGCGGGGATACACACAAGAGCTCCCCTCTTGTAGAAAAAGGTGATTCTCAACGTTTTCTAAAACATCACCCTAGTCCTTAAAACCTGTTCTGTAGCATGCGTTTGTAGCTTTGATAATGTGTGATCTTTTGGCCTGGAGCAAGAAATGAACTACAAAAACATCCTCTGCTCCCTCTATGGCTGCCTATACATCATGTGGTGGTGTAACACACCCTTTAATACAAGTAGCCCATTTAAAACTGGGGCCTACCTAGGGCAAATGATGTGGCCATCCCTATTACCATCTCACAAGATGCTATGTACTATGTTCGGAGTCACTTCAGGCATGCCTTTAGACCTGGACTGCATCCATCTTTGGACAAAAACTATAGGGCAAAGTTTACCACCATACTCCTGGGCAAGTACACCTGTCATGGTCTTACAATTGTCCCTTGCATAAACACAAAACATTTTTCCATGATTTGGGAGGCCCAGTGCAGGCGCTACAATCATAGCATTTTTCAGATATATAAACGCATTTAACATTTCTGGTGACATTTCTGGACCTGTGGTTTGTCTCAAAATGTTATTATAGATAGGAGCAGTCTGGATCCATAACAAGTAATGATCCTGTGGGCGGGCAAGACCCACTGTGGGCTGGCAAGACCCACTTCTTATATGACTGACTCTACTATCACCTGTGAGAACAAAACCAAGGTAAACAACACTTTCCTGACACCATTGTCATAATTCCTGTGACACTTTGTTTCCACATACATGTACATTTCTTCAATAAACTCACTCGCTCTGACTGGCCTCCACAGAGTGACTACATATGTCATATACATATTGTAGCGGGACTGACCCATGAGCAGGTGGCCATCCCCTCTTGCATGGTCTGGAGAACTATAGAGCGGACAATTGAATTGTCTACTTGACCCTAAGGCATTTCTACACCAGGTCAGTTACCTGGACTGAAAAACAAGGAACAAAGATGGCTGTGTCTCCTTGTCCAATAGGACGCTTTAAAAAAAAAAACACACTACTTAAACCAATCACTGTACAGTGGGCAACATCGGATGGTATGGCTGTCAGTAGAGATGGCACATCAGATACCACTTGCATGCTATGATCAGATAAAGAACTAAAAAACTTTTTGGCTTAGTGCCAATTTTCCAAAAACTCTTTTTTTTTTTTTTTTTTTTTTTTCCGTGTCATTCTAACAAAAATCTGGCCAGAGGTTCCCCTCTTTCAATAGAGGATACCCATAAAATATAATTTAAAAACTATAATCAGATAAAAAGTTAATCTGATTTGAAACTTTTGGCTCTGTGCCAACAGGGTCCAATGGTCACACTAATTGCAGTAACTCTTTCTGTCCAAAAATAAATTCCATAGCTATGACAGGAATAAAGATATGACGTTTGAACGCTTTCTTGGCAAGTAGCCAATTTTCAAAAATTTGCAGGAAGGCTCCCCTTCACATAGGGGACTATTTGCCAAATATAATTTTTCATTATCTATAATTCTAAAAAAAATAACTTCAAAATATCCTGCCGACAACAGCAATTTATATATTTTTTTCTTTTTTCTAATAAAATAGTGTTTTTATTCATTATTACTACGCTCATACAAGATGGGCATAAATGTATAAATGGCAAAACTTCAAAAAAATTTTATAAAAATAATTGCATATGTATGGGGATTCTACAACTGTTCTGAATTAGGGAACTAATGCAGAAGTGCATTTGCAGCAGTGACCCCCCCTCTTTTCCCCTCACGTAAGGAAATGTAGTAGTTTTAAATGTATCTGACACAAACATTTTCTGCTCGTCTGACATTAGGAAGAAAACTACACCTGCCTTGGAGAATGAAACTGTGGGGTGCAGGTGTGGTCAGGGGTGTTTGTAAGGTAATATTATTATTGTAGGGGGGGCCTATGTTTAAAATGTCCTACTCTTTTATTTGCATCTTCTGATATTGCCCTTGAAAATGCGCCCTGACAGGCTGCTTTTCTTTTAGACAGATCAGATGTCAGTTGCATCGCTCTCTGTTATGGCTTTTTGAAAACCTTACAAAGTTTTAGTAGCCCAATCAGAAACTTGCTGTTTTACAATTAACATGTACTGTGACTTTAAATTAATGACAAGTGTTTGAATTCTAAGACTGTGCTACTCAGCAATGACACTTCACTGCCCAAAAACGCCAAATTCTCACCCGTCTTCTGTCTATAGGCAATCGCTGTGGTCTATATCTACGTATTTAAAGACTTTCACTTTCACTTCTAGTAGCTCTACGTAGCTTTTTTCCTATTCTTTTGTACTAATACGGGGCATAAATAAACCAATTCTCCCCGCTTTTTCCATGTACTTTACATTACAACTAAACATTTACTAAAAGATTTACTTGTATCCTAATATCTCTAAGGCTGGCCACACATGTCCGGACAACTCTTTATCTTACAATTTTCTGTTAGATCCACCACAAACCACATAAGAGGTCAAAATTAAACACATTCATTTGTATCCAATTAGGTAGGCGTTTGTACTACATAGCTGAAGGTAAATTTCAAGAAAAACTGTACTGAAAATTGTAAGAAAATTGTATCATGTATGGCCAGCATCAGACCTAAACCTTCAGTATAATTTCACAAAACCATAAACAAAACATGTCTCTAAGATTTACACATTCACAAAATCACTTAAATGTATCTGGGTCCTTAGACCCTCTTTATGGTTAAAAAACCCTCCTGAAAAACCGTTTGGTGTATGTATATTACACCTTATACTCCCAGGTATAGTGGCTATCAAGAAGGCTTTCCTACCATTAAAGACAAACAAACAATACACATAATAAACATTCATCTTGATTTGTCTGATAACCTACAATCGGTCAGTCAATTAAGTCAAAGTAATAATGTGACAGTCGCTATCAGGAACAGTGTGTTATATTAACAGTCCGCAGGCGCAATTTACTATATACAAGTCATATACAATTACATTACACAGCTTCAATATATGTCAAACCAGTAATATGGTGCTTCAATGCAGTATGACCGTCTTCACTAGTGCCACCTTTGACTGGTTTTAAGTCCGATATAATACCGGCATTAACCTGGTCTCTAGACAAAATGGGCCTGGACCACGTTCATACTTGGGCTTGCCCGTATCTTATTGATCACCAAATGTGGTTTGGTTAGTTGACATACAGTGAAGTAATCAGTGACCAACCAGTTTATACACACTTACCTATTAAAACCTCTGGATCACACAAACAAATTATCTTATACTTTAATCCTTATAACTCTATGCGATAGGAAGATATAAGCAAAAGAAGATTTTACACAGAATTGACTGGCATCTATTTGTTCTTCCCTGAAGAACGGGTCTTCCCTGAAGACCCCCAGGTTTGCCTGAACCTAACATCTATTTGTTCTTCCCTGAAGAACGGGTCTTCCCTGAAGACCCCCAGGTTTCCCTGAAACCCAACATCTATTTGTTCTTCCCTGAAGAACGGGTCTTCCCTGAAGACCCCCAGGTTTCCCTGAAACCCTTTAAAAAAAATTCTGTCCTTCTTAGACAGTTACAACGTCTCCCTGAGACGCTTATTAGTTACAACGTCTCCCTGAGACGCTTATTTCCTGATACGCTCCCGGAGCGTATTCTAGGTTCAAAGATTGGAATCGTGGTCAGAGTCTCGGACCCCTGGACAGACAGACAAATCAAAAGTGTCTACTCACCAGGGCCGAGAGATGACCCTCCAATCCAGGACGAGCCCCCAAAGCTGTTGGTAGTCAGCTTGACCCTTCTATGGATAGCCATCCGACCATCAGATGACCAGTCAATTATATGTAAGCAGGTACCCGGGAGAGAGAATTCACCACAGAATGAGACATGCAGACAGGTTTATGGGTGAATCAATTCTCAAAAGTTTTAATATTGTATCCAGTTTATATAGATAGAAGCAGGGTGGAGTAGTGATTCTCCTTATCAGGAAACATGCTGAAATGGCAACATTCTGTGAGCTAATACAAAAAGTGCAATTTAGCTAAAATCATATAGATAACTAAAGAAAAGAAAAACATTTCTCCGCAAAGCTGGATCTTGAGCTCCAGATAAGTTGCTAAATATTGCATATACCTCAAACAATGTTAGGTGTGGCTCAGACTTATCTAATGGGAACAGAAGATTGCATAAGAAAAATGGAGTTCACTCCTTCATCCACCTTTTTCCTTTTTTTCTGCTTGTTTGAAGCGATTTCCTTGTGATTTCTCAAGAGGACGATTTTCTATGCTATCCTCTTTCTTAATTGTTCCAGGACTGGCACTTACTTTGGGTGACTTCGCTGACGCGCCTCCCCTTGTTGATCTACCTCTCATTTTTAAATTTGCACTAGCTGCCTCTCCTAGGTAAATTCAGTTCCCCTTTTAAATTTCAGGTTCTATCCCGCTAAGGAGAGGGTCCCTTTAATTAATTATCGCCTATCAAAAAAGTTACATATTTTACTGTTTTGACATTGGTTGTTTATTTTTGGTGTCAGCCATCAGGTGGTAGGAGATGGTAAGTTCATGTAAAGTTCATGTGTAAAGAGAAAGAGTAGGTAAAGAAGAGCAGGAAAACACTAGAATAATAAATCAGAAGGATCTGTAGGGCAGAGATATATGGTAACCCAATCAGATTAGTCGCTGCTGCTCTCCCAGCTCCTCACCGAAGGGAAGACAGATAGACTCCACTTCACGGGTCAACAGGCTTCCAGGTAGCTAGGTAACGATGAATGTCAGGGAGTTGGTAGGTGGCCGACAAGTCGGCATGTTCCTTCTCCCTCTCTTCCTCGTCCAAAGCCCTCATGTCTGTTGCCTTTCACTGACAGGCCTGCCGCTAAACTCCCAGGTCAGTCGACACGATGGAATTGGGTTGATCGCTGCGGCTTCACCCTATCAGGCAGCCTGCCACTTCTCAGGCGCGGCTTTCGTGCGTGTGTGCCAAGCAGAAGGCACGCCAGTGTGGCCAGCCAGCCCTCTAAAGCTTTCCAGAGACTGGGGGAGAGGTAGAGGTGGGCGGCAGAGATCAGCGAGGCAGGACAGCTAGGAGCCAACAATCCATCGCTGCATGGAGTATGGCTCTGCTGCTGCTCCCTGGGCTCATGTCCGCGCCATGCTGTCTCCTCCTTCTCTTGAGCGGTCCCCCAACCACTTGCATCAACCTCTTAAACAAAGCTGGTGTAGGAATCCCATCTATTTCCTCTCTAGGGACCCCCACCTTAAGTAAATCAGTCTACATGTGTCTCCTGGAGACCATAGGCCTTACCTTCCTTGTATCCGACTCAATTTGGTCATAGCTGATTGGATCCTCAGCTTCCCGCTTATGGGAAGTAACAGTGCCACATGTCCTACTTTTGCTTACAGTCTTAGGGCCTTTGTCCTTTGTTAGGGCATCATTAGACTTGTTTATGAGGGCTGCACACTGTTTTTTTAAAATTTGAGTGCCCTTTTCCCTAAATGATTTGCCTTGATTGCAGTGTCTTCCAAACACTCGGTCACCACTGCAAGCTGCTCCTTGAGCTCAGTTTGGGTATACCCCTTTATCACTTCATTCAGTTCATCAGTTCAGTTCAGCAGTATCCCGCAAACCATTCTCTCCACCATGCTCAGGAGTTATTTTCCTTTTTCTCTGTTGTGTGATTATTGGAAGTGCCTGACACTCATCCAGATCATTACTATCTTTAGAATAGGACACATACTCATCAGCTGAAGACTGGGGCATGTCTTCTGGGTTCCATGTGGGATCTGCAATCATCGCTCTCACTTTACACTTCTCCTCTAAGGCAACTACTCAACATGTATTACTTTACATACATTCTTTAGTCATAACCAACATATCTTTCACTTTCTGCCACTTCTTCCCAAGCTCTTTATTCTTCTGCATCTCGCGGCAAAGGGCCTGCACGACTAACCATCCAGTAGTGGCAGCATCTTTCCGCTCTTCCTTAGAATATACACTCAAATCTAAATGCAAAACCTGCATACCAAGTGCAGTACCAAGGTCTGGATAGATTGGAGCAGCATATTTAATCAATTCCTCTCCAATGGGTTTCCAGTACCCAGAACAGACCCATGCTGGAATTGCTCGATGCTTATAAACTGATTCCTTCCCTTCCGCTCTCTTACTTTTTGAAAAAGAGTATGCATATCTACTCTCAGGGGGAACACATATGCAAAAACAACAATCACAATCTTTATGTATTGTCCTGGCTCAAAGTGACTGTGCTAAGGGCGTATTCAATGAATAATCCTCATACACCCTTTATAACACAATATTTCATCCAAATATTCTATATTTAGTGACCATGCAGTATCCTGCATAACTACGCCAGTTGTATCAAATGCGGGAACAACAAAATGTATAATGAAGGTATACTGGACTGCCATTGAAATAGCTAGTGAATATTTAAAATGAACAGACACACCAACAGCAGTTTTGATAAGAAGCATAAAACAAAACTTTACTAGACATCAAAATACATAAAGCTTCTTACACATAAAAGTTACCATAAACATTAACAAGACTCAAACATACACTCCTATTCCCAATTTCCCAAAGAAAGGTCAAATAATACTTAACTCTGGCAACAGCTTGCACCTGATATCTGGAACAGAACAGCGAGGAGGTTTTTTGCTGCATGCTTTCCTTCCACAGCTCCAAAAACAAACCTCTGTTTCCCCCATGCTGCAGACCAGAGACCACCCACAGGATGTAAATATTCCTGCTGATCACTCACAGGTTGTTCTATGAGTGATGTCAGCAAGACATGGTTGCACTTCCCCCCAAAACCACATGGTCAGATGGATATGCGGCAGCCATCTTTACACACAACGTCAAAGCTCACCAAACCACCTGTGGGTGAGAGATATTATTACACTTGTATGGGAACATTTGTCATGAACAGTTAAAAATATCCTCAACTGAAACACCCACCATCTGTGGTCTCTGAGCTGGTGAAATAATAAGAGGGAATAATTTTAAAATGATGCTATCCAGAGACCAAGGGGTGTCTGAAGGGAATGTAAAATAGGTATCAATAACTCATATAGAAATCTATATTTGTGTTTATATCTTATATAGACAATACTCCATATCAATCTTGTACAAAGAAATTGTTTTCTAGAAATGATACAATTTGTAACAATGAATAAATATACAGATATACATGATGGATGTTCTTCTGCGGTGTGGGGAAATGTAGAAAAGGATTCAATATGAATCCTATAAAAAGGATTTAAAACTCAAAGGTTCATTGCGTCCTGGATATTTGGTACCTTGTAAGGAAAAAAATCTATTTAGTTTCACACTGTATTTGGAGATGGTCTACGTCACCACCCTTTTCATTGATAGGTATGTGTTCTAATGCATAGAATTTAATATTAAAGGTATCATGGTTGTGATATAAGCTAACATAGCAGCTTATAGGTGTTTCAAGTTGTTTCTTGAAGATCAAGCTTACATGGTGTTTGATACGTTGGAAAAAAGCATCTTGGTTTTTCACACATAAAATGCTCCACAGGTATAGCACACCAATTGTTCGGCAATTGGCAAAAAAACTAGGTGTATATTGTCTGCCATTAGGTAGGTTAAAGGTATTGACATGTTGTAGAAAACTACAAAATTGGCATCTGCCACAAGGGGCAGTTCCTGTCCAGGAGGTCATAGCATTTCCTTATTTTTTATTTACATAATGGCTTTGTATTAGGCAATCTTTTAACGATTTAAATCTGTTATAAGTAATTTCTGGATTTTTGCCAATGTGTTTAGAAACAGTTTGATCTGCTGTTAACAGATACCAGTATTTATTTAATATGTTCGGAACTTTCTGATGTTGACCAGAGAAACATGGTATGATTCTCATGGTAGCAATTTCTTTGTGTGGCTTGGACTGATGAAATAATTTTATTCTATCTTTCCTTGTGGCTCTATGATATGCCTTTTTAAGACATGTTTTACTGTATCCTCTTTGTAATAAGCGTGATTGTAATGCTTTAGCTTCAGTTTCAAAATCTGAAAGGTTAGTACAGTTACGTCGTATCCTAAGATACTGGCTGTAAGGAATACTGGATACCAATGATCTTGGATGTGAACTTGTTGCATGTAGAATAGTATTTCCAGCTGTAGGCTTTCTGTATAGTGACGATTCTATACTTCCATCATCATTTGTGATGTCTAAAAATGTTATTGATTTTGGATCTGAATTGATGGTACATTTCAGATTGTAGGGGTTTTTGAACATTTTGGATGGGAAAATTTGTAGTTCCTGTTGGGTACCTGCTCAAATAAAAAATATATAATCGATAAAACAATGCCATGTGAGGACATTGACCAGATCAGACGGTAAATCGTCCCTAGAGAAAAGGTAATGCTCCCACCCCCCCAGGTTTGCATATGAAGGGGCACAATGGGTCCCCATAGCAACACCCTGAACCTGGAGGTAGTGGGAGCATTGAAAGATAAATATGTTATACGTCAATATGAACTTCAATAGTCCCATGACAAAACAGTTGTATTTGTTGGATGAGTGACCTCCATCCGACAGGAATTGTTCCATGATATTGATTCCCAAATCACGAGGAATGGAATTATATAACGCCTCAACATCTACCGCAACTAAAGGAGCTCCTTTCGGAACATATATACCATCCAGAGTTTCAAGAAGATCAATAGTGTCTTTCACGTAAGAGGGCAACGATGCAAATACTCATCAACTAAATGACTTGCTTTTTTGGTTAGACAACCCCTGCCCGACACAATCGGTCGGCCAGGAGGTATCCAAACGTTTTTGAGGATCTTTGGAAGAGCATATAGAGTGGGTACTTTGGGATGCTTAACATTCAGAAACGACCAAGTATTTTTATCTATGATGCCTCGATGATAAGCTCTATTGATAATAGCTGCAAGTTCAATGTTCATAAGGAGAAGGAAGATAGGAGAGGTGTTGGGCGCTTGTGCCAAGGAGAAAAGACCCCAATGTAGCAAAACAACAGTTAGTAGGGATGATCAGGGGCTTCTGAAGCATATGCTCCAATGTTGCTGATGTAAACTCAGGGCAGCTCTGGCAGGCAAAAAGCGAGAATCCCGCTGGCAACACAAGGAAAAAACAGGCGCTGCTTAGTGTAGCATAAAATGTATTGGTATGACATACATATAAAACTCACATGGGAATGCCTTAGTCCATGGCTCCTAGATCACTTCCTGCATCCTGTGTGTCCGCCTTCCGACTGGCCCACAGCAGGGTGATGACGATGACAGGAAAAGCCATGAAGGAGCTGGATCAGGTGGGGGCAGCGGTGAACCGCAAGCCTTCCTGGATACGACGTAACGCGTTTTGGAGCATGCGCACAAAGCTCTTTCCTCAGACGAATAGAGACACTCTGCATCGTTGGACATAAAAAGACCAGCGCTGGAAATGGCTGCAGAGGATGTTGGGGGCAGTACAAGCGGCATCAGGAAGTGATCGAGTGCCATAAGAATTACAAACATGATATATAAAAGCATATGGATACATATTAATGGCATATTTCATAAGGTAGCAGTAAAAAAACATGTAAATATAAAAATTCATACTAATATGTATAAGAGAGACTAAAACTAAAAAAAGCACACACATATATACTGAGCGTGTGTGAGATGTCCCCTAAATAAGATTGCACAATATAATATACAAGTTAATGGAAAAGAAAAATAAATAAATGAATAAATAAAAATAGAAATAAATAAAAATAAAAATAAAATAGATGATAAATTACACACATATATATATATATATATATATATATATATATATATATATATATATATATATATATATATATGTATATATATAAAACAAGAAGTCTACATATATGTACACATACATAAGTAACTTGTACACACATATGTGTGAAAAAATGTGTTGAACACTCATGTGACACACATGATTCTCAATAGCACACTATTAAATATTAGTAAATAAAAAATGGAGTTATATAAAGTTAATTTACAGAATGGTATTAGTGACTTAGAGAATGGAATTAATACCTAATTCTTCGTTAAGTCCCCCAGGTGAGAGAACATTCAGGGCATATATCCAATATGTTTCCCTTTGACAGAGTCGCTTGAACCTCTCTGCCTCAGGGATACTCTTTTGGATAGATTCAATCACCCATACGCGTAAGCCATTGGTGGATTTGGCATGATGGTGGAGAAAATGTCTCGGGACACTATGTATATCCTTGCCCTCTTGTATATAGCGTCTGTGTTGGCCAAAACGTGCCCGCAATGCCCGTATGGTTCTGCCAACATAATGTAGACCACACGGGCACACCAGGCAGTACACTACAAAATCGGAGGAGCAGGTTTGGAACTCATTGATCCCATACCTGGTCCCCTTAACAATAAATTATTTCTGGCCATGTGTCACAAATTGACACGTCAAACATAGTGGTTTTTGGCATTGGTACATGCCGGTCATTTTGAAGAATGATAAGAAAGGTGATTGATACTTTTTTGATTTTAGCTTAGTAGGAGAAATTTTTGTTTTGATACTAGAAGCCTTCCTGTATGAGAACTTAGGTTTGCTGGGTAGCTGTGATTTGAGATGGGGATCTTGAAGTAACAGCAGCCAATGTTTCCATACTACTTGTTCCATCTGACGATGATGATTATGAAACTGTGTAGTAAACCTCATATGTATATTATCTTCCCCTAACTTTTTTCTTTTAGTGGCTTGTGGTGTAATGTAGTGAGAATACCCTTGTTTGATAAGGTCCATGGGATAGCCTTTTTCTAAAAACTTTTTCTTCAAGGCTTCTCCCTGTTCCTTGTAGTCAGTGGTCTTTATACAATTGTGTCTCAATCTGCAAAATTGACTTTTAGGGATATTGTTAAGCCAGCACGGATGGTGAGATACTGTATGTACTGTAGCAGAGTAAAAAATGTGAGGACTATCATATTTTACATGGCCCAAAAAGAATGTCCCTAATAATCTCTTAACATGCTGGATATGCGGTAATACTGTATGTACTGTAGCTTCGACTACATATAGTATACCGCACTGAGCGATGAATCTATTATTGAATACAAAGCCTGCTCGGATTGGCGGAGTCAGAGAGGCGGGCTGATGATGTTACTCTCTCTGACTCAGCCAATCCGAGCAGGCTTTGTATTCAATAATAGAATAGAGCGCTCACTGTCATTTTTTACATCCTCACATTTTTACTCCGCTACGGTTCACATACATTATTAACGCACATCCAGCGGGTTGAGAGATTATTAGGGACGTTTATTTTGGGCCATGTAAAGTAGTCCTCACATTTTATACTCCGTGTTTAAGGTTAAAAAGTTGTCTTATATGCCCGCATATACGGTACATTATTTTGAAGAGAGGTAATCACTCTACATTGGGATGGAGTTATATTTAGTTCAGACATTTGTTTCCAATCTGTCTGTCAGCAGAATCTCATTGCACACCTGTTGAGTAAAAGCCAGATGTTAGGGTTTGGTTGCAATACAGGGAAGGAATGGGACTTAGGTTTGTATGTTGAGGGAGGAGGAAAATATTCAGCTCCCTCCAATAATACTTCACCTTCTGTATCTGAATTACTGTCTTCCCATAGTTTCATGAGCTCATTCAGTGCTCTCATTTCTTGAATGGTCAGATTTTTCCATTCAGAATTTTGCAAGGAAGAACTTTCAATTATATCCTTTTTGTCATACAAAACTTTGTACATCAAATGTTGCGCGAATAGGTGAACATCCTTGATGAGATCAAATTGGTCTACACGTTGGGCTGGACAAAAGGTCAGCCCCAAGCGAAGCACATAGATCTCAGCAGGGGTCAAATCAAAAGTGGACACATTTATCACTTCTAATTGATTGGAATTCTGGATTTCCAAAGGGTCATGGGTTCCTAATTGGAAGTATTTTTTTGATCTGGAGTTGGATTCACTAAAAAAAAAGGGTTCTGTGCGTATATCACCCTGTGTGGCACGAGCATCAAAAGTGGAGTGAGGAGAAGTCTGGCTAACCTAAATAGGTGCAGAAGAATCATTGCATGTGGAAATAGTGTTAGAGTGAGAGACCGAACCACCAATGTGAACAAGAGAAGAAATAGAGGAAAGTGCAGACCTCACAAGAGATTGCGAGGGTTTACCCCCAGTGTTATGTTGGTGAGAAGTTTGACGTGACCGTCCTGATGGATAAGTACATGAAGGTGGAATAGTGTGAACCCTGTCACCTTCACCCTTGCGTTTCTTTGAGGCATTGGAAATTGCAGAGGTACTCATTGGACCTGTTTGTGTAGAGGAAATGGAAGAGAAATTAGAGGAATTGTCAGAGTCACTGCATTCTCATTCTATCATATGAGAATGATTCATTAGTCATTACAGCTATATTTACGTTTCTTAAAAGGTCTAGCTTGCCATTTGTAAGCATAGCCCGAATCATAAGCTGATCTATCTCTTTGGAACTCCTTTTCTTTAGATTTGAGGATGCCATTGATATATGTTTCTAGCTATAGCTCTAAAGAAGTTTCTTTCTGTACAAATAACAAATTGGATGTCAAGCCAATATTGTCTCGATACCATTTTTTAATGGCCACATCAAGGTGACTGATCTCCTGCGTGTATTGACTGCATATGAGATCCATCGTCTTGAATGAACAACATTGTAGATTTAGCTTCCAGTTTTGTTTCAGATCATCCTCAATTTTACGTATATTTTATGTATATTTGGGAAAATCTGAATCCGTAAAACCCCATGGAACAATTTTTTCACTAATATATTTTTCAAAATTTTTTTGCCAAAATATATATGATTTTTTTCCCCAAAAGTCTTTGAAGACGAATAAAAAACCTTTCTATATCTACTTCCCTGCAGTAATTAGCCATCATGCATAAAAGTACAATAAAAGAAGAAAAAACAAGGTAGGGACAAATTGCAGAAATATGAAAAAGCAACAAAAGTGAAGTTTCCTCTGAATGAAAATTAGGGGTTTGATCCACCTGTAAATCAACAAACAAGAAAGAAATTATTATAGGAAAGGTCATAGGCAACGCATCCCGTTAATGGACATAGAACACAAGAAATTTGCTCCCTCAGGAGCTGGTATTTTTTAGGTGCTTACAAAAAATATGTTAAAATTGAACATGTTTTATTTGATTGGTCAATTTTTTTTTTTTTTTTTTTTTTTTTTTTAGAAAGAGAACATTTAAAGACATATTTATAATAAAATCATTCCATCTTAGCATTCTGGAGGGTAATAAATATGGTTGACAATTAGCGATGGCTTCGGCTTCCTCAGGGGATGTTTCCTATCACACCTATGTCAATGGATAAAGCAAAGCATAATCAATAATGTATATACAAAAATTCTAATCAATTCAGATTGATTTAATCAATCTGAGTATTCAAATGTGTAGAACATATACATTAGAGTATGTGGATATACCAGATGTCAAAAAATTGAAAATAATACATATAATATGTGTGATACATTGCATATACTAATACATTACAACAAAGTTATAAATTATATGAGTTAAAGATTGATGAGGGGCTTATTACCACTGTACATTGAGAGAATAGATAGTCATCCAGATTGCAGCTTGTTTTTAGACGTTAGATCTAATAATCCCCAATCAGACTAGCTCAGAGGAGAACATAGCAGTTGGTTGTGGGACGGGAAATTCATGTGCTGGCCGCAGGAGGGGGAATTCAGATCCTATTTCATTATAAACAGTGTGTTCAATAGATATTCCCATAGATAAATGAATTTAAAAATCTCCCAAAGTCCTAAATATCTCAGGTGATAGGTAAGTATATAACAACAAAATGAATCTAATAGAGAGATTGGAAGTGCTGAGTTTGATACTGATAACACTGATAAGAAACATCATAAGGGGATAGAATATGAAACAGAAAGGATCCATACATATTCAATAAAATCAATAAATCAATAAAGAATCAAGAAATCAATCAATAGGAATACCAGTAAGTTGGTTCCAACAGAAAACTACTCATTCCCCAAATACACACCTCTCTGCTGGGGAGACGTTTACTTCCCAGATCCATTCACAAAATGCCACTGAGGGGGAGGGAAAAGAGAAATCCCCACAAGAATCTAAGAGAGATACATACAATGTGTCCAGTATGTGGGTAGAAAAAAATATTTTTTCTGGAAAGTTTGGTCAATCCAAATAACATCAGCAACAGTCTTTTCCCAAAATCCCTAATCCATAACTCAGACGTGTGGCTGCCCCAGCATACTTGTAGAGGCAAAAGTCAGTTTCTGGAATCCATGATACCAGTATCCAGGATTGGCATCATTGGAGTGGTCTGTAAGTCCCAGCAGTTCCTCCAGGCTGTAGCAGGATCCTGAGGGCATATGTGCAGACTCAGCAAATTCAGCAGGCCAACAATACAGAGTCCAGTAACGGTAACAGCAGCAATTGCAGACTTTTAGTAACCTCCTTGCATGCTTGCACTAGCGCCCGTGAATTAGACCCCTGTCCCTTCTATATACAGCACAGGACAGGTGGGTCGGACCCAAGGAAGCCTGGCAAAAAAACAACCAGAAAACATAATTAAGACTAACCCTCCCAGCTAAAGCAGCATAAAACTCTACCTGCCTAAAAGTGAATCCTCCCCCTTCCCTCCATAATGTGCCAGAACAGTGACTCCTCCCCTTCCCTCCATAGTGTGCCAGAGCAGTGACTACTTCCCCTTACTCCGTAATATTTAAAGTGATTGTTAACCCTTATTTATGTCCAGTGATAAGACTGGTCTCAGGTGATACACAGAGATTAAACCAATCCTCCTACATAAGTTGTAACTGTTTATCTACAGCCGTCTTTCCTCTATACCCATTCAAAGTTCAGAATTTACACAGTATGCCTCAGCTCTAAAAAGCAGGGGGCAAAGAGCTGAAGTTACATCAGAGAGGAGAGCTCTGAGAGCTGATTGGAAGGATGGAAGACACCCCTTTCACACAGCACACAGGAACAAAGCTGAGGCTGTCAATCACAGGCTGTGCTCTCCACTATCACCATTTTTTCTCTCTAGTGCTCTGAATTGATGCAAGTACACACTATAGAGGGATATGCTTTGTTCTCATTTCCTGCCTGAGGTTTATAGCCACTTTAAGAGCAGTGATTTATCCTTCATCAGATGTCTTTTTCTGTAATTTTATAAAGAGCCCTTCTGCCTGAAAGAGGGTAATTATAGCCATGCTGATGATCCCCTAGAGCTATCCCATGAGCTCTGAAAATCCTTTGTAATGTAGTAAAGTGTATCTAAAGACCAAACTTTATTTATTATCAAATGTAGATTCTGGTGACAACTGTTGACATTCTCTCACTTTATAGAGAATTCCTTTCCCTTCCTATTGATTCTCCATAACATAAAGCAAAGGGATTTTGATCCAATTGGACACAGACAGAAAAAAACGTGACATGTGTTTTAACTATTTCCTGCTTTTTCCAAAACTGAAAAAATTGCTTCATAAAACATTTTTACTTGAAAAGCAACAAATAAATATATTAAAAAAAACACTATATAACAATTAAAGTACAGTAATTAATGTGGTTGTAAACCCTTACATATATATAGTGAAGTGACTGGCCTCAGGTGATACACAGAGATGAAACAAATCATCCTACAAAAGTTGTACCTGTTTATCTGCAGCCCTCTCTTCTCTACATCCATTTATCCACTTCAATACTGGGCACTTGAACCCCCTTGCTGCCCAGGCCAATTTTCAGATTTCAGTGCTGTCACACTTTGAACAACAATTGCACTGTCATGCCACACTGTACTTATATGACATTTTTATCTTTTTTTTTTTTTTTTTTTTTGAGACGGATAGAGCTTTCTTTTAGTGGTTTTAATCACCACTGGGTTTTTTATATGTTGCCAAACAAAAGAAAAAAAGACGTACAATTTGGGAAATTTTTTTTTCTTAGTTTCTGTTATAAAATTTGCAAATAAGTATTTTTTCTTCTTCACTAATGTGTGCTGATGAGGTGGCACTGATGGGCACTGATAGGCAACACTGATAGGTGCCACTGATGAGCACTGATTGGTTGCACTGATAGGCACTGATAAGTGGCACTGATGATCAGGGTACTGTTAAAAATGTACCCACTGTGCCCTGTCAGATTTGCTGGTTATCAGCTCTCTTTCCTCACACAGAGACAGCATGTGAGGAAAGGAATGCTGATAACCGGCGGGTCTGTTTACATGTGACCAGCTGTGATTGGACAAAGCTTATCACATGGTAAAGGGCCACTGTGATTGGCCCATTACTGTGATCAGCTGTGTCCAAAGAACAGAGCAATTACAGAGTGCACCTGAGGCACATCTTAGGGGGCATGCGGGAGGCACACATGTGAGAGGACATCTATGAACGTCCCCCTAGAACCGGAGAGCGGCCCTGTAAGCCCTGTTTGCTAGGGTGACAACAAGGAAGAACAATTTGACATGAGTTGTTACCATATAACAGGAGGTGCCTGTACAAGGACCTCCATGCAGGGCCGGACTGGGGATAAAAACCAGCCCTGGAAATTATTTCATACCAGCCCCATAACATTATTATACCATCCCAACAGCATAACGTCACCTCACCCTGTTTTCAGGTGATCATAGATTGTATTACATCCCCATCTATAAAAGAGATATGGAGCGCATACCGCTCGTCACTAAGATTCCCAATACACCCTCTGTATCCCCTACCAGTAAACGTTCATACTAGTGATCGACCGATATCGGTTTTTCGTTGCCGATACCGATCTTTTAGTCAATGCATATCGGTATCGGACAATATTTTTGTACAATTAAAATGTTTTTTTTTTTAAGTACTTTTGTGGAGGGAGCTGGGAGAGGAGGAACCCCTCCTCTGCACTTAAAAGCATTCAAAACGCCAAGTTTGGCTGTTTTGAATGCTGTCATTTTTTTTAATCTGGCGCCAGACAGTACCCGGAAATGATATTACTCATGACATCACTTCCGGGGTTTTGCAGGAAGACCCAATCAGAGCCGAATGCTGCTTTGATCGGGTATTAGGCTGCATTCACATGTCAGCGTATGGATCGCGGCGCAATTCCGCCCGCGATCAGGAGATTATTGCAAATCGCGGGACGCCTGTGCGTTGCCCGTGATTTGCAATAGCACCCAAAACGCTGAGCGATGTTGCCGCAATTTCCGCCTGCCGAATCGCGGTAACATCGCGCAAAAAAAAGTCACGGGACGCATTACGCCCAAAAAAGTACAAGAGCTTCTTTGGAGCGTATTGCGTCCCGCAATTTTTTTTGCGCGATGTTACCGCGATTCGGCAGGCGGAAATTGCGGCAACATCGCTCAGCGTTTGGGGTGCTATTGCAAATCACGGGGAACGCACAGGCGTCCCGCGATTTGCAATGATCTCCGGATCGCGGGCGGAATCGCGGCGATTCTGCCCGCGATCCATATGCTGACATGTGAATGCAGCCTTAGGCAGCCGTGCAGGCTGGTTGCCCAGGTCTCCCGGTGGGACGGGAGACTCGGACGAGCCGCGGAAGGCTCCCCTCCCGCTCCTTGTAATGACAGCCGAGTGGCTTCTCAGCATCGGTTGTCATTATAAACAGCTGACCGTCGGCTATGGACGCCGGTACCGGGGTGACGCCTCTAGCTGCAGGCATCACTCCGGTACACGCACTTTCCCGAAATATCTGCAATATTGGCCACCTTGGTGGCCAATTCCGATATATCGGGGAAAGTGCATATCTTTGCTGATAATCGTGTCTAACGTAGCACTGAGTCTCTAAAGCAGGGGTAGGCAACCTATAAAAGATGGAGATCTACCTGAACAACATTGAA
The DNA here is from genome assembly GCF_965119305.1 of Pelophylax lessonae. Taxonomy (NCBI): domain Eukaryota; kingdom Metazoa; phylum Chordata; class Amphibia; order Anura; family Ranidae; genus Pelophylax; species Pelophylax lessonae. Next base: position 74,825,798 of record NC_138768.1, read on the forward strand.
GAGATCAAAGATCACCGGGGTGCAGAGCTACCTTTTTTAGCATCTCCTTTTATCATTTATTTTTTTTCAAATTAACTAGCAAATCCATAATAAAAATTAAAGATGGCATAAAGAAAACCCTGAAAAAAACAACTAAAACTAATGTCACTGTAAAAATATAAACTTAGCCTACCTTAAAAGTTAGCGTAAAATAGTATAGATAGCTACCAGGTAATTGGTTACCATAATCCCGTCATAAATTGAAAGAGAAACCCCCTTAGGTTTGTGGGACTTTAAGGGTAACAGTAAAGGCTCTCATAAGAGAAGTTTTAACGTGAAATAATTATAAAATTTTATTTTGTAAGGTTGTGGTTGTAACAGACAATCATCATAAACTGTACATGTTTAAGTCATAGACTCGAAAAAAAGCATGAATGATACAATACAGTTGTAGGTACATAGCAGAGTCCAACGCGTTTCAAACTGTTTGTTTTAGTACATAAATCTTCCTCAGGGAGTCTGCATATGTTCCTGAAATACATGGTTAAATGTAAGTCCCAAGAAACAGAGTATATATAAACATTTTAAAATGAAAAGTTTTTTATACATGAAAAAAGTATTATTAGCATCTGCGACCACATGTTGCCCTAAAGAGGTCCTGGAAAGCCTCTTGCTAATCCAGGATACTCCTAGAGAGGAAACCTACTCCCAGAGATTGAAAGGAAAAAAGGAAGGAGGGGGAAAGGGAAGAAGAGGAAAGGGGGGGGGGGGAAAGGAAGAAAGGGAGGGAAAGGGGGGGAAAAAAGAAAAAGAAAAGAAAGGGGGAAGGGTGAAAAGACCCCTTGTGTTAAAAAGACATACCTGCAAAACAGTAGAGCCCAAAAGAAGGTTCCCCTTCGGGGGGGTAAAACTCCCATGCGTTGAGAGCTAGAGTCAGGTATAAAGATTTATTCTGTATCTGAAACAGTGAGTATATTTACAACTGTCAGAGATCCAGGGTTAATGTAAGTATGTATATAAACATTGTTACAGAAGATATTCATGTAAATTCACCTGTTATGATGATTTTCATGTAGACATATAAAGAGGGGAAAAAGAAAAACAAAACCAGGAAAAATAGGGAAAAAAGAGAAAAAAGCTGATTTTTCCCAAGGAAATATTATCTTCCGATGTATATATCTCTCAGATTTATTAGAGTGGGATCCTATCAGGGGAAAAGAAAATGTATCTTTTCAGCTTTGGTAGATCAAGATAATGTATATATTATATTAAGTAATGTGATTATAATAGCTCTTACCTCACTAATTTATTGGAGGGTATGGGGTATCCCATCAGTTTCCAAAGGTTTTGGGGAAACCTATATCTTCCCAATGGGAATATAAATCCTTGCCTGAAAGGTATAGGACAGGGATAATATGCCTATATAGGTATACATTTTGCATATCTTATTATTACTTAAAAATAAGTATTCCACCTGAGAAGATCATACCGTTCTGATTGAAGCCTGTCGTCACCGTATCCAATGAGGACAGCGGCATATCATCCTATGGAATATAGGATGTGATCTAAAGTTACTCGTCCTATGGATCCTGATAGTCACATAAGGAGAAAAGAAAATGTGTGACTATCAGGATCCATAGGACGAGTAACTTTAGATCACATCCTATATTCCATAGGATGATATGCCGCTGTCCTCATTGGATACGGTGACGACAGGCTTCAATCAGAACGGTATGATCTTCTCAGGTGGAATACTTATTTTTAAGTAATAATAAGATATGCAAAATGTATACCTATATAGGCATATTATCCCTGTCCTATACCTTTCAGGCAAGGATTTATATTCCCATTGGGAAGATATAGGTTTCCCCAAAACCTTTGGAAACTGATGGGATACCCCATACCCTCCAATAAATTAGTGAGGTAAGAGCTATTATAATCACATTACTTAATATAATATATACATTATCTTGATCTACCAAAGCTGAAAAGATACATTTTCTTTTCCCCTGATAGGATCCCACTCTAATAAATCTGAGAGATATATACATCGGAAGATAATATTTCCTTGGGAAAAATCAGCTTTTTTCTCTTTTTTCCCTATTTTTCCTGGTTTTGTTTTTCTTTTTCCCCTCTTTATATGTCTACATGAAAATCATCATAACAGGTGAATTTACATGAATATCTTCTGTAACAATGTTTATATACATACTTACATTAACCCTGGATCTCTGACAGTTGTAAATATACTCACTGTTTCAGATACAGAATAAATCTTTATACCTGACTCTAGCTCTCAACGCATGGGAGTTTTACCCCCCCGAAGGGGAACCTTCTTTTGGGCTCTACTGTTTTGCAGGTATGTCTTTTTAACACAAGGGGTCTTTTCACCCTTCCCCCTTTCTTTTCTTTTTCTTTTTTCCCCCCCTTTCCCTCCCTTTCTTCCTTTCCCCCCCCCCTTTCCTCTTCTTCCCTTTCCCCCTCCTTCCTTTTTTCCTTTCAATCTCTGGGAGTAGGTTTCCTCTCTAGGAGTATCCTGGATTAGCAAGAGGCTTTCCAGGACCTCCTTAGGGCAACATGTGGTCGCAGATGCTAATAATACTTTTTTCATGTATAAAAAACTTTTCATTTTAAAATGTTTATATATACTCTGTTTCTTGGGACTTACATTTAACCATGTATTTCAGGAACATATGCAGACTCCCTGAGGAAGATTTATGTACTAAAACAAACAGTTTGAAACGCGTTGGACTCTGCTATGTACCTACAACTGTATTGTATCATTCATGCTTTTTTTCGAGTCTATGACTTAAACATGTACAGTTTATGATGATTGTCTGTTACAACCACAACCTTACAAAATAAAATTTTATAATTATTTCACGTTAAAACTTCTCTTATGAGAGCCTTTACTGTTACCCTTAAAGTCCCACAAACCTAAGGGGGTTTCTCTTTCACCTTAAAAGTTAGCTTCAGTGAGAATCTCGTCACTTTCATTCACATTTTTTTTGTCTTGTCTGGGGGGTAATTGGTTGCCCCCACAAGTCAGATGCCGGAGTCCATCATGAAGGCAGAACATCTGGTACTGCAAGCTGATTTTCTTGATTAGTTTCAAGCCTGGCTATCTGCTCCGATTTCTGGCCAGTGTCAGTAGTATGTAGGGCAGTGTACAGAGGTCAGTAGTATGTAGAGCAGTGTACAGAGGTCAGTAGTATGTAGGGCAGTGTACAGAGGTCAGTATTATGTAGAGCAGTGTACAGAGGTCAGTAGTATGTGGGGCAGTGTACAAAGGTCAGTAATATGTAGAGCAGTGTACAGAGGTCAGTAGTATGTAGGGCAGTGTACAGAGGTCAGTAGTATGCAGGGCAGTTTACAGAGGTCAGTAATATGTAGAGCAGTGTACAGAGGTCAGTAGTATGCAGGGCAGTTTACAGAGGTCAGTAGTATGCAGGGCAGTGTACAGAGGTCAGTAGTATGTAGGGCAGTGTACAGAGGTCAGTAATATGTAGAGCAGTGTACAGAGGTCAGTAGTATGCAGGGAAGTTTACAGAGGTCAGTAGTAAGCAGGGCAGTGTACAGAGGTCAGTAGTATGCAGGGCAGTTTACAGAGGTCAGTAGTATGCAGGGCAGTGTACAGAGGTAGCATATAGGGCAGTGTACAGAGGTCATCAGTATGTAGGGCTGGGGTCAGGAGGGCAAGGTATAAGGGGTAAGGGGGCACAGTACTAGGGGATCAGAAGGGCACGGTGCAGGGGGGGTCAGGGTATTGGGGGGTCAGGATGGCTGGAGTGTCAAGAGGGCATGGAACCAGGGGGACAGGAGGATATGGTATTGGGGGGATCAGGAGGGCTGGGGTGTCAGGAAAACTGGGATGTCAAAAGGGCATGGTGCTATGGTGTCAGAAGGCCATGGGGCTGGGGGTCAGGAGAGCATGGCACTGGGGTTCAGGAGGGCATGATGCTGGGTGTTCAGGAGGGCATGACGTTGGGGGGGTCAGGAGGGCATGGCACTGAGAGTTCAGGAGGGCATGGCACTTGGGGTCAGGAGAGCATGGCGCTGGGGTTCAGGAGGGCATAGTGCTGGGGGTTCAGGAGGGCATAGCGCTGAGGGTCAGGAGGGCATGGCACTGGGTGTTCAGGAGAACATGGCGCTGGGGGTCAAGAGGGCATGGCACTGGGGTTCAGGAGGGTATGGCGCTGGGGTTCAGGAGGGCATGGCGCTGGGGTTCAGGAGGGCATGAGGCTGGGGGTCAGGAAGGCATGGTGCTGGGGGTCAGGAGGAAATGGCAGGGAGAGCTCAGGAGAGCATGGCCCTGGGGTTCAGGAGAGCAAGGCGCTGGGGGTCAGGAGGGCATGTCCCTGGGGGTCAGGAGGGCATGTCGCTGGGGGTCAGGAGGGCATGGCACTGGGGGTCAGGAGGGCATGGCACTGGGGGTCAGGAGGGCATGTCACTGGGGGTCAGGAGGGCATGGCGCTGGGGGTCAGGAGGGCATGGCGCTGGGGGTCAGGAGGGCATGGCGCTGGGGGTCAGGAGGGCATGTCGCTGGGGGTCAGGAGGGCATGTCGCTGGGGGTCAGGAGGGCATGTCGCGTGGGGTCAGGAGGGCATGACGCTGGGGGTCAGGAGGGCATGTCGCTGGGGGTCAGGAGGGCATGGCGCTGGGGTCAGGAGGGCATACCACTGAGGTTCAGTAGGGCATAGTGCTGGGGGTCAGTAGCATGGCACTGAGGGTTCAGGTGAAGCATGGCGCCGGGGGTCTTGAGGGGATGGCACTGGGGTTCAGGAGGGCATGGGCATGGCACTGGGTGTTCAGGTGGGGCATGGCACCGGGGGTCTGGAGGGGATGGCACTGGGGTTCAGGAGGGCATGGCACTGGGTGTTCAGGAGGGCTGGGGTGTTAGAAGGGCACAGATGTTTTTTACTGCAGAGTGGGTTAAGAAGGTGCAGTGGCAAACCCACATGACATGTCTTGGCTCTGAGTCCTATGTTGCCTTCCCACCTGCCATCACCAAAAGATGCCTTGAATCAGGGAGGAGGGAATGTGGGGATGAGTGCGGAGGGAGGGATCATAATCGGCGTTCGCGCGCCCGTGACAGTTACCAGTCACAGCCTCGCTCGCACGCTCAGCCAGCCTCCCTCCACTCAGCCAGTCAGTTTTCCCGCCGTGCCAGCCGCTGAGCCGCCCTGCCCCCGTGACCGTCGGTGTCGTGACGTCATGCCGCTCACAGCGGCTAATGTCATGTGAGTGAACCCCAATGCTTTAAGCGGCGCTGTGGCTGCGCCGGCCCTTAAAGCGGCGCTGAGGCTGCGCCGGCCCTTTAAAGCGGCCCCAGGGCCCGCGGCCCACCGGGAAATTTCCCGGTATTTCGGTTGGCCAGTCCGGCCCTGCCTCCATGGCAGAAAGATGTAAATATAATGAAGACTACATTTGAAACTGAGCAAGTTGAAAAATAATAGGAGACACACTCTAAATCTCCATTTTCCAAAGCTCCTAATTCAGCTGTCAGTAGTACAGGTACAGAAAGAAAAAATGCACGAGGCTCTCAATTAGTTTGGGATTGCCAAAATGGTACCAGTGGATTATGGATGGGCAACCCTGCAGTTCATTGGTCTGGTTGTGGGTTAAATCACCAGAATGAATGGTAAATAAATAATCAATGATACACCAATAGGCACAAGGCCAATACAAATGGCCCAGGGGTGTAGCTGATGCAATACAAACTAACTGTCTGTGCTGGGCTGCCTCCTCAGTGTCAGACTGGGAACCTGTTAACTTTAAGCACTTGCCGGCCGCCCACCGCATATATACTGCGGCAGGCTAGCTTGGCTGCACAAATCGCTCTACCTGTAAGGCGATCTGCAGGAGCTCTCCTGGGGGTGCGCGCACCCCTCCAGCGGGGCACTCCCATTCCCATTAGGCAGTGAGGATGCTGATTCACGCCCCCGCCGTGCACCCACAGCACCCGTGATCGTTCCCCACTGAAAGAGAACAACGGTCAGCTGTTGTAAACACAGCTGACCGTTGTTCTCTCTGAAATTATCACAGAGCGCCTGTGATCCTTTTATATAGCATCACAGGTCTCTATGATCATTTCACAAGTCCCTCCCCCCACAGTTAGTAAACACTCCCTTAGGCTCACAATTAACCCTTTGATCACCCCTAGGTTAACCCCATTCCCTGCCAGTGTTATTATTATAGTAACAGTGCATATTTTTATCACTGATTACTGTAGTAATGTCCCTGTTCCCCCCTAAAGTGTCAAAAATGTTCCCCTAGTTTGTGGACGCGATACCTTTTGCGCAAACCAATCAGAATACGCTTATTGCGATTTTTTTTTTTTTTTACTAAAAATATGTAGCAGAAAACAAATTGGCCTACAAGGATGAAAAAATAGATTTTTAAGTTTTTTTTTTTTTTTTGGGAATGTTATATAGCAGAAAGTAAATAATATTGTTTTTTTTTTCCAGAATTGTCGCTATTTTTTGTCGCTATTTTTTTGTTTATAGCTCAAAAAAATAAAAATCGCACAGGTGATCAAATACCACCAAAAGAAAGCTCTATTGGTGGGAAAAAAAGGACATCAATTTTATTTGGGTACAGCGTCGCACCACTAAGCAATTTTCCATTAAAATAACGCAGAGCCGAATCGCAAAAAATGGTCTGGACATTAAGGGGGTAAATCCTTCCGGGCCAGAACTGGTTAAAGAGAAGAAGGGAATGAGAGGGGTGCCAAAACCACCATATAGTGTAGTAAATCTATTTATTGAGACATAGTTAAAGTAAAATCATTACACTCAAAAGCATTGAAGCAGGTCTGAGCTCCAGCGGCTCAAAGCGGTGACTTCCTCTCCTCCCTGCTATGCAGTTCCACATACACCCCAACTGCAATCCTCTCTGAGCTGCCTGTTGTATTACCATCGATGTGCTCAGACCTGCGTCAGTAGTAAAGGTGCATCCATACAGTCCCCGCCAGCATTGCCAACTGTCAGTAAATTTACTGACGGTTTGTAAAAATCTGTGATTTTTTCCAACTGTTTGTATAGATCAGGGGCTGATAACTGTTGTGCTGTGTTGACCTATTAAGTGTAAACCAGTAAAATTACTTTTTATGGGTATTGTCAGTGTTTACTAATTGTTTAACCACTTGTGGACCGCCCAGCGTACATTTACTGTGACAGGGCAGCCACTATACACTAGATCATGTACCTAGTACGCAATCTAATAATTCTGGGCCTGGGGCGCATGCGTGCGCCTGCGCCACCGGGGACCCGGCCCCACTGTGATTATACACAGAGCACAGGCAGAACGACAGTCTGCCTTTGTAAACAAGGCAAACTGTCGTTCTGTCAGAAGAGAAGGTATTAATCCTCTGTTTCTGCTAAGCAAGAACACAGATCTCTGCCTTCCCCTAGTCAAAGCAGATCCCCTGCAGTGAGTAAGCACAACCTAGGCACAGTTAACCCTTTGATCGCCCCCTTATGTTAACCCCTTCCTAGCTAGTGTCATTAGTACAGTGACAGTGCATATTTTTTTAGCACTGATCACTGCATTAATGTCACTGGTCCTCAAAAAGTATCAAAAGTGTTAGCTAGTGTCCGATTTGTCCACTGCAATATCACAGTCTCACTATACGTTGCTGATTGCTGCCATTACTAGTTAAATTTTATTTATTTTTAAATCCCAGTGTGTAGACGCTTTAACTTTTGCGCAAACCAATCAATATACACTTATTGGGATTTTTTTTACCAAAAACATAGCAGAATATATATTGACCTAAATTGATGTAAAAAAATTAGATTTTATAGCAGAAAGTAAAAAATATTGTTTTTTTTTTCAAAATTTTCGGTCTTTTTTTTGTTCATAGCGCAAAAAATAAAAACCGCAGTGGTGATCAAATACCACAAAAAAGAAAGCTTTATTTGTGGGAAAAAAGGACAAAAGTTTTAATTGGATAGTGTCGCACAACCGCGCAATTGTCAGTTAAAGTAACACAGTGCTGTGTCACAAAAAAATGGCTTGGTCATGAAGCGGGGAAATCCTTCCAGAGTGGTTAAATATCAGTTGGCTTCGTTTTTTTTTAGGAATTTGCTCCTAAAAGTTTGCTCTGGCAGTAACTCTTCCAAGTTTTGTCATTAAAATCTGGTGTGGGAGGTTGGCAACCCTGGTCCCCACCCAGTGCAGTTTTTTTTGCACACAATCCCCACCCCTTCTTAACGCGTTTCACCAATGATGGCTTGGCCGCAAGGGTTTTGAAGCTAACAAATATATTCGATTCTAAAGCGGAGTTCCGGCCATGGGGGTAAAATTTAGTTAAAAATACCCCCAGGACAGTCAGGGCTAGTACATTCCACAATGGATAGCCTCTGTACTGTCCCGGGTCGCACTTACCTTTTAGAAGAAATACTTACCTTGAAAAATTCTTCTCCAGCGCTGCCATCTCGGATGTGGGCAGCTGAAGCCAGTGCGTCCTCTTCTGCCTCCTCTTCCGTGTCCTCTTCTCCCAGAATGCCCTGCACCGGCCCGCTCGTCACCTCTGGTGCGGACGCGTCATCCCTCCACAGCTTCTGGGCATGCCCAGAAGCTGTTTAGCAGGGAATGAGGCACCCGCACCGGAAGTGACGAGCGGGGCTGGTGCAGGCGCATTGATTCCTGGGAGCGATGACGTTCAGCTCCCAGGAATCAATGCAAAGAGGAAGTGACGGCGCAGGCCGCGGCCCCAGAGGGAGGAAGAGGAAGAAAGGTGAGTATATTTCTTCAATAACAAGGTAAGTAAACAAAAAAAAAAATTTGTAACTATCCATTTGTCTTTCAGGTGACCAAGAGCAAGTGGATGGCCCAAAATCGATTATGTCGATTTTGTGGCCGGAACTCCGCTTTAAGTGTATGAATTTACATGTATTTTTTTGTAAATATGGCCAATATACAAAGTATAAGCTTATGTGAATTTTGAATTTTATTGTCAACTTCAGCAATATCTTGGCTGTCCAAGGGTGGCTCTGCTGCTTCTCCATGGAGTGAAAACGCCATAAAGCTGGCCATACACTGATTGAAATTGGGCTCCCTCAATCGACAGAAGTCGATGGTTCATTGAATTCTGTCGATCAGCTGCTGTCAGAATGCCATAATGTGGAGGTTTGCTGTTTATATTTGCACATCATGGCAAGAGCTGCCTACCCTCCACTAGGCTAGGGTCTTGATCCAAGAATTAAAACAACAACTTGTACTGGATTTTATCTTGTTTTTTTTTTCTAATTCAAGAGTTTGAATTGCCTGATAGATTTTTGAAAAAAAAAAAAAGTAATAAAAATAATAAACATTCTGGATGAGAAGGTTAAAGTTTACATACGTGGGTGGAAGCTGAATACTGCATTAGAAAACATATTTTTCTCTTCTCCTATATCATGAAAACAAAAGTTTAAAGCAGCTAGGGCTGAATGTATATATATATATATATATATATATATATATATACCTGAATGGTGAAAAATGGGAAATGGAAGAAGACTATATAAAACATGAATTTTAGAGTTTCGAGCTAGTTATATAAAAGCTGTTTTGTCCTTTAATGGGTTCTTGCTTGGCAATCTGAACTGAAATGTTACATCTGTAGATGGATTCCTAGACAAAACATTCAGTGATGAGCAGACAAGCTTTTGTTCCATTACATTCATTTTTCAATAATTCCTGTAATTAATTATTGAATTCCAATTACGTCTACATTTTTGGATGTGCTGCCCTGTTTTAAACTGACCGTTGCACGGTACAAGTGCCAGAAAAGCATTTCAAACAGTTCAAACAACTTCCGTTGGTAAATGTCACTTTGCAGTTCGGAGATTAGAGAAAAAATATGGTTAGAGAATTTAATTGCCTCTATTGTGAAGTTTGTTATGACTGCAACAAACTGATCAGAGCACCATTCACTATCCAAATTAGGCAAAAATGTAATATAAGCAGTAAAAAATTGCTGTGCCATTTACACTTTAATAAGAGTCTCAGTTTATTAGTTTATACATTTTGTATATATTATAGATCTAAATATGTGACAGCATGCAAGGGTTGCTTAGCTTGAAAGCCTTCGAACCTCTAATTATAGTCTTGTGAAAATGTAAGCATGCCCCATGGAAAATGTTGAATTTCAACATCGTCGAATTAGCAATCATTAGATTTTCATTCAAACCTATCTGTGCCTACAGATAACAGTCGTATACTTGAATAAAATCACAAGGGGAATTTGCTTTCCAAATCTTTTATTCAACAAAAATATCAATAGATAAAGTGCACCCTTTGTTCAGAAGCTGCTATTGCCCCTTTAGCAGAAATTACTTGTTTGTGTTTTGCATAGCTTCCTGCTAGTCTCTGACATTGACCTACTACTCCATGCAAAAATCCTTCTGCTGCAAAAGGATTTGTGAGTTTTCTTGCATGTACTGCTTGTTTCAAATCCCCCTTCTACATTTCAAGAGTATTCAAATGAATGCTTTAACTAGGCTAGGCTATACCCCCCCCCCCACTCCAATTTCTTTTTTTTGAGCCGTTACTTGGTAGATTTGCTAGTGTGCTTTGGATCATTATGAGGTAAAATCAAGTTTGGAACAGATGTCCTTACATTCTCCTTAGACATACTTTGATATGATACAAAACGTATAGTTGATACAATTATTCAAGCTGCAAGCAACAAAGCAAACCCAAAGCTTAACATTTCCATCACTATGCTTCACAGTTGGTATGAGGTTTTCCCCCTGAAATGCTAACTTAAGCTTGTACCAAACATGTCTATTGTTACCTTGGCCCAGCAGCTCTATGTTTGATTCATCGGTCTACAGCATATTGCTCCAAGTGGCCTGGTCTTTGCCAAAAAGTTCAATGGCAAATAGTAGATGGGCTCTAATGTTCTTTACCAACAGTTAAATTAGTGCAATCTGTAGATGATTGTAGATGTGTGCACTTGCCACTAACTGTGGTTACCCTACAAGTTAACTTGAAGTTATCTTGCAAGTTACCTTGCAAGGGTTACCAACAGATCCTTCAATAACATTTGGGGGGTTCTTGGAACCTTTTAGCATCAAATGATTAGTTCTTAAGCTCAATTTGCTGAGTGGATCAGTCCTGGACATATTAGCAGTTAGGGATGGGCTCTGTGTTTGGGTCGAACGTAAGTTTGACTCAAACATCAGCTGTTCGTGTAACAAAAGCCTTGATAACGCTCTGTGTGCGGAGCGAAACGCGTCAAGCCGTTCGTCCGAGTACGTACTACGCCTGAATACATCCACCTTCCGAGATACGGGGACACGGGGAGTGAGTACAGTCGTTTGGATTGGCAACCCGTGGGATGACTTTTAGGCGTTTGAACCTTTGCCATATTGTAAGTGTATCTTGTATTGTGTGCATCGAATAAAGTGGTTACATACTTCACGATGCCAGCATCTCTTTTCTTTTTTTGAGCAAATACCTGGATGATGTGATCTACAGTAAAGCTATTGAGTTGATGGTCCAATAAGGCTCGTCCTATCTAAGGATATTTTTGAAGGCGGTGTATTATTTGGCTTCTGGTGAGTAGGGGTCCAGGAGGGGAGCACCTACCCATGTAGAGAGAGCACCGGCACTTGTTTTACGAGCACGCAGCACTTTGGACTTATATTTTGCACAAAGACTGTCACTATTTCAGCACGTCTTTAATTGAAGGATTTTATTCACATTCATTTTTTCACGTGTATAAAATTTGTATTTATGTATATTTTTATATTGATTGGTATTTAAGATATAGGATTGTGTATTTTAAGTTGAGCACTAGCACTTTACACAGACTATTTATACACAATAATTATTGAGATTTATTTATTAGTTTGTTTTGTTAGCAGCGCAGGTATACTTTTGCACTATACAGTTCATGAGCAGTGCCATGCCAAGTTGACCAAGATTTCCCATAGACGCCAATGTTAAAGACAGGGAGTAGTGCCATGCCAAGCTGTCCAATATTTCGCATAGACGCCAATGAGCACTGAAAGCTGAAAATTGGTCTGGGCAAGAAGGCGGTGAAAGTGCCCTGTATTTAAGTTGTTAAGGGAAACCCTAATACAGAATTTAAAAAAAACCCAGCATGGGGAAATCTATAGGAAATATTGGTTAGCTTGGCATGGCACTTATCCCTGTCTTTAACATTGGCATCTATGGAAAATATTTGTAATCTTGGCATGGCACTGCTCACGAATTATAAGTGACAGGGACACTAAACTGAGAGTGAACCTAGGACTACAACATATGCATAAATTATAAACGTGGGGTATACCCTGAACACTACACTGACTGCACTAAACTAACTCAACTCACTGTCTACTAGCTACCTGCCTAATCTCTATTATAACACACTATACACGGCTGCCGTGTAAGCAGCAGCCTTATACAGTGTGGGGCGTGGACTTAGCCTCTGAGCCATGATTGGCTAAAGGCACCCTGCCTTTGGCCAGTTATGGCTCTGACAGGACATTGTGCTGGGATTGGCCAAAGCATACAGGTCAGGTGCATGCTTTGGCCAATCATCAGTAAATAATTTACTGCACCAGCGCAGTGCATTATGGGACGCTTATCAGCGGGCGAACTTCCCACTGAGCGCCCCAATTCTTTGTGTGTTCGGCGAACACACGAACAACTGATGTTCAAGTCGAACTTACGTTTGACTCGAACATCTATCACAACTCCCCCAGTCAGTGTTCCTCTGTTACATCATTCCCAGTGATAGAATGTCATCCCGCCGGCAAATAGCGTGGACCTCATGCGTGCTCCACTTAACCTTTCTTGTTCTGTACCAAGTGACCAGGTATTAGATCTCCGTGATGCTAATCGGCTCCTGGAGACAGACAGCTTGGGAGGGAGCTGAATAATGATCCCCCTCGCTACTGGAGAACCCGTCACCTATTCAGGTACCATGCCAATGACTGGTTGCTGTTCTTCCTTCTGGTTACTCATGGCAACTTCTTTGCAAGTTAACCTTCTGTTGTAGTGATGTTTCACAAACCCAAATGTACTAGTTCAGACCCAGGTTCCATAGAGAAATATGCCAGGACCCCACATGTACCCCTTTAGTAACTCCAGACCAGGCTTTGAGCAGAGAAAACAACTTTATTGAACATGAAGCAGAACATGTACAGCATGCCTGCTCATGTGAAGGACCTAGGTTACAGGACGCTGCCCCTTGCTGCATTGGGACCTTAAATTATACCTGCCCGGGGAGGTTAATTGGCATTTATGAGGTCAAATCATTGCATTTCCAATGCTTTTGGGGAGCTTTGATCCTACTATTTCAGCTACTGAACAAGGAATATGCTACCTTAATTTTAAGTACAAACTAGATACTACAATAGGATTATCATCAGCACCATGAACCATTTATTGATTTTATTGATTCATCATTAACTTGAGCTGCATATGCCTGGTTCACCTCCGGCGCCTGCCGGATAGATGTAATCTGCTCTGCCTTTGTCTCAATGGGAATGTCAGTCTGACTGGTCTCTCTAGCCCTGAGGAAGCATAGCTGCAAAATGCGTCGGCTTGCTGGGGACCCCTAGACCGCGTACAACAGAGACCATTGTACTATTGGTATAGATGTACCGGCACTCCTAATAGGAGTATATATATATATGCTGGTTGTTGCTATATCTTTTATATATGTATGTCTATGTATTTTTTACTTGTGTGTGAAATAAATAAACTGTTTCTTTTATCATAACCTAGTTTCATAAATGTGATCGTCCCTTCTTATTTTCTTATTGGTCATAAAAAACCCCACCTTTCTCTTTTTGGTTTTCGATAGCTGGAGATTATATGTTGTGTCTTGTCTGTGTCTCTTCCCATACAGACTGTGCACTGTGCAGTGCCCTCCCCCCTTTTTATTTGCAGTACAGGGAGAGAGGCAGAGCCCAGAATGTCAATTTTAATGTACTTCAAAATCTCTTTTTTATAACATTTGATTTTGGAATTAATGTAACTTTCCAAATGAAAACCAATATACACTGCTTAGAAATTCCCATCCTGTGGCCAAAATTAAACATTGATTTTACTCTACTAATGATTATAAAATCAAATGAATGTTCTTAAGAATTAAAACTTTTGAGCAAAATTCTACTAGTATATGGCCAGCACACTGATTCTCCTAGACCTAGAGTGTTTCTGGGCAGCAGAAGAAATTAGGCCTAAAAAGAGAGGGGCAGCCTAAGCACATTTGGCTGTACTTCTCCTGTGGATCATAGGAGTGCTGAAGCCCAATGTCGGCTGACGTCCCAGAGCCAGTCCAGGCTGGGGCAAGATCGTGGCAATAAAGTCGGGATCTGTCCACATGCCTGGACCGGCACTCGGCTCAGGCTCTCAGCTAGCCACTGAGAGCCTGAGCCGGCTGCTTCCGCGCCTCCACAGTCCAGTGCTCCAGTGAGTACTGGAGGGGCAAAGCACCATCTCTCTGCTCACTGTGGTGTAAGAACCAAGCGATCGTTGGTCTTTGATCATTCGGTTCTCAGCCTTAGAGCCTGCGGGAGACAGATGCAGCATCAGTAGGTATGATTCTAAAATAAAAAAAAAACAAATTCCATACTTCTCTTTTAAGTTACATAGTTACATATTAAGTAAGGAGGATAAAAGGCACAAGTCCATCTAGTAACTCAACCAAAATAAAAAAAAAAATAGAAAACCTTCATATACACAATTTGATACCCTCATTTGATCTAGAGGAAGGCAAAAAAAGAAGAAAAAAACAACAAGACAATGAAGCATGGTCCAATTTGCTCCAGTAGGGAAAAAAATTCATCCTCACCGCCACCCCCACCAGGAGGTAATCAGATCAACTGCCTCTGGTTTTATTACCTATAATTAATAATATCCAGTTATATCTTGTGCATTTAGGAAGCAACCACCTTTTGAAACAATCCACTGAGCGGGCCAGAACTAGTTCTTGAGGGAGTCTATTCCATGACTTGGATATTCCAGTGTTATATAAACATTCCTGACAGGTATCTGAACATGCGTAATGTTTGTACCTGAGATTTGCGCGTTCCATGATGAAAAAGCACAAGGTTATGATTAACACCTAGGTGACTTTCTTTAAAATCATTCTTTCACTCTAGCCCTGAATACCCCTCTGTGAAGGGGTATTCAGGGCTAGAGTGAACTAAGTGCCACACTGCTATGAAGAGTGTATATCTCTGTGCTGCAAAAAAAAAAAGGAGTTTTCACCAAATTTATATTGGAATATATGCTTTCCTAAAAAAAGACTTGACCTTCGCTATGATGACATGAGATGCTTTATCTTACAAGGTAAAGTGTTGCTAAACCCAGGACCCTGCATACTATATCTGGTCTCCCACAGTACACAGAACATGGAAATGCAATTATTTTAGTAAATAAAAACTGCTAAACACCTTTTCTCAGCAGCATTATATAGCAGTCTTGTGACTTTTTATTATTATTATTATACAGGATTTATATAGCGCCAACAGTTTGCGCAGCGCTTAACAAAATGAGGGCAGACATTACAGTTACACTACAATTTGGAACAAAAGGAATCAGAGGGCCCTGCTCGTTAGAGCTTACAATCTAAAAGGGAGGGTCAATTGATACAAAAGGCAATAGCTGTGGGGGATGCGCTGATGGAGCAAGAGAAACAGCGTTATTAGTTAGTAGCCGGGTAGGCTTCTTTAAAGAGAAGGGTTTTCAGGGATTGTCTAAAGATGGATAGATTAGGGGACAGTCGGACAGATTGGGGTAGAGAGTTCCAAAGAATGGGAGAAGCTCTGGAGAAATCCTGGAGGCGAGCATGGGAAGAGGTGACAAGGGAGCTAGAGAGCAGGAGGTCTTGGGAGGACCGAAGAGAGCGGCTAGGTTGATATTTTGAGATCAGGTTAGTGATGTAGCTGGGGGCAGAGTTGTGGATGGCTTTGTAAACTGTTGTTAGCACTTTGAATTTTATTCGTTGGGTGAGTGGAAGCCAATGAAGGGATTGGCAGAGAGGGTTGGAGGACACTGAACGGTTGGTAAGGTGGATAAGTCTTGCAGCTGCATTCATTATGGATTGAAGGGGGGATAATCTATGTAAGGGTAATCCAATGAGGAGGGAGTTGCAATAGTCGAGGCGAGAGATAACCAGGGCGTGAATTAAGAGCTTGGTGGTGTCATTGGTTAAAAAGGGCCGTATTCTAGCGATGTTGCGGAGGTTAAGGCGGCATGATTTGGACAGGGATTGGATGTGAGCCTGAAAGGACAGTGCAGAGTCCAGGGTTACCCCTAGCACCCTGGCATGTGTGGAAGGACTAATAGTTATTCCATTGATCTTGACAGAGAATTCTGGGGAAGGGGCACGTAGAGGAGGAAATATTATGAGCTTGGTTTTAGATAGATTCAGTTTGAGGAAGTGGTGAGACATCCAGGCTGATATGTCTGTTAAAATAAGAGGAGCACCCAAAATTGGAGACTGCTGTGTCCTAATTAGCCTGGGCACAGACCCGTCAGTAGACCCAATGGTAATCCAAGAGGGTCTCAAATGATAAGTGGGGAGCCACCGCAGCCTAATGTAACTGGGGAATAAAACATGGAAGGGGCCAAAGAAAAGCCTCTAAAGAACGGCTGCATAAAGGGATGCTCAGACCAACTTAGTATGAATAATCAAAAAATGCTTTATTAAGGATCAAAAGTGACACACTGTCTAAAAATTAACCCCATCGTAGGGGAACAGTATACAAAACATGAGAGGATACAGAAAATAAACTGACCACACACAAGACATAAAACCAAAAAGAGAAATCACACATACAAGGCCGGCCTTACACATACACTGGAAGATCAGACCAGCAATGACCGGAGTAAGCTGCATACATTCCAGCCGGGAATGTTTGAATGCTGCTATCTCATCGGTTTGCTGGTCGGCATGCCACAATGATGTAAAATACCTGGTATAATATATAACCAATATAGCTGCACCAATGGTTCAAAAGGTTGAGAACTTCAGACTTAAAACTCTAATTTTGTCAACCCTGAAATTCAAAATATACTGTGAACTGTTGCCATGCAATACAGATCTAAACCCATACACTTCTACTGTGGTTGAGAAGCATATAGGCTTTAAATTATCAACACGATTCCACCATAAAAAGAGGGAGGCATCTAGAGGAATGTCTGCACACCGATTGGTATAAACTGTGAATAAAGCCAGTCCTTGACATGGATGATGGCTAGAATCTTGAAAAAGATGAAGTTCAAATCCTCAATGAACGTTTGGTTTGCATGATCGGGCCAACTTAGAACCCCTATGGCAGAGAGTCTCTTGCTGTAATGGTGAGTAGGGGTGCTGGAGCAAGGGAGAGACGCAGTATATGGGAAAGACTGCGCGGGCTCACACCAAACATAGGCTGTATCCCATACTGGTCAATTGTGCCATTGGCCAGGTGACGGCCATGAATTAATTGGCATATATCCACTGTATGGCCGGGTCAGCTCGGTGGTCACGGCCTTTTCTCTATCCCATTTATTGTGAATGCTTATGCTCACCATGCACTGGAAGTCTTGAATGAAGGGACATCTGCATAATTCCTTGGGGTAATTTTGAAGTAACGGCCCAGACATTAAATGTTCCACTCCGACATGCCACGAGGGGATGGCGTGTTCTCAAAATTGCAGGCGAACAACGCTCTAGACGGAGGCTGGAACGCAGCGGTGGCTCTTCCGGGTAGTGTGTTGCCGGCGTGTGACGTCAACGCGTTTCGCGTGCGTGACGCACGCTTCGTCAGGACGTCATTGGAACGCGAGGGAGGAAAATAAATAGGGAGATGGCCTGATTAAAGATTGCCATCAGGTGGCAGTGTTACAGCCATTCCTCTATTGCAGCCTCCCGCTTGATTAAAAACCGGATGGAATAACACCATCATGTGGTAAAAAATAGGTAATGCACAGTGTTAGGTATTCTTTTTTCATATTTTTTCATACGTGGCGTGGCTCCAATACGGTCAACTGCGGTTCAATACATAACCAGATGCCACTCAAAGGCTTAAGAAGAATAGCATATTTAAACAATGTAGGAATGTCGCATTCATCATGCAGTTTATTGATTACCCTTAATGCTAAATTAATCACATTATTATTAGTTATCTTGCGTCAACAGCACATACAACTTAGAGATACCGATGCATTATTTAGACAAATTCCCAAAACAAAGAATGGCATACAGAGGCCACTCTTGTTTCAAGGGAATTATCATTCTTTTTCAAAACTCCAACAGTTTTTCACTTCGAGCTAAATAGTAATTTAGCAATCAAGGCATAAGCAAATGTTATAATTATGGATCCTTTCAGAATTTCTTTCAAAAAAAGGAAAAGAAAAAACAACAATATGCCTTACATTATAAACTCTTAGATTGTACATGAAGGTGGCCAAATTACTGTACTGGGTGGCACTGTATTGTCCAGATTTCCCATAACCCGAGATCCATATCACTGTATATTGAAAAGTATGTAATATATATAGAGGATAATAATCCTATTTAATAAAAACATGTAAGATTCCAATCATATGGATATCAACTTAACGGGAATGTCATATGTATTAAAGGGTTAAAATGGAATGGACTGGTGAAGTATGATGTAGTGAAAAACATAACACCCTTTGTTTTATTGTTCTGCAGGTGAATGTCATATGATATAACCAGTCTTACTCCCTATCATCGGGCCATGTATTAGAACTGACAGTACTACGGCTCAAGAAATATACTGAGACTCATGTCAGTATTCAATCCCAAGGGTACCAAAGTTTGGAGACGAAAAATCCACGCCTTCTCTTCTTTTAAGAGGACTCTATCGAAGTCGCCTCTTCTGGGCGATATCTTTAAGGCCCAAAAGCCCATTACTTTTAGACCAGAGGGGTCGCTGTTGTGTTTTTCGGCAAAGTGTAGGCCGATAGGAGTCTCCTCCTTAAGGCGTACACTTTTTAAATGCTCCCCTATTCTAATACGCAGCTGCCGTTTGGTCTTACCAACATACATTTTATGACATGGGCACTGTATGATGTACAGCACACGGGAGGTGGAGCAGTTTATGAAGGACTCAACACTATATGTCACTTTTGCTTGTGAATCTGTATAAACCTGTGATTTTATCACATGGTTACAAATCTGACAGTGACCACAGGGGTACATTCCCCTTAAGGGTGGTAATTCAGTAAGCCAATTGGTTTTGGTGGTACGAGTGAATTCAGATCGTACTAAATGGTCACCGAGATTTGTAGCTCTTCTAGCCGTTAATAGTGGACGCGGGCCAACTATATTTTTAAGTTGTTCGTTGTTCTGTAATATGTGCCAGTGTGATTGAAGGATCTGTCTCACCTCATTCCACTGGCTACCATATTTGGTAATTAGGCGTGGTAGATTTGAATTCTGAGGTTTTGGCTTATTTTGTGACAAGAGCTCGTTTCTATCTCTCGCTGCTGCCTGTCTTCTTGCCCTCCTAATAATTCGGTGAGAGTATCCCCTCTCACGGAATCTCGCATACAGGTCTTTTGATTCTTGTAAATAATCTTCACCAAATGAACAATTACGCTTTATGCGAATATACTGTCCCACAGGGATCCCTCTGATTTGACTGATTGGATGATGACTGTCTGCCCTAAGGAGGGTATTGGCGGCCGTTGGTTTACGAAAGGTAGTGGTAACTAATTTTCCATTTTTGAGCTCTATATTTAAGTCTAGAAAAGAAATTGTTTTCTTATCGACTATATAAGTCAGATGAATATTACGCTGATTAGAGTTGAGTTCCAACATAAACTGCTCCAGCTCGAGTGGCGTACCTGCCCATACCATGAGCACGTCGTCTATGTACCTCAGCCAGGTCAATGCATGGCCGAGGTACATAGGCGAAGTGTACACCACCTCTTCCTCCCACATGCCAAGATGTAGGCATGCATATGACGGTGCCCACGGGGCACCCATGGCCGTCCCTCTAATTTGCTGGTAAAAATAGTTGGAGAATTGGAAAACATTATTCAAAAGGGAAAATTCAAGCAATTCCAGAAGAAATTCATTTTGTGAACCCTGCAATGGATATTTCTGTTCAAGAAAATGATATACTGATAGAAGCCCCCAGGGGTGGGGAATAGAGGTATAGAGAGACTCAACGTCTATTCCAACAAGTAATACTTCCATATTGAACTCAAGATCTCGGATCTTGCTCAAGACGTCCCCCGTATCTCTCACATACGAGGGAAGGTCGAAAACAAGATCCTTGATCAATGAGTCCAAGTATTTACCAATCCTGTCCAAAGGGCCCCCACAGGCAGACACTATAGGTCTGCCCGGGGGGTCAACCGGGTTTTTATGTATTTTTGGTATAATGTATATTGTGGGTATATTGTAATCAGAAACCTGAAGGTAGTGTTTCTCTTTGGTGGTGATGAGTCCAGCTTCAAAAGCAAACTGGAGTTTCTCATTGATGTTTTTTGCTAGCTCGGGGAGTGGGTTGTGTTGCAGTTTTTTATAGGTGTTTTCGTCTGATAAGAGACGTTTAACTTCCCTTTCATAATTGTCTGCTGTTAGTAACACAACATTGCCCCCTTTGTCACTTTTTTTGATGACAAGGTCGCTAGCTTTTTTGAGATCTCGCAATGCGATTCTTTCCTCCCGTGTGAGATTGTCGGACGAGAGTGAGTCCCAGTTGACGCGTTTAAGATCTTCCTCTACCAACAATAGGAAGGAATTTAACCATTTGTTAGTACAAAACTTGGGCATCTTAGTTGAGCGTATATAAATACTGCTCTTTCTCAGACTGTCATCTTCTAATGGGACTTCATCCTCGTCCGAGAACTCGCCGGCTTCATCCAATAATGACTCTAACACTGACAAAGCTTCAGCTTCTTTAGCATTAACTTGTGCTTCCTTTGAAGTACTTCCATCTCCAGCATGTGCCAATCTGTAATACACTTTCCTGAGGTAAAGACATAAGTCTTTGTAAACCTCAAAATGGTCCATGCCTGAAGTAGGTGAGAAGGAAAGGCCTTTAGTTAATACAGAAATGTGAGATTCATTTAGGACAAAATTGGAAAGGTTGATTATTTTGGGGTCATCAGTTCTTTCAATAATTGTCTGAGGAGAAATTTTATCACTATTTGGAAACTGTGGGAAATTAGTCATTACCGACGATTGCGTGGTCTGGTTCTCTGTTCCCACATATTTCCCTGTCCTCCTGTTTTTTCTCTTTCTTTGTCTTTGCTTCCTTTGTTTTTTTTGGGTCCTTTTTTCAAGATCCCCTTTGGGGTTGTGGGCGGAGAGACATCCTCCGCCGCACTCTCCCTTAAAAAAGTGACCGACCGATCTTCATCATCACTACCTGAAGGCATAGATTCGTAACTTGAATAATTTCTATAACTACCTCCTCTCCTCCTTGACCTGTTACGCCTATTTTTTGAAGATAGATCAAAGATTTCCCCACGTGCCCAGTCATCCAGGTCTCTTTGGAATTTGGATTGTTTAACATTTTTTAGATTTTTTTGGGTTCTCTCTATTTCCTTTTTAAGATAGTCATTTAACTTCTGGAATTGCTCCAATTCTTTATGTGGTTCCAGTTTCTCCAATATAATTTTGGTCTCTTCCTGTATCTCCTCCAATTGTGCTTTTTCCTCCTCTACTATTAAAGCCATAACTTTTATACCATGTGCAATGCACTCAGTTTTCCACTTTTCTAAGAAACGCTCTGTATGTAAGTGCATTGCTGGGATGACTCTCTCACGTAATCCCCTAGGTATAATACCTTGTGAAATGTAGGATTCCAGTGAGAGTACATCCCATTTTCTGTTAAGGGACCTTACAAGCAACTTCTTGTGGTCCCGAAACAGATTTTTCAAATCGCCATTGACTTCTGTATCTTTACTGTTGTCAAATGTAGCTCTAATTTCTGCGTCCAGGGAGTCCCCAATCATGAAGGCCATCCTGGAAACAAGCTTAACAGCAGAGGTACAGAGTATATAAACACAAGAAACAACCGCAGTTGACGGTACCGGAGCCACGCCTTTTTCACAGCCAATAGTAACGACCAAGCAATAGTGCAATGGTCAAAAAAATTTTTACAATTAAATAATAAAAAAAGAGAAACAAAAACAAAGCAATTACCTATTAGTCTGGCATGATGCGTCAGTTAAGATACTGTATCAAGTTCCATGTCATATTTTCATAAGGAAATTCAACCAGACGATGTGTCACTTATGATCCTACATATAAGACGGTGTCTCAGTATCTTGGGTTTGAAAAGAAGATCCCTATTGGATCTCAGTTACTGGACAAATAAGAGGAGCACCCAAAATTGGAGACTGCTGTGTCCTAATTAGCCTGGGCACAGACCCGTCAGTAGACCCAATGGTAATCCAAGAGGGTCTCAAATGATAAGTGGGGAGCCACCGCAGCCTAATGTAACTGGGGAATAAAACATGGAAGGGGCCAAAGAAAAGCCTCTAAAGAACGGCTGCATAAAGGGATGCTCAGACCAACTTAGTATGAATAATCAAAAAATGCTTTATTAAGGATCAAAAGTGACACACTGTCTAAAAATTAACCCCATCGTAGGGGAACAGTATACAAAACATGAGAGGATACAGATCAGGCCATCTCCCTATTTATTTTCCTCCCTCGCGTTCCAATGACGTCCTGACGAAGCGTGCGTCACGCACGCGAAACGCGTTGACGTCACACGCCGGCAACACACTACCCGGAAGAGCCACCGCTGCGTTCCAGCCTCCGTCTAGAGCGTTGTTCGCCTGCAATTTTGAGAACACGCCATCCCCTCGTGGCATGTCGGAGTGGAACATTTAATGTCTGGGCCGTTACTTCAAAATTACCCCAAGGAATTATGCAGATGTCCCTTCATTCAAGACTTCCAGTGCATGGTGAGCATAAGCATTCACAATAAATGGGATAGAGAAAAGGCCGTGACCACCGAGCTGACCCGGCCATACAGTGGATATATGCCAATTAATTCATGGCCGTCACCTGGCCAATGGCACAATTGACCAGTATGGGATACAGCCTATGTTTGGTGTGAGCCCGCGCAGTCTTTCCCATATACTGCGTCTCTCCCTTGCTCCAGCACCCCTACTCACCATTACAGCAAGAGACTCTCTGCCATAGGGGTTCTAAGTTGGCCCGATCATGCAAACCAAACGTTCATTGAGGATTTGAACTTCATCTTTTTCAAGATTCTAGCCATCATCCATGTCAAGGACTGGCTTTATTCACAGTTTATACCAATCGGTGTGCAGACATTCCTCTAGATGCCTCCCTCTTTTTATGGTGGAATCGTGTTGATAATTTAAAGCCTATATGCTTCTCAACCACAGTAGAAGTGTATGGGTTTAGATCTGTATTGCATGGCAACAGTTCACAGTATATTTTGAATTTCAGGGTTGACAAAATTAGAGTTTTAAGTCTGAAGTTCTCAACCTTTTGAACCATTGGTGCAGCTATATTGGTTATATATTATACCAGGTATTTTACATCATTGTGGCATGCCGACCAGCAAACCGATGAGATAGCAGCATTCAAACATTCCCGGCTGGAATGTATGCAGCTTACTCCGGTCATTGCTGGTCTGATCTTCCAGTGTATGTGTAAGGCCGGCCTTGTATGTGTGATTTCTCTTTTTGGTTTTATGTCTTGTGTGTGGTCAGTTTATTTTCTGTATCCTCTCATGTTTTGTATACTGTTCCCCTACGATGGGGTTAATTTTTAGACAGTGTGTCACTTTTGATCCTTAATAAAGCATTTTTTGATATGTCTGTTAGTAGATCAGTGATGCGGGAGGAGAATGATGGGGTGAGCTGAGGGGTAGAGAGGTAGATTTGGGTGTCATCAGCATAGAAATGGTAGTGGAAGCCATGGGAGGCTATTAGCTGACCCAGGGAGTAGGTATAGATTGAGAATAGTAGTGGTCCAAGGACAGAACCTTGGGGGACTTCTATCAGTTCCTGGTGAAGCTTGTAGGAGGAGTTTTCATACTGCACAGAGCTGTCCTATCAGGACCGAGGACCCCTGACCCTCTGTCTGGACAGTGCTGATTGGCCCTGTGTTAATCACATTCAAGAAAAAAAACAACCTCTCTAGCAATAAACACTAAACGGAGCATGTGCAGCCTGACTCCAGTAATTCTGTCTTATCTGGACATGTTATGGGGACAATGCTAGAAGGGAGGGATCTTTGCCTACAGGATCAAACAGTCTTTTTACACAATGAAGAGGATTAACCCTTTAAGTTCCACAGTGAGTATAACAACATACCTCCCAACTTTTGAACTTCGCAACGAGGGACACTAAAAGAGGAATACAACCTGCGGCGCGCGTAGTGCGCCACGGCAAATTGTGGGTGTGGCCAATTGCGTAGCAGTGGGAGGGGCTTAAGGGATAGGGTAAACAAAACCCAGACTTCCTAGTACTCATAAAATATGCTTTGATTGCTCAGCCTACCTTAAAGAAGAACTTCATTAAAATAGTCAGAGACTGCATAGCAACCAGCAACTGTTGAGACAATGAAGACTTTGGTGAGAAGTATATAATGTACAGTATTGTGTATATAGTGCAGGAGAGTGTAATGTACAAAATACAGGAGACAGGAGTATGTAATGTACAAAATGCAGGAGACAGGAGTTTGTAATGTACAGAATGCAGGAGACAGGAGTATGTAATGTACAAAATGCAGGAGACAGGAGTATGTAATGTACAAAATGCAGGAGACAGGAGTGTGTAATGTACAAAATGCAGGAGACAGGAGTATGTAATGTACAAAATGCAGGAGAAAGGAGTATGCAATGTACAGAATGCAGGAGACAGGAGTATGTAATGTACAGAATTCAGGAGACAGGAGTATGTAATGTACAGAATGCAGGATACAGGAGTATGTAATGTACAGAATGCAGGAGTATGTAATGTACAGAATGCAGAAGACAGGAGTATGTAATGTACAGAATGCAGGAGACAGGAGTATGTAATGTACAGAATGCAGGAGACAGGAGTATGTAATGTACAGAATGCAGGAGAGAGGAGTATGTAATGTACAGAATGCAGGAGACAGGAGTATGCAATGTACAGAATGCAGGAGACAGGAGTATGTAATGTACAGAATGCAGGAGACAGGAGTGTGTAATGTACAGAATGAAGGGGACAGGAGTATGTAATGTACAGAATGCAGGAGACAGGAGTATGCAATGTACAGAATGCAGGAGACAGGAGTATGTAATGTACAGAATGCAGGAGACAGGAGTATGTAATGTGCAGAGCACAGGGGACAGGAGTGTAATGTACAGAATGCAGGGGTCGAACTCTGCACCATCCACCCCCCAACTCTATCCACCCCAAATGCCCACCCCAGCTTCATCCACCCCCTCACCGGCTCTATACACCCCAAATGCCCACCCCAGCTTTATAACCCCCCCCCCCCCAAGCTCCATACACCCCAAATGCCCACCCTAGCTCCATACACCCCCCTAACTCCATCCCTCCCCGAGCTACAACCCCCCAGCTACATTCACCCCCTTCCCAGCCTCCCATCCCAGCTCTATCTATCCCAAACACCCACCCCAGCTCCATATACCCCAAATACCCAACAAAGCTCCATCTACCCCCCAGCTCCATACACCACAAATGGCCACCCCAGCTCCATTCACCCCCCTAGCTACATCCCTCCCCCAGCTCCATCCACCCCCCCCCCAGCTTCAAACACCCCAAATGCCCACCCCAGCTCCATACACCCCTCCCCTAGCTACATCCCTCCGTCAGCTCATTAACACCTCCCCCAGCTACATTCACCCCCTTCCCAGCCTCCCATCCCAGCTCTATCCATCCCAAACACCCACCCCAGCTCCATATACCCCAAATACCCAACAAAGCTCCATCTACCCCCCAGCTCCATACACCCCAAATGCCCACCCCAGCTCCATACACCCCCCGGCTAAATACCTCCCCAGGTCCATCCACCCCCCCCCCCCAGCTACATCCCTCCCCCAGCTCTATCCACTCCAAATGCCCACCCCAGCTCCACACATCCCCCCCGGTCCATCCAACCCCCCAGCTACATCCCTCCCCCAGCTACATCCACCCCAAATGCCCACCCCAGCTCCATACACCCCCCCGGCTAAATCCCTCCCCTAGGTCCGTCCATCCACCCCAGCTACATCCTCCCCAAATGCCCACCCAAGCTCCATACACCCCCCTCGCTAAATCCCTCCTCCCCCAGGTCCATCCATCCCCCAAGTCCATACACCCCCCAGCTCCATACACCCCCCGGTTAAATACCTCCCCCAGGTCCATCCACCCCCCCAGCTACATCCCTCCCCCAGATCTATCCACCCCAAATGCCCACCCCAGCTCCACACATCTCCCCCGGTCCATCCACCCCCCCAGCTACATCCCTCCCCCAGCTACATCCACCCCAGCTCCATACACCCCCCCCCGGCTAAATCCCTCCCCTAGGTCCATCCATCCCCCCCAGGTCCATACAACCCCCCCAGCTACATCCACCCCAAATGCCCACCCAAGCTCCATACACCCCCCTGGCTAAATCCCTCCCCCAGGTCCATCCACCCCCCCAGCTACATCCACCCCAGCTCCATACACCCCCCCGGTTAAATCCCTCCCCCAGGTCCATCCATCCACCCCAGCTCCAAACAAACCCCCCCCAGCTACATCCACCCCTCCCCCCCGGTTAAATCCCTCCCCCAGGTACATCCATCCACCCCAGCTCCAAACAAACCCCCCCAGCTACATCCACCCCTCCCCCAGGTACATCCATTCACCCCAGCTCCAAACAAACCTCCTCCCAGCTACATCCACCCCTCCCCCAGGTACATCCATTCACCCCAGCTCCAAACAACCCCCCCCAGCTACATCCACCCCTCCCCCAGGTACATCCATTCACCCCAGCTCCAAACAAACCCCCCCAAGCTACATCCACCCCTCCCCCCGGGTACATCCATTCACCCCAGCTCCAAACAAACCCCCCCCCCAGCTACATCCACCCCTCCCCCAGGTACATCCATTCACCCCAGCTCCATACAACCCCCCCCCTCGGCTAACACCGCAGCAAGAGGTAGGGAGTTCCAAAGAGGACACTAACCTCTCGGAAGAAGTAAGGGAGACAGGGAGATCCAGATGACAGATCGCAGAGACCTTAACTCCCGGGTCCCGCTGCACCCGCCCGCAGGTCCTGCTCGGCACTTCCTGTAATGTGTCAGGGGAAGATAACTCCGCGGCCGCCTGACACAGACGGTAGTTAAAAAGTGCAGGAGTGAATCTCGCTGCAGCATTAACTACAGACTGTGTCAGGCGGCCGCGGAGTTATCTTCCCCTGACAGGTTCCTCTGATTCCCCGCTGCAGCGATCGCGGCCGGCGCAGCGGCGCTGAGACGCAGGATCGGGAGACGGAGCTGGGAGGAGGAGGGGGGAGCAGAGATGGCCGGCCACATTTTCCGGGACTTCAGCCCGGCTCCCGGGACCGCGGGACTCCCGCCAAATTGCGGGACAGTCCCGCGGAATCCGGGACGGTTGGGAGCTATGTAACAAGCATGCTTTACTGCATATACAAACTGATTTTACTGTTGTGGGTTTAGTAACACTTTAAAGACTCCTTGATGTTTTGTAAAATAGTCCAGTGTGTAGGCAGGTGCCTACAAGAGGGTTAATGTGTTTTTCTTTCTGTGTTCCTGTATTTTCTATCTGTATTCATGCTCTCAAGTAGATTGGGCCAGTAAGGTGCAAAATGTTACAATGTCTCGATGTTGCACTGCGTCCTCATGTTGACCTGTGAGGTGGGGGTAACTGAGCTAGAAAGGTTATTGTTTTTTCTGGCATTGTCAGCAAGGTTACAGTCCCCTATAGGTTATACCTTATAAAAAGGGCTCACAATGTGCAGTAGAGGAGTTCCTGGGGGAAATACAGCCAAAATGTAGTGGTTGCAGTGCTTGAGTGGATCACCCCCTTAGGGGGGGGTAGTGATGAAAGCCCTGATGGGGTTCCCAATGGAGTCTGAAGCTTGGAGACCCTTATGGACTTACAAATGCCAGTAATGGACTTATACCCTTTGTGGACTACTGCAATGTCATGCATGGACTCTTAGGAATTTATGTTGCCTCGTGGATTATTGCCTGTAATGGACTTTTGCCTTGTGAGGAATCGGATTGCTTTATTTCATTCTATCTAAGGTATGCACACTTTCTGGGGCACTTAGAGAACTCTGTAAAATAATGTATGGAAAATCTCTAGAGAAGTGTTCCTGTGTCATACTAAACTACCTCAGTACAGGATCTTTTTGTGTTCACCTGATTTGCATGGTCTGAAGCCTCTTAAAGGGGTGCATGCACAGCATATCAAAAGAACAGTGCTTACAAATTGGGGACTGAGTTTGAGAGATACAGCACATAGAGTCCAGCATGTAAGATGCTTTCTAGTATAGGCTATACTGTCATTGCTAGGGTTAACTGTATTGTGTCATTTTCCTAATGCAGCCAATCAGCCAGAAGACGGGTGACTTGGTAAAGGTGACGGTAACTCTGGTAGTGAAGGGGATTATATGCTTGGCACTTTCACTAGCGGGCAGTTTTCCAATTTCTGAGACTGGACCCATGGTACAGAGCACCTAGGGACCCAGTCTGAAGTCAGGGGAGAGCGTGAGATCTATGAGGTACCTCGGGAAAAAGGGAGCAAGCACAGAGAATGGGGTATGAATGTTTTCTGCATCCAGTAGCAACACTGGAATAGTCACTGGTATTGAGGTGACAGGGATTAGAAGAGAAGAGGAAACTCCAAATCTTACTGGGAGAAGAGGAGCCAATGGTGAGAATAGCTGCACAATATGTGACAGCATATCAAAGATTGAGAGGGACATGAAAAACTTAAGGACTTAAAGGACTTAAAAATCCTTTACATAGACTCACCCCCCATTCCCCTTTATATTATCCATTACCCCCCCATCACAAAATCAACTGCTTTGGCAATGCTAAAATGTATTTGGTCCTGCCAATAAAGCTAATTTGAATTTGAATTTGATTGCTATGTTGGTGGAGACCGGTACAGACTCTGTGGTACCAGTTCTTAAACGCTGCACACCTGGGGGGGGGGGGGGGGGGAATGTTCTCTAACAAGCAGCTGTGTCTGGAGTGTTTAGAGTTAACAGTATAATAAATACATTTTACCATGAATTACAGAAGAGTTAACTGTGAGAGTTGCTGCCTGCTTTTAAGTCTGGAGTTGTGCCTTAATCTTCTTAGCGGTATTCCCGAGTGTGGCTCGGGGTTAAATTTCAGAGCCAAAAGCGGTAACCCCGAGCCACACTCGGGGTACCACCAGAAGCATCGCTGGATCCTGTAAGCAGGGTTACTTACCTTGTCACCGGGATCCAGCGATGTGTCCCGGCGGATCTTCCTCCCGATCGTCTCCGTGCCCCGGCTTCCGTCTCCTGCGACGTGACGTTCGCAGGGGGGTGGAACCGGCGGCAAATTCAAATGTAAAACACACCAAACGCACTGATACCATTCAAAATAAAAAAAAAAATCATATTAGTTTGCCCCCCAGTGCCCTTTCCTACAGTGTTATTGTACTTTTTATGTATATATATATATATATATATATATATATATATATATATATATACGTATATATATATATATATATATATATATATATAAATATATATATATATATATATATATATATATATATATATATATATATATATACGTATGTATATGTATATATATATATATATACGTAATTCTTGTGAATGAGCAGCCCAAACCAACTGTATACATTTATTATATATATATATATATATATACGTATGTATATGTATATATATATATATATATATATATATATATATATATATATATATATATATACAGGGCTTTTTTCAGCGGGAACTCAGGGGAACGCAGTTCCGGCACCTCCAGAACTGAATGTATGTAATGGCAAGGGATGCTCGGGTGTGCTGGTGGGTCTGTTGATGCTGGCTGATAGGCAATCTATTGTTGCTGGAGGGGATCTATTTTTGCGGAGGATGGGGGGTCTATAGTTGCTGGGAAGGTCTTCTGTTGCTCATGGGGGATGTATTGTTACTGGGGTGGGTCTTATGTTACTGGTGGGTCAGTTGTTGCTGGGAGGGATTTATTGTTTAGGGAGAGGTCTTTGCCGCTTGCTGCTGGAGGGTCTATTGATGCTGGCTACTAGGTAATCTAGTATTGCTGGAGGGGACCTATTTGCGCATAAGATCTATTGTTGCTGGGGAAGACTGTTGTTGTTGGTGGGGTATCTTTTGTTGCTGGGGTCGGTCTTATGTTGCAGGGCATCAATCATTGCTGGAAGGGATCTAATCCA
Organism: Pelophylax lessonae; assembly: GCF_965119305.1. NCBI lineage: Eukaryota > Metazoa > Chordata > Amphibia > Anura > Ranidae > Pelophylax > Pelophylax lessonae. The sequence goes on from NC_138768.1 coordinate 74,856,143, forward strand.
ATCATTGCTGAAAGGAGTTCCTGCACCTACTCTCTGAGAAAAAAAGCCCTGTATAAATATATATATATATATATATATATATATATATATATATATATATATATATATATATATATATATATATGTATACATATATACATATATATATATATATATATATATATATATATATATATATATATATATAATAAATGTATACAGTTGGTTTGGGCTGCTCATTCACAAGAATTACATGCAAAATAATGGTACCGCTTTCAGCAACTAAAATCCAAAAGAATCATAACGCCAGGGAGGTTAAAGTGTTACTAAACCCAGGATCCTGAATTCACTATATCTGGTCTCCCACGGTACACAGGACATGGAACTGCAATTATTTTAGTAAATATAAACTGTTAAGTATCTTTTCTCATCAGCAGTATGTAGCAGTCTTGTGACTTCCATCAGTGTCTGGTTAAAGCTTGTAGGAGGAGTTTTCATTCTCCTCTGACTGTCCTATGAGGTTTCAGGACCCCTGACCCTCTGTTTGGACAGTGCTGATTGGCCCTGTGCTGATTACATGCACCACCCCAAAAAAAACAGAAAAACTCTCTAGCAATACACACCAAACTGAGCATGTGCAGCTTGCCCCCAAGGCTCAAGTATTTTTACACAATGCAGAGGGTTAACCCCTTAGGTTCTACAGTGAGTATAGCAAGCATGCTTTACTGCATATACAGACTGATTTTACTGTTGTGGGTTTAGTAACATTTTAATGTTGACTTCACATGACGGCAAACTCTTGCCTAGCATAGCGTAATGAGCGCAGTTCCTTAGTGTCCCCACAAGGGTGCCTTAAGCCCTGCCCACAACTGTTGGCATCAAAATTAAAATGAAAGATAGCTATCCACGGCGGCTTAGCTATGTCATACAAAAGTATTTTCATACTCACAGTCTGTTATCTCCAGCTCTGTGCAATCTGAAATATTCCCAGCAGGCCTCTGTTCTCTATTACTTGGAGGATGCTTGGAAATCTCTACACGCTATATTCATACTATTATACAATTTCAAGCATTTTTCACCTGTGGCGTACAGTAAAATGGCTATTTTCTGCTATTCTGTGTATTTGATAACAGCAATTGAAAATCATCTTCAGCTATAGTTATAGTTAATATTTCCACCAATTTTCAATAAAATGTTTTTGGACAAAATCATAGCATTTGGAGAAAAAAGTGTTAGACAGATTTTCTGTCTATGCAAATGTCATTTTTCTAGTCAAGATTATAGTGAACTCAGATACACACATTTTTGTTGTCATTTGCATGCAGATTTACCCTACTTTGACACCTGTATTTGTCTGTAGAGGCATATATTTTTTTTTATAGAACCTCACTAGGGGCTTTTTAGGAATTCTGGATTATGGGGATTCTGGTCAATCAGGAGAAGACACTGGAACTGTGGTTTGAAAATATTTATTTTACTGACGGTCCTACATGGGAACAGATTGACACAACAGACACATTGGAGCCCCATCTCTAGCAGGCTGAATTAAAAATAGGATCTAGGACAATATGGACATTATAGACACGACATATAATTATCAAAAAGAAGATTTTTATTAGTTAATAAATATATCAAAGTCTACAATATATACAAAACAATACATACAACAGTATTCACTTAGAGAAAATTGCAATTACCCAAACCAAACCATAGGTGTCCAACCCAGTAGGTGGGGGACTCCCTACAGTGAACACTACAGCTTTGGATAGCCGATTGTATAGGCCAGAGTCCAAGCTTAACATGTTTGATTTGGGTAATTGCAATATTCTCTAAGTGATTTTATTACTGTTGTATGTATTGTTTTGTATATATTGTAGACTTAGATATATTTATTAACAGACATGGGAGTAAGTCACACATGTGCAAGTCACAAGCAAGTCTCAAGTCTTAACCTTCAAGTCTCAAGCAAGTCCCAAGTTAGTGTGGCGAAAAGCAAGCAAGTCAAGTCGAGTCCCTGTTAGAAGTCAAGCAAGTCAAGTCATTTATTTTGGTCAAGTCACAAATCAAGTCAAAATACTGATCTACCCCAATTTTCACCTTTAAATCAGTTAAAAGTCAGTGGTCAGGAAAGGTTTTGTTTTATTTTCAACATTAGCAAAACTGCTTAGTGCTTTTTTCTTGGCATATTAAAAAAAACACTTTGAATGCCCAAACAGCTCAAAATCCTTCGTCCGGTCATGTTTCATCACCACAGTCACTAAAAACATGTTAAGTATTTCCATTGTTAAACAGCCAGTGTCCTAAAAATCAGAACACACTGAGGTGTTTTAAGTGACTGTGGTGTCAGAAACATAACAGGCACATTCATTTTGCTTTAACACGTCTTGAGAAAATGCAAATATTTAATAACTTAAAAAAGTAAAGTCGTTTTGAGTCATATGTCTCAAGTCAAAGTCGTCATGAATAAGTCATGAATACCAAGTCAAAGTCAAGTCGAGTCTTTTATTAATTTTAGTCAAGTCTCAAGTCCTCAAACTGGTAACTTAAGTCTGACTTAAAGCGGAGTTCCGCCCAAAAGTGGAACTTCCGCTTTAAGCAGTTCTAACCCCCTGACATGCCACATTTGGCATGTCATTTTTTTGGGGGGTGGAGCGGGTACCTAGTTTTGACATGTACCCGCTCCTACTTCCCCCTCCCTCCCTGCAATTTTCTGGGACATGTCGGAGGTCCCAGAAGATTGCCGGCCAATCACGACGCGTAGCGCAACTCGCGCATGCGCAGTGCGTACCCGGCTGTGAATCCGCAAACTGTCACATTCGGGTGCCCACACCAATGATGCCGGCGCCGCAGAGGAGAGAGGGAGAAGAGCGAGGCAACGGGCAGCCGCCTCGCTGGACCGTTGGACAGGTGAGTGTGTTTAGGCTGGAACTCCGCTTTAAGTCAAGTCATGTGACTCAAGTCCCCCACCTCTGTTTATTAACTTATAAAAATCTTCTTTTTTGGGATGTGGGATTTGCATAGTTTCTAACATTTGAAAAAAAATTCCAGGGACACTTTGCAGCACAGCTATCAATTACTTAACACACCCACTTCCCTATAGCCCCGCCCACTCTACATACTTAATCTCCACCTACTTATCATCAGATTATAAGGTCTACTCAATAAAGAGAGAATTACAGGAAATTGAAAAGGACATTTTAAACTTGAGGCCAAAGTAGCAGAGTTGGAATAATTCTCCCATTCAGCTGCACTACTTCTGCCTAAAGTTTAAAATTCTCATCACAATTCCTTGCAATTCTAAAGTGTCAAATGTGCTCAGGTGTGACCATACAAAAAATGGAATATGTAAATATAAATAAAGTGCAAAGTGTAAATAAGTACATTAAGAAAGTGCAAAGTGTAAATAAGTACATTGCCGGGACAATGTAAATTACCCGGGACAGGCTCCTATTTGCCGGGACTGTTCCTGCAAAAACTGGACAGTTGGCAAGTATGCATGAGGCACATACAGTAGTTCTATATTTATATACACTCGTGGTTCCACCCCACGGCAGTGTATATCATTAAATTTTTCTTCATCACTAGCAGGCTGCTACATCACAATCATCCTGCAGCTACAAATGGCAGGGTCTGAAACGCGAGCTACCTACAAACATTAGTTTGGTTGCGTCAGCAACGTCTAACTGCCAAAAGATGCAAAAAAAAACCCCACTTTCCACAAACATGCATGTTTGCATTACTTAGGCCTATCGAAGAAGGAGGGGGACACTATCGCACATTCCTGGTGCAGAGTTATCTTGAGGTGGAAAATTGATTGATTATTGTCCATCAAGGTCAAGCATTGGCTTCTGAGATAAGACCCGTCCAAAGGCAACTGTATGTTGATGATGATGATGAAGCCACCTGGGCTATGATGTAGCTAGTCAGGAAGGAGTTGGGTATGTTACTTCCAGTTTTCGGGCCATTCCCAGAAGTTCATGGTTTTCTGATGCTGTTGTATTCGATTTTAGATGTGAGTTACTACGTTTTTATATCATAAATTTTAATTTGAATATGACACAATGAGGATTTGCTTTCTTGTATAAACACATCACCCACTGGATGAGAGGAGAGTGGACAGTGGGAGAGAGTGAGGACACACCCAAAAAACCATCGCACCCTTGCATCTGCGTCATGTCTGATGCGGCTGACTGGTGACGCCATTATTTTGTGGCGTCATCACGTCATGCACGCGGCATGTCATCTCTCTTGGCTGGATGAAATCGGCGCGCAAGCACCACCTTTCTCCATCTGGCGGCAAGCGCCAATCTGGCATTTGCACGTCTTAGCCAGAGCACATGGCGTTTGGGGTGGGACCCGGCCACGCCCTATCCGGGAGATATATGTGAGAGACAGGTAGACAGAGGCATTCATTCACTCACCTGTTTGTGCACGAAGGGAGTAGCCTCTTATCTCTGGGTCCACACACTACACACGGTGGGTACACATACATAAACTACACCATTTCAGATTAATTTCTTTCTGCACCACTGCTTTCCGTGTTCCCTTCTTTTGTTTGCACCACACACGGTATAATATCTATCTCTTCCGATCGGTATTTTTTGTTTTTACCACTTTTTTTTTGTCTTCACTTTGCTTTACACACTGCTCATACCTAGCATTTTGTTTCACTTTTGGGTGCATCTCCTCCCCTGATCCCTGCATCAGCCCTCGTATTTACGTCCTTGTTGCTGTACATTCAATACATATTTATATTTTATACATTTATGATGCAGTTTATTCTTACATTGCTATAACCTACATATATTTATTTTAGTCAGTGATCATGGACATCTGGCACTTCACTCTACACACCTACCCATTTCCCTGTCCCTCATCCCCTCCCGGCTGGAAGGTTTTGGATCCCTTTCCATCAGCTCCCGGATCAGGCGTTCATGCCGCCACTGGAGTTCAGTGTCTCTTCGCTGTCCAGGCCCAGCCAACTGGTAAGTATGGGTCCCTGACTTGGGATCCTTCATGGGTTTTGTACCCTGCAAACATCATCTATAACAAATTTTTGGATTGTTGTTACAATACTATTTCTGCATATGTTTTTTCACAGACATGCATGTGTGCATCCATTTCTGAAGAAGCGAGCAGTTTGCTCGGGAAACGCGTCAAAGTTATTAAGATGCCTGTTCACAACCATGCAACAATACAGTTACTAACTTCAAGCATGTACTATATTTGTGCCTATACCTTTGTTTGGCTTGGTAAATGTTTTATGTACCATGTCACATGATGCAATTTTTTATACTATTCATTAAATTGAGATTAGAATTACTTCATTAACCGGTTGCCGACCGCCGCACGACTATATACTGCGGCGGTCAGCCCCGGCCAGGCAGAGTGACGTATCGGTACGTCACTCGCCTGTCACTGACTTGCGAGCCTAACGCGGGCGGGCGCGTGCCCGCCGAGGCGCGCGCCCGCCGCGGCTCGTTCACAGGCAAGTCAGTGCGTGTGACCGGCGGACTCGATGTCCGCCAGTCACACTGCGATCGCTCCTGTGAAGGGAGAAAGACAGAGCAGCTTGTGTAAACAAGCTGCCTGTCAGTTCTCCCTGTGTAAAAGTAAAGATCTGACCGTTCTACTATGTAGAACGGTTGATCTTTGCTTTTACACCAATAGGAATGTCCCTACACAGTAGAAAGCACGCCCCTAGGACACACTTAACCCCTCCCTGTCCAATAAAGTTAACCCCTTCCCTGCCAGTGTCATTTTTGCAGTAACAGTGCATATGTATAGCACTGATTACTGCAGTAATGTCACTGGTAACCCCAAAAGTGTCAAAAATGTCAGTCAAGGGTCCGATCTGTCCGCCGCAATGTCGCAGTACCGAAAAAAAAATCGCAGATCGCCGCCATTACGCGTTAAAAAAAAAAACACCAAAAATGACAAAAATCTTTCTCTTTGTTAGTAAACGCGATAACTTTTGCGCAAACCAATCAAAATACGCTTTTTGCGATTTTTTTTACCAAACATATGTAGCATAAAACAAATTGGCCGAAAAATGTTAAAAAATTTTGATTTTTACTTTTTTTTTTGGGGAATTTCATATAAAAAAATGTGAAAAATATTGTTATTTTTGCAAAATTTACGCTCTTTTTTTGTTTATAGCACGTGATCAAAAAATCGCACAGGTGATCAAATACCACCAAAAGAAAGCTCTGTTTGTGGGAAAAAAAGGACGTCAAATTCGTTTAGGTACAGCGTCGCACGACCGCGCAATTGTCCGTTAAAGTCACGCAGTAAAAAATCGCAAAAAAACCCCTGGTCCTTTAGCAGCCAAATCCTCCGGGGCTTAAGTGGTTAAGTGGCCACTTGTGTTCGCCTCATTTAAAGTCCCAGGGCAAGCTTCCATTTCTGTATGTAAAGTTTTTTTTAGAAAAAATACACTTTAATGAAGTTTAGTGCACACAAACACAATATAAAACCCAATTTGTTGGTAAAATATAAAAGACGATGTTGAAAGAATCCAAAAATGTTGCTCTATAAAATTGTGAATGCCCGTGGAATTGCAACAAAATATGGTACATTCAATTTTTCATAGGCAACGCTTTAAAAGCCTTCACGGTTTACCACTTTAAATTCACACAGAAGGTCTGGTGCTAGAATTATTGTCCTCATTCTGACTTTCACGGTGAATTCTCACATGTGTGGTGCAATCTCCGTTTATATACGCGTGTATTTACGTTTGCACTTGAGCAGAGGGGGGGGGGGGGAGGTACTAGGTGGGAGGGCAGGGGCACCTTAAAAATTGTATTCTATTATTTATTTTATTTTTGTTTTTTTTTATCAACTTTATTGCTATCACAAGGGATGAACAACATGCCTTGTGATAGCATGGGCAGTAACAGGTACTCTTTAGTGAGAGATCCAGCAGCAAATTAGGCACTAGGATTGCTTTTACATTGCAGAACATCGCCAGCTAAATAAGAAAGGTGTTGGGATGAGGCTTGTAGCTTCAGGCATCCTCCTGGTAGAACCCCTTCAACCTGGCAACATACAGGTACATAGCAGAGGCTAAAATAGTTAAAACAATAGCACAACACAACAGAAATCAAAAGAAGAACAACATTTTTCAGATTTGCCTGGCTGGTGCACCTCAGGAAGACATAGTTTAGGGGGACTGAACCAAAAAAAAAAAATCTAAGAAAGCTCTGTGTCACTATCCCCAACTCCATGTATTAAGGTATGCAATCAAGTGAATTTCCTGTTTTGCAATTGATATCTTTTCAAAATATGAGATCTCATTACTAGCTTTGATAAATGACAAATGTTGCAACCTTTTACCTTTAAGATACATTTAAATCAATTATATTAGAAATAAATAGTTTCCATTTCTAAACACCTGTGCCCTACAAATTGTTAAAGGAAACACAAAATACTTGAATGAAGCTGATGGATAACCCAAAAATGTTAGATCTATTTAGATCTAACTTCTCCAATCTCATGTTTCGATTCTACAAGCAATAATCAGTTCCTGTGTAGAACCCTCCTAGATAGGATATTAGATCATTTTATATTTTGCTATCTCTTGTGCATCAATACTAGTTCTTGCCTGGCATGGGACATTTCTTATGTTGTTTTAGTGCTGTCCATTCCCTTGGCTTCTACTAGAGGGACTATTCTAAGAAGTAATGACAAAATGAAAACTGTTCTTTGGTTACTGTTCTGTGCTTATGCATATCCCACAGCTCTTCGTGCCCTATCCAAGTTTATTCAACAATAAATATCAAAAACGGTTAACCTCCTTGACTGTTCATTGAGTCAAAAAGAGTGACTGTTGCTGTGTGCCTGGCTTCTACTTAGCTTGTAAATGTTTACAAATCAAAGGCTACGCAGGGGGTTCTTCACTGTAAGAGCAGTAAGGATGTGGAATTATCTTCCGCAAGCAGTCGTATCAGCAGGGACCATTGATAGTTTCAAAAAACTATTAGATGGGCACCTTAAAGACCACAACATACAGGGGTATACAATGTATGGTTAACAGCAAACACACACAGACATCATAGGTTGAACTGGATGGACTGATGTCTTTTTTCAACCTCACTAACTATGTAACTATGTAGCTATATTTGAGCTTCCAAAAGGCAGGAGGTAGGGATCTGATGTCACACAATGCACAGCATAGAGCAAGAAGCTAAGTATAATCTGAGACCAGAATGGAGGGAATAGACAGCCCCTCGCTACACTGTCTCATAGGTACATGCACAGCCGAAACTATCAATCACCTGCTGTGTGCTGAGGGAGCTGTCTTCTGAGATTGCTTGATTTCAAGATTAACTGTCAGAAATTACTAATGCAGATAGCTAAGGAAGGAGTACACACTATAGAAAGCATATAACACTATGGAAAGGATATGTAGCACCCTACAGGTAGGTGCTAGGTAAATGTATAGTGGGCCTTGTCTGCCTAACAGCAGGGCTTCCAGATGTGCCTGCTGGGGGGAGAAGTATCCCCACTGGCTCCTGTGAGAGGCTTCTCATAGGGCAGTGTGAGAAGCCCAATCAGGGGATAGATCCCACCTTGTAACTACCCCAGAAGGCAGATTAGGCTGCAAAGGATTCTGGGAGTGGGTATAAGTTTGGGGGGAAGTGCATGGCACGGTGTCTTTGGCGGGAGCAGAGTCCCAGGAAGGAGAGTGCGGCTGTCTCTCCTCCTGTCTGAGGAAGGTGGATGTCTCAGGGTGTCGCCTGAGTGTCCAGGGAGTGCTGAGTTGAGCTGAGGGGATCCGGTGTGCCGAGAGCCTGCGAAGAGAGAGAGGGGTCCAGTCCAAGGAAAGCCTACACAGGTCGTGAGTACTGTGGATTGCCCCTGGGGGTCTGCCTAAAGTTAGAAGGGACCACTCCTGAAGAGGTTCTGGGATCCAGTGTCAGCTAGCTGCAAAGGGGGTACCTAGGTTGAGAACCCTGAAGCTACAAAGGGGGTACATAGTCATTGGACTGAAGAGTTAAAGTCAAAGGGGGGCCCTGAATTGTATAGAGTGTGGCAGTTGCAAGTACAGCTATGCAGAGTTCTACTTCATACTACCTCAAGCTGGCCAAAGCGTGGGACAGTATTCAGTGATTTATACAGCACCACAGTGTCAGGAGTTCTACAGTTCTCAGTCCTGAGTCTTCTGGATTAAAAGTCGAGGGTTCAGCACTTCTGTGTTCTACAAAGTATTCTCATTGTTAGTGAGCACCGGCTGGCGGCAAGGAAGCGCCAACGGGCATTTTCAGGAGTAAAGTCCCATGTGTAATTAGTTCAAGCCTCAAGGAGTATCCCACTCATTCCCTTCTCCCATCCCCTTTAAATTAAATAAAAACCACAAACAAAGATGCCGGAGTTGTCGCTAATTCAGTTATCACACCCAGGGCCACAGCTCACATGGGCTGGAAAGACTACCGGTACTAATGGCAGACCCACATCAGGCCACAGACCTGAAAACCTTGCTACAGATATTCTGTTCATTTTCCATTTCAGGGATTTACAGCTACTTTAAGGCTGCATTAACACCTGAGCAGAGCGATTTTCAGGTGTTTTTGTTTGAGCATTTTTGCATGTGTATACGAATATTTTAGAAGTTTATGACAAGTTTTTTAAATGTATATTCAAGCTTCATGTGTTTTTGGTTTTAGCCAATGGAAAGCACTAGAGGAGTAGACTAGTTCTTACAGGCTAAACAAATGCCTGAAATGTGTCTGAAAAAGCGTCAAAACACCTTTGATTTAACTGTTTACAGGTATTTCCAAAAACGCCCCAAATCTCCATAAAGTCCATAAGGCTTTTGCATCAAACTTTGAGCTACAGGCATCTGATTCTGAACACTCATGTTTGAACAGCCACCACTGAAACACATGAGTAGGGTTGAGCGAACTCGGACTGTATTGTTTGGGATCGTACCGAACTTTTGGGTATTCGGTACCTGGACACGGACCTGAATATTTCACTGTATGTTCGGGATACTGTCCGTTGTTCGGTAATGTTATTTGATGTTTTGATGCGGTTTTAATGTTTTGGCACGGTTTTAATGGCTCGGTTTCAACAGGTGCTAGGCAGCCAATCAGCAAGCGTTTAAATAGTGTGCCCTTAGAAACCATCATAGCCATGCCTACTAATGGCATGGCTGTGATTGGCCAGTGCAGCATGTGACCCAGACTCTATATAAGCTCGAGTCACATATCGCTGCGCGTCACTCTGCTATAACTATACTAGGGAAAGGTTCCTGATGCCGCTGCTAAGGGAGAGATAGGGAGATTATTGTAGGGTCAGGCTGGAGATTGCGTTCAGGGAAAGAATAGGAAGAATCTTCTTTAATCAGACAGCGATCTACATTGATTTGATTGTGTGGGGGTGCAGTGCATGATCTTTTTGCCCTGAGGGAGAGATAGGAGATTATTGTAGGGGCAGGCTGGAGATTGCGTTCAGGGAAAGAATAGGAAAAATCTTCTTTAATCAGACAGCGATCTACATTGATTGTATTGTGTGGGGGTGCAGTACACAACCTTTATGCCCTGACCTGAGCCCAGTGAGGAGGAGGAGGGAGAAAAAAAAAACTTTTATCAGTCTGTTAGGTGGGCGGCGTGCAGTGTGTAGCGGCCATGTAATGCAAGCTCAGTGCATATGTGTCTGCTTAATCTGCATTTAAAAAAGAAAAAAACGTTTTTCCTTCATATTTTACTTTGACATACATTGTTTAGACACTTATTTTTTAACCACTTGCCTACAGTGCACTTTCACCCCCTTCCTGCCCAGACCGATTTTCAGCTTTCAGCGCTCTCACATTTTGACTGAGAATTACTCAGTCATGCAACACTGTACCCATACAAAAATTGTGTCCTTTTTTCACACAAATAGAGCTTTCTTTTGATGGTATTTGATCAATACTGGGTTTTTTATTTTTTGTGCTATAAATAAAAAAAGACTGAAAATATTGTGAAAAAACGCATTTTTCTTTGTTTCTGTCATAAAATTTTGCAAATTAGTAATTTTTCTTCACAAATTTTGGCCAAAATTTATACTGCTACTTATCTTTGGTAAAAATAACCCAAGTAAGTGTATATTATTTGGTCTTTGTGAAAGTTATAGAGTCCACAAGCTATGGTGCGAATCATTGAAAATTGATCACATTTGATCACACCTGATGTACTGAAGGCCTATCTCATTTCTTGAGACACTAAAAAGTCAGGAAAGTACAAATACCCCCCAAATGACCCCTTTTTGGAAAGTAGACATTCCAAGGTATTTAATAAGGGGCATGGTGAGTTTTTTGAAGTTGTCATTTTTTCCCACAATGCTTTGCAAAATGAAGATTTTTTTTTTTTTTTTTTTTTTTTTTACAAATTGCCGTATTAACAGGTTATTTCTCTCACACAGCACATGTATACTTGCAACTACACCCCAAAACACATTCTACTACTCCTCCTGAGTATGGCGATACCACATGTGTGAGACTTTTTCACAGCCTGGCCACATACAGAGGCCTAACATCCAAGTAGCCCCGTCCGGCATTCTAGCAGCACAAATTACACATATAATTTCCTGACAACCTATCGCACTTTTGAAGGCCCTGGAGCACCAGGACAATGGAAACCCCCATAAAATGACCCCATTTTAGAAAGCAAACAGCCCAACGTATAATTTTTGAGGCATAATGAGTCTTTTGAATATGTCATTTTTTTCCACAAGTTTTTGGAAAATGTGGAAAGAAAATGAAAACACATTTTTTTTACACAAAGCTGTCCATTTATGCAATATTTCTAACACATAGCATGTACATAGCAAAAATTGCACCCCAAAATACATTCTGCTATTCCTCCTGAGTATGGCGATACCACATGTGTAACACTTTTTCACAGCCTGTCCACATACATAGGCCTAACATCCAAGTAGCGCTTTACACAAAGTTGTCCATTTATCCACTTTAAGACTGGGCCTATTTTTGACACTTGGTGTTTACAAGCTAAAATAATTTTTTTTTGCTAGAAAACTACTTGGAACCCCCAAACATTATATATTTTTTTTTAGCAGAGACCCTAGAGAATAAAATGGAGATCGTTGCAATATTTTTTATCACACCATATTTGCGCAGCAGTCTTCCAAATGCATTTTTTTTTTTTAAAAATTCACTTTTTTGAACTAAAACATAAGAAAGCAGTAAATTTAGCACACTTTTTTTCCATAATGTGAAAGATAATGTTACGCCGAGTAATTAGATACCCAACATGTCATGCTTCAAAATTGCGCATGCTCACAGAATGGCGCCAAACATTGGTACTTAAAAATCCCCATAGGCAACAATTTAAAAATTTCTGCAGGTTACTAGCTTAGAGTTACAGAGGAGGTCTAGGGCTCAAATTATTGCTCTCGCTCTAACGATCGCGGCGATACCTCACATGTATGGTTTGAACACCGTTTACATATGTGGTAGGGACTTGCGTATGCGTTTGCTTCTGCGCGCGAGCTAACGGGGACAGGGCGCTTTAATTTTTTTTTTTTTTCCTATTTATTTTATTTATTATTTTTTTATTTTTACACAGTTTAAAAAAAAAATGTTTTGATCATTTTTATTCCTATTACAAGGAATGTAAACATCCCTTGTAATAGAAATAGGCATGACAGGTCCTCTTTATTGTGAGATCTGGGGTCAAAAAGACCTCACACCTCACAACTACACTAAAAAAGAAAAAAAAAAAAAAATTGTTGAAAGAGGAAAAAAAAAAAAGCAAAAAAAAAAAGCGGCCCTTTAAACCGGTTGCTAGGCAACGTCTTTTGACGTAGCTCCGGTCCTCCAAGACCATAGAGTTGAGTGAGGGCCATCTTGCCCTCACTCGACTTCCTGTCTCTGAGGATCCGGGACGGGATAGTTTTCCCCGCTGCCGGCGGGTCCGGTAAGCTGGGAAAACGTCTGGGACGCGGCAGGAGGGGGGGGGGCACCTTTTCCCCTGCAACGTAAGGGTAATTCCGCGGCGAATCCGCCACTGGGACCACCCTTATCTGAAAGCCGACCGCCCGCCGTTTCAAAAAATACTGGGGTTATGGGGGCTATCTGCTGCCATAACCCCAGTATTTAGCTTTTAATGGCCGACGCATATAGTCATTAGGCGGTCAGTAAGTGATTGCATGTATATGGCAAACAGGTGACGATGACTGATGGGGTGACAGGTGACGATGACTGATGGGGTGACAGGTGACAATGACTGATGGGGTGACAGGTGACAATGACTGATGGGGTGACAGGTGACGATGACTGATGGGGTGACAGGTGACGATGACTGATGGGGTGACAGGTGATGATGATTGATGAGGTGACAGGTGACGATGATTGATGAGGTGACAAGTGACGATGATTGATGGGGTGACAGATGACAATCACTGACGGGGTGACATGTGACGATGATTGATGGGGTGACAAGTGACGATCACTGATGGGGTGTCAAGTGACGATGATTGATAGAGTGACAGATGGCGGTGACTGATGGGGTGACAGGTGACGATGACTGATGGGGTGACAGGTGACGGTGATTGATGGGGTGACAGGTGACGGGCGATGGTCACTGATGGGTGACAGGTGACGGTGCACGGCGGTACTGATGGCAGTCTCTGGTGACCGGTGAACTTTAGGCTATGTTCACATGTGAGCGTAGCGATCATGGGCAGAATCACTGCGATTCTGCCCGTGATCCAGAAATCATTGCAAATTGCGGGACGCCTGTGCGTTGCCTGTGATTTGCAATAGCACCCCAAACGCTGTGCGATGTTGCAGCGATTTCCGCCTGCCGAATCGAGGTAACATCACGCAAACAACGCATGACGCCCCAAAGAAACTCTTGTACCTTTTTTGGGCGTCATGTGATGTTTGCGCGATGTTACCGTGAACACAGTGCCACCGACATGACCGCGCTGCGCGCTCCCGATCGCGCATGCGCGGTCATCTCCCGGGCGCCTCCATTGTGATCGGCTGTGTCATTGGAACACAGCCGATCACGTGGGAAACAGCCATGCCTACTGGCTGTTTCCCCCCTGCCGGTGACCGGCTGTGTCCCGTGGACACGCCGACACCGGCAGTGCACGGCGGCGCGCCCGCGATCGCGCGCCTGCCCTGCTTGAATGGGCGGACGTCATATGACGGCCGCCCCCAGGATAATAGCCGCACCGTCCCGCCGTCATATGACGGCGGGCGGGCGGTAAGTGGTTAATCTGCTCTTCAAAAAGCACCAATGTAAGGGGAAAATAATAATTTTTCGGCATTTAGGGAAAAAAAATATTTTTCAGTTTTTCATTCAAATGTTTTTTTTTATTCAATAGCGGAATAGAACAACAACAGTATCCAACCTGTTAGGCGTGCGGTGTGTAACGGCCATGCCATGCAAGCTCAGTGCATATGTGTCTGCTTATTCTACATTTAAAAAAGAAAAAAACATTTTTCCTTCATATTTTACTTTGACATACATTGTTTAGACACTGCTTTTGTAATCTGCTCTTCAAAAAGTACCAATGTAAGGGAAAAATAATTATTTTTCAGTATTTAGGGAAAAAAAAAATTGTTTTCAGTTTTTCATTCATACTTTACTGTGACACTGTCATACAGCATTTAGACGCTGCTGTTCAAATGTGCTCTTCAAAAATCACGACTTAAAGGAAAAAATAGAAATACAGGCTTCTAGTTGCTCAGCTGTCTTAGGTCTTCTTTGTCGCATCTTCCTTTTTATGATGCGCCACATGTTTTCTATGGGTCTGGACTGCAGGCTGGCCATTTCAGTACCCGGATCCTTCTTCTACGCAGCCATGATGTTGTAATTGATTTAGTATGTGGTCTGGCATTGTCATATTGGAAAATGCAAGTTCTTCCCTGAAAGAGACGACGTCTGGATGGGAGTATATGTTGTTCTAGAACTTGGATATACCTTTCAGCATTGATGGTGCCTTTCCAGATGTGTAAGCTGCCCATGCCACATGCACTCATGCAACCCCATACCATCAGAGATGCAGGCTTCTGAACTGAGCGCTGATAACAACTTGGGTGGTCCTTGTCCTCTTTAGTCCGGATGACATGGCATTCCAGTTTTCCAAAAAGAACTTCAAAGTTTGATTTGTCTGACCACAGAACAGTTTTTCACTTTGCCACAGTCCATTTTAAATGAGCCTTGGCCCAGAGAAAAAGCCTGCGCTTCTGGATCATGTTTACTGTAGATATGGCTTCGTTTTTGGCCTATAGAGTTTTAGCCGGCAACGGTGAATGGCCCGGGGGATTGTGTTCACCGACAATGTTTTCTTTTTTTGAAACCAGTGAGTTTATTGAACAAAAAAACAGGATAAACATTGGTTTACAGAAATGAGTGCAGCAAACACAAAATATGTCAACTAGGTCCATGCATGCAAACAAAATCAAAGCTATTTGTGCCATCAATACATAGTAAATTACATTTCAGGTACACATCACAGAAGGGAGGTGCTGTCACCCAAGGGGGCTCTAGCCACTGACATGAGGTGCCTTAACGCTCAGTGTCTGGGCTTTGGACCCATCTATCCCAGATCTTGGTAAATTTCGCCGGATTACTCCTGTTCTTGTACATAACTTTATGGTACGGTATAACAGTATTGACTTCGGCCTTCCACACCCCGAACGTAGGCGGAGAATCCAGCATCCACTTTCTGGCAATAAGCTTCCTAGCGATAAACAGAGTGGTCTGTAGGAAAGTACGGTGGCTTCTGTCCATGTCTTCGTCTGGGTGTATGCCTAGTAGGCATTGCCTGGGGACCAGTTGTACCGGGGAGCTCATTTTGTCATGGAGGAACGTGACAATCTGCTTCCAGTACCCCTGGAGCTGGGGACAGCTCCAGAGGAGGTGGAAAAAGGTCCCCACAGCCGTCCCGCACATTGGGCAGTTAGGTGACAACTCTGGTCTATATCTCTGAAGGCCAGAAGGAGTCAGGTAAGCTCGATGGAGGAGGAACAACTGGGTGAGCCTATCAGACAGTCTGGGGGACACCGCTTTGCACGTCCCCAGAGCATCATCCCATTCGTCATCCTCCAAAGTGCCCACGTCTGCCTCCCAGGGGGTTTTAGCAGCATAAGCAATGGCTGTGGAGCTGGGGGTGTGTAGTTCTGCGTAGAGAATAGAGATCAGGTGTTGGGGATCGGTACTCTTGAGGAAATCAATCATGGAGGGGGTCTCTAGGGGGGAGGAGGGGTCGGAAACTGTGCCCTAAATGCGTGCCTGATCTGGTAGTAGCGGAAAAGCATGGAGGCCGGGAGATAATTGGTGGAGCTCAATTCCCTGAATGAGCATATGGTTTCCCCTCGGAGTAAGTGTGAGAGGAGATATATTCCCTTTCCACACCAGAGCTCAGAGTCCGGCATGGACCTGAACTCTGCCAGGTTCCCATTATGCCACAAGGGGGTATACGTGTGTAGAGCCGGGTACTGCAGTTTTGTCATGACAACCTCCCAGACCCTACTGTAGTGGTATAGCATAGAGCCGGTTTCGCCCGCAATCTCAGAGCCCCGTACCCCTCGGAACACCGCAGATAGGGGGTCGTCTGTCAATTGGGACCACCTGGGGCACATAAGTTGGAGGAAGCGGGTCTTATCGGATTTATCTATATGAAATAGGTGGGAGAGCTGGGCGGCTAGGTAATAGAGATTAAAATCAGGCAAGGCCACACAGGGGTTTTTAAGTTTACGCCAAGAAAGCTTGTGCCTATTCTGACCCCACACAAAGGCTTTAAGGAGGGATTCCATCTGTTTGAAAAACTTTAGGGGCAGGTACACCGGGGAGTGCCACAGAACATAGAGTATTTTTGGGAGCAGAACCATTTTTATGAGATTTACCCTTCCCATAACGCCCAAGGGTAGCTTCGCCCAAACTTGGGTTTTGGTCTTGATTAGGTCGTACAGTGGTTGGATATTGTCCTGAATATAATCACGGGGATTAGACGTGACCAAGACCTCAAGATACTTAATCTTCGACACCCGCTGTAATGGCAAGGGCGAGGGCAGTCAGGGCGGGGGGGGGGTGCGATCCAGGGGTAGTATTTGTGACTTGTCCCAATTCATTTGCAAGCCGGAGAACTTGCCAAAGCGTTCTATCAGGGACAGGGCCGTTGCAAGGGACGCGTCTGAGTCCGCAAGGTATAATAACGTGTCGTCCGCGTATATGCTAAGTGTCTCAGTCAGGGGTCCCACCCGCAGCCCCTCTATACCAGGGTGGTTCCGGATGGCAATGGCCAGCGGCTCAGCCGCCAGGGCGTAAAGTTGGGGAGAGAGCGGGCATCCCTGCCTCGTCCCCCTGGATAGCGGGAATGGTTCGGAAGTCCTGCCATTCGCCAGAATTTTGGCAACCGGGGCACTGTACATCAGGCGAACCCATTTAATAAACCGCGGGCCGAACCCAAACCTTTCTAGGCATGCCCAGAGGAAGCTCCACTCCACAGAATCAAAAGCTTTGGCCGTGTCCAGTGTCACCACCACCCCATGTCCCGAGCTCTCATGCCGTGCCTGTATATTCACGAATAGTCTACGGAGGTTGAAGGACGTGCTCTTGCCGGGCATAAAGCCAGTCTGGTCTTCGTGAATCAGGGACAGGATAACCCTGTTCAGTCGGATAGACAGGATTTTTGCGAGTATTTTGATGTCCACCTGTAGGAGCGAAATCGGGCGATAAGACCCCGGAAACCGGGGGTCTTTGCCCGGCTTAGGGATCAGCACAATAAGCGCCTCTTTCATGGACGTGGGCAGCCTATTCTCTTTAAAAACGGCATTGAACAACGTCAATAGCTGTGGCAAGAGAAGCTCGGAAAAATGGGCGTAGAACTCGATGGGCAGGCCATCCGTGCCCGGGGACTTGGACCTGGGGAACCTGGACACGGCCTCCGCAATCTCATCCCCCGTTATTGGAGCCTCCAGCCCAGTCATCTGCTCCTCCGTTAGTCTAGGGAATTTCACACCGTCAAGTAGCAGCTGCATGTCGGTAAGGTCACTAGAGGCCCTAGTCGTGTAAAGGTCAGCGAAGAAGGAGCGGAATCTGTCCGCCACCACTATAGGGTCAGTGACAAGGTCACCTGCGTCATTCTGCAGTGAAATAACTACTGGGGGCCTGTCCTCGCAATGTACTAGGTAGGCTAACAGTCTCCTGGCTCTCTCCCCGTATTCAAAAATCTTCTGGCGCTGGAAAAAAAGTTTATTATTGGCCTGCTCAAACTCTATTTGGGTGACCACCCCTCTCAACGTTCGCAGGCGGGAAGCACTAGTCGCGGAGGGGTCTGCTATGTGAAATCAGGGTGGCTCGGGCGTGGAGCTTAAAGGCCTCCCACACCGCGAGGGGAGAGGCAGTGCACGCATTCTCACTAAAGTATTGTTCCCACTTAGTGTCAAGCGAGGACTCTTCTGGCAGCAAAGACAACCAAATCGGCTGTAAACGCCAGGTCGAGGTCGATCTGGCGTGTGGCAGTCCGATCGAGACCCAATAGGGACTGTGATCTGACAAAGTCCTGGGGAGGAATCCCGCCGACACCAGTCTGGGAAGCAGGGTCTTTGAGATCAGTATTAGGTCTATACGAGACATTGTATGATGGGTAGCAGAGAAACAAGAAAATTCCTGGCGTAGGGGAAACCTGGCCCTCCACGTGTCCACCAGACCCGCACTCTCAGTCAGACGAGCGAATCTAGTGGAGGTAGGGGACCCACCCGCAGGAGGACTCGACTGCAGCCTGTCTAGGCTCGGGTTCATCACCGTATTGAAGTCCCCGAGCCAGACCGCAGGTGATCCCGGGTATTGAGCTTAAAGGCCTCCCACACCGCGAGGGGAGAGGCAGTGCACGCATTAACCTTATCTCTCAGGCCCCTGACGTTCCAGGTCAACAATTTAATGGCAGCCATAGGGTGATATGCTGTGAAGTTTCCTGAGCGTGTACTGGGATCTCGGGTAAGACCCTGTCCCGTGGCAACCCGGGGCGCGAGCACGGTAGCAGGAGCATCCTCAAGGGGGAGTCGCGCCATGCAGCACCCGGGTCTCCACTGAGGGTACTGGAATATGAAGACACATTAAGTGAATAATAAGCATGCACAGTCCAATAAACTATAGCAGTAAAAAGTAAAGCAAAAAATTTCAACGACACATAAGGAGCAAAGGGGGGGACTGGCAACACAGGGGCCGCGCACCTTGCCCCAGCAGGTGCCGGGGCGAAACAATGCTGGTCAGCATGCCGCAGACCGCCCTCGGGGCACGAGGCATGGTAGTACGTAGCTGGGCTTCCATGCCCCGTCAACTGCTTCAGGAAACTGGCCCTCACCGCCAAGTGAAGCGAAATTCCGCAGTTCAGCTGTGAGCGATCAGTGGAGGCAAACGAGGCTGTCATTGCACAAGCGGAGTAGAGATACCGGTCATGAGTTAAATGTAGGGGGGAATAGCAGCGGTCCGGGCCGGGATCACAAGTACTATAGATGAGTGGCCGGTGGAACGTTCAGAAAAAAGAAAGCAGCCATCTCTTATGGACAATTAGTCCCCGGGTCAGGCGCGGGTCTCGAGGTGTTCCAACCACGCAATGGCCGCTTTCGGGTCCTCAAAAAAGTGCACCCGATCCTCGCCCTCAACTCGAAGCCGGGCTGGGTACAACATCGCATATTTGTAGTTCTTAATCCTGAGTCTGCGTTTAGCCTCCATAAAGTTCTTCCTCTTTCTCTGCTCTTCAGCCGAGTAGTCCGGGAATATTGCCACCCTGCCGTTGCCAATAGGAATGTTCCCCTTCTCTCTTGCCAGGCGGAGTATCGTATCGCGGTCTCTATAGTTTAAAAATTTGGCAATAAACGTGCGGGGGGGTGCTCCTTGGGGTGGCGGACGGCCCGACAAGCGGTGGGCCCGTTCGACCACGAACGTGGGGGACAACGATTCCCGGCCATACGTCTGGATCAGGAGATTTTCCAAATAGGTGGAGGGGTCCCTGCCTTCCGAGCCCTCAGGGAGACCTATGAATCTCAGGTGCATCGTCTGAGGCGGTTCTCCATATCGTCCTGTTTAGTGAGGATCTGAGAAACCTGGTCTTGTAAGCGGGCAGTGGTGTGCTGCAGCGGGGGAAGGGAATCCTCCAACCCCCCTGTTTCATGTCTTGGCGGATGAGAGAGATGTCCACCTTGACTTCGTCAATTTTGGATGTCAGGGTGGCCTGGCAGGCAGAAATCGCCTCGAGTACAGCCGCAGTGTCCGCTCCTCCCGCTGATCCCGTGGTCGCGTCCGCCGCCATCTTGGATCTGAGCCGCTCCAGTCTGTCTGCGGAATTTGTCCAATTTGGCCGCTGTTTCTGTAGGTTTTTTCGGCGGCGACATGACCTGCAGGGGGCCGGGCATGTACCGGAGAGAGCGGCGGCTCGTGGCGGGCTGTGAGGGTGAAGGATCGGTGAGAAAGGATGGTCGGTTGACGGAGCTCCAGCTACTCACGTCTTACCGCATGCTGCGCCAGGCCACGCCCCCACCGACAATGTTTTCTAGAAGTATTCCTGAGCCCATGTTGTGATTTCCATTACAGTAGCATTCCTGTATGTGATGCAGTGCCGTCTAAGGGCCCGAAGATCATGGGCATCCAGTATGGTTTTCCGGCCTTGACCCTTACGCACAGAGATTGTTCCAGATTCTCTGAATCTTTGGATGATATTATGCACTGTAGATGATGATAACTTCAAACTCTTTGCAATTTTTCTCTGGGAAACTCCTTTCTGATATTGCTCCACTATTTTTCGCCGCAGCATTGGGGGAATTAGTGATCCTCTGCCCATCTTGACTTCTGAGAGACACTGCCACTCTGAGAGGCTCTTTTTATACCCAATCATGTTGCCAATTGACCTAATAAGTAGGGATGATCGAACTTTTCAAAAGTTTGGTTCGGCCAGAACATCCGAACTTCCCGAAAGTTCGGCCCGGATTTCAGAACCCCATTGAAATCAATGGGACCCGAACTTCGGTAATCAAAAAACACCATTTTGAAGCGCTAAAACCCAATAAATGCCCCTAAAAAGTGCCTAGGGTTCTGGGTCATACCCCAGGGACTATTCATCACACAAAAAAAAGTTCTTAAAAATTTTCATTTTTGATAGAGAGCCAATTATTGAAAAAATTAAAAAAAAAAAAAAAAAGGCTTTGGATTTAGTATATGGGGGGTCTAAAAAGTGTACCTGTGAAGTTTCAGCTCTGTAGCATGTCCAGAACCATAAAAAAAAGATTGTTTGTATTAGGTCACTTATAGAACAGGATAGTGGCTTCTCTATTTTCACACCTTGCCGGTTTAGTAGCAAGCGTTTTTTTGGGCATTTTTTGGGGTCTTTTGAGGCAGGCAAAACATCTGAACTTGTGTATACGGGTATATATAGACACATACTTATATGTATATATACACCTAGACATATATAGGTGTGATAGTAGCAGAAATATATGCTTGCGCTAATGAAATCATTTACACTAATATGGCTCCGCTCCTATAACACCTATATATGTGTAAGTGTAAAATACATATAAGTATGTATGTATATATACCACTATACACAAGTTCAGATGTTTTGCCTGCCTCCAAAGAAACCAAAAAAATGCCCAAAAAAACGCTAGCGCCAAAAAAAAAACACCCAGATGTGTTGTTGCAGGCATTTTTTTGGGGTTTTTGGAGGCAGGTAAAACATCTGAACTTGTGTATAGTGGTATATATACACACATACTTATATGTATTTTACACTTACACATATATAGGTGTTATAGGAGCGGAGCCATATTAGTGTAAATGATTTCATTAGCGCAAGCATATATTTCTGCTACTATCACACCTATATATTTCTAGGTGTATATATACATATAAGTATGTGTGTGTATATATACCCATATACACAAGTTCAGATGTTTTGCCTGCCTCCAAAAACCCCCAAAAAATGCCTGCAACAACACACCTGGGCGTTTTTTTTTTTGGCGCTAGCGTTTTTTTGGGCATTTTTTTGGGTTCTTTGGAGGCAGGCAAAACATTTGAACTTCTGTATACGGGTATATATACACACATACTTATATGTATATATACACCTAGACATATATAGGTGTGATAGTAGCAGAAATATATGCTTGCGCTAATGAAATCATTTACACTAATATGGCTCCGCTCCTATAACACCTATATATGTGTAAGTGTAAAATACATATAAGTATGTGTGTATATCTACCACTATACACAAGTTCAGATGTTTTGCCTGCCTCCAAAAACCCCCAAAAAATGCCTGCAACAACACACCTGGGCGTTTTTTTTTTTTTTTGACGCTAGTGTTTTTTTAGGCATTTTTTCGGGTTCTTTGGAGGCAGGCAAAACATCTGAACTTCTGTATAGGGGTACATATATACACACACACTTATATGTATTTTACACATACACATATATAGGTGTGATAGGAGCGTAACTATATTGGTGTTAATTATTTCATTAGCGCAAGTAGTGTTTTCTCCTCCTTTCACACCTATATATGTGCAGGTGTATATATACATACATGGGTGTGTATATATACCCCCTATACACATGTTCAGATGTCATGCCTGACTCCAAACATGTGCTCAAAAAATCCCTATAGACGCCTGCAGCCAAAAAGCAAGCTGACAGGGGAGAAGCCATATTACTGCACCGAATGTGACTTCAGAGAAACTTGCTTTTCTCTATAGCGGTCACCCTGATATGGAAGGGTTTGGTCACCCTGCCATAGCAGTCAGTGTCAGTTCACCCTACACTACATTACGGTCACCCTGACACTTCACACTTTCCGTACAGAAACTAAATTTTTGCATCTAACTAAAGTGTAAAAGAGCACCCTAACTACACTAGATATTCCTTTCCTCACACTAATAAATGCTAAATGACACTTTTAAAGTAAAATTAACAGAACTGCTTCCACTCTCTTCCATGTCCCTGTATTACAATGCTAGGAATTTGGCGGGGGCTATCTTATATACTGGGGGGCGTATTCACTAATGATTGGCCTAGGGACCCCCTAGTCACTCCAATCACATTCCTAGCATTCTCCTGCCCCCTCAATTGGCTTTTGCTAATGGTTCTGGTCCAATCATGGGCTTTTAAAGCCCATTTCCTGTCCTATTGCATTTTGGTCGGTTCTGGTTGTCGAATTCCGAACTTTTTCAGCAAAAAGTTCTAAATTTGGCCCGAGCCTCGAACAGTCAATGTTCGGGTCGAACCGATGGTCGACCCGAACCGTTCGATCATTCCTACTAATAAGTTGAAATTGGTCCTCCAGCTGTTCCTTATATGTACTTTTAACTTTTCCGGCCTCTTATTGCTACCTGTCCCAACTTTTTTGGAATGTGTAGCTCTCATGAAATCCAAAATGAGCCAATATTTGGCTTGACATTTCAAAATATCTCACTTTCTACATTTGATATGTTATCTATATTATATTGTGAATACAATATAAGTTTATGAGATTTGTAAATTAGTCCATTCCTTTTTTACTCACAATTTGTACAGTGTCCCAACTTTTTTAGAATTGGGTTTGTAAATGGGCCCTTAATTACTTTTTTTGGTTTTTGATTTTTTTTTTTTAAGTGGCTTTTCATGATAGGAGAGGGGACCTGCACTGATTAAGCAGACCCTGCATTTTTACTGTTTTTGTGTCCTTTTTTTAAGATAACTAAAGGATAAGTGCACTTATCCTTTTGTGTCTAACTGAATCCACCCTTTCTCTCTACCAATGCATACTTAGCCTGGCCAAAAATGAATCATTTTATTTCAATCAGCTAACTGGCCATAAAATGGATTCCCCATCCAAACAAGGTGGATGGAAGAATCCTCTCAACTGTGCTATCCCTGATTGGCTGCAGCTGCAATCGTCCCTGCTGAACCGGCTGAATTTTGATCCGTCTTTGGCCAGCTTACCTGCCCCGATTGTTTAGAAACAGCGGCCCAGTGACAGCCCAACTGGGATATAAACAAACCCCCAGATGCTGCCCCAGTATGCATCAAAACTGATAAGTGTACTTTGTCGTATAGTACGCTTATCCTTTATCATTGGAATTATATGTATGTAATTATGAACTTTAATTATGACAAGATGAAAATGTGAATTAGTTGCATTTAGTATGTTGTAATTTCCGCAGCTCTTCATTCTAAAACAATCTTTTTTTATTTTGTAGGATTGGGGCTCTTCTTGAAATTACAATATTTTTAGCTGCTCTTCAGCATAGGTCTAATGATCATTGAGGCATCAGAAAAAATTATCTGCAGAAGATGAGAATTCTTTTATAATGAGCAAGGAAGGGCACCACTAATGAATAACAGCATTCCTAATTAGACTACAAATCTAGATGTTATCTTTGTCATTTTCATTACTGAAACATTATCTTGAATAGTTCTGACTGTGCCTGCTACTGAGTCATTTGTATAAGATGGGTCTAAAATACCAATTATAATGCCAGCAAATGCCAGGAAAGTTTAAGCCTAGGAAATTTTAGGAACAAATGATCCTGCAAAGAACATTTTTATAGGGTACTAAGGCGTAACGGCCAAGGTGACCTTGTTCACAGTGCTACCTGTCATCAAGGCTGTATGAACCATCTAGGCAGTCACGGGCCAATGTCTAGGGAAGCATCAAAATGTACAAATTGTGCTAGCTTTTTCTTTATTATCCCTCCCCTGTCTACCTCTGGACTTCATTCAGCAATAGACCTGTAAGGGGAAGGGGGTGCAGGGGATGTGGAGTGTCGGTATGATCCTGGAAACCTGGAGCCACTCTGTGCTTTCTATTTGTTGTTGGGTTGTGCAGTTAAAAAGTGTCTATACACATAAAGTCCCTACGCTTTCTCCACTTGCACAATTTATCATTATATTTTAAATAAATAATCACATGACACATGAGGCAGAACTTGTACTAGGGTGTCATCATTCAGATTTGATTAGGTCAGCATGATTTCTAAACACAGCCCTGCCTAGTTCTGTACATTGTTTGCTGTGCATGTAGAGTTTAAGTAGTTTAATAGCTACAAAATAAAGCAGACCTTTACCTTCCCCACCCACTTTTCACAATTACCCCCCTCTTCTCTCAAAGTCGTACATTTTTTTTTATATATATTTTTTTTTATCCTTTTTGGGGTAATCCTCCCTGCACTTTTGGGATTTTCACCAGGTAAGAATGATGTACTCCTCATCAGGAGGCCAACTGTCTCTTTTTGTTTCTTGCAGCTGGACCCCACCAGTGGCGCACCACAGTACATGCACACTAGGAATCGACCGATATCGTTTTTTCATTGCTAATACTGATATTTTGGTCATCGCATATCGATATTAGCCGATATGGGCCGATATTTTCATACATTTAAAAATGTTTTTTTTTTTTTTTACTTGACAGGTACTCTTGTGGAGGGATCTGGGAGTCTAAAAGACACCAAACCCCTCCTCTGCACTTAAAAGCATTCAAAATGCCAAGTTTAGCTGTTTTGAATGCTGTCATTTTTTTTAATCTGGAGCCAGTACCTGGAAGTGATGTCATGAAATCACTTCGGGGTTTTTGCATGGAGACTGGATCAGAGCAGAATGAGTCTTTGATCGGGTTTTCGGCGGCCATGCAGGCTGGTTGCCAGGGTCTCCCGGTGGGACGGGAGACCCGGGCGAGCCGCGGAAGGCGGCGGGAGGGGGGGATGCCCCTCCTGCTCCTTGTAATGACAGCCGAGCAGTTTCTCAGCCGCATCAGTTGTCATTACAAGACAGCCGACTCTCGGCTATGGACGCCGGTACCGGGGTGAAGCCTCTAGCTGCAGGCATCACTCCCATACATGCACTTTCCGAAATATTGGTAATATCGGCCACCTTGGTATATATATATATATATATATATATATACCAATATATATATATTCATATATATATATATATATATATATATATATACTGTATATAGTTGCAAGAAAAAATATGTGAACCCTTTAGAATGATATGGATTTCTGCACAAATTGGTCATAAAATGTGATCTGATCATCATCTAAGTCACAACAATAGATAATCACAGTCTGCTTAAACTGATAACACACAAAGAATGAAATATTGCCATGTTTTTATTGAACATACCATGTAAACATTCACAGTGCAGGTGGAAAGTATGTGAACCCCTAGACTAATGACATCTCCAAGAGCTAATTGGAGTGAGATGTCAGCAAACTGGAGTCCAATCAATGAGATGAGATTGGAAGTGTTGGTTACAGCTGCCCTGCCCTATAAAAAACACACACCTGTTCTGGGTTTGTTTTTCACAAGAAGCATTGCCTGATGTGAATGATGCCTCGCACAAAAGAGCTCTCAGAAGACCTACGATTAAAAATTGTTGACTTGCATAAAGCTGGAAAGGGTTATAAAAGTATCTCCAAAAGCCTTGCTGTTCATCAGTCCACGGTAAGACAAATTATCTATAAATGGAGAAAGTTCAGCACTGCTGCTACTTTCCCTAGGAGTGGCTGTTCTGTAAAGATGACTGCATGAGCAGAGCGCAGACTGCCCAATGAGGTGAAGAAGAATCCTAGAGTGTCAGCTAAAGACTTACAAAAGTCACTGGCAAATGCTAACATCCCTGTTAGCGAATCTGCAATACGTAAAACACTAAACAAGAATGGATTTCATGGGAGGATACCACAGAGGAAGCCCCTGCTGTCCAAACAAAACATTGCTGCATGTTTACAGTTTGCACAAGAGCACCTGGATGTTCCACAGCAGTACTGGCAAAATATTCTGTGGAGAGATGAAACCAAAGTTGAGTTGTTTGGAAGAAACACACAACACTATGTGTGGAGAAAAAGAGGCACAGCACACCAACATCAAAACCTCATCACAACTGTGAAGTATGGTGGTGGGGGCATCATGGTTTGGAGCTCCTTTGCTGCGTCAGGGCCTGAACGGATTGCTATCATCGAAGGAAAAATGAATTCCCAAGTTTATCAAGACATTTTGCAGGAGAACTTAAAGTCCATCTGTCTATCAGCTGAAGCTCAACAGAAGATGGGTGTTGCAACAGGACAATGACCCAAAGCATAGAAGTAAATCAACAACAGAATGGCTTAAACAGAAGAAAATACTCCTTCTGAAGTAGCCCAGTCAGAGTCCTGACCTCAACCCAATTGAGATGCTGTGGCATGACCTCAATAAAGCAATTCACACCAGACATCCCAAGAATATCGCTGAACTGAAACAGTTCTTTAAAGAGGAATGGTCAAGAATTACTCTTGACCATTGTGCACGTCTGATCTGCAACTAGAGGAAATGTTTGGTTGAAGTTATTGGTGCCAAAAGAGGGTTCAACTAGTTATTAAATCCAAGGGTTCACATACTTTTTCCACCTGCACTGTGAATGTTTACATGGTGTGTTCAATAAAAACATGGCAACATTTCATTCTATGTGTGTTATTAGTTTAAGCAGACTGTGATTGTCTATAGTTGTGACTTATGCCCCATACACACGTGCAGATTATCTGCAGACTTTTGTCTGCAGACTTGCCTTTTCTATGTAGTGCAAGGGCCTGCCGGATTGCATACAAATTGAAAGTGTTTAGGTTTGACCTCATATTATATGGTTTTGGTAAGTCTGCAGACAAAAGTCTGCAGATAATCTGCACGTGTGTATGGGGCATTAGATGATGATCAGATCACATTTTATGACCAATTTGTGCAGAAATCCATATCATTCCAAAGGGTTCACATACTTTTTCTTGCAACTTTGTATATATATTTATCGGGGAAAGTGCATATCGGCCCTCGATATATCGACTTTGCCAATAATCGTCTATCCCTAATGCACACCACCAGGGGCCAGCTGCAGGAACCTGGATGAGACAGCCAGTTCCCAGTGATGTCCAAGAAGAAGATAATGGCAGTGTGGAAAGGGGTGTGCGCAAAAAGTTGCTGGGTTGCCCATACACAATTCATTGGGACATATAAAATATATATATATATACTTTATATGTGTATATATATATATATATATGGTCGGCTGTCTTGTAATGATAACCGATGCAGCTGAGAAGCATGTGCGAATATTCACCAATTACAGGCACAAGTGTGCATGTGGAGCTGGGAGGGGGCGTGCCATGATGTGATTGATGTGCATGTGGACGCGGTCATGCACGTAGCACACTGCACAAGCGCACTAACAAGCGCAAATAGCATGACTTTTAAGGCAGTTTTCCCAGCACGCAAGCTTCTGTCAGAGGCTGGAGGGGATGCAGAGCAGCAGCAGCTGGGTGCGTGAGTCAATGTGGGTGCATGTTTACAGGCACAGACAGGTTCTGTTACTTTGGGGAAAACCGGTGCTGTGTGTGATAAGCTGTATAGCTTTGTACAAGTCTTGAGTACACTAAAGTTAGAACCTCAAGTTTTCTTGCCTAGAGCAATGTGGGGGCACAGTTGGAAGGGGCACTATGGTGCCACCATCAGGATTAGAAGATCCTAGCTGTGCGTCCTCTGTGTTTACCTCCCCTGAAGGGCCAGAGGCATCTAGCCAATCTGAGCCATTACGGTTGTCAGGCATAGTAGCTGCATCCAGTGCTTCTGTCTCAGCCTACGTCACTAAGGATGATTTGGCATCGGCATAAGCTGGCTTTAAGGATAAAATTGCTGGCATGATTGCAGGATCGCAAGGAGCGGGGAAACGTGATGGATCCCCTTCACCTGAGCCCCCCCCTCCCCTGTTTTAGTTCAGGATTGGGCAGAGGATGTGGAAGAAGTAGCTGTAAATGACCCTGTCAAGGTCAAGACGAGGTTTCCACTTCTGGGGCGTCAGGATCTGAGGAGTCATTCTCGGTCTCTGAATCCCAGAGATTGTTAATTCAGTCTCTCACTGAAATGGTCCAGGTCTGGATTTAAATTGCTTCCCTTAGAGATGTCTGAAGTCTCTTTTTCCTCTTTAGGCTCATTGCCCCCTTTTTAAAGTCCTCAGGCTTTTCCCTTACATCCACTCTCGGAGCAGATAATGTTTGCTGATTGGGATCATCCAGGATTTTTGTTCCTCCCAAAAGGTTTTCTTTGTTGTTTCCTATGGGGGAAAAGTTCATAGGAAAATGGAGTATACCTACTGTACTGTGGGTTCTGCCCTTTCTTCTGTTAACAAAAGCTTAACTTGTCCTGTGGATAATGCCCAGGTTTTTAAAGATCCAGCTTATAAGAAGTTGCAATCTTTGCTAAAAGCTTCCTTTTCTGTTGCAGGGCTGCAATACAACCGTCAGTGGCAGATATAGGAGTTTGTCAGTCTGTCAGGGAAGAAGTCCCAGAGGTACTGGAAGAAATGCCAATGCCCAATATGGTCGCACTGATCCGCGCCTGCGTATTAGCCAAAGGCGCGCATTGGAGCATTGGCGTACGTGACAGCACATTGGCGTATGCAAAACGTACTAATTGCCAGTGTTCACTGGCCTATACAAAGACATCAGCTGGATTATCTTCAGCTTCTATCCTGTGTTCCGGTGCCTTGTGCCTTTGTTTTGATTACCAGTTACCGACCTGGCTTACCCCTGACCTGCTCTGGCTTATCTCCTGGCTCTATACTGGGCTTGCTTCTCAGACCTGCTCCTGTCTATTCCAGATTGATATCCTCTGTTTGACCCCGGCTTGATCTTGACTACTCTACTTGTCTCTGCTCTGGTCTGACCTGCTGTATTTGACCCTTGGCCTGGCTTCTACCTTGCTCCCGCCTATTCTACTGTCAAGATCCGCCAGCACCTTCAGAGAACCTTTGGCTGTTACCAACTTCTCAACCCGTGGGTGTCCTCGCATCTGGTCTTTTCAGACAGCTTCACCGGCAGGCAACCCATGCATTTTGGGGCACAGCACCCTCTGTCACCACCAACAGGGGTGCTCTGCACTTAGCTGCAAGGGGAGCCCTCTCGTCACTTCAGCCTCCAATCAGGTACCTGACAAAGTCTTTAAAGGCCATTATAAACGAGTTTCCAGGAAGGTTCCTTCTCAGGTAGAGTCCGTGGAAGACTTGGCAGATCTACCTCGAACTTTGTGTTTTGCAGTAGATGCTCTTAAAGACTCCATACAGCAAATGTCACAGTTTGCTCTTTTGTCAGTTAATATGCGCAGAATCCTGTGGCTAAAAAGCTGGTCTGCGAAATAACCCTGTAAAAAAGTTGCTGGTTGGCTTTCCTTTTAATGGGGAATGCCTATTTAGTGATGATCTGGATAAATATATCCAAAATATTTTAATGGGAAAGAGTGCATTGCTACCAGTTAAAAGGAAAAGCAAACCTTCTTTTAAGGTTTCAAACACTCAGACTCCCAGTACTTCTTATCCCAGGAAGTTGCGATGGCCACAGCCGTATGGATCTAGAACCAAGGCTTCAGGTCAAAGGCAGAAGAAACCCTGGCCCCAGAGACCTACCAAGTCTAGCTCGAAATCTGTCTTGTCTTGTCTCCCACACCCGGTTGGGGGAAGGCTGCTATGGTTCTTGGAGGTCTGGGTAGAAATAATTCAGGACAACTGGGTTATTTCCACTATCTCGCAGGGGTACAAACTCGAATTTCTGGTGTTTCCTCGTTTTGTAAACATACTAAAAAGAAGATCTCTCTTTCTGGCTCTGGACCATTTAAGGTCTCAGAGAGTGATTACAGAAGTTCTTGAGAACGTAAGATTTAGGGGTTTTTACTCAAACCATTTCATAGTCCCCAAGCCAAATGGAGACGTGAGACCTATTCTGGATCTCAAAGCTCTGAACCATTTTCTAATCATTCACACATTCCGAATGGAGTCAATTCACTCAGTCATGGCCTCTCTGCAGGGAGGAGAATTTCTAGAATCCATAGACATCCAGGATGCATACCTTCATCAAATTTCAGCCTTATAGTTTTTTTTTCCAGAGACCGATCGCTTTGCATTCTTTATTTCGAACCTCCGTTCGTGGGGTGCTACATATGCTTCCACGAGTGAGGCCACCATTGTGTCCTTGGGATCTAAATTTGGTATTGGCAATTTTATAGAAACAGACTTTTGAGCCCATGCGGCATATTCCTCTGGGTTATTTGACCAGAAAGTTGCTCTTTTTGGTTGCAGTAACTTCAGCCAGAAGAGTATCAGATAGATAAAGTGTTTGACAAGAATACCTAATAAATTGTACCGACATACCTTGGGGTCATTAATGAAAAAATGGGGGAAAGCCCCTTAATAGAAGAGAGGCAAAACCAGGCGACAAGGTCTGTCCTATTCAAGATAAAGAGGGAAGAAATCCTCCCAGAAATAGATAGAACAGAAAGAGGGAGAAATAGAACATGTGAGGGCAAATGGGATTTTTAAATGGTACTTAGCTATAGTTGATAGACTGATATATGAAATGATAAGAAATATATAAAAACTTTATAAATTTTATTCCAAAATGTAAAATAACAGACAATAAGAAATATTAGACATACAATAAATAAACAGCATAAATAGTATCAATACAGGAGTACTTCATTAATTTATATCCGATAAAAATACCGGATCAACCCGACATGTTTCGCAGTTTTCCTTACTGCTTCTTCAGGGGTATACATTAATTTGTACTGTAACATTCAGTTTTCCTGAGTATTCCTGCATAACAATAATCATGTTAGTATGTATTACAGGGTTACATTTTAATCAACAATCTTTACAAGGAGGACACGATGTCTCAAAGTGCACCACCCAAAATGCCCCAGAAAGTCCCAAAAGGTGTGGAGGAAGAGGGAAAACATCACAAACATACGTCTCACCGACGAGTGTGGAGGCAAAAGACAGTACACATCGGCAGCTTGTACACAGATGAAACCCGTAAAGTGAGTCAGCCACTATCGAGCAGGCATAAATAGGGTATTTTAAAAGGTTTGGAAAAAGAGGGTACGTGGACTCAGAAAAAACATGCTCTTAGATACATAATAGGGCATGCAATCAAAGTAGTAAACATAGCCAGGGCTATACAGAGCCAAGGACAAGATTTTAAGTAGAAAAAGACACACAAATAAAAGATAATATCAAAGTAAATACTCTTAAAAACAAACAGAGAGGGAGTCAGTAACATCCACCCCTGATTGTTTTATATGTAACATACCTCATTTGATAATGGGTTATAGGTATATACTCACAGAAGAGTATCAGAATTAGAGGCTCTTTCTTGTAAAGAGCCTTTCTTGATTTTACTTCAAGATAGGGTGATTCTACGTATGTGATACAGCCTGTCAGTGCTCAGACCATATGCCGCACACTGCATCAAATTGGTTTGCATGGCTGTTGTCCAAGAAGGAAGCCTCTTCTAAAGATGATGCACAAGAAAGCCTGCAAACAGTTTTCTGAAGACAAGCAAACTAAGGACATGGATTACTGGAACCATGTTCTGTGGTCTCATGAGACCAAGATAAACTTATTTGGTTCAGATGGTGTCAAGCGTGTGTGGCGGCAACTAGGTAAGGAGTACAAAGACAAGTGTGTCTTGCCTACAGTCAAGCATGGTGGTGGGAGTGTCATGGTCTGGGGCTGCGTGAGTGCTGGGGAGCTACAGTTCATTGAGGGAACCATGAATGCCAACATGTACTGTGACATACTGCAGCATGATCCCCTCTCTTCGTAGACTGGGCTGCAGGGCAGTATTCCAACATGATAACGACCCCCAAACACACCTCCAAGACGACCACTGACTTGCTAAAGAATCTGATAGGTGACGGACTGACCAAACATGTCTCCAGACCTAAACCCTATTGAGCATCTGTGGGGCATCTTCAAACAGAAGGAACACAAGGTCTCTAACATCCACCAGCTCCATGATGTCGTCATGGAGGAGTGGAAAAGGACTCCAGTGGCAACCTGTGAAGCTCTGACAAACTCCATGCCCAAGAAGGTTAAGGCGGTGCCGGAAAATAATGGTGGCCACACAAAATGTTGACACTTTGGGCCCAATTTGGAAATTTGTACTTAGGAGTGTACTCACTTTTGTTGCCAGCGGTTTAGACACTAATGGCTGCGTGTTGAGTTATTTTGAGGGGATAGCAAATTTACACTGTTATACAAGCTGTACACTCACTACTTTACATTGTAGCAAAGTGTCATTTCTTCAGTGTTGTCACATGAAAAGATATAATAAAATATTTACAAAAATGTGAGGGGTGTACTCACTTTTGTGAAATACTGTATTTATATATATTTCAAACATAGTTTCAAGGGCATTTAGTAGCTGACTGATGCTACTGTGGGGTGCAGCCCCCTTTTGTCATGGTTTCCAGATCACTGTGGGTTAGCTAAAAAAAGAGCACAACAAATAAAGTTTGCTTTGCAGCTCACTTTGTCTGATTGAAACCTCCTACTGGCTCATCCTAATAAGGTATAAGACATTGCTGAAAAGAAAGCTACAGCTCCATTTGCTGTCTGGATAGAAATAATTTAACAAAATTGGTGCAGGGATCGAGTGTGCAGAAGTAAAGTGGCGGATCACTACAGAATACCACTGGTTTCACTGGACATGTGAGAACGTATTTTTGTGGATGACTGAGTGAGAAAAAAGTAAAAGGAAGAAAAAAAAACATGGAGGAGGGAAGGTGCATTTCCTCTTTAATGACATCTGAGCTAACCATCCAACTAAAAACTAACATTGCAAAAAATGATTTAGAATTATCTAAAATAGGAGACTGTATGTGTCCTGAAAAATATAGTCTTTAGTATGCAACTGTGCCTATAACCTTAAAAGATAACTTTACTTTAAGTACAATTATCTTTTAGTAATTTCCAACCCTTTTCCCAGGATATCCTTCATTTTACCTGCCACTGCTCCTTGTAGATTTATATTTTGCACAAAGTTTTTGGGCTGGGCTGTACATACACAGTAGAACCCCATCTTTATCAAAGCTAGACAATGGATTATCAGAGGCCTATGGATTAGCTTAAATTGTTACTGAACCCACAACAGTAAAATCAGTCTGTATATGCTGTAAAGCATGCTTGTTATACTCACTGAGGAACCTAAGGGGTTAAACCTCTGCATTGTGTAAAAAGGCTGTTTAATATTCTCTGTTTTATATTTAATTGACTAAAAAATTGTTTTAATAGCCAAATTATTAATATAATGTATACAGAGAGAAAAAAGCCACCCACACATGCATGGCACTTGTGCCCATACATCCAATAATGTGGACTACTGCAAACTTGTGTGCATACCTTCTTGGAGTGTCCAGCTTTCTGGAGGGATCTCTGCTGGTACAAATCAGACCCAAACACTGTGACCTCTAGAGCCATAGCTGCTCATGTATTTCAAGGCTCTGAACTTTCTTAGATTATCCTTTACTATATTAGCAAGAATGATATGTTCTATGTGAAGGCGTTTTTTTTTTAGGCAATATAAATGTATGCAATAAAGAAAGCCCCCATGCAGTCACGCTATTCGAGCCGCGGCCAATGACTTTTAACATGCCTGTGTCAAGCAGCTAAATTGTGAGTTTTTTACCTTTTAATTCAATAAAAGACTTGAATGTACTTCACTATGTGCGCCCCCATTTGTCTCATTGGAGGTCATCCCCTGTGTGCACCTGGGGTCCAGTGAGGTTCGCCGGATCCATGGTCTATGGTTACCCGGAGTGTCTGTGGTCTGTGGTCGATAGGAGAGGAGTTCTGTTGCAGTTTTGTCCCTGGTGGTGGATATCGCATGCCTGTTTGACCTTCCGTAACAGGGGGTCCAACTGTCCGGTAAGGTTACATCCTTATTGTTTATGTGATCTCTGCCTGAAACTCTACTTGCAAGATTGATGTGGGATTCACGGTCATATTCCCAACATCTGAAATCTCCCTCCTATGGACTTATGGACTTTGGTTCACCTTCATATTAGTTAGTTATCTATTTAGTGGCGCTGTACCATCTTTACATAAATATAAATGTATGGTTTATGCACAGTCAGTGTTCCTTCATTTGTCTTTTCCGGCTCTTAGTCATCTCAGGAAAGAAGTGTTGAATGCAAGAAATATCTGAAGGCCGAGTTATTTGTCAAATTTAGTAAATTCTACCCACACAAGAATAACAGAAAATTTACAGATTTACAGATTTGAGGAAA
The DNA here is from genome assembly GCF_965119305.1 of Pelophylax lessonae. Taxonomy (NCBI): domain Eukaryota; kingdom Metazoa; phylum Chordata; class Amphibia; order Anura; family Ranidae; genus Pelophylax; species Pelophylax lessonae. Next base: position 74,891,191 of record NC_138768.1, read on the forward strand.
TAAAATAATGAAAGTTTCAGGTCATTTCAAAGTATGTTGGAGTGACTGTCATATTTCAAAATCTTAAAAAGAAGCCGAGTTTGACAAGGAAAGGTTTAAAACGTACATGTCCCACCACAAGTTCAGTCTTTAGATTTTTTTTTTGCTTAGCCCGTGGACTGCATGAAAAAAAACCTAGCAGATTCCTCCATCCAAACTCTAGTCTACAGTATATTGTATTGTGGATGGACAAATCCCCCTGCTGGGCTACTGTACTCTGACAGCTAGCGGCGTCAAAGAACATTTGCATACCAAGGTGGGACTTTTAAGGTGTAATAATTCAAAACAGGAATTTAGAAAACACCTAATTCCAACACTTCTCATAGATAAAATACATCACTACAGGAAGAATGAGTGGTGGCCATCACAAAGACATAGAGGTCAGTTTGTAAGCCCTACAAAGCAGATATTTTACGCAGACCAATCAATTAACACTTATTGGGATTTTTTTTGCAACATGCAGCAGAATACATTTTTGACAAAATTTATGAAGAAATTAGATTTTTTTACATTTTTTATTGTATAGGTTTTATTGCAGAAAGCAAAAAATATTGTTTTTTTTGGGTCTTTTTGCATTTATATTGCAAAAAACAAAAACAAAAAAAAACAAAAAAAAAACAGTGGTGATCAACACCAAAAGAAAGCTATATTTGTGTGCAAAAAACGATATAAATTTAGTTTGGGTACAGCATTGCATGACCGCGCAATCGGCAATTAAAGTAATTAAAGTAATGCAGTATCGAATAGCAAAAAATGGCCTGGTCATAACGGGGGTAAAATCTTCCAGAGCTGAAGGATATGGTAAAGGATGCCATATCATAAGGTACAACTTTTGTATAAGCATGTTGTATTACAATAGAGGGTTACAAATAACCTTAAGTAAAAAAAGAAACATTAAATAGAGATGGTCTGTAGTTCTGGAATGAGATTTGCAATGAGCTTCATAAGGAAGATGTATTACATGACAAAGATCTGTTGTACAGACAACATGCATTCATATAAATATGTAAATATACATGCTATACTATTGTTTCTTGTCAATAGTGTCTGTATTACACTCACGTGTTACACCCACTCAAGGGATCCTTTGAGGCGCCATTGTCCACAAGCCAAAGACTGCCACCACTAGAATCCAAGGTGCAATACCAGCTCTACAATTCTGAAAAATATATAGAATATATTCACATAGCCATAAGGCTGAAAAATAATAAGTTACCAGACTATGCAATTCCACTTACTTCAGGTAGAGACGGAGTATGGATTAGAGTTAGACAAAAAAGGGAACCTTACCTCAAACAAAGATCTAAAGCGAGAAGGAAAACAGAAGGGTTGTAAAAACACTACGGTAGCAGTGTAATTATATACTATATATTGGGAGCGATGACAGATGATTAACACAGCCAACAAAATATAGCGGCGTTGGCTGACACAATACCTAAACAGCAGCAGGTTCTGATTGGCTACAGCTGCTGTTCAGCCGGAGCTTTACATTTTTCAGGTGGGAGGGGACCGTTATGGCCATCCACATTCACGTTCATCAGGAATAGTACATGGCCAGCTTTAAAGGGTAAGTCCACTTTCGTGGGGAAAAAAATAGCAAATAAAAAAGAAACAATACAGTGTATACAATTGCGACACAAGTCATAATGTAATTAAATGTTATTAAAAATGACCTTTCCTTTTCAATCTGCAGCTGTTATAATTTTCTGAAAATGCAATGCAATATGGCTACCTGGAGGGGTTCTTTACACAGAATGTATACTGACCACACCCCCAGAAACATCATTTCCTGCTTGTGTGATTGGCTCACCAATTTTTCCAGAAGTCTGCCTAAGATGCAAGTTAGATTTCTGGCATCCCCTGTAACAAAATGGTCATTTTTGGTGATATTCTTCTAATAGGAACACATCTAAAGGGATGCAGGCCCAGCAGCTTTCCTCATTAGTGCTCTGCAGCTGCAACAGCTGATGGATAATTATGAAACCACTCCCAATAGACCCACTCAGCACAGGGGAACAAACAGGGATTTCTTCAGCATAACAAAAGGTAAGAATCTGCAACAAAGTTTGTTAAAATCCTTGTAATATACATAGATCACCCAGAGGGGAATGTTTTTTCTCTCAACAAAAGTGGACTTATGCTTTAAGCATTTGAGAAATTTTCAAAAGAGTTGGATACCTGGTCCGGCCTACTGTGCTCTGTGTTATCATCTGCCTGACCTGCAGGACTAACCATAGGACCTAGAGAAAGACCAAACATTTTCAGAAGTCTGTCGGTGGGTGATCTACAAAGATTAGACAGTGATACTGATATTATGACATCTGCGCAGCTCTCTGCAGTATTGTACGGGAATCCTGGCAAATGGAGTAACCCACATTTTTGGGAAATAGGGTGTCTATGACATACTAGGCTCAATAGAAGTTATTTGAATGATGATGGCCAGAAGAAGAGTGACAGTGGACCTAAGATAGGTGAGTAAGTGGTGCCCCTAAGATGACGAAATGCGTCGGTATTGGCCTGATACTGATGACATCACTCACGCTGTGCCGACGCTCGTGGCTCTGTATACAAGCTGACAGTCTGCTAGAATTAGTTTTGCTTTGTATGCTTCCAAGTTGTTCTAAGGTACTTTTAATCACTTTTAATACAAAAGGAAAGATTTAAATGGGCTTCACTATGTTTGCTTGTTCTTTTATTCCCTTTTTTGGAGCTAAGTTTGAGTCATCGCCTGCTTCTGATGCTGGTTGTCTATAGTGTATCACATACATTTATGACCATTATGATTTTTTTGTCCCTCATATTCGGTAGGATGCGTATGCTGAGTGTTTGTGTCTGGTGGTGGATTTCATCATTCAACCTCATTTGCACTTTTTGGATACTTCATCATGTCATTTACATGTAGCGGAAGGACTTTCTCACATATGTTTTTCATATACCCTTAATTTTTTGGGCTAGAGACGGTTTTGAGGAACCTTTTCTTCTTTTCTAACACTGATCTAAAGAAGAGAGAAGGTTCCACTGAAATGTTATTTTTATACATGTGTACACCCTAAATAAAAGTTTTCCCTCTTTTATCACAATCAGAGCATAGTTGTTACTATTTTAACAAACAGTCTCTCTGACAGTGCTGGGGAACGTGGCTAGGAATTTTCTGCATAATTCACATTTTATGGTAAAGTTAGACATTTCGCCTTGTTTGATAACTGGTTTGCTGTACCCTTGGGGACCTAGAAATTCATACCTTCTACTAAAAGTAGAATTCTTTTTATCTTGCTAAACCAAACGATCAACTTTGAGAGAAACAATGCAATGTTTTAAATCTATTGCAAGAATTATCCTTGGGCAAAACTAAAATTCAGAATTCTCAGCAATGATGTTTTCACTTCAAATTCTTTTTTTACTGTCCAATCCTGACAGTTCAGTGTTGTGTAATGCATGATCACATTCTCAATGATGAATAGTTGTAATAAAAAAGTAACATTACAACTAACTTAAAATACCAGTTTTTGCCTCTTGAGAACTTTGACACACAACTCCGGGGGTACAAATGTCTTTTGGATAAACACCTAAAGCGCACAGATTCTTAGCTAATGAGTGTTTTTAATGAGTTATGGACATGCCTGCAAATTGTATCACAATTCTAGGCACACTTTTATGGCTTAATGTACAACTAGAGGCTCTTCTATAATAGTGTGAACAAGTCCCAAATCTAGTTAAAATGTAATGTACAAGCCTCATAAATACAGGAAAAAACTGTTTTTACATTCTCTAAATTAGGCAATTCTTCCTTTGTGGTATCTCACACCCCTCCCTCCCCCAGACACTACAGCTCACAGTAGTAGGATATCAGCAACAATAGGCTGGAAGGGGGGGATTTAGGAGCGGGGTTTGTACAGGGAATCCATGTGTGCTGTGGCATCTGTATTGGGGGGGTATCTGTGCTGAGGGATCTATGCTGGGGGTCCATCTGTACTGAGGGATCTGTGCTGGGGGTTGGTTTGTACTGAAGGGACTTTGCGGGGGGGGGGGGTCAGTCTGTGCTGGGTGAGGGTCCACTTGTGCTGAGAGGTTTTTACTGGGGGGGGGGGGTGTCTGTACTAAGGGATCAGTACTCGTGGTATCAGTCTGTTCAGTGGTAACAAGTCTGTGTTGAAGGGCCTTTGCTGAGGGAGTCAGTCTGTACTGAGGGGTCTGTGTTGGGGAAGTCGGTCTGTGATTGGAGGGGGTCAATCAATGGTGGGGGCTCAGTTTATACTAAGGAGGCTGTGTTGGTGGGGGGGGGGGTCTGTGTTGGAAGGGAAATCTGAGCAGTTCATACTGAAGCTTCAGTACTGGGGGGTAGACTGGGAGAGGTTATTTAGGGATGTAAGGGGAGATCTGTGCTATGGTGGATATGAGCTTGATGGTAGGGATGATTTGTACTAGTAAGAGGGAGTATTTTGGTTATACTCTGTAGAGTGACCCATGCATTTCACACTCCTGACCCCTGCACTTTAGACACTACAGAGAATGTATCAAAATGGGAGAGGGCTAAACTTGGAGCAGCTGTGCATGACAACAAATCAGAATATAGCTTTCATTTTCAAAGCTTAACTAAACCAGCTAAAGATAAAAGCTGATTGATTGGTTGCCATGCACAGCTGCTACGGATTCTGTCTGCTCCAGTTTTGATAAATTCCCCACTGTGTTTTTTACATGTCATACTCCTGATCACCACATTGTAAGTACATTACTCTTGAAGTTCTTCAGTAAAGTAGGCTGTGTGTAAAAAAGCATATATATTGGAACTGTTTTGTTTTACAAAAATGAGTGTGCTGAGGTTTGTGCGTGCCTATTACACTCCTGCTTGGGGCATATAAGTATGGTTGGGGTGGGGGGATTATTTAAATATGCCCCTTTAAGCCCCTTCCACTGGTAAAGTCATTTGACCACACCCACGAATCAGCACAGTGCTTTTTTTCCACGGGCTATTTTTTTTTTTTGGGAGGGGGAAACAATCTACCCCGGTTGCCAGATGTGCTTCATACGCCACTGGTTGGGGGACTAAGAGAAAACAGTAAGTACAGATGCACTTATAATTAGGTGGTGCAGCACATTTTTCTACATAAAAGTTTCCTCTATGAAAAAGAAAATACCTATCTATTACTGTTGGAGATCCAGACTGCTGCTACAAAGCTCAATCCAACAACGAGGTATTGTACTGATTTGCACTGATTCCATAAAACAGAGGGCTATATGCCTTATTCTTGCACTGCGGCTGCGCTGGTCAATATAGCCTAGTACTGCTGGTGTGAATAGGCCCTAACACATAAATAGAAAAAAACAAAAAACAACTGATTCTTTACTTGTTATGCTTAATAAAAATGTGACTTCCAATAGCCTTTAAAGCTGACCAAGTACGTGAACTAAATGTCACCTGGTCCAACACATTTTAGCCTGATTAGGCTATTCTCGCTGCCGATGGCTGACAACTCCCAGCTGGATGCTATTTGTGATCTATGTTTTAGTGTATTTTCACTTTTGCAGCCAAATTGGAGATAATGCCTACTTAAAGTGGAACTGCACCCAAAACTGGAAGTTCTGCTTGTTTGAATCCCCCCCCCCCCCCTTCCACTTCGACATTTGGCACTTTATGGGGGGGCAGGGAGAGTGGGCACCTGGTTTTTACAGGTACCTGATCCCACTTCCGATCAGATGCGCCGTGGCAATCTGAGCCAGAAGTTCGCCACCCCCCTCTTTTCATCGCTACCTAGTTATATTATATACATTTAGGAAAGAATCCAGGCCTTTTTAAGCAATCTACTGAGCTGGCCAGAACCAGCTCTTAAAGGAGTCTATTCCACATTTTCACAGCTCTTAATGCGAAGAAGCCTTTCTGTATTTGGAGATTAAATCTCTTTTCCTTCAGATGTAAAGAGTGCCCCAGCCAGAGTTCTCTGTGATGACCTTAATGTGAATAACTCAACACCAAGTTCACTATATGAACCCCTTATGTATTTATACATGCTGATCATATCCCCCTTAATCTCCTCTTCTCAAGAGAAAATACATTCAATTCCTCTAATCTTTCCTCATAGCTGAGCTCCTCCATGCCTCTTATCCATTTTGTTGCTCTTCTCTGCACTTTCTCCAGTTCCCCAATATCCTTTTTGTGAACTGATGCCCAAAACTGTAATGCAAATTCCAGACGAGGTGATTTGTACAGGGGCAAAATGAAATCTCTCTCTCTGCAGTTCATGCCGCTCTTAACCAATTTATGACTGCCCGCTGCAGATGTACTGCGGCAGGCAGCCGCTCCTGGGCGAATTGCCGTATATGTACGGCGCTCGCTCTCCGGAGTCTAGGGGATGAGCGCGTGCCGCCGGTGCACTCCTGCCCCTGCACGTCAGCAGGGAAGCCGATGCCTGTGTCAGAGAGAAAGAAGGACGGTCGACTGTTGTAAACACAGCTGACCGTTTTTCTCATAGAGATCATGTGATCCTGCTATATAGGATCACATGCCTCTATAGTCATTTCAGAAGCCACGCCCCCCAAAGTTATAATCACTCCCCTAGGCTCACATTTAACCCCTTGATCACCCACAGGGTTAACCCCTTCCCTGCCAATGGCATTATTACAGTAACAGTGCATATTTTTAGTACTGATTACTGAAGTAATGTCACTGGTACCCCCAAAAGTGTCAAAAATGTCAGTTAGGGGTCCGATCTGTTCGCCGCAATATAACAGTCCCGCAAAAATTCGCAGATCGCCACCATTACTAGTAAAAAAAAATAATAAAAATTACATAAATCTTTCCCATAGTTAGAAGACACAATAACTTTTGTGCAAACCAATCAAAATACGCTTATGGCAATTTTTTACCAAAAATATGTAGCAGAAAACAAATTGGCCTGAAAAGTTAAAAAATTTAGATTTTTACATTTTTTTTTGGGAATGTCATTTAGCAGAATGTGAAAAATATTGGTTTTATTTCAAAATTGTCTCTTTTTTTTTTTCGTTTACAGCGCAAAAAATAAAAATCACACAGGTGACCAAATACCACCAAAAGAAAGCTCTATTTGTGTGAAGAAAAGAATGTAAATTTTGTTTGGGTACAGGAAGGGGGCAAATCCTTCCGGTCTTAAAGTGATTAATACAAGAAAGGATTTTGCTCGCTTTGGAAACCAAAGCTTTGCATTGCTTGCTATTATTAAGCTTATGATATACCAAAATCCTAGTATGTATGATGCATGCATATTCTTAGCCCCTAAGTGCACAACTTTACATTTATCACACAGTTGCCCAATTAAACAGTGCATTGAGGTCAGCTTGTAAATCTGAGACATCCTGTAAGGAAGTTATTCCACTGCAAATCTTGGTGTCATCTGCAAAGACTGAAATGGTACTTTTAATCCCAGACCCTATATCATTTATAAAGATATTAAAGTAAGGGTCCCAACACTAAACCTTGGGGTACACCACTGATAACCTTAGACCATTCAGAGTAAGAATCATTACCCACTACTCTCTGAATTCTATCTTTTAACCAGTTTTCTATCCTTTTACAAACTGATCTTTCCAAGCCTGTAGACCAGGGGTGGGGAACCTTTTTTCTACCAAGGGCCATTTGGATTTTTGTAACATCATTCGGGGGCCCCACAAAATGTATGCATAAATGTAATAGGCATTGCTTTGCGGCAAAAAACGCTGTAAAAAATTGCAGGACTTTGAGGTCACAAAAGTGTGAAAGGGGCCTTCAGTAATCAAGGTATAGTGTGCCCTCTTTCAATGCAGACTGACCACAGCATGCCCCCCTTTCAATGCAGACTGACCACAGCGTGCCCTCTTTCAATGCAGACTGACCACAGCATGCCCCCTTTCAATGCAGACTGACCACAGCGTGCCCCCCTTTCAATGCAGACTGACCACAGCGTGCCCCCTTTCAATGCGGAGTGACCACAGCGTGCCCCCTTTCAATGCGGAGTGACCACAGCGTGCCCCCTTTCAATGTGGAGTGACCACAGCGTGCCCCCTTTCAATGCGGAGTGACCACAGCGTGCCCCCTTTCAATGCGGAGTGCCCAGAGCGTGCCCCCTTTCAATGCAAACTGACCACAGCATGCCCCCTTTCAATGCAGACTGACCACAGCATGCCCCCTTTCAATGCAGACTGACCACAGCATGCCCCCTTTCAATGCAGACTGACCACAGCTTGCCCTCCTTTCAATGCAGACTGACCACAGCATGCCCCCTTTCAATGCAGACTGACCACAGCGTGCCCCCCTTTCAATGCAGACTGACCACAGCGTGCCCCCCTTTCAATGCAGAGTGACCACAGCGTGCCCCCCTTTCAATGCGGAGTGACCACAGCGTGCCCCCTTTCAATGCGGAGTGACCACAGCGTGCCCCCTTTCAATGCGGAGTGACCACAGCGTGCCCCCTTTCAATGTGGAGTGACCACAGTGTGCCTCCTTTCAATGCGGAGTGACCACGGCATGCCCCCTTTCAATGCGGAGTGCCCAGAGCGTGCCCCCTTTAAATGCAGAGTGCCACTTTCAATGTGGAGTGCCCAGAGCGTGCCCCCTTTCAATGTGGAGTGCCCAGAGCGTGCCCCCTTTCAATGCGGAGTGCCCACAGTGTGCCCCCTTTCAATGCGTAGTTCCCAGAGCGTGCCCCCTTTCAATGCGGAGTGCCCACAGCGTGCCCCCTTTCAATGCGTAGTGCCCACAGTGTGCCCCCTTTCAATGCGGAGTGCCCACAGCGTGCCCCCTTTCAATGCGGAGTGCCCACAGTGTGCCCCCTTTCAATGCGGAGTGCCCACAGTGTGCCCCCTTTCAATGTGGAGTGCCCAGAGCATGCCCCCTTTCAATGCGTAGTGCCCCCTTTCAATGCGGAGTGCCCAGAGCGTGCCCCCTTTCAATGCGTAGTGCCCCCTTTCAATGCGGAGTGCCCAGAGGGTGCCCCCTTTCAATGCGAGTGCCCAGAGCGTGCCCCCTTTCAATGCGAGTGCCCAGAGCGTGCCCCCTTTCAATGCGAGTGCCCAGAGCGTGCCCCCCTTTCAATGCGGAGTGCCCAGAGCGTGCCCCCTTTCAATGACCACAATGCAGAGTTAACAGCGTGCCAAGCCCTAGTGCACTTAACTTACCTGTTGTAGCGGCGGGCGGCTTCCTCTCTTCGTCTCTTCGAGTCCTCCCGCGTCCCGCCTCCCGCCTCCTCCTCGGCCAATGACATTGGCCGAGGAGGAGGAGGATCCGTGAGACAGTAGCGAATTTTCATTCGCTATTGTCACACAAATGGGCGGGCTCGAGGTGCACTGCTCTGCTGCGCCTCGGGTCCACCCACAGTGTCAGAACGGAGCCATCGGCTCCTTCTGACACAGCGGCACGGGGGGGGGGCGGATCGCAACGATTGTGCGGGCCGGACAGAAGAATCGTGCGGGCCGGAGGTTCCCCACCCCTGCTGTAGACTTTACCTTACACATTAGCCGTGTGTGGGGAACTGTGTCAAACGCTTTTGCAAAATCTAATTATACTACGACCACAGCCACCCCTCTGTCCAAAGTTTTTCATCTATGTGGTCTTTTATTAAACTCTCCAATATCTTCCCAACTATAGAAGTTAAACTAACAGGTCTATAGTAACTTGGCAAAGACTTTGATCCCTTTTTAAATATAGGCACCGCATTGGCCTTACGCCAATCCAGTGGTATTATGCCAGTCAATAAAGAGTTCCTAAAAATTTGAATAAAAATTGGCTTTGCAATGACAGAGCTCAATTCTTTCAGGATCCGTGGTTGAATGCCATCTGGTCCAGGTACTTTATTCACCTTTATGCTGTCCAAATATTTCTGGACCATATCAATTCTGAGCAATTGTAGATCATTTTGGGCTGTGCCATTACCATCCTCATCATGGACATGAGCTCCCCCATGCTTCTTTATATACACAGAGCTGAATAAGGTATTTAATAAATTTTGCCTTCTCTTTGCCCCAGTCACCCACTCTAGATTATTTTACAAAGGGCCTACATGCTCAGACCTAACCTTTTTACTAATTATATACAGTATTTGGAGAATTTCTGGGGGTTTGTCCTACTATATTTTGCAATCTGCCATTCGTTTTGAATTTTTGTGGCCCTCAATAAAAAGTCAGCCCAGTGCTCTTGAGACCCAAATCCTTTTTTCTTACACCAGGTCCCAGAAGGCTGCGAGACCATTCACAAAGCACAGTGTGACTCGTGCATGCGCAGTAAGAAACCAACTGTGATGTCAGCGCCTGCATCCGAAGCCAATTTATCCGGACATAGTGGGATCCCTGGACAGGTAAGTGTCATATTAAAAGTCAACAGCTACATTTTGTTAAAAATAAAAACATGTCATACTTACCTGCTTTGTGTAGTGGTTTTGCACAGAGCTGCCTAATCCTCCTCTCCTCAGGTCCCTCTTCGGCACTCCTGGTCCCTCTCTCCTGTTGAGTGCCCCCACAGCAAGCACCTTGCTATGGAGGCAGCTGAGCCGTGTGTGTGCGTGCAGCTCTGTGTGTCCATTCAGACACTGAGCCATGGCCTGGCCCTGCCCCCTCTCTCTCCTCATTGGTTCACTGACTTTGATTGACAGCAGCAGGAGCCAATGGTGCTACACTGCCGTCTCAGTCAATGAGGAGGGAAGTCCCGGCCAGCCGGGAAGCTCCTGCACTCCTGGATCAAGATGGGAGGGCTGAAGGAGGCTGCTGCACACAGCAGGCTTTTTATCCTAATGCATAGAATGCGTTAAGATAAAAAACCCTTCAGACTTTACACCCACTTTAAGTGCTTTTATGTCATTGTATGTTAATGAGGGATAGCTCACTCGGTGTGTGGACAAAGATGCTATGAGACTGTCCAGAAAATCTTAGAATCTGCCATTATACCTTCTCCTTAGGAATATCTAAAATGTAAGAAATATTATTTTAGGTATGCTATGTGAATGGGAACACATAAACATATAGAGGGGTTTTCACAAATTGACTGCAAAGGTAGAAATACACTTTAAAGGGGGTTGTAAATCCTTACATATACCCAGTGAAGTTAATAGCCTTGAGTAATGTACAGAGATGACACAAATCCTCCTTCATATGTTGTACCTGTTCATCTGCAGCCCTCTCTTCTTTACAACCTCCTAAAACACACATTTAACACACAGTGGCGTAACTAGAACCTTCGGGACCCCGGTGCAAGAAACCACGAAGGGTCCCTAGGACCCCTGGCTGGGGCCCTTCCTTCCAAGCCTGGGGCTCTTCCCACTGATCCTGAGGCCCTTTACTCTCCTTGCGGGGCCCTTTATTACGGTCCCGCAGTGGGACCCTTGCGATCCTGGAAGTTCACCCACTGGTGTCAGCAGTTTTTATTTTTTGGTATTTTAATTGTATTATTTTTTATCATTTTATTCTATTTTTTTACAATGTCACTGACAATGACTCTGTCCATTCAGAAAAGGAAGGAGCTGGTAAATTACATATTTACTGACCCCTTTCTGGTTCTCTATTGTGACACATCCCCTGCAGCAGCCCTTAGGAGAGGGAAGGGAGCACAGTGGGGGGGGGGGGGGACCAGGGGAGCACACAGGGGCCCAGAGACAGCAGAACACAAGTGAACAAGTGAACTGGATAGGAGGAGTGGCGGGGGCAGCGTACAGAGGAACCAATCTCCTCCATTTTCCTCCTGCAGTTACAGGAGGGAAAAGGAGGACAGTGATTTCTCTACATGCTGCCCCCCACCGAACCAGGTGTACAGGGGAGCCGCACAGGCCCCCTGGAGCATCGGGCCCAGTAGTTACGCCCCTGTTAACACAGCATTTTTGAGATTCAAGAGGCAGAGGGCAGGGATTTGATGTCACACCCCACACAGAACAGAGCAGGGAGCTGATTGTAACCTGAGTGGAGGGAATGGTCACCCCTCTACACAGTCTCAAAGAGAAGCATACACAGCTGAGGCTCTCAATTACCTGCTGTGTGCTGCAGGGGGGGGGGGGTCTCCTGTGATTCTGTGGTGTTGGCATAACAGGCAAAAGTGATTCATTCAGATAGTAGAGGGTAGAGAAATCAGATAGGAACCACATTTAACAGTTTGGATTGACGCTTTTTACATACTATAAAGGGATATGCTTTGTTCATTTTTCATATCAGGGGTTTACTTTAGCTGGACAAGATGGAAAACTTTGTCCAATGACCAATATTTTCCCTAACTGAAGGAAGTTTTAGGAGTTGCTACCTGTTTCTTCCCCATCATTTAACCTTCCCAATTCTTTCACTAAATGTGTATTCTCTGTTGAGCCCATTGTACATGTTTAGGAGATGACCAGTCAAAAAACATGCTTCTTGCTTGGATCTCACCTGCAATATCAACTGCCCTTGTGTGTCCATGACCACCTTTATCCTAGCTTTACATCAGTATGTCTCTTTGCCGTGTGCACCTGTTTAGCCCCAAGGCTTGGGGATGACGAGAAGGTAGATATTTCAAACCACGTAGCTCTAGCCACAAATCATCTTCCTTATTTGTTTTATAGAACAATACATGGTATTCACTGGCACAAAACATTGGTTGATAAGAATCTATTTCTGCTTATTGACTGAGCCAATGGACTCCTTTTATGAGTTTAAACATTATAAAACAATGTACCCATGATAAAAAATGAGCATAATGGATGGTGTTATGACTTGACCAATATAATAATAACAAGCTATAAAAAGTACATTAACAAGCTGAAAAGCCACGTGTTCTACTTTTATTTTTATATTCAGCAGAAGTCAGGGCTAGAGGGATGAATAATACATTTCATTTTATAGTGTGCATTGAGCATATTTAGGCATTGTTGGTAGCTGTTGGCAGCAGGGCCGGACTGGGGATAAAAACCAGCCCTGGAAATAATTTCATACCAGCCCCACAGCATAACGTCACCTCACCCTGTTTTCATGTGATCATAGATCGTATTACATCCCCATCTATAAAAGAGATATGGAGCGCATACCGCTCGTCACCAAGATTCCCAATATACCCTCTGTATCCCCTTCCAGTAAACGTCCATACTAGTGATCGACCGATATCGGTTTTTCGTTGCCGATACCGATCTTTTAGCCAATGCATATCGGTATCAGACGATATTTTTGTACAATTAAAATTTTTTTTTTTTTTTAAAGTGCTTTTGTGGAGGGATCTGGGAGAGGAGGAACCCCTCCTCTGCACTTAAAAGCATTCAAACTGCCAAGTTTGGCTGTTTTGAATGCTGTAATTTTTTTTAATCTGGCACCAGACAGTACCCGGAAATTATATTACTCATGACATCACTTCCGGGTTTTTGCATGGAGACCCAATCTGAGCCGAATGCAGCTTTCATCAGGTATTCGGCGGCCGTGCAGGCTGGTTGCCCAGGTCTCCCGGTGGGACGGGAGACCCGGACGAGCCGCGGAAGGCTCCCCTCCAGCTCCTTGTAATGACAGCCGAGTGGCTTCTCAGCATCGGTTGTCATTATAAACAGCTGACCATCGGCTCTGGACGCCGGTACCGGGGTGATGCCTCTAGCTGTAGGCATCACTCCGGTACATGCACTTTCCCGAAATATCGGCAATATTGGCCACCTTGGTGGTATATCGGGGAAAGTGCATATCCCTCTAAAATGGTTGTCCCTGTATCCTGTGTCTGGGCTGCAGCATAGGCACAGTGGCCCTCTCACTTTAAATGCTCCCACAACGCCAATAGGAGCCACTGCTGGATCCGCAATGGGGCCAAAGTGGTGATGCCAGACCGTCGTATGCATGCTGCTGCTGCGCATAGGTGCACGGTGGTTGCAATGGAAAAGATCTGGCATCACAAACCCGCCCCATCCACCCATTAGGGAGGAGAGACCGGGCTGACAGTCATCCAATCAGGGGCCACCTCCCGCAAGGGGAGGGGGAGATGAAAAGTGCCCCAGCCTGAAGAACATATCTCCGTCAACCAGACGGGCAGAGTGCGGCATGCCCACAAGACCAGCATACACATTCCCTCCATAGCTATCAACACAAAAGCGTTCAACAGGTCAACTCGATAGGACATTTACATTACACCCAAATATGGGCCATATAAAAAAATACCACAAAGGTGTCTAACGTAGCACTGAATCTCTAAAGCAGGGGTAGGCAACCTATAAAAGATGGAGATCTACCCGAACAACATTGAAGAGATCACCGGGGTGCAGAGCTACCTTTTTTTAGCATCCCCTTTTATCATTTTTTTTTTTTTTCAAATTAACTAGCAAATCCATAATAAAAATTAAAGATGGCATAAAGAAAACCCTGAAAAAAAACTACTAAAACTAATGTCACTGTAAAAATATAAACTTAGCCTACCTTAAAAGTTAGCTTCAGTGAGAATTTCGTCATTCACTTTCATTCACATTTTTTTTGTCTTGTCTGGGGGGTAATTGGTTGCCCCCACAAGTCAGATGCAGGAGTTCATCATGAAGGCAGAACATCTGGTACTGCAAGCTGATTTTCTTGATTAGTTTCAAGCCTGGCTATCTTCTCTGATTTCTGGCCAGTGTCAGTAGTATGTAGGGCAGTGTACAGAGGTCAGTAGTATGTAGGGCAGTGTACAGGGGTCAGTAGTATGTAGAGCAGCGTACAGAGGTCAGTAGTATGTAGGGCAGTGTACAGAGGTCAGTAGTAGGTAGGGCAGTGTACAGAGGTCAGTAGTATGTAGAGCAGTGTACAGAGGTCAGTAGTATGTAGGGCAGTGTACAGAGGTCAGTAGTATGTAGGGCAGTGTACAGGGGTCAGTAGTATGTAGAGCAGTGTACAGGGGTCAGTAGTATGTAGGGCAGTGTACAGAGGTCAGTAGTATGTAGGACAGTGTACAGAGGTCAGTAGTATGTAGAGCAGTGTACAGAGGTCAGTAGTATGTAGGGCAGTGTACAGAGGTCAGTAGTATGTAGGGCAGTGTACAGGGGTCAGTAGTATGTAGAGCAGTGTACAGGGGTCAGTAGTATGTAGAGCAGTGTACAGAGGTCAGTAGTATGTAGGGCAGTGTACAGGGGTCAGTAGTATGTAGAGCAGTGTACAGAGGTCAGTAGCATGTAGAGCAGTGTACAGAGGTCAGTAGGATGTAGGGCAGTGTACAGAGGTCAGTAGTATGTAGAGCAGTGTACAGAGGTCAGTAGTATGTAGGGCAGTGTACAGGGGTCAGTAGTATGTAGAGCAGTGTACAGGGGTCAGTAGTATGTAGAGCAGTGTACAGAGGTCAGTAGTATGTAGGGCAGTGTACAGGGGTCAGTAGGATGTAGGGCAGTGTACAGAGGTCAGTAGTATGTAGAGCAGTGTACAGAGGTCAGTAGTATGTAGAGCAGTGTACAGAGGTCAGTAGTATGTAGAGCAGTGTACAGAGGTCAGTAGTATGTAGGGCAGTGTACAGGGGTCAGTAGTATGTAGAGCAGTGTACAGGGGTCAGTAGTATGTACAGCAGTGTACAGAGGTCAGTAGTATGTAGGGCAGTGTACAGGGGTCAGTAGGATGTAGGGCAGTGTACAGAGGTCAGTAGTATGTAGAGCAGTGTACAGAGGTCAGTAGTATGTAGAGCAGTGTACAGAGGTCAGTAGTATGTATGGCAGTGTACAGGGGTCAGTAGTATGTAGAGCAGTGTACAGGGGTCAGTAGTATGTAGAGCAGTGTACAGAGGTCAGTAGTATGTAGGGCAGTGTACAGGGGTCAGTAGTATGTAGAGCAGTGTACAGAGGTCAGTAGCATGTAGAGCAGTGTACAGGGGTCAGTAGTATGTAGGGCAGTGTACAGGGGTCAGTAGCATGTAGAGCAGTGTACAGGGGTCAGTAGCATGTAGAGCAGTGTACAGGGGTCAGTAGCATGTAGAGCAGTGTACAGGGGTCAGTAGTATGTAGGGCAGTGTACAGGGGTAATCAGTATGTAGGGCTGGGGTCAGGAGGGCAAGGTATAGGGGGTAAGGGGGCACACTACTAGGGGATCAGAAGGGCACAGTGCAGGAGGGGTCAGGAGGGCAGGGTATTGGGGGGGGTCAGGATGGCTGGAGTGTCAAGAGGGCATGGCACCGGGGGGACAGGAGGATATGGTATTGGGGGGGGATCAAGAGGGCTGGGGTGTCAGGAAAACTGGGGTGTCAAAAGGGCATGGTGCTATGGTGTCAGAAGGCCATGGGGCTGGGGTTCAGGAGGGCATGGTGCTGGGTGTTCAGGAGGGCATGGCGTTGGGGGGGATCAGGAGGGCATGGCATTGGGGGGGTCAGGAGGGCATATCGCTGGGGGTAAGGAGAGCATGGCACTTGGGGTCAGGAGAGCATGGCGCTGGGGGTTCAGGAGGGCATGGCACTGGGGTTCAGCAGGGCATGGTGCTGGGGTTCAGCAGGGCATGGCGCTGGGGTTCAGCAGGGCATGAGGCTGGGGGTTCAGGAAGGCATGGCACTGGGGGTCAGAAGGGCATGGCAGGGGGAGTTCAGAAGAGCATGGCCCTGAGGTTCAGGAAGGCATGGCACTGGGGGTCAGGAGGGCAGGTCGCTGGGGGTCAGGAGGGCAAGACGCTGGGGGTCAGGAGGGCAGGTCGCTGGGGGTCAGGAGGGCAAGACGCTGGGGGTCAGGAGGGCATGTCGCTGGGGGTCAGGAGGGCATGTCGCTGGGGGTCAGGAGGGCATGTCGCTGGGGGTCAGGAGGGCAGGTCGCTGGGGGTGAGGAGGGCAGGTCGCTGGGGGTCAGGAGGGCAGGTCGCTGGGGGTCAGGAGGGCATGTCGCTGGGGGTCAGGAGGGCATGTCGCTGGGGGTCAGGAGGGCAGGTCGCTGGGGGTCAGGAGGGCAGGTCGCTGGGGGTCAGGAGGGCAAGACGCTGGGGGTCAGGAGGGCATGTCGCTGGGGGTCAGGAGGGCATGTCGTTGGGGGTCAGGAGGGCAGGTCGCTGGGGGTCAGGAGGGCATGGTGCTGGGGGTCAGGAGGGCAAGACGCTGGGGGTCAGGAGGGCAAGACGCTGCGGGGTCAGGAGGGCAAGACGCTGCGGGGTCAGGAGGGCAAGACGCTGGGGGTCAGGAGGGCATGGCACCGGGGGTCTGGCACTGGGTATTCAGGAGGGCTGGGGTGGGCTAAAGAAGGTGCACATGTCTTTGCTCTGATTCCTGTGTTGCATTCCCACCTGGCAATGCTGGCATCACCCAAAAACTCCTTGGATCGGGGAGGAGGGACTGTGGGGATGAGGGAGGGATCATCATCGGCGCGCCCGTGACAGTCACCAGTCGCAGACTCGCAGCCTGGCAGCCTCACCTGCACGACCAGCCTACCTCTCTCCACTCAGCCAGTCAGTTTCTCAATTTCCCCGCCGCGCCAGCCGCCCCACCCCCGTCGGCGTCGTGACGTCATGCCGCTCACAGTAACTATCGGACTGACAGACCGTCACTCACCGCCCCAATGCATAAAGTGGCGCTGCGGCTGGGTCGGCCCTTAAAGCGGCGCTGCGGCTGGGTCGGCCCTTAAAGCGGCGCTGCGGCTGGGCCGGCCCTTAAAGCAGCGCAGCGGCTGCGCCGGCCCTCAAAGTGGCCCCAGGGCCGGCGGCCCACCGGGAGATATCCCGGTATCCCGCTAGGCCAGTCCGGCCCTGGTTGGCAGTGCCAATTTTCTTAAAGTGACACTAAACTCTGGTTTAAAAAAAAAAAAGGGTTCTTAACTCAAAAAGTCCATTCTGTTGCTCTCAGCCTCCTCCAAATCTCCAAATGTATTGCTGCTGTGATCTGATTTTCTGTTACAGGGTGGTTATATTCATTCTTCATGGTCCCACTGTATGTAGGAACATAGCCAACCTCTCTTCAATGCTCCAGAGATGGACTATGGGATGTGTAGTGTGCATAGAGCACAATTGTTGCAATTGTTGGCTCTCCCAATGTCCTACTAAAGAAGCAGGGACCCCCTGCCAAACACGTTGAGGGCTTAAGTTTCCCTGGTCACAACACATTGATTTATTATTGGAGGCATAAGCTTTGAACTTATCTTGTGTATGGTACATGAATGTCATACATTATTGCACAAATGTGAAATCCTCGGAGGGAGCCTGAAGAAATTGCCAAAGGAAATCAGGCAAGATGTAATTTTCAGATTTTTGGCTTGCACTTTTTATGTTGATGTTTTAATAATTGCATCGATAAACATTGTACAATTTTAATTATATTGTGTAGTTCCTGGGCATCTATAAAGTCCTTTTCTAAATGAGCAATGCAACACTTGATTAGGATGTGGTGCTCTGATACAATAGCCCACAAACTTTGTTAAATTCATGCTACTCAAGTCTGTTGTTGAGCATTGATCACCTAAACGGAGGGGTGTGGCTGCTACTCAGCTCTGTTGTTGAACACTAATCACTGGAACTGAGGGGTATGACTGCTACTCAGCTCTGTCAGACAGCACTGATCACTTGAAATGAGGGATATGGCTGCTACTCAGAGATGTGGCTCTGTCAGTATTGATCACTTGAACTGAGGGGTGTGGCTGCTACTTTGCTCTGTCAGTCAGCACTGATCACCTGAACTGAGGGGTGTGGCTGCTACTGAGTTCTGGTTGTCATTAATAATCACTTGAACTAAGGGGGTGTGGCTTCTACTCAGCTCTGTCAATCAGTACTGATCACTTGAACTGAGGGTAGTGGCTGCTACTCAGCTCTGTCGGTCAGCATTGATCACTTGGAATGAAAGGTGTGGCTGCTACCCAGCTCTGTTGTTGATCACTTGAACTAAGGGGTGTGACTGCTACTCAGCTCTGTGGGTCAGCACTAATCACTTGAACTGAGGGGTGTGGCTGCTATTCAGCTCTGTGGGTCAGTACTAATCGTTTAGACGGAGGGGTGTGGCTGATACTCAGCTCTGTTGATCAGTACTGATAACTTGAACTGAGGGGTGTGGCTGCTACTCAGCTCTGTTGTTGAGCAGTAATCACTGGAACTGAGGGGTGTGACTGCTACTCAGCTCTGTCAGACAGCACTGATCACTTGAAATGAGGGGTATGGCTGCTACTCAGAGCTGCAGCTGCTACTCAGCTCTGTCAGTATTGATCGCTTGAACTGAGGGGTTTGGCTGCTACTCAGCTCTGTTGGTCAGCACTGATCACTTGAACTGAGGGGTGTGGCTGCCAATCAGCTCTGTTTGTCATCACTGACCACTTAAAATGAGGGGGTGTGGCTTCTACTCAGCTCTGTCAATCAGTACTGATCACTTGAACTGAGGGTAGTGGCTGCTACTCAGCTCTGTCGGTCAGCGCTGATCACTTGGAATGAAAGGTGTGGCTGCTACCCAGCTCTGTTGTTGATCACTTGAACTAAGGGGTGTGACTGCTACTCAGCTCTGTGGGTCAGCACTAACCACGTGAACTGAGGGGGTGTGGCTGCTATTCAGCTCTGTGGGTCAGTACTGATCGTTTAGATGGAGGGGTGTGACTGCTACTCAGCTCTGTTGATCAGTACTGATAACTTCAACTGAGGGGTGTGGTTGCTCTAGTGTTGATCACTTGAACTAAGGGGTGTGACTGCTACGTGAACTGAGGGGGTGTGGCTGCTATTCACTCTGTGGGTCAGTACTGATCGTTTAGATGGAGGGGTGTGGCTGCTACTCAGCTCTGTCGATCAGCACTGATCACTTGAACTGAAGGGTGTGGCTTCTACTCAGCTCTGTCAATCAGTACTGATCACTTGAACTGAGGGTAGTGGCTGCTACTCAGCTCTGTTTGGCAGCACTGATCACTTGAACTGAGGGGTGTAGCTGCTACTCAGCTCTGTTGGGCAGCACTGATCACTTGAATTGAGGGGTGTAGCTGCTACTCAGCTCTGATTGTCAGCACTGATCACTTGAACTAAGGGGTGTGGCTGCTACTGCAATTTCCAGAAAATCAGTTACATAACACAAAATACAAGGCTATAAAAGAGACAAAAGGATCTGAGACTTCTATTGGGCTTTAAGGTGTTGTAGTGTCTTTTTCAATACAAAATTATGAATTAATCAGAATCCAGTCAAATTGTCCAGTGTGTGCGGCTGTATGGCTGTAATAAGGATAGTAGACTCTAAGTTCAAAGAGCAAGGACTGATATAAATGATTAGTGTCCTTTATAAAGTCTTGTTCACATGGGGGGTATCAATACAAACGACCATGCAAACCGCACAGGGATGCACTAGTGTTCTGTGCATCCCCGTGCAGGCAGTACTATTCTCGTCAACTGGGATGCAGTGACTACACAGTCACAGCTGCTGCTCCCACTGTGACATCCATGTGGGTGCAGGTGTGTGTCCCTAAACTCACACAGTGTGCATTTAGGGCCGTGCACCCACACCTGTGACTGTGACATTGATACATCCCATGTGAACGAGGTCTAAAGCACTGCAGTATATGCCAGTGCAATATAAATAAGCGAAATGAAATATAAACTCTATACATACAGGCAGGTCATCAAAAAGTAAAGGATATTAGTACACCGAGCAACCAAGGGATACAAAGAATTACTTTCATTCCTTTCTGTTAATGCTGCGTCATGGGTATAAAATTATAATTGTTTTTTTTCTGTCTAAGTGATACATACTTATTGAGTGTGGAATGCGATTATATACTCCCCACTTGTTCAGTGACTGCATGACTAAAGCTTATGTTTCTTTTGTTCTCATTGGAAAGATGTTTTATAAATGCTACTTTCCAAGCCACAATGAACAAACAAGTTTTTTTTTCTAATAGCAAGCAATCAGATCTCACCTTTTATTTTCATGGATGTTAACCATTTCTGGACTGGAAGGTTTTACTCCCTTAATGATCAGGCTACTTTTTTTTCAATACCGCACTGCATTAATTTAACTGACAACTGCGCAATCGTGCAATACTGTACCTAAATAAAATGTGTGTTCTTTTTTTCCCCCACAAATAGAGCTTTTTATTGGTGGTATTTGATCACCTGTCTGATTTTTATTTTTTGCACTATAAACAAAAAAAAAAAAAAAAAAACAGCAACAATTCTGAAAAAAAAAAAAAAAAAAACCCTCCAATTTGTTTTTGCTTTCTGCTATATAACATTCCCAATTAAAAAAAAATTAAAAATCAAATTTTTTCATCATTTTAGGCCAATTTGTATTTTACCACATATTTTTGGTAAAAAAAATCCCAAAAAGTGTATATTGATTAGTTTGCACAAAAGTTATCACGTCTACAAACTAGGGGAAAGATTTATGTCATTTTTATTTATTTATTTTTACTAGTAATGGTGGCGATCAGCGATTTTTAGCGGGACTGCGACATTAGATCAGACATCTAACTGACATTTTTGACACTTTTGGGGGGACCAGTGACATTGCTACAGTAATCAGTGCTAAAAATATGCACTGCTACTGTAGTAATGACACTGGCAGGGAAGGGGTTAGCACCAGGGGCGATCACAGAGGTAAATGTGTCCCTAGGGGGTGCTTTCTAACTGTGTGGGGGATGGGCTCACTGAATGAACACCGAGACCTGTGATCCTAAATAAGAGGAATACAAAGGGTGTGCAAAGTGTTATATTTTGTGTTGTAACAGGTGTTTTTTTGCATTATAAAACGCCTGTCCCTGTTAGGAGTCACAGAAAACAATTGTTTTCCATATTTTCTATTTGCTCTGCATTGCAGAACAGGGCTAGGCTGCAGCGTGCTGCAAAAAAATGCACAGGGGCTGCATTTTTTTTTCAGTGCAGTGTCAGCAACATAGTGCATCATGTTGCTGTACTTTTTTGTACTTTTGTACTTTCGTACACTTTTTTGTACTTTTGTACACGTCAAATAAAGTTTGTACAAAAAAAATTGCTTTGTGTGAATCGTACACAACACTGCCCCCTACTGCAGGCGGGAACAGACAGTTTCCGGAGAGGTAAAGCACTCTGGCAGCAGTCCATTCTTGTGTGAACCAACCCTAAAGCCCCGTACACACGTACGGATCGTCGTCATACAAACGTCGGCGGACGAAAGATCTGCCGATTGTACGCGTGTTAGTATGGTGCCTCCGACAGCTGTCTGCGCACAATCCGCGGACAAGAGTCTTTCTTGCAAACATGAAAATTTTTGTCTGCGGACACCAGAGCGGCCGATTGTTCGCCTGTCAGTACAGAATTCTGCCGACACACAGCTACAAATCCCAACACGCATGATCAAACCAAATGAGTTCCCGGAAGAATTTTCTCTAGTAAACTCAACATTTTATTCAGAAAGAACTTTCGGCTCGCGGCAGTCCAAGAAATAGGTGAAATGCGGAGCACATGCTCATCTTGATAAATGTGAGAAGAAGGAAGATGCTGCTCATAATGCCACACTTTTCTAATAAAAAGGCATGTGTTCTGTTATGATGAAGATAATGTTTGTCTATTCTATCTGTTCTATCAAAATTTATAATTCAATAATTTGAACTCTTCACCATTATTATTTTTTAAACAGCAAAGATCTAACTATTGATATGACCCTTTATTCTTGTCTGAATTAATGTCTAAAACATATTTTTCAGGTTATGCACAATATTAAACATGTTAACAAATTCAGATAGGCCATTTTTTATTTTCAATTTTCTTTATTTTTTGTATCTCAGAAAAAAAAACATGAAAACATTAATACTTTCCGTATAATAAACTAAACATAAAAAAGGTCCATTTGGACAAAATTAAAATAGAAACTGGCAAACAGGGGTAAAATAAATAATAGGGGGTTACAAAAATTAAAGTTGCTGGTAACTGAAATCAGGTTGCCATGAGGGCAGGTTTGGATCCTGCTGGCCATATTGCCACTGGCCATGTGGCATTTGGCGAGGTGGTGAGTGTTGTGGAGGTGGAGGTGGAGGTGGAGGTGGAGGGCACGGGTGCTCCTGGCATGCATGGCTGTGCTCATTAAGGATCCCGTTTTCAGCCTTTTGCAGCACATCAAGAATAATTTTTCTGGCATACTGACACTGCCTGAGGTCCACCTTATCCAAAATTTTGGCAGTCATGTTGCCGAAGGACTCATTGGCCTCCGGTTTCCTACGGAGGGCTATGGTGGCCTCCTGTATAAACTCATCGGTGATGTCATCAATGTGTTTTCTCTTTTGCCTCCGTTTGGCAGGAGGAGGTGGTGGTGGAAATAGTTCCACAGGCTCCTCAGGCTCCTCAGGCTCCTCAGGCTCCTCAGGCTCCACAGGCTCCCCAGGCTCCTGGCTGCAACCTGGCTCCTCCTCAGTGACACTTCCCTGTTGATGAAATGAACAATTGATTAGAATGTTATAGTGTATATAAAAATGCATGTTTGTTATATTATTGTGAACAAATAGCAGACTTTACATACAGTGGCGTATCTAGGGTCTCCAGTGCCCTTGTTGAGGAGCTGTATTTGGCAACAACCCCCCCCCCCCCCAAGATCAATGTAAAAATGTAACCCACCCCCCAAAAAAAAATTAAAGGGCATTAAAAGTTTCTCATTTGCCCCTTGCTTGCCCAGTGTAGAGCTCTCTAGTGGGCAATCATTGTCTCAGGTGTGAAAAACAAGAAAGAGAGGGTTGAGAGCTAGAGAGAGGGAGAGAAAGAGGGGGTGTGAGAGAGAGAGGAGGGGGGTTGCAGAGAGAGAGAGGGGCCTGAACTTGCAGAGGGCTTGATGTAGGGCATTGAGGGTGAAGCGGTGCAGGTAAACAGGAATAAGGGAGCCACCTGCCTTGCTGACCCAGAGTGAGAGACTAGAGACATGGAAGCAAGGATGGATGGATCATTTGCAGGAGCTGTTAGTTTTGTATTAAAAAAGGTTGAGCCAGAGGAATGCTGAGGCTCCAGCAGTGTTTGTTAGGACCAGAGGTGTGCTGGGGATGCAGCACTGTTTGTAAGACCGGAGGTGTGCTGGGGATGCAGTGAGAGGCAGTCTCAGTCTCCTGGTTTTTTGGCTCAGCTGCTCTCAATGTTTTACACCTGCATGAAGCAGCTCTCAATGTTTTACACCTGCATGAATCCGCCTGCAAACTGGGGGTTCTGGGGTGTGCAGGCTGAGTGGATTGTTCAAAAAAACAATAAACCAATGCCAATGTTTTTGTGACCCACCCCCCTTGGCCTGCGCCCCTGGCGGTTGCCTGTCATGCCAACCCCTTGCTATGGCCGTTTACATAAAGGGTCAATTATGGTTTACCTTATAATTTTGTTACATGATTACATTTTAGCAGACAATATATAGTGAAATGCCATACCTGAGTCAAACTCTCCTCCAGAAAATCCTCATCCTGGCTTGGATCTACAGACACTGAGCCCTCTGCCGATGTAGAAGGCAGTGTTGATATGGATGGCCTGGATTCCAAGGTGTCGGACAGGAATCGCATGTTATCATAGTACCACAGCCGTGGTACATGTCTCTTCTGTGCACCTGCTCCAGACTGGGTGGAATCTTTTATTTTTTTTACCTCCCGCCTGTAGGCACTGCGAATACTGTTTATTTTTCGCCTTACATAATCAAAATTTGCCCCAGGACAGACGGGCTTGTAGAAGGCCACCAAATGTTCCATGGCCTGTTGTTTTAGTTTTTTATTTTTATAATCCGCGGACTTCACTTGCCACAAACACGGCAGTTGCCTGTACTCATCAATGAAACTGATGAGAAAGTTGTGGGTGGTGTAATTGTCCACCATATTGCAGGACAGTATATGCCTGCAAGACACAACACAAAACATATTAAAATAGCATGTATTTTGGCACATAATAAAGATATTCCTAATAAAAGCTGTATAGGGCCCAAAACACACACTTTCTATTAAAATAGTCGTACCTTTGTTTGTGGGGAAAAGTCGTGATTCGCCGCTCGATCGTGCTCCAACCCTCGATATGTCCGCTAGCGAATCGTCGGCCGAACGATCTGGCGTCCTTTAAATACAGCGCAGGCGTCAACTCCTCCTCCAGTGGCGGGCTTGTGCAGGGGTGTGTACGTGCCGAAGATCAGGCCTACATGCGACACACACACCTGAAGCAGTGGAACAATCGTTTTTTAATTACGAACCATGTCTCAACAATCTGGGAGCTCAATTAGTGTGGGCCGAAGTGATTGGGCCACCCGAAAATCAAGGGCTACACCCATGACAAAGCCAGAAATGGTGGAGATGGTCTCCATTTTAGAAAAAATGGATTACGATGGAAAGTTGGCAAATTACGACCGGCCCAATGCCAGGAAAGATGGCATCATGGATAAGGTGGTGGCCTGTTTGCAAAAAAAATTCGGTGTGGAGCGATCGAAAGATCAGATTCGTAAACGGTGGTCCGACCTGAAACACCGTGAGCAGGATCAGCTTTCCCAAATCCATCGGATTTTGAAAAAAAGTAAGTTTTATTTTTTATTTTTTTTTTTAATCATGCAATATGTTTTTTATAATTTGGTGTATGTTGTATTAACATGTCTAGATTAAAATGTCTATGTAAAAAGTTAGATTACTCATTTTAGTTATCATGTCATGATTAGATCGATCTATTGTTGATGTTTTAGTATATGACATTAAAAGTCAGGAAGCCATAGTTAAAAATATATGTATTGTGTTGCAACGAACGTTCTTTCCTGCACGAATCTTCTCAGCAAACATTCCTATTAATCACAGATTATTATTCAAACCTTTAAATAGGAGAAAAACGTAAACTCCGTGCCAAACAATGGGAAAGGAGGAGGAGAGGTTTGGCAGCTCCATCTGCAGTTGCGGAAGAAGAGGAGGACATGGGCCCAGATGGTGGCACAGATTCGACTAAAGGTAATTGGTTCCTATGCACTGTCAAACATTAATGTACCATATTTTTCGTAGATAACCATGTACATGTCTTCATATTTGTTACTAAAAGAGCTATCAAGCAGGGCACCATGTCCTAACAAATGTACCTCTTGTGACTTTTATGATATGGCCAATGTTTTGTATTATGTAGATGAAGACATTATGCCTGAGGTTATTCTGGTGGAGACAACAAGTGACCAGACACCAGAACAACAAGAAGGTTGGTAGTCACAGATTTTTGTGTAGTGGGATCATAGAAATATGTGTATTTGCAATGATTGTTTAACCTTATATTCTTGTATTCCCTTACAAATTTACATTGCAGATGTTGCATCATGCCAGGATGTGGCATCCCCAGCCAGCTCAGAACCCAGATCTCCTGGCAACTTGCCAAGCAGCGTGGAAGCCACTTCCCAAAATGTTGAGGATCCCGGACCAAGTGTCAGAGAGCCAGTTGTGTGCCCACGTAGGTTTTTTCAGAATGATTTTTCTCAGTGTTATTTTTAGCCTCCAATTGACAACACTAGTTCCCTATGGGAGCCTCTTTATTTGAATGGAAGTCGCACCGTAAGTCGGATCAGGATGCTCTGACTTGCGGGGCCACTTGCGTTGTGAAGATTTTTGAGGGGGAACTACACCAAAAAATTGAATAACCCACCGTGGGTGTCCCCCCAAGTTCACAACCCGGCCTTTTGTGTGTGGTATTGAGTTTGAGGGTATGCCCACAACAAAAAGACAGCGTGGGTTACCCCCAAAACCCCTACCAGACCCTTATACAAGCATGCAGCTTGTCAGGCCAGGAAAGAGAACGAGCAAGCGGACCAAACACCCCCTGGACCACAGCAGGACACATGCCCTCAACATGGGGGGGTTTTGTTGCTTTGGGCCAGGGGGCCTCTGCACCGCACACCCAAAAGCACCTTGCTCCCATGTAGAGGAGGACAAGGGCCTCATCCCCACAACCCTGTCTGGTGGTTTTGGGGGGTCATGCGGCCAGGGGGTTCCTAGGACTTTGGAAGCAACCTTCAACAAAGGGTGGCCCCCAGATCCCGGACACCAATCACTGTGTGAATGGGTATGGGGTACATAGTACCCCTACACATTAACCACATAAATGGAAGTGTATGTGAATAACGACAGGAGACGTTTATGAAATGTTCTTACATATCTTCATCCGGTCTTCTCCACTCTGCTCTTTGGATCTGCTCCTCTCCACTCTTCTGCTGTCCAATCTTCTGCTCTTATGTTGTCTGCTCTTTTGCCCTAGGCTCTTCTTCTTCCTCCTGTCCTCCTCCAATGCTGTTGCCGTGCATTTTGCCCATCTCTGTTCTCTGTAGCTTAATATATATACATTACGACCATGCCCTCACAATGACGTCATCATGCGTTCACACCCCTAATGAATATATAGTAAGCTCAGGAGACCGGCAGAATCATCAGCAACAGGATCAGAGGAGGACAGGAGGAAGAAGAAGAGCCTAGGGCAAAAGAGCATAAGAACAGGGTAGGTATTAACTCGAGAGTAATTAAAAATAACCTGGACACCAAATGTTTCTCTATTATGACCTCATGTAGGTGATTCACATTGACTCAGTTGTATATTTTTTTACAGATCATGATTTACCTACTTGCACTTTAGCAAAATTAACACGTGAGGCACTCCAATGTTGCTCAGACCTTGAGCAAATCAAGGAAACGGCATTGCAATCAAAAATGCGCGATTTTGTCGACATGATTGCCAAATTTTAAAAAGTTTTAAATACATTTTTTATGTTTTTATTGGTTCCTTTTATTACAAATGTTTTGTAATCTTTTATGATATCTTGATGGCACTCAGTTGTTAAGAGTGTACCCACGTTTGGGAAAAAAACTTGAAAACACCCTAACCCTAACCCTAACCCTAACCCTGTGAATGTTTCTTAAAAAAAATTTTGTACATTCAACAATGTGTGTTCCATTCTTTATTTGACTTTCGTTGGGGGGTCGAGATCTAAAGCTGTGTAAAGAAGCATTACATGTATGATGGCTGTCCTATTCCCATATTTACATGTTAATGAAAGCATTTTGGACACTGCCATATGCGAGTTGCTGGAGGTGTCAATGAAATGTTAAAGATCCCAACCGTTTATACGCATATCACAGTGCGATCTGACATTTCATACAGGATCGGATCATACAAGTGGGAACGACTGTGCAATCCTATCCTGATGCAGCTGAATAAATGCATCATGTGCGACTTTTGTGCGAGTGCAGTGCGAATGGAGACATACACTTTGTATGGCTACATTCACACTGAACACGCACACAAGTCGCACATGACCCTTTATTTCTGATGTATCAGGATTGGATGGCACAGTTCTTCAGACTTGTGTAATACAATCCTGTGGAAAAAGTAAGTGGCGGGTCACCCTTATGCGATGCAGGAAGGATGCAAAGTCGCAGACTTCCCACATCGCATAAGTGTGACTCAACACTCAAGGTACTAGCAGTCCTAGGATTCAATATGGCATTGATATTGGCAGTAGAAATCAGTGTAGGGAGATCAGTGTAATCTATAGTGTATTGCTTGTTCGTTGCTCTAGTTCACTTTCCATTACTTATATATATAACACTTTGAGATGAACAATGATCAAGTTTCACATAACACTGACATATCCTAACATTGGTGGGCAGTGAGAAGGATGTCATAAATGAACACAACATAACAGGTGTAGGTACGTTGTTAATACCCTAATGTATTATATTAAATATATAGTATGGGCAACTTCTGGACAAGAACCACCAATGTAAGGTGACATTAGATGAACCTTGGGTGTGACCTAGTTCTCAATGTGACAGGGTTTGTGTAAATTTTGTGGGGTGCAGAAGGCCCTTGTATTTACACCACTGGCTCAAAAATAACACATGGCCATCATCACTTTGGATCAGCTGGTGAGAGACTACAGTAAAGAAACACACTGATGAATGTATTAACCCTTCCAAAGTCACACATATATAACACATGATTAACCCAAATAATTGTGTTTGGCATATGTGCCCAAATGATTAGAATCCACAATACAGAATCACTGCAATTTTGGTTTAATGTGTTGAAAAATAAGATATCTCTGACATTTATCTTGTGTGTCAAATCTTTAACAAGATTAATGTGTGTGTGACAGTGATTGCTGCCAGGACACAGCTCCTCTCCCCACGAAATAGTCCAGATATTCCTGGCGGATCTGACGGGCCCTGTGTGATGCCAATGCTGACCGTCCAACTTCCATTGACGTCATGGACTCCACTTGGTTAGAAGGTTGGGCCTCTCCACTTGTACCTGGCATAGCAGGGTCAATATCCAGTTGCTGCAATACATAATTTTGTGCATTCCTGCGTAGGAAGTTGTGCAAAATGCAGCAACACAAGACCACATTATCCACTTTGTACAGTGCCAGGTTTATGGACGTCAGGAATATCCAGAACCGGTTGGCCATTATCCCGAAGGCATTCTCCACAACTCTGCGAGCTCTGGACAACCGGTAGTTGTAAATCCTTTGGTCTGGGGTGAGGTTCCTCTGAGGGTAGGGCTTCATGAGATGCTCCCCAAGCGCAAAAGCCTCATCTGCGATAAACACAAAGCTCATACCCTCAACAGTTTGCTCCCTGGATGGCAGGTTCAGAGTGCCGTTCTTTAGACGACGAGCGAACTCCGTCTGATCAATAACTCCCCCATCCGAATTGCGGCCATTTTTGCCAATATCCAAAAAAATAAACTCATAGTTTGCATTAACTATGGCTAGCATGACTATACTAAAAAAACCTTTATAATTATAAAAAAATGTGCCGGAATTCGGAGGGGGGACAATGCGGACGTGCTTCCCATCAATAGCACCCCCACAATTGGGAAAATTCCACTTCTCCAGAAATTGATCAGAAATCTCCAGCCATTGCTCTGCGTTTGAAGGAAACTGTGGGGAAAAAATAAAAATAAAATAATTAGTGCTTGAGCACATCACATTATTAATTACACACACAGTTGTCTGTTAAATGCTTATGCAACTTGTTAAAAAAATAAACAACAGGAAGGCAAAGGTTTGGATTTGGGGATGTAACATCTACATACATTTATTTTCAACCTCCTATTGTTCTTATATTGTAAAGGGCCATACACACTATAAGATTCTCTGAAGACTTTTTCGTGCAGATTTACCTTTTCTATGTAGTGCAAGGGCCTACCAGATTGCATAGGATTTGAAAGTGTTTGTTGGACCTCATATTATTTGGTTTTGGTAAATCGGAAGGATAAATTGTTCTGACAATATTCTAGTGTGTATGGCCCATTATACTCACCAGCTAGAGCTGAGATTTACAAACTACGGCCCTCCAGCTGTTGCAGAACTACACATCCCATGAGGCCTTGTAATTCTCTGACATTCACAGACATGACTAGGCATGATGGAAATTGTAGTTCGTGAACAACTGGAGGGCCATAGTTTGAAGACCTCTGAGCTTGAGCTTTGGTATATGCTGACTTTGAGATTTAGCATGTGGGTGGGGGATGGGTAAGTAAAACTGGGCATTTATACATCAATAAGGGCTTGTGGTCAGTGAAGGTTTTAACATCATTACATAAACATACACAATCATAGGTGGGAATGGATGGACTGATGTATTTTAGATAAATCATAAACTAGGTAATAAAACATTGGCCAAGGAATAATTGTTTGAGGGAAAGCAATAAAATTTGAAAAATTCGACATACTGTTAACAGGCAATGCGTTTAGGGACACATAGGAGAGAATGGTGGGGTGGTTAGTGGGTAATTTTACAAATGGTTAAAGATAATCTACATCTTTACTACTATGTGCATGCGGACAGAGGGTAGTTTACAAATAATGGCCTGTATCAATTGCTGTACATCCAAAAACATCATAATTCGGGTGAAACGACTAATACATGTAATGTAATGTAAAAAATCAAACATACCTTGATATAATCCTTCTGCAAGACCTTGATGATGGCAGAGCAGGTCTCAGGGATGATGATACCAAGTGCTTGGGGGGAGATGCCTGTGGTGAACTTCAGATCCTGCAGGCTTCTCCCTGTTGCAAGATACCTCAACGTCGCAATTAACCTTTGCTCAGGAGTAATTGCAAGCCGCATACAAGTATCCTGCTTCAGAATATAGGGGGACACCAGGGCAAGAAGACGGTAAAAGATGGGATCCGTCATCCTCAAATAATTCCTGAAGTCATCAGGATTATTTTCCTGGAGCTCCCTCAGCAAGGACATATGAGAAAATTGATCACGGTTAAGCAACCAATTTTTCGTCCAGGAGGTCCGCTTCTTCTTCCTATTGCTCGTACGTCGTCTCAGAGCCAAAACTCCAACACTAACGACAGCAACGGACGAATTCACGGTCGCCATAATAAATTCTCGAACGATGTCTCGGAAAATAGCGAAATGTCGTCAACCAAACAAATGCTACCGAAATCAGCGCGAGATGCCCAGAAGGGTCACGGCCAAACACTCACTTCCTCTTTTGTAGCGGCGAACGTGCGTGGAACGTAGTGACGTCATTTTCTGTCGGCAGACAAATGTCCTGGGCAAGTTTTGAGCACTTTTCAACAGACAAACAACAAACACGCCAGCCGCGAACATTTGTAGGACGTTCTGTCGGCGGACGATCCGTACGTGTGTACGGGGCTTTAGAAAGCAGCCAGTGCCTGATTAGAAAAGCCTGTGCTCCCCCAGCAGCTGCAGAGAAGGAGAATTAAAGAGGAAGTAAACACTCCTCTGCAACTTGTACTTATAGGTAAGCCTATAATTAGGCTTAGCTATAGGTACTGTAAATATCTCCTAAACTTGCACCGTTTAGGAGATATTTACTTTGCATGCAGCCAGTGACATCACTGACGCATGCGCTCTGAAGCAACGGCCGCTCGTGCCGTTCCTTCAGGGCCCCATGCCGTGAACATCGGCTCCCGCGCTGATGCGTGGGAGTGACATTACCGCGGCTCCAGCCAATGAGATGGCCGGATGCCACAAACCCGGAAGAAGGGCGACCAAACATGTCACCCGTGAGACAGGTGAGCGATTGGCACTGCGAGGCTTCGAGGAACCTGCGAGGTTTACAACCTCTTTAAGGACTCTTGCTCTCTGGGAGGAAGCAGTGGTCTCTTTGCAGAGGTCTTAGCTTTAGACTTTAGGTATTTTACTTGCTAGGACATAGCTTGCTAAAAAGAACTTTCCCCTCTCTCCAAGCAACTACTAGAGATGGCCTTGCCTTTCGCCGGTGGTCGGTTCGCGGCAAATTTTGCTTGTTCGCAAATTCGCAAAAAGTCGGACTTTTGCTGATGTTCGTGAATATGTCCGCGCCGCCATTTTCTTTTTCATTCAGAAGAACTTTGACCCATGACACAGCCGTCAGGTGGAACGGGACAGCCAATTGAAACATTCCAGCACATGGACAGTCCTCCTACCCTATAAATAGACCCGATCTGGCGCTGTGCTCATTAGGGAGAGTTTGCTAGACACATATAGCGCTGTGTAGATCCCCAAAAGTCCTTTTCAGAGCTGGTATTTCGGTATAGGCCTTCTACAGTCTCTTTTCAGGTTAGGGGCAGGTATCCAGTGGTTGCTTTAGGGGCAGTTAGATTTCGGCTGCAGTCACAAATCGCTCTGTCAATGTCCACAAAAGTCCTTTCCAGGGCTGGTATTTCGGTATAGGTCTAGTATCTTTTGAGCTTAGGGAGAGGTATCCTGTGGTTGCTGTAGGGGCAGTTAGAGATCAGCTGCATTCACACACAAATCGCTAATTTTGATCAAATTGCTCTGTCAATGTCCACAAAAGTCATTTAAGGTGCTCCAGTGTCGTTTTAGGGTCTATTACAGTCTTTTTACTATATGGGGCAGGTATCCAGTGGTTGTCGCAGATGTGTGAATGGACCCTATATGTATGAGACAATGTATTTACCGGTTGCTGTCAGTTCTGGCTGATTTATGAAAAAAAAAATATATTTTTGCTGTAAAAAAAAAAAAAATAAAACATTTAGGGCAACTTTTTCAATTGCAATACTTCTGTTATGACATTGTCCATGTGCTGGGACTATTTGTGCACAGCTAGTACGTCTTTTGTGGCTGCAAAAATGACCTAAAGGTTTTTAAAGTTCGCCTCCCATTAAAGTCAATGTGGCCCGCCGCGAACTCGCGGTTCGCAGACTTTTGAGAAAAGTTGCGGCTGGCGTTCGCGATTATTCGTCCATCACTAGCAACTACATTGCCTGTGATGAATGTGAAGTGCTTTACACAACCTTGTTCATTCTCAGCCTCAGTACGATACTGGGAAAACACCGAGATGCTAGAGTCAATGTATCTCCTGCGCAGGAGTTACTTTATAGTGGCCAAATACGTTTAGGATTTATAATCCCATGGACCCCAAACAATTGAGTTACTATACCTTCCCTTCCTATCCATTTAGACTTAATTTAGATTGGATTTGATCAAACTGAGCTAGTGCGGAAAATTATTAATAATTATTAATAATTTTATTTGAATGGCAGCAATTAGTGTAGATACTTTGTTCATAAATATGTATTTTAAACAAATAGGATTATCGGATTACATGGTGGAAGCAGAGATGAGTAATTGTAAAGTATGATCATATCTTAGCTATCAATCAAAATCTGTGTGTGTGTGTGTGTGTCATATCGGTTGAATAGTTTGTTGTCCACAGATCAATTACTCCTATTGGAAGAGATCAATCAGAAAAGGAAAGTGATCATTTATCTAAGTGTGTACAGCCATCATAAGAGATGGCCATCCAGTGGGAGAAGATCGGTGATATGTTGGCGGATAAAAATTGCCAGCGAAGGCTTTGATCTGTTCTTGTTGGATTTGCAAACCGACAAGTGAAAATCATTCTGCTTTAAAGCAGAATTAACGCTCTCAAATAACATTAACTATTTTCAATCCCTATGCTGCTAGCATTAGTAAATAGATAGAAAGATATATTATAATTGCTTGTTTTAACCTTTTTTTTTTTAACCACTTCAGCTCCGGAAGGTTTTGCCCCCTCAATGACCAGGCCATTTTTTGCGTTTTGGCACTGCGTTAGTTTAACTAAAAATTGTGCGGTCGTGCACACTGTACCCAAATACAATTGATGTCCTTTTTTCCCACAAACAGAGCTTTCTTTTGATGGTATTTGATCGACCTTTGCAGTTTTTAGATTTTGCGCTATAAACAAAAAAAGAGCGATAATTTTGAAAAAAACACAATATTTTTTACTATCTGCTATAAAACATTCCCCCAAAAAAAATTAATAAATCTATTTTTTTTTTTATCAATTAAGCCCAATTTGTATTCTGCTACATATTTTTGGTAAAAAAAAAATCCCAAAAAGTGTATTTTAATTGGTTTGTGCAAACGTTATAACGTTTACAAACTACAGATAGATTTTTGGACTTGTTTTTATTACTAATGGCAGCGATCAGGGATTTTTACTGGGACTGTGAAATTGCGACGGACAGATCGGACCCCTAACTGACATTTTTGACACTTTTTGGGGACCAGTGACATTACTACAGTAATCAGTGCTAAATAATATGCACTGTTATTGTATAAATGACACTGGCAGGGAAGGGGTTAACACTGGGGGTGATCAAAGGGGTTAATGTATGCCTAACTGTGCTTACTGACTGTGGGGAGGGGGGGGGGCACTGTGACAGGCACAGAGAGATCGGGGTTGTAGCTTAGCTGAAATTTTTGATCTCTCTCAAAAGTGTGACAGAAGACTCACCCGCTTTGTTTACATAAGCAGGCGGGTCTTCTGTCAGGTTCTCTGAAGATCGCGGGAGGCCAGCGGCAATCGTTGCCGCTCCTCCCTCTGCCTGACTCCCACTGTGTCTAATCCCAGTGGGAGTGCACGCTGCCGAGACCGCGTGCAAATAATCACGTAGTACTATGTGATTATGCGCAGCCAAGCCACCCTGCCGCAGTAAATCTGCGTAGTGCGGTTGGCAAGTAGTTAACATTTCCCAGTTGCTTCCTGTTTTCTGGTCTAGTTTAAAATAATCTCTTAAATCCCAGGAGTCATCATGGCCATTTTTTACTTTTATCTGGAGGAGGTGCTTTTTCAGCTAAGCACACCCTCCTGACTACATGCCTAAACTAAGGGCAGATGGATTCCTGGAAGTAAATGCTACATGAATCATCTGCCCTTACTCAAGATGGCCATGGCTAGACATGCTAGGGGGGTGTTTTTTAAAGTGATTTCTCAACAAAATAAAGCATGGAGACATGGATGGATGGGCACGTTTGCTTTGAATATTAAATATTAATTAAAAATCATTTTCAGTTAGTAGGGCTCAGATACAGTTATTTTTGCTTTAAGAAATTGCGGTTAGCTTCTTGAAATCATTTCCAGGTGCAGAAACCCCTGGACTGTGGTGGCTGCAATACTCTGTTTCTAAGACTGCCCTCTTCTATTTGGTGGTAGCCATGGATGAAATCCAATATAAGCTCTTTACTTCTCTTAATGCTTCATGCCTCAACCTGTGACTTGTAGATGTAGAGTTATTCATTCATATCCTCCCTTTTTGTATGTTCTTGTTCCACATTTTACCCTTACCATACTTGGCTGCCAATATCTTACCTGAGAACTGCAATGTTTGTCTCGTATTGTTCTAGGAATAACTACAAGGGATAAAAGTGTGACTCCATGTTATGTGCATATATTGCATCATGACCAGAACAAAGCAGCTTTTTTCATACACCTAATCCTACAAAATCCCTGTCTTTGTGCAAGTGTACAAAGTGTGCACGTGAAAGAATTAATGCTGGTTTGCAGCCAAAGGGTAATCACACCAAATATTGATTTGATTAGATTTTTCTTCTGATTGCACACTTTGCATTTTATAAACTGATACAAAAAACAATTAAAACATATATTTTTGGAAGCATTCTCGCTTTACAGCACTTCTTCTCACTTGCCTAAAACTTTTTTACTCAGTGCTCTCTTTGTACACTCTAGGTTCAGACATGTGTATACCTTTAACCGGTTCCGGACCGCCCACCGCATATATACTGCGGCAGGCTGGCCCTCCTGCGCGAACCGACATAGATATACGTTGGTCGTGCGCCGGCAGCTAGGGGGAGAGCGCGCGCCGCCGGCAGCACGCTCCTGCCCCCACTCGGCAGCAGGGACTCCGATGCATAGGTCAGGTGGCTCCGATTGCCGCCTGACACCTGTGATCATTCCCCGCTGAGAGAGAAGGACGGTCAGCTGTTGTAAACCCTTATTTCTATTACAAGGGATGTATAGAAAAAAAAAATGAATAAAAATGATAATTATTTTTAAAAAAACAGTGTAAAAATAAAAGATAAAATAAATAGGAAAAAATGAATAAAAATTATAATTTTTTTTAAAAACAGTGTAAAAAAAAAGATAAAATAAATAGGAAAAATAAAAATTAAAACACTCCGTCCCTGTTAGCTCACATGCAGAAGCGAACACATACGCAAGTCGCACCCTCATATGTAAACGGTGCTCAAACAATACATGTGAGGTATCGCCGCAATCGTTAGAGAGCGAGAGCAATAATTTGAGCCCTTGACGTTCTCTGTAACTCTAAGCTGGTAACCTGTAGAAATTTATGAAGTGTCACCTAGGGGGATTTTTAAGTACCAATGTTTGTCGCCATTCCGCAAGCGTGCGCAATTTTGAAACATGACATGTTGGGTATCTAAATACTCGGCGTAACATTATCCTTCACTAACTTTACTGTTTTCTTATTTTCTAATTTAAAAAAGTGAGATTTTACCCCAAAAATTGCGTTTGTAAGACCGCTGTGCAAATACGGTGTGATAAAAAATATTGCAACGATCTTCATTTTATTCTCTAGGGTCTCTGCAAAAAAAAAAAAAAAATCATAATGTTTGGGGGTTCTAAGTAATTTTCTAGCAAAAAAAATGATTTTTAACTTGTAAACAACAAGTGTCAGAAAAAGGTCCGGTCCAGAAGTGGTTAAATAACCAGTTAGAACCCTTTTACACTTGTGCAACCTAAAAGTCACGCGATTTTGCCACAATCTTTTTGCCACGATTTTGACTGGACTTAAAGTAATGCCTATGTCTTTGGACCTCAAAGCGCATCAAAGTCAAACCAAAATGGTGCAGGGACTACTTTAAAGTCGCACAGATATGAACGGTATTCATACGAAATCATGGAGTACCACTTGTCATGCAACTTTGCAGTCCCAAGTCGCTGGACAAGTCGCACAGTATGAAAGAGGCCTTATAGTGAAAAGCAAATACACCAATATACACAGTATCTTACAGTATGTTAATGAATTTCTCAGAAAGCTATGACTTGCTATATGAAATACTCCTACTAAAGGGGAATCCCAGGCTGGCCAAAATACCTGTATCCTAATGAGAGATGAGGTCATCTAAATATCAGTAGCATGTTCCCTTTAAAAGCAATAAGATAGCAATGTTCAGTATGCAAGGCCTTACGAAGATCTTCGCCAGCAGTTGGAGCTCAAAGAACAAATTATTCCCCAGTGTAGCACAGTGTGAGACAAGCAATGCAAGATAGCTGGTTCTGATTAATGATGATCCACTAACTGATCCAAAATGTATGGTGTCTGTATACAGTGTTCAAGAGATGCTGGAGCAATTGATAACTGGACTTTGAGTAGGTGCTCTCTCACCAATCCTGATGTCCCTCTTTTACCTTCTGAAAGAACAAACAAAGTCCATTCTCCACGTTGTGAGA
Source organism: Pelophylax lessonae (assembly GCF_965119305.1). Taxonomy (NCBI): domain Eukaryota; kingdom Metazoa; phylum Chordata; class Amphibia; order Anura; family Ranidae; genus Pelophylax; species Pelophylax lessonae. Next base: position 74,928,712 of record NC_138768.1, read on the forward strand.
CTCTGAGATGGCTGAGCTCTGCTGATTCAGTGATTCCCGCCGACTCTGATTCGATCAGTGATGCTGCAGGGATGTCTGCGATGTAGCGAGTGTCATCTGTCCCACCTGGGCTGAGTCTGCAGACAGCTGGGTGGTGTGCAGTAGTTCGCAGTCCGCTCTCTCTGCGGCGGACTGATGCACACACAATGGATCCCGGGAAGCAAGAGAGCGTGGTCAGCAGATCCCTTTATAGTCTCTCCCACAATTCTCCCCTGGAGCGAATGGCCTGCTGAGAGGTGTAGTTTTTAAACAGTTCAGCAGTGCAGTACTATCTTTCCAGAAGACTACAGTTCCCACAATGCTTTTCTCCAGTCTCAGGAGTATGGAGTATGATGTATGAAATCCGAGATCAACATTGGACGAGCACAGAGACAGTCTGAAAGAGCACAATATGGGTCTGCAGTGTCAGATATATGTAGTCTGCTCCCGGCAACATACAGTATCTCACAAAAGTGAGTACACCCCTCACGTTTTTTTAAATATTTTATTATATCTTTTCATGGGACAACACTGAAGAAATTACACTTTGCTACAATGTAAACGTAGCCCTGCCCCTTTGGGGGTGGCCTGTTGCATGAGTGTCCTCTTCACTTCTTACGCCCTGAGCCTGCTCCAACCCATCTGACACCATTGTGAATAACTGAGACCACAAGTGTTGCAGTGAATAAACAATTTACTGCTTTTGACTTTTATATGTAAAACAGGAATATGCAAACAGAATCAGAAATAACACAGATTTTGCTAAAGGGATAGATTCTGAATTCTCATCCAAGGATTTAGGCCTTTTAGTTCAGCACTCAGGATCCAGAACGCAGGCCACACATACATACACAAACAAATGTGTATGTATGCTAGAGGATTGCGCTCAGCAACAATAAACAATACTTAAAATAAGCTGAAGTAATTAGAGAGTGACCACAGATAAGAATGACTACACTTAGTAACTTGAATACAAGGTAAGCAATGTATCAAGATTGGGACAACTATCAGAGTGCACTCTGTGTACTAACGGGGGCTCCCTTTATGATGAACTGCAATAATCTCCTGAAAAGTGAGGCCTCACTTGTCTTCACCGGCAAGGAATTCCCAACAATCCGAAAAAGGGTAGGGAGGATGAACTGTATTCCCCAAAGCAATCAATAGTTGTAATCCACAGAGAAGCAAACGTGACAATTCATTATGCGTTACAACAGGTTGACAGCCTAGGACTGGATAGAGGGCTTCAAGCCTAGTTCACCCACCTCGCACTATATTTGTGTCTGTAGTGTCCAGTGGTTCAACTAAATGTTGATATGGCCTTCATAAAGTACACAGTCTATTTGCCCTTCACTGGAATCAGTCTAGGTCTGTATTTAATAGAGATGCAAATACTGGATGTCTCTCACCCAAACCGGGAGATCCGGTTCCCTCTGTGACCAGGCCCCGCTCTGCTCAGCGCCTCCGTCCGCCTGTCAGCAACCTTCCGCTCGGTCACAGCACCGAGACTCCTTCGCACACTCACATCGCCGGCTTCACTACGGTGTCCGCCACTAGGCCTCGGCCTAAGTTCCTGTGATAAGCGCAGCTCTTCCCCTTCTGTTCAGTGCGCTGTCCTCAAGGCAAGAGCACAAAGCAAAGTCCCGCCTCCCTCCGCGCTTCCTGTTGCTCCCTGGGAGAAAGGTCTTACTGTCTCAGCAGTCTATGATCCTGGCTCCTCCCGGACTACATCTCCCATAATGCCCAAGTCACTATCTTGCAGAACTTTAATAACAGTAACAATAACAATAGCAGCCGTGTGACCCGGCTACATAAAGTAGTGAGTGTACAGCTTGTATAACAGTGTAAATGTGCTGCCCCCTCAAAATAACTGAACACACAGCCATTAATGTCTAAACCGCTGACAACAAAAGTGAGTACACCCCTAAGTGAAAATGTCCAAATTGGGCCTAAAGTACCAATATTTTGTGTGGCCACCATTATTTTCCAGCACTGCCTTAACCCTCTTGGCCATGGAGTTCACCAGAGCTTCATAGGTTGCCACTGGAGTCCTTTTCCATTCCTCCATGATGACATCACGGAGCTGGTGGATGTTAGAGACCTTGCGCTCCTCCACCTTCCATTTGAGGATGCCCCACAGATGCTCAATAGGGTTTAGGTCTGGTGAGAAGCTTGGCCAGTCCATCACCTTTTACCCTCAGCTTCTTTAGCAAGGCAGTGGTCATCTTGGAGGTGTGTTTGGGGACTTTATCATGTTGGAATACTGCCCTGCGGCCCAGTCTCTGAAGGGAGGGGATCATGCTCTGCTTCAGTATGTCACAATACATGTTGGCATTCATGGTTCTCTCAATGAACTGTAGCTCCCCAGTTCCGACAGCACTCATGCAGCCCCAGACCATGACACTCCCACCACCATGCTTGACTGTAGGCAAGATACACTTGTCTATGTACTCCTCACCTGGTTGCTGCCACACACGCTTGACACTATCTGAGCCAAATAAGTTTATCTTGGTCTCATCAGACCACAGGACATGGTTCCAGTAATCCATGTTCTTAGTCTGCTTGTCTTCGGCAAACTATTTTCCAGCTTTCTTGTGCATCATCTTTAGAAGAGGCTTCCTTCTGGGACAACAACCATGCAGGCCACTATAATGAAGTGTGTGGCGTATGGTCTGAGCACTGACAGGCTGACCCCCCCACCCCTTCAACCTCTGCAGCAATGTAGTCAGCACTCATACGTCTATTTCCCAAAGAAAACCTCTGGATATGACACTGAGCACTTGCACTCAACTTCTTTGGTCGACCATGGCGAGGCCGGTTCTGAGTGAAACCTGTCCTGTTAAACCGTCGTATGGTCTTGGCCACCGTGCTGCAGCTCAGTTTCAGGGTCTTGGAAATCTTCTTATAGCCTAGACCAGTGATAGTTAACCTCGGCACCCCAGATGTTTTGGAACTACATTTCCCATAATGCTTAGGCATTCTGCAGTGTAGTTGGCATCATGGGAAATGCAGTTCTAAAACATCTGGGGTGCCAAGGTTTGCATCACTGGCCTAGGCCATCTTTATGTACAGCAACAATTCTTTTTTTCAGATCCCCAGAGAGTTCTTTGCCATGAGGTGCCATGTTGAACTTCCAATGACCAGTATGAGAGCGATAACACAAAATTTAACACACCTGCTCCCCATTCACACCTGAGACCTTGTAACACTAACGAGTCTCATGACACCAGGAGGGAAAATGGCTAACTGGGCCCAATTTGGACACTTTCACTTAGGGGTGTACTCACTTTTGTTGCCATTAATGGCTGTGTGTTGAGTTATTTTGAGGGGACAGCAAATTTACACTGTTATAAAAGCTGTACACTCTCTACTTTACATTGTAGAAAAGTATCATTTCTTCAGTGTTGTCACATGAAAAGATATAATAAAATATTTAGAAAAATGTGAGGGGTGTACTCACTTTTGTGAAATACTGTATTAATATATATATATATATATATATATATATATATATATATATATTGTGGGAGATTAGCTCGGTGGCGGGTATGGATGACCCCTTGGGGGGGGGGGGGTGCGTTTACACAGGGAGATAGCCGAGAAGTGGTTGCAAACAACAGTATGGTTTATTCTTGCAATTTACTTCACACAAGTGCAAGCCTCAAAAACATAAAAATAAAAATAAAACACAAAATAAATCCTTGCCACTGTGGGCGGCTACCTTCTCACATACAGGAACCTACCTACGGAGTCTGTCTCCAACCTACTGTTGGGCAAACTTTGCTGATCCTACAGCAGACACTCAATAGTCCATGTTTTTTCTTCACACAACAAATGTCCATTGAACATGTCCCTTTTCCTCTTCACATTGAACATGTCCCTTTGCTTTTCTCTTCACATAGAACACATTCCTTTGCTTGTCTCTTCACATAGCAACCATTCCTTTGCTTGTCTCTTCACATAGCAAACAGTTCATTTATTTCTACCACATAGAAACAATCCCAGACCTCACCTTGAGTAGTCTTCACACTTTTTACCCTCCTCAGCGCACATCACTTCAGGAGGTCTTCTCCCATGCTCACACAGCGTCGGGAGGCACACATCTGACTGTCCTCCTCTACCCACATGGCGTCAAGAGGCAGCAATCCTTCTCCCATGCCCACACGGCGTCGGGAGGCACACATCTGACTGTCCTCCTCTCCCCAGCTCACACAGCGTCAGGAGGCAGCAATCAATAGACTTCCTTTGGACAAATTATAGAGGCCTTAACTTCCTCATTCCGAACAGCTGAAGGCCTTTCAACTTCCTTAAGCCGTCCTGGCTACCTTTTCAGCCGACACCCTATAGTAATTGGTGAATTTTCTAAACCAGGTGGAAATGTATCTCCTGTCTGTGACTACATCCACAGATTTACCTGACTTCCTGTCACAATATATATATATATATATATATATATATATATAACAGTATATACAGGGGCAAGAAAAAGTATAGTATGGTGTTCTGCAGTAATTTGCCATAAAATGTGATCTGATCCTCATATAAGTCACAACAATAGACAAACACCCTGTGCTTAAGCTAATAACACACACATAATTCTCATGTCTTGTGTCTTTATTATACAGAGTCTTTAAACATTCACAGTACTGGTACTCTTCGCCGACGACATCTTGATGATGCTGTCTTCACCCATCACCTCCATTCCAAATCTGTATCTGAAGCTCCGCCACTTCTCTCAAATCTCGGGACTCACGGTCAACCACGCCAAATCGCAGGCATTGAACATCTCTTTAGAGAATAACAGTTGCAGCACTGCAACCAAACTTTGCTTTCCAATGGCAATCCAAAACGCTCCCTTATCTGGGCGTCCAACGTACTCCTTCCTTGCACACCCTGTACTCACAAAACTACCCGTCACTGTTCAGAAGATCTAACTAGGTGGCAACTTCAGCCCTCATCATGGTTTGGCAGTATGCACTCCCTAAAAATGATGATACTTCCGAAGGTTCTATATCTGTTTCGTACTCTTCCGATAGCAATCAGTAGGACAGATCTTGCATTGTTTCAGAGGAAATTACTTAATTTTATATAGGGGAGTAAGAGGCCCAGAGTGAACAAACATACTCTCCACGCCCCAAGGAGGAGAGAAGGCTTGGGGTTCCGGATCTCTTAAAATATTACTATGCCTCTCAGCTGGCTCAGCTAATAAAATCCCATTCCCGAGTTACGCATCCATTATGGATGAAAGTGGAATCTTGCTCCAGTGGAGGGTGGCCTCTTTCTCATTTATTGTGGCTGTCGCCAAAATCTTGTCCGGCCATTTTATGCCCCTTGCTCTCCCTCTCCCTGGGATTATGGGATAGGCTCTCTAGGACCTATAAGTTTAGGTCTCCTCATGGGCCTCTGGCCCAAGTGTTTAGAAACCCTGAGTTTGCTCCAGGTCTTGAGCCTCGAGCGTTCTCATGGTGGACAAATAAGGGCCTATTACGTATCGCTGATATGTGTGATCACAAGGGATTGTATACCAAACAAGCTCTGACCGATAAACTTCAAATGCCAGTGTCTGAACATTTTAGGTACTCTCAAATAGCACACTATGTTAATACCCTGAAATGCACGTCGGATCTTGCTTGTAGGACTCGTATGGAATATCTCTGTGAAAAGTTTGATAAATTGAAAGGTCATATCTCGGAAATATACATTATTCTTACAACCTCTGAGGCTGGAAAACTGAATTACATGGAAAAATGGGAGGGGGACCTCCATGAATCCTTGGACCTGAAGGACTGGCATAAGTTAGCTTGCAATGCATCCAGGGCCATGATTAATACTTCCATAATTGAAGCGAACTATAATGTTCTCTTGAGGTGGTATATGGTCCCAGCCAGATTGGCCGCGTATGTCTCAGGGGCCTCTCCGCTATGCCTCCTGGTCTGTGGTCAGCTGGGTATGGCGTTCCATGTATGGTGGCAGTGCCCTAAGGTGAGACGATACTGGATCAGGCTGCATAACTTTATTTACACCCTGACCCAGGTAAACTTACGGAAATCCCCAAAGCAGGTGTTGTTGGAGGATGTGGTGGAGGGCGCCCCGAAACATACCAAATTACTAATCAGATTTATATTTGTGGCGGCATGGATAGCGATTGCGAGGTTGTGGAAGTTGGCTGCCATACCCTTTGAATTGCTAAAGACAAAACTATCCTGGATAATGATTAATGAGCGCCTATCAGCCATACTTACTGATAAAGTGTAACTTTTTGAAAAGGTTTGGAGCCCGTGGCTCGGGTATCTAGAGGGGGACCCCCGAGCTGGACAGTTGTAGACCCCATTGGCGAGCCCACATTGTGCGTATAGGAAATGCAGTGTACTCGGCAGCATGTGCTCTACCTACCATTGACCTCGAGATTATTTTTTTTCCCTATCCAATATTCTCTACCTCTGTTGCCCTATTCTCTTCCCTGTGTTTATCTTCCTTTCCCTCTCTCTTGAGTGGTCTTTCCCAACCCGACCTCTTTGAGGTTCCCTTGGGGGTCCCACATTATTCTTACTGACTCCATGCAAGGAAGAGCCCCAGAGTATAAAAGCTGGGGATCATAAAGGGCCTAATTTGTAATGCTCACTGATATTTATCTTGGTTGTAGTCCACCCCACTCATATAGGTCCCTTCGGTGATACTGAAGGTAGTCAGCTCTAAGATTGTTACGGTTCATGTGCCAAATTGCTTTTTCAATATTGCTTATTTGTTTGTTATGTTGTGGAATGAAAACTTCGATAAAAACATTGAAACAAAACATTTGCAGTACTGGAAGAAAAAGTAAGTGAACCCTCAGAGTTTATAGTTGGTCGAACCTCCTCTGACAGCAAAGACTTCAAGCAAGCGTTTTCGGTAGCACTGGGTCAGACCCGCACAACACAACTTTCTCAATACAAAACTGGTTCAACTTAGATACATTTGTAGGATGTCTGGTGTGGATGGCTCTTTTGAGGTCATGAAACAGCATCTCATATTAGTGGGATACTCCAACTGAACTACTGTATTCACAGTGGATCAGAACAACTCTCACTTGGCCTCACAGGATTACTTGTGGAAGCAGACACTCGGCTTTGACCATACTGCCACTTGTATTGTAGATTTAAGTCTTCTTGCTCTCTCTAGCAACAGACTTGATGGAAACTACTTTATCTTCAGGATACTCTCTAGCATACCCTTGACTGACACCCGTCCACTGACTCTTCTAGCTGAAGGGATGACCCTCAAAGGACAGGCCCAATGACATAGATCTGTACTCCCTGTAGGGAGATTCAGATCCTTTCCAGTGTCTCCCTAGCGTCGAGTACCCAAGGCTGCATGGCAGCTTCTACAGAGGAGGGGTAGCTGTCCCTCCCTCCAGGACCGGGCTCTTCAACCAAGGACCTTAAGCACAAGTGCCTTTGGCATTTATACAGTCACCCAGCATGCACCAATGCTTTTTCCTCTGCCATTCACCAGGGCTGTAACAATGCCTGTGCCCTAATTTGTCAGGTTTCCTTCCACTTTCCAATATGCCTCCCTATTGGACCAGTGTGAAAAATTCAGACAAGCTGAGCTGGACTTGAGCACCATGAGCAGACCCTACCCATGGATCCTGCCCTCCGGTAGGTAGAGAGCAATATAAATTTACCTGGCAATCTCTCTGGTAAGCAGAAAGACTCAAAAACTATACTGTCTTCTAAGAACTACATAGGAGGGTACTAGACTGGGAATTTCGCTCAATCATGGCAAGTGGTTAAAGCCCTGAGTCAGCGAAGCAAGCACAAATCATGATATTCTCTCTTCCATACTTCACCATTGGGACAATGTTTTGATGTTGATAAGCTGTGCTCTTTTTGCACTATACATAGTCTATACATATTCTTCCCCAACATTTCAACTCTTGTTTCATCAGTCCACAAAACATTTTCCCAATAGCATTGTAGTTTGCAAGGTGCTCTTTGGAAAACTTCAGGTGTGCAGAAATATTTGTTTTGGAGAGCAGCAGCTTCCTCTGTTGTGTTCTGCCATAGACAGCCTCCCTGTTCCTAGAATTGCTAATGGTAGACTGGCAAACATCCCTGTTTCAGTTCCAGTAATGTCTTCAAGCCTTTAGCTTGAAATTGTGCATTCTTCTTTAACTCATTGAGGATTCGGCATTGTGCCTTTGAAAGTCATCTTTGCTGGGCACCCACTTCTAGGAGGAGTAGCCACAGTACTAAACTGTCTCCATTTATACACAATTTGTCTAACTATAGCCCCATACACACGTAGCGATTGTCGGCCGTAAATATTCGGCTGCCGAACGATCGGCCGATTGTCGGCTTGTTAGTATGATGCTTCCGACAACCGACAGCGCATTTTCGGCCGAACAGAATCTGTTGTGCAGGCATTAAAATTTTTGTTGGCCAACACCAGAACGGCCGATTGTTCGCCAGTCAGTACAGATTTCGGCCGACAGACAGCAGATTAGCAAGACTGGGCATGCTCAGAAAAGAAAAAACACACGGAAAGTTAACCATCACATGACATCACTTCTGCAGTCGGCTGTTGTTGGCCGACAAAATTCATGTGCAGTCTTCAGCCGACAGGACAGCCCTGGACAAAATTCGGTACGTGTGTACGGGGCTTATGAACTGATGGATACCTCAACACTTTGAGATTACTTTGCAGATCCCTTTCGAGGGAAAGATGAATGCGGCCAAGTACAGGGATATCCTGGACAAAAACCTTCTCCAGAGTGCTCTGGACCTCAGACTGGGCCGAAGGTTTACCTTCCAACAAGACAATGACCCTAAGCACACAGCTAAAATAACGAAGGAGTGGCTTTACAACAACTCTGTGACTGTTCTTGAATGGCCCAGCTAGAGCCCTGACTTAAACCCAATTGAGCATCTCTGGAGAGACCTAAAAATGGCTGTCCACCAACGTTTACCATCCAACCTGACAGAACTGGAGAGGATCTGCAAGGAGGAATGGCAGAGGATCCCCAAATCCAGGTGTAAAAGACTTGTTGCATCTTTCCCAAAAAGACTCCTGGCTGTATTAGAAGGGGGCTTCTACTAAATACTGAGCAAAGGGTCTGAATACTTAGGACCATGTGATATTTCAGTTTTTCTTTTTTAATAAATCTGCAACAATGTCAACAATTCTGTGTTTTTCTGTCAGTATGGGGTGCTATGTGTACATTCATGAGGAAGAAGAATGAACTTAAATGATTTTAGCAAATGGCTGCAATATAACAAAGAGTGAAAAATTTAAGGGGGTCTGAATACTTTCCGTACCCACTGTACCTGTTTTGTGCAGTTGGTTTTGCATAGAGCAGCCCAGATCCTCCTCTTGTCGGGTTCCTGTTTGGCTCTCCTGGCCCCTCCCTTTGAGTGCCCACAGGAAGCAGCTTACTATGGGGGCCGAGGCACAACTCCCTGTGTCCATTCAGGCACAGAGCTGCGGTTCTTCCCCACCCCCTCTCTTCCCTCATTGGCTAACTGACTTTAATTGACAGCAGCGGGAGCCAATGGTGCCGCTGCTGTGTCTTAGCCACTGAGGAGGGGAGTCCCGGACAGCTGAGGCAGTAGTGCATAAAGCCCCTTTCACACTAGCGGACGGTTCAGATCCCCCTGTCAGTTTTTCAGGCGAATCTCAACGGATGCCCCATGCATCTCTATTGGGCATTGGATGTCAGCGGAGACATGTCCGCTGACATCAAATCCGGTCCGTCAATTCTGGTTGGATGGAAACCCTATTTTCCATCTGTCCAGCGGTTCGGATCGGATGGGATCCGTTCTTATCCGATTCCCCCATAGAGAACAGCGGAGACCTGACAGCTCTGTCTCCGCACACAAGAGTGGAGACAGAGCTGCCATCTGCCTGCTCAGCGGGGGATCAGCGGATTGATCCCCGCTGAGAAAAACAGAGTCCGCCGACGGACTCCCATGTGTGAAAGGGGCCTTAGGGAGGGCTGCTGCCCACAGAAGGTTTTTTATCTCAATGTATAGAATGCATTAGGCCCCTTTCACACATACAGACTGTTCATTTCATCAGTTCAGTCACGTCAAAATGGATCAGTTTTTCATCCATTTTTAATCCGTTTCTCATCCATTTTCCGCCCGTTTACATCCATTTTCCTTCCGATCCATTTTTTTAACGGAAGATAAATAGGGCTTTCATCCGTTCAAAAAAAACGGATATTGACGGAAGCGGATGAAAACGGATGTAAACGGATGATCATCCGTTGTCATCCGTTTTCCTATAGGAATGCATTGATGTCCGTTTTTCATCTGTCATCCGGATGGATGAAAAACAGACAAACGGTCCATATGTGTGAAAGGGGCCTTAAGATAAAAAAAACTTCTGACTTTACAACCCCTTTAACCACTTGCCGACCGCTGCAAGTACATATACTGCGGCGGTCAGCCCCTCACAGGCAAAGTGAGGTAGGGGTACATCACTAGCCTGTGAGGCTCTGGGAAGCGAGCGCGCGCCCGCTCCCACTCGGTCACGGACCCCCCCCCCGCGCGTGGCACTCGCGATCGTCCATTACACCGGGAGAAAGGCAGGCGGCTAATGTAAACAAAGCCGCCTGTCATTCTCCCCTGTGTATGAACAGTGATCATACGGTTCTGCTATGTAGGACCGTTGATCACTGTTCCTACACCTCAAGCTACAACCAATCACAGTTAGAAGCACGCCCCTAGGGACACACTTAACCCCTCCTTCTCAAATAAAGTTAACTCCTTCCCTGCCAGTGTCATTTTTACAGTAACAGTGCATATGTATAGCACTGATTACTGTAGTAATGTCACTGGTACCCCCAAAAGTGTCAAAAATGTCAGTCAAGGGTCCAATCTGTCCGCCACAATGTCACTGTCCCGAAAAAAAAATCGCAGATCGCCGCCATTACGCGTTAAAAAAACAAACAACAAAAATGACAAAAATCTTTACCTTAGTTAGTAAACGCAATAACTTTTGCGCAAACCAATCAAAATACGCTTTTTGCGATTTTTTTTTTACCAAACATATGTAGCATAAAACAAATTGGCCTAAAATGTTAAAAAATTTTGATTTTTTACATTTTTTTGGGGGGGAATTTCATATAAAAAAATGTGAAAAATATTGTTATTTTTGCTAAATTGACGCTTTTTTTTTGTTTATAACGCATAATCAAAAAATCGCACAGGTGATCAAATACCACCAAAAGAAAGCTCTGTTTGTGGGAAAAAAAGGACCTCAAATTTGTTTAGGTACAGCGTCGCACGACCGCGCAATTGTCCGTTAAAGTCACGCAGTGCCGAATCGCAAAATAGGCCCTGGTCAGGAAGGGGGTAAAATCTTCCGGGGGTTAAGTGGTTAAGCACATTGTGTTTTATTTTTAGATCAGGCAGACAGTTGAGTAGTTGAGTCTGGCGGGTAAAAAACTCTGGTTATCTCATCTTCATCTTTTTATATTTGTAAGGTAATATATAAAATGAGGTTAAAAGAGAAGTATGGGATTCGCGTTTTTTTGTGAACCATACTTACCTAGCTGGATGAAGCATCTGTCCCCCGCTGGCTTTAAAACTGAGAACCGACCATTCAAACACTCAGTCAGTGCTCCGTGAGCAGAGAGCTGTGTCTCAGTGCTCCGTGAGCAGAGAGCTGATGAATGTCAGTCACTGTCTCTGCCCCTCCCCCTCCCCCTTGCTCACTGGAACACTGGGCTGTATCGCTTCTCGGCCTTTTGGCTAAGATCAAGTGTAGTATCTGTTCTTATCAGTGTTGGAATGGAACCGGAAGGTTAGTATCGGTGGTGGCTGAAGTTAACCGGGGCGCTCTGGGCGTAACTGGAGGACCGGAGTAGGCCAAACCAGAGAAAGCCGGATGGTTCCAATGCCTTCCTGATTTGAATGGGTCCATCCCTGTCAGTTTGAAGGGAGCGAGAAAGCCGGCGTGGTCAACCGGTTAGTATTGCTCCTGGATGTAATTGGTGGGAGTGCGGATGGTGAGGGGAAGGGCCCTTCCTCCTGGGTGAATTTGGCTGAGAAGGGGGCCATTTTCTATACCCTTCGAGGTTGGGCTCTCCCTGAGCTGTCTGCATTCCTGGCCTCCTGACAGGAAGGGCTACGCTAGGTCTGGCCATGGGCTGAGTCCGAAAAAGCCCGTGGTGTACGTGCCCCTGGGGTGGCAGCCCAGGGGTGCCTCAATTTCACTGGTGAGGGGCAGCTCACCTGAGTTTTTGTGGCACCTTGGTCACTGCACCATCACACTTTTTCTGCACCTGCCTCTTGTGGTGGGCCTTTTGGCCAACACCAGAGGAATTTTTTATTAGTGGCCGGGGGGCCTGCCGAGGTCTTGCACTTAGGCACAACCCAGCACTTCTGCACTTCCCCTTTCCCCACTCTGTTTTTTCTTTGTTTGTGTGTTCACGTGTGTCCCTTTTTGGTTGTTTGTCACTTGCACGACTTGGATGGCGTAGGTCCTCGGGCCTGCCCTGTAAGTCTTGGGAGGGGGTGGATATGGCCTTTTGGCTTAGTTCGCCCTCTCCCATGGGGTCTCCCTTCGGGGGAGCCCCACCTAGTACTCGGGGTGGGCTTTTTCGGCAGTCCCCCTGAAGAATAGGGTCTGCCCGGCTTCGGCTGGGTGGACCAAAGTGAGTACCTCAGTCCCTGTCAGGAGCTTCGCGCCCCGGGGGATCAGGGTCAGGGCCCTTCCTCTTCGGAGGAGGGCCATGTGTACGCCTTGTGCACTTTTTGTGTGTCTCACGTTTGCGTGTGTGCACTTTTTTATGCACCGGGTGTAAGTCTTTTGAGTGTGTTTCACACACCACGGGCTTTAAAAAAAAAAAAAAAAAAACTGGGCTGTAGAGGGGGTGGGAGAGTCCAGCTCAGGCTCTCAGCGGCTCACTGAGAGGCTGAGCAAGGTGCCGGTCCTGGTTGTGGGTGGATTCCGACTCCATTGTTGTGATCTTGCCTGAGCCTGGACCTGCTTTGTGACTTCAGGCTTCAGCCTGTTGTCTGCTGAAAATGGAGTGCAAAACAAACTGCAACCTTGTGATCCACAGGAGAAGTACAGCCAAATGAGCTTTGGATGTACTTCTCCTTTAATACATTTCATCCCAAACTAAATCTCACACTGTTACAATACTGAAAGTGGAAATGCATATGTAAGTGACAGTTTCCAGTTTATTTTCAGAGTGGGGAAAAAAATTCTCTCATAACCTCAATGGTGCAATCAGATTAACCAGTTCCCGACCGGCCGCCGCCTATTTACTGTGGCAATGTGGCTCTCCTGCGCAAACCGACGTAGCGCTAGGATCACTCCGTCTTAACAGGACAGTTAGAATTATTCCCCTAGGTAGGCTCACATTTAACCCCTTGATCACCCACAATGTTAACTCTTTCCCTGCCAGTGTCAATACTACAGTAACAGTGCATATTTTTAGCACTGATTACTGTAGTAATGTCACTGGTCCCCCCAAAAGTGTCAAAAACGTCAGTTAGGGGTCCGATCTGTCCGTCGCAATGTCGCAGTCCCGCTAAAAATTGCAGATTGCCACCATTACTAGTAAAAAAAAAAAAAAACAATAAAAATGACATAAATCTTTCTTGCAGTTAGTAGACGCAAAAACTTTTGCGCAAACCAATCAAAATACGCTTATTGCGATTTTTTTTTTAACAAAAATATGTAGCAGAAAACAAATTGGCCTAAAATGTTAAAATATTTTGATTATTCATTTTTTGGGGAATGTTATATAGCAGAATGTGAAAAATATTGTTTTTTTTTCAGAATTTTTTTTTTGTTTATAGCGCAAAAAATAAAAATTTCACAGGTGATTAAATACCACCAAAAGAAAGCTCTATTTCTGGGGAAAAAAAGGACATCAATTTTATTTGGGCACAGCATCGCACAATCGCGCAATTTTCCATTAAAGTAACGCAGTGCCGAATCGCAAAATATGGCCTGGTCATTAAGGGGGAAAATCTTCTGGTCCAGAAGTGGTTAATTACCTGGATCAGTTTCTGCACTGATAAATATTACTTATATTAGAGCTAAGATTCCATTTGTAGTAAAGCAATTAAAACCTCTTACATTGCTGGCCATTATCACCAACTCTTGGGGGTGAATTCAAGTCGGTATAGTCTTTTTGCTACCAGTATACAGTGCCTTGCGAAAGTATTCGGCCCCCTTGAACTTTGCGGCCTTTTGCCACATTTTAGGGTTCAAACATAAAGATATAAAACTGTAATTTTTTTGTGAAGAATCAACAACAAGTGGCACACAATCATGAAGTGGAATGGAATTTATTGGATATTTCAAACTTTTTTAACAAATAAAAAAACTGAAAAATTGGGCGTGCAAAATTATTCAGCCCCCTTAAATTAATACTTTGTAGCGCCACCTTTTGCTGCGATTACAGCTGTAAGTCGCTTGGGGTATGTCTCTATCAATTTTGCACATCGAGAGACTGAAATTTTTGCCCATTCCTCCTTGCAAAACAGCTCGAGCTCAGTGAGGTTGGATGGAGAGCGTTTGTGAACAGCAGTTTTCAGTTCTTTCCACAGATTCTCGATTGGATTCAGGTCTGGACTTTGACTTGGCCATTCTAATACCTGGATATGTTTATTTGTGAACCATTCCATTGTAGATTTTGCTTTATGTTTTGGATCATTGTCTTGTTGGAAGACAGATCTCCGTCCCAGTCTCAGGTCTTTTGCAGACTCCATCAGGTTTTCTTCCAGAATGGTCCTGTATTTGGCTCCATCCATCTTCCCATCAATTTTAACCATCTTCCCTGTCCCTGCTGAAGAAAAGCAGGCCCAAACCATGATGCTGCCACCACCATGTTTGACAGTGGGGATGGTGTGTTCAGGGTGATGAGCCAGATTTGTGCAGTGTACGACTGATTGTTGTCCTATGGACAGAGTCTCCCACCTCAGCTGTAGATCTCTGCAGTTCATCCAGAGTGATCATGGGCCTCTTGGATGCATCTCTGATCAGTCTTCTTCTTGTATGAGCTGAAAGTTCAGAGGGACGGCCAGGTCTTCGTAGATTTGCAGTGGTCTGATACTCCTTCTATTTCAATATTATCGCTTGCACAGTGCTCCTTGGGATGTTTAAAGCTTGGGAAATCTTTTTGTATCCAAATCCGGCTTTAGACTTCTCCACATATCTCGGACCTGCCTGGTGTGTTCCTTGTTCTTCATGATGCTCTCTGCGCTTTAAACAGACCTCTGAGACTATCACAGTGCAGGTGCATTTATACGGAGACTTGATTACACACAGGTGGATTCTATTTATCATCATTAGTCATTTAGGTCAACATTGGACCATTCAGAGATCCTCACTGAACTTCTGGAGAGAGTTTGCTGCACTGAAAGTAAAGGGGCTGAATAATTTTGCCCGCCCAATTTTTCAGTTTTTTATTTAACAAAGTTTGAAATATCCAATAAATGTAGTTCCACTTCATGATTGTGTCCCACTTGTTTTTGATTCTTCACAAAAAATTACAGTTTTATATCTTTATGTTTGAAGCCTGAAATGTGGCAAAAGGTCGCAAAGTTCAAGGGGGTCGAATACTTTCGCAAGGCACTGTATTAGTGACAAAATGCCATTCACTGAAGATCACTGGATGTATCCATACACAACCAGAAAACTGTACCACAAAAATCTGGCAATTTCTATCATTGTGCTGCCCAATGCAATGATGGGAATGTTCCTTTTTCTCCTTAGAGAAAGAAAGACAGAAAGCTTGTTGAGAAACCAATACAGCTGAAAATCTCTGGCTGATTTAAAAAAAAAAGCCCTCTTGGAAGCTTTAGAGCTAATCAAGGCTCTGTCTGATTTATTAAAGGGATGCAAAGGCCTATCATGTTGCTTGAAAATGTCAGGCCATATAGGACCTACCTAAGTAAATATCTCCTTGTTATTGATCGCTGGTGAAGGATGATATAGTTCTTTATATTGATATATCATATGTCATCCTTTCACCCTACCTGCACATATAATAGTAAATGCTAAACTTCATGCAAACAGATCGATACACCAGCTGCATTTAAAAATACATTTAATTTGTTTTTTAACTAATCAATTAAAATAAATAAGTGAAAGTGAAGTCATGATATGGCTTCTTAATCTCTCCCTGTAGTTTGTAGTGCTACCCCTGCAGGAGCCGCTGGTATTTGGGCCCATTTCCCTCCATTTAACACATGCAAAGCCATGCACACTGCATTTTCAGTATTCTTCCACTGGCTCAAGAATCAGTCTAGGGTTTTTTTTTCTTTTATTTTGGGGTTTTATTGGGGAACAGTAAACTTGGATATTGAGGGGAGCATGGTATAACCCTAACTGTAAAACATGTGGAAATTGAGGACTGCTAGGCTTCTTGGTTGCTCTGTACAAAATGCTGGCTGCATTGCGCAACCATAGGCTGCACTGTAGAGTCTTGAGGCTAAACTTGTAGCATTCCTGGCTGTATTGCACAACTCCTGGCTGCACCGGACACTCTTAGGCAGACTTGCACTGCACAGCTTGTAAGGTAAAGCTCCCCACAGTCCCTTCCCTGCTGCATAGCAGGGGAAGGTACTTTCTCTGATAGGGCCCCCAGCTAAGCTTAGCTTGTTGTCTTTACATGACTCCTGAGGCTTCTCCTTTGCCTCTTTTCTCTCTTTCCAGCACAGGGGTCTACTGTAGAAGGCGGGATCCTGGAACTCTGCATCCTGGCTGACAGGCTTCAGAATATTTATTGACTCTCCAAGCACCTACTTGACAACCCTCTCAAGGGATTGGCCACAGACCTATACATATTTAGGCTGCTTGTTCCCTTCTCTCCCCCCACTATATTTCCAGAACCAACCAGAAGACAGGGGGAGGTAGCAGAACAGCAGCCTGTGGGACACTGAACAGCCCAAAGCAATTAACCCCTAATCCTCTGCATACAGAGAAGCTAGCTAAATTTGCCTAGCAGCCTACTCTGAACTAGGAGGGTAATATAAGTTCATTGCTGTTTTTCCTGCACATACTGGAGTTTGACTTCCATCAGAACAGGTATGTTCCCTGGCCAGTTTTGTAAAAAAAAAAAAAACCTTATTTATTGCCTCGGCAGATGATCTGCATTGGGCAGTCAAGCACTCAGATATGCCTAAAGGACCGTAAAGAGGTAGGCTTTATTTTGGCTTTGGCAGAATCATGGCTTCATATGCGGTCAGGTCCTAGGATTCAAGAGGTCTACAGAGGGGCACTCACATTGATTTGAATACTAACATCTACAGTATCTCACAAAACTAAGTACATCCCTCACATTTTTGTAAATATTTTATTATATCTTTTCATGTGACAACACTGAAGAAATGACACTTTGCTACAATGTAAAGTAGTGAGTGTACAGCTTGTATAACAGTGTAAATTTGCTGTCCCCTCAAAATAACTCAACACACAGCACTTAATGTCTAAAACACTGACAACAAAAGTGAGTACACCCCTAAATGAAAATGTCCAAATCTGGCCCAATTAGACATTTTCCCTCCCCGGTGTCATGTGACTCATTAGTGTTACAAGGTCTCAGGTGTGAATGGGGAGCAGGTGTGTTAAATTTGGTGTTATCACTCTAACTCTCTCATACTGGTCACTGGAAGTTCAACATGGGACCTCATGGCAAAGAACTCTCTGAGGATCTGAAAAAAAGAATTGTTGCTCCACATAAAGATGGCCTAGGCTATAAGAAGATTGCCAAGACCCTGAAACTGAGCTGCAAGACCATACAGCGGTTTAACAGGACAGGTTCCACTCAGAATAGGCCTCACCATGGTCGACCAAAGAAGTTGAGTGCACGTACTCAGCGTCATAGCCAGAGGTTATCTTTGGGAAATAGACTTATAAGTGCTGTCAGCATTGCTGCAGAGGTTAAAGGAGTTGGGGGGGGGGCAGCCTGTCAGTGCTCAGACCATACACCGCAAACTTCATCAAATTGGTCTGCATGACTGTCGTCCCAGAAGGAAGCCTCTTCTAAAGATGATGCACAAAAAAGCCCGCAAACAGTTTGCTGAAGACAAGCAGACTAAGGACATGGATTACTTGAACCTGGTCTGATGAGACCAAGATAAACTTATTTGGTTCAGGTGGTGTCAAGCGTGTGTGGCGGCAACCAGGTGAGGAGTACAAAGACAAGTGTGTTTTGCCTACAGTCAAGCATGATGGTGGAAGTTTCATGGTCTGGGCCTGCATTGATGCTTCAGGCACTGAGGAGCTACAGTTTATTGAGGGAACCATGAATGCCAACATGTACTGTTACATAATGAAGCAGAGCATGATCCCCTCCCTTCAGAGACTGGGTATTCAAACATGATAACAACCCCAAACACACCTCCAAGATGACCACCGCCTTGCTAAAGAAGCTGAAGGTAAAGGTGATGGACTGGCCAAGCATGTCTCCAGACCTAAACCCTATTTAGCATCTGTGGGACATCCTCAAATGGAAGGTGGAGGAGCGCAAGGTCTCTAACATCCACCATCTCTGTGATGTAGTGATGGAGGAGTGAAAGAGGACTCCAGTGGCAACCTGTGAAGTTCTGGTGAACTCCATGCCCAAGAGGGTTGACATTTTGGGTCCAATGTGGACATTTTCATTTAGGGGTGTACTCGCTTTTGTTGTCAGCGGTTTAGAAATGAATGGCCGTGTGTTGAGTTATTTTGAGGGGACAGAAAATGTATACTGTTATATAAGCTGTACATTCACTACTTTACATTGTAGAAAAGTGTAATTTCTTTTGTGTTATCACATGAAAAGAGTTAATAAAATATTTACATAAATGTGAGGGGTGTACTCACTTTTGTGAGATACTGTATATTAGCAGACACCACAAGGTGCCCATGCTGTTGTTACCTTAGGAATGTAAGTCAGGTCAATTTGACTAATTCTAGTAAAGCTAAAAATGTGGTTTTAGATGTACTGGCTCTTAAATAATTGTATCTCTAAGCTTCATATAATTATGTAGTAAATTTACTTATGTATGGATTGGTTGTGTAGTTTATTGGCATACCTTTACCAAATATCTCTCTTTATCAAGTGATCAATTTGAGAACAGTAAAAATGTTGAGCAGTATATTGGACCCACATGTCCATCTCCTGGTGAAAACACCATCTGTATTGAATTTTCCAGTGATGGTCTTGTCTAAAATGCCTTATGTTCTTTACTGCTACTGTAAAGTGTTACCAGTTCCTATTCAAATCCATAAAATATGCTTTTTGAAGTGAGACACCAAAAAAAAAAAAAGTCTTGTAGTTATTATTTTTTTCTTAAACAGCCTACTTCACTTAGAGAATAGGTAACGTGTACTGCTAAACAAACTTAAAATAATGACTCTTGGGAATAGAAGTACTGTATGTACTTTCTACTGTTCTAGGAAATATCAACATATGTATTCAATATCAGCGAGCGTAGATCATAATTTAACATGACTAAGAGTTACGAATACCACTCGCCATTCATCTCGCTAGGTTTTTAGCTTGGATCTAACTTCATCATGGCTGTGCATGATCACTTTATGTGCACACCAGAGGTGACCACTGCAATTAATTCAAAATGCAGGAGATGCATAGGGACAACATTTATTTCATGTCCATGTGTGCTAGAAATAAATGCTGCTTAGCTGAACAGTGCTTGGATATAAAGGTTTCTCTGGTCTAATATGGCAAATCAGCACTCTGATGTGGGTTTTGCTATTATTGTGGTGTGAACCTTCATTGCCCATTGTCATTTTGATTCTGACCCTGTACTGCGTTTGATTTTCATCCACCTGTCTACCCCCCCAAGCGTCACAATATTACTTAGCTCCACAAATTTGCAATTAGCCTTAAATATCTACAACAAATCATTATATTCTTTTTACAGTTCTGTTACTTATGGGAAAAAGTACATGTAGTTCTTGGTTCCTTGTTTCTAATTGCTTTCCAACCCTAGTTATGAGGTCTGACCTGGCCTCCTGCCTTCCTGAAGTAACCGATCTGACAACAGCTTTGAAAGAGACATTCCTGATTAATAACTGCAGCTTGTCTCGGCTTTGAGTACTCCCCTGAGGCAAACAAAGGCAGGAGGAATGCAGAGGGAGGCAAACCTGTCAGCCTCTGCATTTCTCTTGCCATTGCTTGTCTCAGGAAAGTGCTCAGAGCCAAGACAAACTGCAGCTATGCAGCCATCTCCTTTATAGCTGTTGTCTGAACAGCCATGGTAGGAAAGGAAGGAGGCAGGTCCGCCTTCATAACTAGAGTTGAAAGCACATAGAAACATTTGTTACATGTAGCAAAGTGCCACATGTACTTTGTAAAGGGGATAGAACCAAACATTGTGATAGATCTTCTTTAGGCTAGTTACACACGGACGTAATAAATGTGGGTATGTGTATACACAAGAAAAACTCTGCAGGATGCATCAAATTCTAGTTATTTAAAACCATGGATGGAGGAATCTACCTGGTCAGCCTAAACTTAAGCTAACCATACACTGGTAGGACATATTAGGGCTGAATAGAGGTTACTAAATCAGACCTCCTTTCTGGGCTCCTTTCAGCCCTGGTATGTCATTTGTATTGTTGAGTTACTTGGATCACACCAACCTACTTCTTGGGGCAGGGGGACTTTTAAAGGGGATACCGTCATTAGACCAATAATCAAAGTACATATGGGGTAAAAAACAATCTTTATTGGAAGAAACCATCATCATATATAGAAGAGATTGCTGTATTAAAAAACATAGATACTGTATTGCAAATATTGTAGGTAGCATGCACAGAAACCCAAGGGGTAACATAGGTTTGATGTAGTGATGAACGTTGATGCCCATACACTGGCCCAACATGTTTCGCGGGTGACCGCTTCTTCAGGGGCATATACATAGATAAGGGACATCACAGATGCTACCAGAACAAGAATGAAAAAGAACATGATGAGTGGAACAAAATATCACACAAAACATAATACATGCAGTACACGAGTATTCATTTGAGATGTAGGGGTCAAAAGGAGAGGCTCACATGAGGCCATAACACCCACCTGCAACCAGACCAATCCCAAAACCTAGAGGACAGACCAGGGATCGCAATTAGGGTAGATGTCCCCCCAGGCGGACATGGGAGCGGTCCAAACCTAAACGAGGCTAGGTAGTAAGGGTCACGATGGTGGCGTGATTGTTCACTATAAAACAAGGTAGGATAAGGAAGAAATTGAATATGTAGAATATCCATATTGATCCTCAAAGTATATGGAAGATTATAAGTATGGGTAAAGAAAAAGGGGGTATATATGGGAAACAATCTTACCGAAAGGTATGTATACATCCCATAATCCATCCAGATGAGAGGGCTACGGGGTGGCTAATGGAAGAGCCTATGCTGATAAGTAGGAGGGGGGGGATCAAAAATATATAATCCAATATCCCTAATCGGGTGTAAGAAAAACAAAGGTTACCATATAAGGTGGATGTTAATTAAAAACGAACAAGGAGTGACACCCAAAGTGTGAGGGACGAACCTAAATAATGTGGAAGATAATATGGGGAACCATGGTGAACACCATATGTGTATAATAAATACACCTGCACATACACGTGTATATACCATAAGTGTGATGAGATATGTTGAGTGATTTAGAAGTGAGAAAGGTGAGAAAATGGTCGTTGTAGGGAATCTACAACTTGAAGAAAAAGTGAGGGAAAACTAATAGTGGAGATGAAAAAGTGACAACCAGCACCGCCATAAATTTATGGCATGATGTGCTGGCATAAATAGATAGATACCAAGGTGAGAATATGAACCAAACCGAACCAGTGAAAAATAAAAAAATAAAAAAATAAATAAATAAAAAAATTATTATAAAAAAAAATAAAAAAATATATAAAATAAACTAAATAACAGTGTGCAGACAAGGGGAGTGAGAAGGGTGAGAAACACCAGTGCGATAAATAATTAGTGATAATCATAATAGCATAGGGAAAATGCTAGATAGTTGTGGTAGAATGAATAATAACAGCCAACGTAGGTGATTACCTGGCAATCCAAGCAGCAAGGTATCCTGTAGCCGTATGGACTGGAATGGAAAGAAATGGTGCCTATAAGGAGAACAGCTCCACCCCAAACACAGCTGACACGGCTTCTGTTGAGAGCCGTGTAATTAGTGGCATAATGTGCTAACATGAATAGATACCAAGGTGGGAATATAAACCAAACCGAACCAGTGAAAGAACAAAAAATAATAAATAACAGTGTGCAGACAGAGGGAGTGAGAAAGGTATAAAACATCAGTGCGATAAATATTAGGGATAATCATAATAGCATAGGGAAATGCTAGATGGTTGTGGTAGAATAAATATTGATGACCAATGTAGGTGAATACCTGGCTATCCAAGCAGCAAGGTATCCCGTGGCCATATGGACTGGAATGAGAGAAATAGTGCCTATAAGGAGAACAGCTCCACCCCAAACACAGCTGACACGGCTTCTGTTGAGAGCCGTGTAATTATGCTGTGTCCGGGGCCGACGCACCGAATGCGCATGCGTGATACCCAACACATGTCTCATGGGCCGGGAAAGGAGCGAAGGCGCATAGTTGGTAGCAACACATCGTCAGCCAATGGGCGGGCAAAGGGCCGATTGCGGCCATATGTGTCCACGAACAGAGGGAGATGAGTTGGTATCCAACTCAGGGACGCACAACCCTTGTGGGGAAGCAGTCCCAGAGGGGCGTCGCATGCCCGCCAATGGGGAGCACCCAATACGATCCTGCCACCTCCAATCAATTGGAGGTTCATGATGGAAAAGGTCATGTCCTATAAGGGTTGGGATGGACATGGTGGGGAATGGGTTTGCCAAGGGGCTCCTCCTAGTGACCACAAACATTTACAAAATAACAAATATACATATGACATTGCACTAGAATATAAAATAAACAATAAATAAATAATAAATAGAAAATATATATATTAAGTGGTTATATAAAAATAAAGGACATCCAATAAATCATAATGACTATATAGATGTATATTTGGGACATTAAGTCCCAAATTCTATAGCTAGATAGACTAACCTGGTAAGGGTCTTGATCTAGCCGATTGAAGTGAATAATGGATCAAAGGGGAAAGGGGGAAGGGGATGGGGGCGTGGGAGAATGGACAAGGGAGGGAGGGAGGAATAGAATATGGGCCATGGAGTCTACCAGACTCAACCCAGCAGATCCATAATTGCACAAAAAAAAAAAAAAAATAGAGTAATCAAACATAAATTGATATATATAAATGATTATTATTATACAGGTTTGGTAGAGCTGTCAAAAATGGAAAGGGCCCCGGGTGTGTTATCCACCCAAACATATAATAAAAGAAAGACAAGCTCCAAAACAGAAATATATATCCTAGATGGATATTGAAGTAAAGGTATCCACGTCCCAAAATTCATTAAAAAGTTACTACCTAGCCTCGTTTAGGTTTGGACCGCTCCCATGTCCGCCTGGGGGGACATCTACCCTAATTGCGATCCCTGGTCTGTCCTCTAGGTTTTGGGATTGGTCTGGTTGCAGGTGGGTGTTATGGCCTCATGTGAGCCTCTCCTTTTGACCCCTACATCTCAAATGAATACTCGTGTACTGCATGTATTATGTTTTGTGTGATATTTTGTTCCACTCATCATGTTCTTTTTCATTCTTGTTCTGGTAGCATCTGTGATGTCCCTTATCTATGTATATGCCCCTGAAGAAGCGGTCACCCGCGAAACATGTTGGGCCAGTGTATGGGCATCAACGTTCATCACTACATCAAACCTATGTTACCCCTTGGGTTTCTGTGCATGCTACCTACAATATTTGCAATACAGTATCTATGTTTTTTAATACAGCAATCTCTTCTATATATGATGATGGTTTCTTCCAATAAAGATTGTTTTTTACCCCATATGTACTTTGATTATTGGTCTAATGACAGTATCCCCTTTAAAAGTCCCCCTGCCCCTCCTTGTTCCTATTTTTTAATGAATTTTGGGACGTGGATACCTTTACTTCAATATCCATCTAGGATATATATTTCTGTTTTGGAGCTTGTCTTTCTTTACCAACCTACTTCTTGGTGATACAGCGGTTAATAGGCTGATGGTAAGTTTTCCAATTTCTTACC
Organism: Pelophylax lessonae; assembly: GCF_965119305.1. NCBI lineage: Eukaryota > Metazoa > Chordata > Amphibia > Anura > Ranidae > Pelophylax > Pelophylax lessonae. Next base: position 74,952,867 of record NC_138768.1, read on the forward strand.
ATTTTTTGTTATATTACTAAGCGAGGTCCCTGGCGGTTTTCATTTTTTTCTAGTTGTTGCATACACTGGTGGAGTCTAGTTGCAAAATTTTCCTTTTTTGAAATGTTTGTTTGATTTTCTAATGGTTAGTGGGGTCAAATCAATGATCGTTTTCCCCCGCAGTGAAAAAAACTTTAGAAGGAGCAAAGAAAATTTCTTATCTGAATTAATTAAATTCCTAATGTGATTTCTCCTCTGAAAAGTTTATAAATATTGTAATGCGCATGTGTTAGGCACAAAAGAAATGTTTAATACATCTGGGATTTCATTAGCTAGCAGGTCTCAATGAAACTTTAAGAGCTAATTAGTTGACTCAAAGATGGCAATATCTAATATCCTGAGGGATGATTTTTCAAAATTTCAAACATAATTTACTGCTGTATGGCAAGCTTTACAATGTGCAGACAGGACATATAAAAGTCTCCAGGTGTTTATCTATATGCAGTTGGTGTTGCAGACATGACCTTCTCCGTTACTCAATTTTGGCTGCCTTTTGACACACTTGCCTGCAAAACTTTTTAGTTTTCTTCCCTATTTTAGACTGTATTCCAAATACTGTCCACATTCGCTAACCCTAAATCTTTAAGCATGCCCTGAAATGTCAACTCTTAGGCAAGTCTAATATGGCCTAATATATTTACATACTGTATATACCTGACCAGTGGGTCTCTGTGGACTTCCATATTCCACAAGAATCCATCATCAGCTGCAACTGGTGGTTACTGATTCACTATAGGTGAAGCCTGAGGCCAAGGGAATGTGGATGGGTCCAGACAGGGCTTGTGCTAGACTATTTTGCACCTTAGGCAAGACCAGCTACTTGCACCCCCCCCCAAAAAAAAAAGAAAACACTGTACACATTGCCCTCCTTCCTGTCATAATGCCCCCCCTTTTAACCCCACTCTCCCCTTACTGTACACACTGCCCTCTCCCCTTCTCGCACACACCGCCCCCCCTTTAACCCTACACCCCCTTCATATACACACTGCCCCCCTTTAACCCTGCACACCCCTTCATATACAAAGTGCCCCCCTCTCTAGAAGTGATATCCACTGGGAATGAGGAGGTGACAGGAGAGGAATGTGGCACTGGCCATGACTGCGCCCTAGGTGGCAGTGCGCCCTAGGCGGCCGCCTAGTTTGCCTAGTAGTAGCACCGGTCCTGGGTCCAGAGATAAGGAATAGTGCCAAAGAGAGAGGGAATCTGTCACTAATGATATGAAGTAGTCACCTAGAAAACTTAGACTGCTGTCTTTATGTGGGAGAAGACAGCTCAGGCAGATTTCCCGAAGACTCAGCCTAAGGTAGATAGACAAAGTGCAGCTATGTCTTACTGAAATAGTTCTAAGCAGGATCTACTTGCCAAGGACATGTATATAGATATAATTTTTATAACCTATATCCAGAAACTGGATTGCCAGGTATTGTCTGTAAGGCCCCTTTCACACAGGCGGACCGTTCAGATCCGCCTGTTCGTTTTTTTGGGCGGATCTGAACGGTCCCCCCATGCATTCCTATGAGGCGTCGGATGTCAACGGAGACATGTCCGCTGACATCCGACCTGATCCGTCAAATCTGGACGGATGGAAACCCTATTTTTCATCCGTCCAGCAGATCGGATGAGAACGGACCGACGGTCCGTTCCCATCCGATTTCCCCCATAGAGATGCATGGGGAACTGACAGCTGTGTCTCCGCACACAGCGCGGAGACACAGCTGTCATCCTTCTGCTCAGCGGCTCGATCCCCCGCTGAGAAAAACTGAATCCGTCCGACGGACGGATAGTGTGAAAGGGGCCTAACATAAAGCTGGCCAAAGATGTATCAAAGTGTTTCTGGTTCATCAGCGACCAGCTGAATTTTGATCCTTGTGTGGGTGTCCCCATTCAACAGGATTCCTTAATTAGATTGACTTCTGTGGAACAAGAATGTTGGGAAAGCTTTCTCAATTAGTGGCTGCAGCCAATTAGTCAGTGTATTCTGACAGAGGAAGAGTCAGAATACAAAATCTCAGCAGGGTGGATTCCTCTTTCCACTTGCTTGTGTTGATGGAGGAATCTGTTAATTTGTTTTCTTTTTGATCAGCCTGCTGGCCAATTGAAAAAGAAAAACAAATAATTTATGGTCAGTTTTTACTCTGGAGCTCTGCACTGTGACCTTTGAAAGAAGTGGACAATGTACAGGTAGAGGTTCTCCAGCATCAGTCAGCTCAAATATACAAAGCCATGTGGACAAGTGAGACTATTTAGCATGGTCTGACCAACAGGTATATGATATGGGCCTAGAGGATTTATCCTACCAAAAGCTCTACAGAGTCTTCGGGCTCCAGGATCCAAACCAAAATGTATTACCTTTCAAGAAAACAACAAAGTTTGTTTCCACCATAGCAGATAGAACCCCTGAAGCCCCTCGCTATGTGTAGGTAAGAAACCTAGGTGACAGATATAAATCGTCCACAATTATACCAGCCAGTACTTTACACTATGTACCCTCCATTGGTCAGGAGCAGCTTTTAACAATATCACAGCTTATCGTTAAAAAACGCGCAAAATTATATGATCTCAGAGCAATACATAAAAAAAAAACAATATGTGTGCATAAAATAGACTAAAATGAATAAGCCAAACCAGTAAATATATATATAAATGTATGTAGTGTATAGTATCAAATAAAGTGCCCAATGTGAAAAAACAAATATATGTTTGCAAACCAATAATGTGATTCTGATCAAACTAATACCAGTGGACAATATCTCTAAAATAAGTGCCAATAGTGTTAAATAAACTAGATTCTATGCAAAGTCCTATAGGTGAAAAAATAATCACTTATTAATAAATATGTGCAAAGTCCACATAGGTGCAAAAAATGTCCGTATGGAGAAATGAAGATAATTTCTTGCAAAAAGTACAGAGCAGTGCAGATGATAAAGCCACATGAAGTGACCAATGCTTCCCAGGTGACAGAGTATCACAGCAAAAAACTGTGCACCCCCTCGTGAGTGGGCGATTACCTAGAACCGCAACGATGCGATTATACTATAGTCGGACTGCGCTTAGTGGGATCTGCTGAATACTCCCAGGTCAGGATCCTTCACATGCAGCAGCTCTTTCCCTAGATCATCAGCCGTGAATCATATAAAGGAAAAACTTGAGATAGCGCTGATACCCTTTTTAAATATTTATTAAAGAAAAAATATATATATGCACTCCCATTTACAGGTGCTTGAGTGCACCACTTTGACGCAGTTTAGACAGCCTTCCCATCTGGGTAACAATCGTGGTGGTGTGGTGAGAAAAGCCGCCTGGCTTGCTGAATAGGCAGCCAATAGCCTCACTGAGACAACAGCGTTGGTTTGTCTTATTCATTTGAGTCTATTTTATGCACACATACATTGGAAATTGTTTATTTTATGTATTGCTCTGAGATCATATAATTTTGTGCAGCATTTATTATTATATATCATTTACACTGTGTGAGATAGTGGAGTGCTTGCAGCAATTATATCGTCATTTGGTTGCTCGTGGGATTTATTTATTTTATCGTTAAAAAACATTATTTAAGATCTAGTAATTTTCTTTGCCTGGCTGAGATGTTGTCATCAGTCTGCCGAAGGCAGATTGAAGAATTAACGCTAGGTTCACATCTAGCCATTTACTGCGTGCCGTGTTTTTGCAGGCACAGCTGCCTATTCATTTGAATGGGTACCTGCAGGGTACATGGGAAACAGGTTCCTGCTCCTTTTCAAAATCGCATCCGCTCTGAAATCTCATGGTGCCTTTGCACCATGGGTTTTTAATGCAAAAAACATGCTCCTTTTTCATGTGTGGGAGTGTCATTAGGAATTAATGGCACCCCTACGTGTCTATTAACGAAGAGAGGGATTGATTTATTAAAACTGGAGAGTGCAAAATCTGTAGCAGCTGTGCATGGTAGCCAATCAGCTTCTAGCTTTAACTTATTCAATTAGGCTTTGACAAGAAAAAAAACTGGAAGCTGATTGGTTTCTTTGCATAACTTTACCATATTTTGCACTCTCCAGGTTTAGTAAATTAACCCCAGTGTGTTTTTCTCGCAGGTGTGGGAACGAATGTGATTTACACATATTCCCTCATAAGTGTGAACCTAGCCTAGGATAGAAGTCACCTTGAAGTAGTACAGGAACCTTTTCTAAAGTTGGAGCGACTTCAGCAGTGCTAATTAAGGCTACATTCACACTTGTGTGACTTGTCATGCATCTTGGACATCAAAATTGCATGACAAGTTGATCCCCATGTGTTCCAATGATAAAGATTCAAATATATGTGTAGCAGGTTTTCCAGGCATTGGGTCTGCCATTGTTACCGGTTACCTCTCCAGCCCATGTGAGCTGCGGCCCCAGGTGTGAGTACTGAAACAATGACAATTCTGGCATCTTTGTTTCGTTGTTTTATTGTATTTTAGGGGAGGGGAGAAGGGGATGAGTGGGATACTCCTCTGGCTCAACTAGGTACACTTTTGGGACTCTATAGCAAAAATGTGCTTGTTAGCGCTGTCTTGACACCAGCCGACGCTAGCCAATGCTTCCCAACACTTGAAAGTAATGTAACACTGAAAACTGTGCTGGAACCTCGACTTTAGTCCAGAAGATCCAGGACTGTAGAATATTGAACTTCTGACACTGCTTTACTCAAAAGTCACTGACTGGCTCCCTCCCGCCCTGCTCTGGCTTGAGGTAGCTCCTTGTGAATTCCTGTGCTGCTGCAACTCTCAACTAGTACACTCCATACTGTATATTGACTCTTCAGGGCCCAAACTGCAGGCGTCCCTTTTAACACTTCTGGGCCCTCGGACTAGGCACCACCTTTTAACTAGCTAACACTTGGATCCCAGAACCTTCTCCAGAGTGGTCCCCTCTACACTAGGCAGACCCCCAGGGGTTGTAGGCTTTCCTGGGACTGGACCCCTCTCTCTATACGCTGGTTCTTGGGAAAAACACGGATCCCCTTCAGCTCAACTCAGCGCCCTCTGGATTCTCAGGCAGCACCCCGAGACACCCGCTTCCTCTGACAGGAGGAGAGTCAGCCGTACTCTCCCTCCTGGGACTCTGCTTCCCACCAAAGACCATAAGTCATGCACTCCCCTCAAACTTATACCCACTCCCAGAATCCTCTGCGGCAAAATCTGCCTTCAGGGGTAGTTACTAGCCTGAATGTGTCCCTGATTGGGTTTCCTCCACTGCCCTATGAGAAGCCTCACACAGAGCCAGTGGGGAGACTCCCCTCTCAGCAGACACACCTGGAAGCCATGACAACCTACCTGACAAAAATAAATCATGGCTCTGCTGTTAAGCAGACAAAGCCCACTATATTTTACCTAGCACCTACCTGTAGGATGCTACATTTGCAAATTAAAGTTGCAGCAATTTCAAAGTAGTTCATGCACTAGTTTGGTCTGACTTTCATGCAACTTGAGGGCCTTAGATTTTAATGTTAACCCTCAGAAGTCTCATACCTGAATGTTATACAATGCAACTTGTGTACAACAGTTGACCATTATCACTGGTCAAAGCCAAAGTCTTATCCAAGTTGTACCCATCCAAAGTTGTGTCAAAGTTGCATCAAAATTCCACCAAACTTGCACTCAAAAGTTGGCGCAACTTTGAAGTCGTACAAGTGTGCATGGAACCTAAGACAACTCTCATTGACTAAAATGGGATTTCAAATGTCACGCGACTTGGGGTCTCACAAGTAGGGGGACCTCGTGTTCCAGATTGCCCTTCATGCCCTGCATTTTGCAGGTCTGTTCCGGGCACCTTCATTCCGGGACAATACAGTGTCCCGGGATGAAACTGACACAGCCGATACAGATGTTTGCGATTCTGCATCAATGCAGAGAGCGGCTGATTCGAATGCCGATGACGCCATCCTGGCTCGCCACGTGGCGTCCAGCTTTTCCTGGAGACACACAGCAAGAGGTGGATAAAGCCCCCTCCCCTTCCTTGTTGGGAGCTTTCTAAAACGAGGAGCGTTAGCCAGCCCTGCTTTCCCGCCTCCCCCAGCCGTCAGTGTTTGGCGTGTCTTACAGACGTGGGAGCCCCAAATGCCCCGACTCCTGGACGGAATACTGGACGCTCCAGTGCTCAGTCCTCCTCCTCAGTGTGTTACAGGCATCAGGTACATTAAGTACCAGTAATTCTCTATGGCTGAATTTAGTTTTGTGCATGTACATTATTGCCTTGTGCATGGATTTGTACATATCAAGTAGGGGAAGCTCGTTTTTAGATTCGTCTTGAAGCTTATTTTTTTCCAATTTTTAATCCAGATCCCCCAGGTCATTTCTTTTCCCTTTGTAGTCTAAAGTATGTTTTTTTATATGCAAATTTAGTGCCTTAGATATAAAGAGCATTTGTTTAATTTGTTAGCCTAACATTGAAAGAACAACTACATTCTTTAAATCTAAGAAGCTGCCTGCAACTGCAATGTTAGGCTAACCTACATTAAACAAATGCTTTTTCTATCTAAGGCACTAAAGTTGCATATAAACCCACTCCGCTCTCGAGCATGGCCACCGCGCCCTTGTGACGTCACCAACCGCTGCATGCTGGGGGGGGGGGGGGGGGGGTGTCCCTGAATGGTAGTTTGGAAATGTGGTCACCCTGCTCACAAGTCGGATTCCAAGTTGCGGCAGTGTGAACCGAGTTCCCCCTGATCAGACTGTAACTTTTAGCATGTCACAAGGTGAAAGGCTTTAGCAGGGGCTGATCTGTTGATGGTGTCATCTGTGAGTCAGAATCTCTGTCAAGAAAGTGGCCAGCACAGTGGCTAAGCGGTTAGCACTTCTTCCTAGCAGCACTAGGGTTTGAATCTGGGTTTCCTCTGGGGACTCTGGTTTCCTCCTACACTCCAAAGACACGCTGAAGGTTATTTGGCCCTCCAGCGCCTATCAAGTTTTATTGTACTAGGACAGTCTATGATTCAACCTTGATCCTCATGGGCTGATGCATTTCACTCAACAAATGGGTTTAGCTATAAAGACTAATTTGGAGTCCATAAATGCCTTTCCAAAGAGAGGTAATAAATACCTGGAAGTGTTACAATTATATTTCTATTACTTGTACATTGCATGTTCAATGCCCTGCCAGTGCTTTGTTACTCTCAGTGGTGCTGAACTGCTGATCTCCTTCAGCTTCTTTGCAGCCATTTCCAGTCCACTTTCACTCCAGCAATGACTTCATGGCATATCTCAGGGCGGGTTTCCAGATGGTAAACCATGCCTGTGTAATGTGTGTTGAAATGGCCACTTATAGTCTCGTCTTGTGTAACAGCATGGCAGGTAGGACTCTCTTGGGGGTAACAGTAGTGTTCAAAGGTAAAGCAGTGAACCCGTGGAACCACCTCAACTGATAATAGTTGGGGATAACACATGATGAACCGCAGCTTGGTCCGCCTAAGCAAGGGTTATGACAGCAAGCGGGCCGTAGATTGTATAATTCAATGCAACAGCATTACACCAGGATGCCTCATGCCTGGAAGGTGTGCTGGCTCAAAGTGATCTTTTCTCCCTATCCAGCCAATGGGAAGAAGCCGTGGGTTTATCAAAAAAGTGCACTTCACCCCTGGCAACCACTCTCAGTTTAGCAGGGTAAAGCATAGCATGTTGAACATTAAGTGTGCGTACCAAAGAGGGGGGAAGGGCGGGACTTTAGATGAGGCGCACGGTGGGATTGGTCGTGCGTCTCCATCCCTAAATTCAATAGCAAAAAAGAAAAAAGGTCGGGACTTTATATGAGAGACATGGCAGTGACAAGGCTTGCACGGTTAAAGAATCATATTTAATAATGTTGTAAAGAGTACAAACATGGATTACATGATACAACATGATGCATGATGTCAAAGAAACCTAAATGGCAGTGAAAAGTAGTAAATTCCCAAGACAGCTTCAGACAGACCAACATGACAATGAATGATGATAATGAGTAGTAGGGTAGGGTACAATCATATCATCCATAGACTGACGCGTTTCGTGGACTACATATGCCACTTCTTCAAGAGTCGATGTATGATCCAAATCTATAACAAAAAATGCGTATAAAAACATTGTATGAAATGGTGGTTGGCGGAAGCTGGAAGGGGAAGGGGGAGGGAGGATAGTCCCCCCCAGGGGGGCCAAACACTTACATGGTAATCCCGGTGCGAACTGGTAATGGAAGGGAAGGCATAAACCCAGGTGCCTCCCATGGGAGCTGAGGACGCATGAGGTCAGCGGCATAGGCAAGAAACACCACACACAAGAACAAATGAGTTGAGAATTATTGCCGTGATGTTGATAATGATGTATATCTATATCAAATGAGTAATAATAAGTATTAAACTCGTATATGTATATGTACTAAATCAAATGAGTAGCGATACACAATGAATATAATGAATATAACTGTGTGTATGTATTTAGGTATAGCTAGTATACTGTGAATGAAAAGGAGGAATTAAATATAAAAAATGACAATGGAATAGTATATAACAAGTATCTATTTAGGTGAGTGAAAATATATGTGTACTTGAGAAGGAATGACAAATATCTTGGATAGTGTGAATGAATGTGATGAAATAATGAGTGAATGGAACTGTGAATTGGTTGGAAAGAAAAGTAAGAAAAGAAAAAGTGAGATAGGGGAATGGGACCCTAAAACCAGATTGTGAGAAATGCATGAATGAGTGGAGTGAAATCATGAAAAACCAAAAAGAAATTGGGTGCCCAAGTATGGAAAAAAGAGTGGAAAGGTGTACATCCAGTGGAGACTATGCCCAAGGGAAAGACAGATGGAATGAATGAAGTGAAAGGGGATGTGCAGTGACCAAGATAAGAGAGGAAAGGAAATGTAATGGGTGGATACCAGATGGGAAATGGTTTGAGGTGTGCAAGGTTTCCGCCAGAGGCCGTCGGTCCTGTAGCGTCCAGCGTCATGTATTTGGTGCATCGGGATTACCATCTATGTGCACCGGGATTACCATGTAAGTGTTTGGCCCCCCCGGGGGGACTATCCTCCCTCCCCCTTCCCCTTCCAGCTTCCGCCAACCACCATTTCATATAATGTTTTTATACGCATTTTTTGTTATAGATTTGGATCATACATCGACTCTTGAAGAAGTGGCATATGTAGTCCACGAAACGCGTCAGTTTATGGATGTTATGATTGTACCCTACCCTACCACTCATTGTGATCATTCATTGTCATGTTGGTCTGTCTGAAGCTGTCTTGGGAATTTACTACTTTTCACTGCCATTTAGGTTTCTTTGACATCATGCATCATGTTGTATCATGTAATCCATGTTTGTACTCTTTACAACATTATTAAATGTGATTCTTCAAACGTGCAAGTCTTGTCACTGCCATGTCTCTCATATAAAGTCCCGACCTTTTTTATTTTTTGCTATTAAGTGTGCGTAGGCTACGTTTAACGTCAGTGAACTTGGCTCTTTGTTTCTGTACCTCAACTGAGTAATCCAGGAACAGAGAAATCCTGTTATTTTCGATTTTAAGGACATCACCCATGTTCCTGGCTTTTGCAAGTATTAAGTCTCTGTCCTTGTAGTTCAGAAGCTTAAACAAAAATGTGCGAGGCGGGCTACCTGGCTGTAAGGGGCGCATGGGCACTCTATGAGCGCGCTCCACTGAAAACATGGCGGTAAAAGTTTCTTTCCCAAAGGTTATTAATAGCCATTCTTCAATAAATGTCACAGGATGTCAATGTCAAATGTCAATAAATGTCATGTTTCCCCTCTGCCCTTTCAGGAATGCCAACAGCCCTGATAGTGTTGTGCCCAGTGCTGTATCTTGGCCTAGGCCGACAAGGCCCAGGCCTAGGGCGGCACTTTGCAGGGGGGCAAAAAAAAAGCTGCACACCACATGAAAAAAGCAGCCTCCTCCCGACTCCCAATGCGAAAAGGGTCCCTGCTGGCTTACGCTACACTTTTAGTTTAGTGCCAGTATTATGGGACGAATTGGGCCAGTGGGCAGGGTCCAGAAGGCAAATCAGTCTGGCACCCCCATAAAGCAGTTACACTGTTATCTGCTGGTATGATAGGCTGCACTAATGGGCACTGATTGGCTACACTGGTGGCCAATGATGGGGCTGTACTGATAGCCACTGATGAGGACACACTGATATGTTGCACTGATAAGGCTGCACTAATGGGCAGTAATGAGGCGGCACTGATGAGGCTGAACTTATGGGAACTGATAAAGCTACGCTGATGGGCACCGATAGACTGTGGTTGTGGTCTGTGGTGTACAGATGACAGGCCGGCTCATAAACTGGAAGGGGGTGTGGCATTTACAGGAAGGGGTGGATCATATTTAGATTTGGGGGTGCGCAAACATAGTAAGGCCTAGGGCAGCACAAAACCTAAATACACCACTGGTTGTGCCTCATTCTGTTTTTCAGGTCATTCATCCTGACTGCGTGTTGCGTTGTGAGGAGCACATTCTGTTTAACATCCCATACAAGAGGTGCCATATCATCCTCTAGTGTGCTGATCCGACCCACCAAAGCCACTGTCCTTTCCCTCAGTTTCTGCATATCATGTCTAATAAAGAAGACTTCGGCTTTCACCCATTTAATCTCATTAGTAAGAGCTGTTATGGAAGTATTACATGTGGTCACCACCACCATGATGTCCCTTAGGGTGGGTTCAGGGTCTTTCCCCATCAAGTGAGGCCGGGATAATACAGGAATCAGGGGCCATACTCAATGTGGCCCACTCTGCCAGAATGGCTGACTGATCCTCCAGAGGCACCGTGTTATCATCCTCCCTTCTAGCTCCCCCAGTAGTAGTCGGGTGTAAGGATGCAGCCTCTCTTGATGAGGAGCGGGAGAAAATTTTTTGAGCAGCCTCTCTGTAGCTCTCCTTCACGAGGAGACGGGCCACGGTGCCATCTTGTCCAGGCATGCCCGGAGCTGTCTGGACGGATTTCGGCTTCTTGGACATGGTGAGTCGGCCGACAAGCACCGAGTTCGGGTCTGCTTACCCCTAGGAAGGTGGCAAAGTGCAATGTGTGTGGATCAGGTGTGTGGATCTGCCACCCGGAGGATAAATTGCAGGATCTTCGGCAGAGAGAGCACTGAGCGCGTCCGGTTACATCCGCTGCTCGACCACGCCCCCGTAACAGGATGGCAGTGAAGGAATACAATTAGGAGCCCCCTTAAGGACCTTCATGACAAAATCACCAGTAATTATTTTAATGAAAGCTTCAGATTTAAAAATATTTAAAATTACATTTACATGTTAAACTTTATAACAGATGGAAGTTACTGCATTTACATACAGAATACATTTATTACATCCCTGTGTAAGGTAAATGCTGATAAAAAGCCAGTGAGGTCAGGCAGATGTAGATCTAGGCCTGGATTCAATTGCTAATGTAGCACTACTCCCAAGGGAGCTGCTGAGTGTGGGTCCCCCTGGGTTACCGCTAGCAACAACAGTACCTTTAAGCATGTTTTCAAGTGTCAGCACCTCAGACAAGAAGCAGTCCAGTTTCTTTGGTTTTTAGGATTTATTTGAGAACTTGGATGGGAGAAGGGAGAAGTGGGATACTCCAACAACTGAACTATGCACAATTAGGCAGGGACACTGAAAAATGCAGCTTGGCGCCGATTCGCACTTCACTGACTGATGCTGGCCTCTGCTAGGCCAGTTGCTAGAACTTCACCTCTGACTGTGGAAAAGTCCTTTAAGCTCCCTAAGGTACTCTTTCCTGAGGTAGCTGACTTGTAATGCAGATTGTACTGCTGAACACTTCAGGGCCCTTCCTGGCGCCCCCTTTTACTCCCCAGACTTCAGGGCTTTACTACTTGGCACCCCCTTTACTGTGCACTCCTAGTTAGCTGGCTCCTGGATCCCCTTTGACCTTTCTGGAGTGGTCCCCTCTCCTAGGCAGACCCCTGGGCAGATCTTGAGTACTCACGACACTGTTTTTCCTGAAGATCTCTGCCCAGCAGCTCCACTCGGTAAGCAACTCTGGATCCCTTGCAGCCCAGCTCAGCCTCCGGTCCCTAGGCCAACTGCCTGGACCACCCTCTCACTTTTACAGAAGGAGAGACAGCCGTCACCTCCTCCTGGGACTAATGCTTCCACCAAAAGACACCCTGTCACATGCTCCCTACACATTTATTTCCAATCCCAGGGTCCACTGCTGCAAACCCCGCCCACTAAGACAGTCATAAACCCTGGTGTGCTATTGGCTAGGTTTCCTCCACTGTCCAACAGGATCCCTCATTGGATACAGTGGGGAGACTCCCCAGACTCAACAGGCCACATCTGGAGGCATGTGACAGCACAGCTAACAGATCCGGCCCCCCTGATAAGAAGACAGGGCCAATATATGCTTTTTTCTAGCACCTACCTAGGAGGGTGCTACACTAATAATACATATAACCCTTTTAGCTACAATAACATTAGAGTCCTAGTTACAGCCCATGATAGTCCTAGTGCATAATTCCATATGTTCATATAATAGGCACATTAATATATTGGAAAGTAGCTTCATAATGCAACAGTTATGTAAAACCAAAAATTATGCTCTCATGTACCTTTAAAAATATTAATTTTTCTGATCTAATGGCATTTAATTCACAGCGTTAAGTTTCCCAGGGCTAAAAATAACTGCAAAATCAAATTATTTTGTCCTTCTCACCAGAAATGATTCAGCGGAATTCAAAGCTAAATTTCATAACAGTTTTGACCATTACTCATATTAATAAAAAATGAGCGATCCTATGTTTATATAGTCATTTCTGGCAATGTTTTAGGTTCTGCTAAAAACAAAGCTTCATCCCAAAAAAGTATTTTGACATCTAAAGCCCAGCTGCGGGTTAGAATAGAAAATGAAAAAAAAAAAATATTGCATATCACTTTTAGGAATAGAAAAACAGCTGCAATATTCACATCATCTGTGGCGCTGTTCCTTGCAGACGCCCCATTCTGCTTTCCAGTACCCAACATCCTAAATGCTAGGACATTTCTAAATGTACCTTGGAAGACAAGGGGTTAAAGGAGCTTGCGTTTAACAACTTTGCCAAAGATCTACAGAGTGTTTTGTTCAGTCGGCTATCGGCTGTCATGAAAAAGTGGTCTGGGTGCCACCCCACTTCCCCACACTACGTGTTTCTCCAGCTTCCTGCTCTTCCCAGGACCACAATAAATGGTCTCAGGACAGTGAGTGGGAAGAAATGGAGGAACATCTGTTCCTTGATCTCCTCTGATGCTCATCAAGCCAGAAGCACTCAGCTCTGAGTGTTTCAGTTTTAGAGCTGTCATTCCCTGGCTGCTGTAGCCAGAGGAGCAGCTAATGAAGCAAAATCTGTGCTTGATTAGATGCAATGGAGGATAGTGAAGACTAGACCCACAAAGTCTCCATGAATAGTGCCTGTCACCTGCCCAATGCTATCACAAAGGGGGTTAATTCTTAACTAATATGTTTTAAAGTATCTAAATGGACACATTTAGATACTATAGTTCTTCTTGATGTCACTCACCACCACATGCAATTTTTTTTTTTTTTTTAAATAAATACTTTATTTTCATTTTATATTAAGCAGAAAATACAGTCAGGGAAAATAGAATTATGGAAAGACAATAGCATCAGACAGCAATGTCATATTCACGTGACTTTAAAACATACATTAAAAAAAAAAAAAAAAAATAGCAGAGACAAAGACAAGGCTAACTAACAAATATAAAGTACATGGTGGAATTACTGACACTGTCCCCGTAACTGTGCCGTAAAGCTGTGCCATACATTCAGAATAAACGAAGGTACTCTTTGAAGGAACAAGGCAAAACATGAGAAAGACATTACCAAATAAATAACACAGTTAAAGCGGAGTTCCGGGCACAGATGTCATTTTTTGCTGAACATACCCCCGGGACAGTCAGGGCTAGCACATTCCACAATGGCTAGCCTCTGATCTGTCCCGGTTCGCACTTACCTTTTAGAAGAAATACTTACTTAGAAAATTTCTTCCACAGCGTTTCCATCTCTCTTGTGGGCAGCTGAAGCCGGCGCGGTCCTCTTCTGCGTCTTCTTCCGCGTCTTCTTCTCCCAGAATGCGCCGCACCGGCCCCTCTCGTCACTTCCGGCGCGTCACATTGATTCCTGGGAGTGATGACGTTTAGCTCCCAGGAATCATTGCAGCGCAGGAAGTGACGGGGTGAGCCGCGGCTCCGAGGGAGGAAGCAGTCAGAGGTGAGTATTTACGATCTTCAATAAAAAGGTGTGTAAACAAAAAAAATAAAAATAACTATCCAATTCCTTTTCAGGTCAGGTCTACCTAGCGGAGGGGCACAAAAAAAAAAAATCGTTTTTGTGCCCGGAACTCATCTTTAATGCCTCACACAGTTATATGCAGATAAAGTTACAAGGGACAGGCCAATTGAACTCAGGGAAGGAGGATGACAACACAGATAGAAAGTATAGGAGGCTTATAGCTGAGGACACAATGAAAGAAGGGAAAGAGGTGGGGGCAGGGAAAAAAAGGAGGAAAGAGCCATTCAGGAGGGACACCAACACTGGACAGAGTTCGAAAGTAAAAGGCTACTTATTTTGTGTATACTACTGTAAGTAACCTAGAAGTCTGCAGGAAACACATAAGAACGGTATTCTAGGGAGGAGGCAAAATCATGCCAATAGAACCAGGTTTTGCTAAACTGTTCTTCTTTCCCATTGGTGGGGACGCTACGGTTTCTTCCAAAAGCCTACTTTAATTAATTTTACAGAAATCCAAGGGTTTTCAAGGGAGCAATAGTTTGTTTTTGGGGATATGTGATATATTTAGGAGGTGGATCAGGAGAGATTTCTTATAATGTTTGGTCCAGAGCAGGTTCAAGATTTAGGACAGGGGTGTTCAACCTGCGGCCCAGGTCGGCTATGAATGCGGCCCAACACAAATTCGTAAACTTACTTAAAAAATGTTGTGTTTCCGGCCTAAAGCTTGGTGTTATGGAACTCTCTTTTCTAACAATACTGCTCTGTACCTATATCCAGGAACTATGTTTTTGATATCCTTGTTGTTATTTTGATATCAAATTCCCATATTGAATGGAGATAACTTGAAATTACTTAAGATTGTTATATTTCTGTTTACGCTACGTGATACCATTATTTGTCATATTAATGTACCAATTCTCTTTGTACCACCATCTTTTGTTTCTTTTCCATAAAAGTTTGTATACAAAAAAAATGTTGATTTGTTTTTTGTTTTGTTTTTTTTTTTGTTTTTTTCTTCTTCTTTCTCCCTTCTCCCTTTCTTTTCTTATTTTGGTCCTAGTGGTAGACCTTTTGTCTACTAAAAGGAAAAAAAGGAAAAAGAAAAAGTTGCATGCCAGTGAGGGTTCTTTTATGGTACTTAAGGGGGGGAGGGGGTTGATTCGCGTATGTGATGATGCTAAACCCCTATTAATGTCTTTTATATTACCTGTACCTGGCTGTATTCAATAAACTTCATAAATACAAAAAAGAAAATGTTGATTTTTTGGGAGGAATTTTTTGTAAAAATGCATTTACACTTAACAAACACATGCAGCCGAAGAAAAAATTGAGAGTATCAATTTATTGGACTATTATAAATTTTATCTTCTCAAAGAAAAATTTCCCATTCTTCACAATCATGCCTTATTCATGTCATCAGTCTTCAGCAGCACCCGTATTTGTGAGCAACTATTTTAAGGACTAAGCACATGAAGGGCAAAATTAGAACCAAAATATCTGATGGGAATGGGAATTCATTGAGAATTGCGTCTACATCCTTGGAACCGGATATTGATATGTTCGTTTTTAAAAAGAGTATCAAATATCGCACTAGTTTTATGTTGCCCTCTTACTTTTATAATAAAAAATATTACACTAAAGTGAAGTTTTATTACTTGGATAGGTACATTATCTATATCAGTGATCCTTTACTTGTGATCTGCTCAACTTTTTCTGCTTATCAACCATACCTATTGTTAGTGTATTTTATGTGCGGCCCAAGACAATTCCTCTTCTTCCAATGTGGCCCAGGAAGGTCAAAGGTTTGGGTACCCCTGAAGTGGTAGGAAGGCAGCTGGATCACTATTTGGATTAACATCTGTCAATTTATATGATATATCACCCACTTGCTTCAAAAAGTCTTGCAGTACCTTGCAACTCTCAAGCATGTACAGCAGGGAACCCTCCTGTTGACAACCTATTCAACATAATGGAGTAGAGTGTGTAAAAACCCTTATTTAAAGTATGATGGACTCTGCATCAACAAGATGTGCTTTTAAAACTAATTTCGCTGTATTATGCTTAAAATTGAAGAAGAGTGAGTGAGTTTCAGGATCTTATCCTTCTGCTGTTCTTTGAAGGTCCTCCCAAGGTCTGACTCCCTATTCAACAGATAATGAGGAGATTGGTATTCCAGTGGGTGAATAAGTAAATTATACGAGATCGAAAGCCTGTCATGAATTGGAGCTGATGACATGCATAGTTTGTCAAACTCTGTCAAAGGGGATGGAATTTGTTCTCCCTTACAGATTTTATTCAAAAAGTCTCTAAGTTGTAGCGCCCGCCATAGTGGGGGGATGACAACCATATCACTTGATCCTTGGATAACGATCTTGCTATAGTAGTTTCAATATTGAAATAAGGCACAAGTTAGGAAACAGTGATTATAGGGTATTTTCAACAGAAAATATAGAAAAGGAGGCAAGAGGGTGGTGTAGAAACACTTTTCTAAACTGAACTGAATACTGCAATGTATTAAATAGGATAAAATTCTAGAAATAAAGAACACTAAGAAAATATTGGAGTGCTCTAAGAACATATTAAAAAATGGCATTAGCCAATGTATTCCAAAGGGCAGCAAATATAAAAGAGCTAAGGTTAAACCTGGGTTACTAAACTGTAATGTAAAAAAGGAATATATAAGAGAAAAAACAAGGAATGCAATAAGAAATGTAAGAGCACAATTTAGGGCAGCTAAAACAGACCACGAGACACACAGTGGAGGAGAGTAAAAAAAAATCCCCCAAATGATTTAAATAGTAAAAAAGCGAGGTCAAAGCATATTGGCTTAGAGGATGATCAGGGGAAGTTGGTTACAAATCACAAGAAGGCAACTGTACTAAATGCATTCTTTTCTTAAATTTTTACAAAGGAAAGGGGGTGTAGTAATTGGGACTCTATCTTTAGTAACACCACAAGGAATGTACCCTTGTGGCTAACAGAAGCCAGTGTCCAAAAAAAAACTTTAAAAAAATTGAAAGCAAATAAATCACCAGGACCAGATGGTCTACACCCTCAAAGAACGGTTTTAACCAGACCATTATTCCTAATTTTTATTGACAGCTTAATAACTGGAATGGCACCAGCGGATTGGTGAAAAGCCAACACGGTACCAATATTTAAAAAAGGGCAAAGATATACACCTGGCAACTATAGGCCAGTCAGTCTAACCTCAACTGGTTACAGGGCCCATCCAAAGAGTTGTGATAAATAGCAGGAACTCAGAATGGTCTGGAGTGGTAAGTGGGGTACCCCAAGGTTTTGTCCTGGGACCAATTCTATTTAATTTATTCATAAAAGATATATAGGTTAATATAAAAAGCTCAGTCTTAGTGTTTGCTGATGATAAATTGCTAAGCAGGGCAATAACTTTACAGAAGGATATAGAAACTTTACAGGAAGATCTCAATAAAATAAAGGGACAGGCAACTACATGGCCAATGAGTTCTCAGGCCATTCAAGATTATTCTTCCAAAAAGGGAGAAGTATGTATAAGCAATAGCAGATAATCAGGTTAACATTAATCACTCTGATTAAACCATGGGAGCAGATGTGCCGTATAGTTAGGATTTATTGTCCACAGGGTTAGGTGCTCATTCCCCTCTCAATCATCTGGATCAAGATCTCCGCCGATGTTGGGGCAGCAGGTCCTTTCGGTTGTCCTGTGGATCGGTAGGAGAGGGGAAACCCAACCTGGAATCTTCAAAGAATCTGTGTTTAGGAAGAAGAACAGTTTTGAAAGATTTGCTGGATTGAGTAAACTGAACATTAAAGCGGAGTTCCGGGCACAGAAGTCATTTTTTACTAAACATACCCCCGGGACAGTCAGGGCTAGCACATTCCACAATGGCTAGCCTCTGATCTGTCCCGGTTTGCACTTACCTTTTAGAAGAAATACTTACTTATAAAATTTCTTCCACAGCGTTTCCATCTCTCTTGTGGGCAGCTGAAGCCGACGCGGTCCTCTTCTGTGTCTTCTTCCGCGTCTTCTTGTCCCAGAATGCGCCTGAACCGGCCCCTCTCGTCACTTCCGGTGCGGCGCCGCATTCCTCCACAGCTTCTGGGCATGCCCAGAAGCTGTTTAGCAGGGGAATGCGGCGTCGCCCGGAAATGACGAGCGGGGCCGGTGCCGTCGCATTGATTCCTGGGAGCTATGACGTTCAGCTCCCAGGAATCATAGCGAGACAGGAAGTGACGGGGTGAGCCGCGGCTCCGAGGTGAGTATCTTCGATCTTCAATTACAAGGTAAGTAAACAAAAAAAAAAAAATAACTATCCAATTCCTTTTCAGGTGAGGTCTACCTAGCGGAGGGGCACAAAAAAAAATATCGTTTTTGTGCCCGGAACTCCGCTTTAATTTTCACCACAGGGTGGTGCACACAGTGATGTTGTTTTTCAAGAAAGAGTAACACAAATCAAACTTTTTTCACTCTTTTATGCATTGACCTATATCTTTGTTGTATGTGATGTTTTGTTTTATTTGATTTGATTTATTACTGTAATGTTTTACATTTCATCACATATCACTAAGTTATTAAGCGTACCACATTTATTATACAATTTAAAAAACTAGGCTGCAAGTTGAAGGTAAGGACCAATCTCGAATGTGATATTCTCTGGAATATTGCCTGTGACATGTATAATACAGGAAAGAATTGAATGCATATCTAAAGACCTGGTGTAAGAGGGAAAGATTTGGGTTTTTAGAACACTGGGCTGACTTTTCATTGGGGTACAGCCTATATGCTAAAGGTGGTTTGCACCTAAATGGAAGGGGGTCTGCTGTGCTGGGGGAGAGGTTTATGAGAAGACTGGAGAAATATTTAAACTAGGATTAAGGGGGTGGGGGGTTAAATTAGAATATAATGGTGCAGACAGGGGTCAAACCCTAATATTGAGTAGAATAGGGGAGGATGGGGAGGGCTATGGCAGGTGATAAGAAGGTTCCCATGTTACAAACAACCATTGGAAAATATAGTGCTATTTCTACTACAAAAAATATTTGCAAGGGGGGGCGCATGCGCGGCGCGATGCTGGACGGAAGCTAGGAATTTAGCTCCGCCGGAGGGGACAGAGAGAGACGGCTTCCTCGGGGCTTTTAAAACAGAATTGTGTTCCGCAAACACCTCGCACCCCGTAGGAGACAGCAGTGCATGCCGTCGACCAAGAAAGGACAGCGAGGCCGCCCTCCTAAACGCTCCCTGACCACATACCTGCTCCGGGCCAAGGAAACATCTAAGATGGCCCAAGATGGCGCCGCACTAGCTCCCGCGCCAGAGCCGGATCCTGCTTCTCCACTAGCCACGCCAGCCACACCAGCAACACACACGACTAATCGTGAGTACTCTCAGTCAGTCACAAAAGCCGACCTGGATGCAGGCTTCGCTGCGGTGTATGAGAAGTTAGCAGAAAAGTTCCAATCAGTGATTGACAAATCCACAAACACATTGACGGCTGAGATAGCGGCTTTGGGGGGCGCACCGATCTGCTTGAGGCTAAACATGACGAGCTTGCTATAGCCCACAATGATCTGCGAAAAGACTTTGAGCAACTTTCAGATAATTACTCGATCTTACAATCCCAGGTCGAAGATCTTGACAATCGAAATCGCAGAAACAATCTGCGCCTTAGAGGTCTCCCTGAAACCATTACAGACTTAACTCCTGCAGTCCTCAAACTGTTTGGGGACCTTCTACCAGATAAACCAGCCTCAGCATTTACATGCAATAGGATTCACAGAGCTCTTCAGCCAAAACCCCCCCCAGATAAGCCACCGAGAGATGTTGTCATGTGCCTTAAGGACTTTCTGATAAAGGAAGACATCCTTCGAGCCTCTAGGAATACCCCTAATATAATCTATGAGGGCACAAGGATCCAGATATACCAGGGACATTTCCCAAGCCACCTTGGATAAAAGACGCAGGATGAAGGAGGTTACATCTGTCCTGCAGGCCGCCAGGATCCGCTATAGATGGGGGTTCCCCTTTAAACTGTCAGTCCCACACAATGGCACGACCTATGTGGTCTTTAATCTTGCAGAGGGAAAGGAGCTTCTTATTAAATTGGGCCTCATCACGGCAGAGCCTGTATCACACCAGCACATTACTCCCAGGCCCTCACCTATCTGGTCTACCCCAGCCTCCAGAAGAGACAGTCGCCGAAGTCGCAACCCTTTCAGAGACCCGTCTATTTGACCTAAATCTGTTGGAACAATTTAGTTCTACATGTTTCTTGATTTTTGAACGATCGAAATACTAGTTCTTCTCCTGTCTTGGAGGGTAGGGGAGGAAGGGAATCTTTTTCTTTTTTCTTCCCTGGCTCCCTGAAAAAAGTTGGTCCACTGATGGACTCCATTTTGCTTAAGCTTGTTTTTTCTGCGTTCATGTTGGCTGTGCCCTATACGGAGTTTGTACCGGTGAGGCGTTAAGCCGACTTGTCCTGCCTTCCTTTAATTTTTTTTGTTTTTTGAGGAAGAGATGCCCTATATTACTATTTTTGATAATTCCGGTTTACAATATGCTGTGGGCAAAGACCTTTTTGGTTGTATGTTATGATATATATTATGCTTTCATTTTACCTCTCTGTCCCCTTTCGCTGGTTTGTCCCCACAAATCTGCCTGTGTCGACCCCCACCCCGACCCCATCCGAATGCGCAATGTGTTCTGTGCGACTGGACGGTCTGGCTGTGGATCTCCATGGGCAGAATTTGGACGGTATAGTCCATGGTTACCTGATTTTATGGATGGGTATTTTTTTTTCTTCCCATCCCCCAATTTCATTTGGTGAACATGTGTCATTTGTTTTCTCACATGTTTTTTACATTGTCATGCTGTTTAATCTGATTTGCACTAAAAAAGGAAAGTCTAATGATTTGATCAATATGTTTACTCCTGCGGTGGGGCTCCGCACAGCGTGGTCCTCCTTGTTTGGGGGGTCTCCTGGGCGGGGTGACAACGCCTTAAACCTTCTACCGAGTACAGGTATATTGTTTCAGGTTGAGGAATCTCTAGTTGTTGAAAGACATCTGTACAGGTTTTTTTTGTCACAACATGCTAACCTAGATTATGCACCAGGCGATTTCTCAGGTATTCAGTATGGGTCTTAAAGTGATTTCACATAATGTACAGGGTTTTAATTCCCCTAATAAGAAGCATAAGGCCTTCAGGCATTACAAATGGTTGAGAGCAGATATTATTCTCCTGCAGGAGACACACTTTGCAGAATCCAATAGCCCGAAATATTTTCATAACACATATCAACAGTTCAGATGCTCTACTTATAGCAACAAAACTAGGGGGGTAGCCGTCTTTATTCGCAACACTATAATGTTTGACATCACCTCCTCTTTCTGCGACCCAGAGAGTAGATTCCTTATTCTGAGGGGTAATCTGAATGGGAAAAAAGTCACTATAGCCTCAATTTATGCCCCAAACAACTCCCCTTCGGCTTTTTTTAAGTCATTTTTAGACACCCTAGCGAAATTCGAATCTCCACACATGATAGTTGGGGGGATTTTAATTTAGTGGCACACCCATGGATAGGAGCAAAATTTTACCATCCTCTAAAACATTCCCTAAATTTCTGACACGTTCGCTGAGTGACCTACAGTTAGTGGACGTATGGAGAGCACACAATGTCGGTATCAAATCTTACACTTTTTACTCGCACCCTCATGACAGCTCAGCAAGGCTTGATTACATTTTCTGCACTCCAGTTATTCTGGCAAGCTCTTCTGATGCTCAAATTCACCCATGCCCATGGTCTGACCACCAAATAGTCTCCTTTGAAACAAAGTGTATTGGTCTCATGGACTCTACTTATAATTGGAGATTAAACGATTCATTGCTGAACGACCCCACCTTCATTTCCCAGATATCCTCCTCCTTGGAAGACTACTTTTCTCTTAATGAGAATGATGAGACTCCGATTTCCACTATTTGGACCGCCCATAAAGCGGTTATTAGAGGTAGAATCATTGCCCTGGCCTCTGCCCGTAACAAAGCTAGATTAGCAGACATTACGCAACTGACTAAAGACCTAGACCGCTTGTACTTGCAATTCAATCAATCACCATCTCAGGCTCTAAGAGATCAGATTGACTCTAAACAACATGCTTTAAATATGATTCTAACCACTGACACAGAGAAATCTCTTAGATGGTCCAAGGCCAGATTTATTTTATATAGTAATTCTCCCTCATCCATGTTTGCCAGGAAACTAGCCCAGAACATTAGGTCTACTCATGTTTACAAACTAAGGAGATCGGACGGCAAAGTGGTTTCGCATCCCAAACAGGTACTTGACGTCTTCACCAAATTGTACAAAGACCTTTTATCCAATCCTTCTTCATTCCCTGCAAATAAATTTGATTCCTGGATCAACAAACTAGATTTCCCAGCCCTCTCTCAGACAGACAGGGAAAAGATTGACGCCCCCTGTACAGAGGAGGAGATATCACATATCATCAAATCCCTTAAAACCTCAACAGCCCCAGGCCCAGATGGCTTCTCAGCCACTTATTATAAAACCTTTGCCCAATCCCTCATCCCCAGATTAACCAAGCTTTTTAATGATGTCCTTCAGGGTGGTAGCTTTCCAAACGAGATGCTTCTAGCGAACATGTCCCTTATCCCAAAACCAGAAAAGGATCATACACTGCCGCAGAACTTCCGACCCATTTCGGTCATGAATAATGATCTCAAACTGAGCGAACGCTTCTACAGGGAGCTCCGTCTCTATAGTTGGAGAATCTATTGCCATCCATCGCTCAGATCCCTCATTACTGTACCTGTGGTGCCGCAGCCGTCCCTCTGTGCTCCCTTATACAAGCCGGACTGAAGATCTTCGCTCTAGGCGTCCGGGATCCGGAGCTCCGGGATCGGGGCCTACACCGCTGCTGAAGCCGCGGACTCGCCTAGTGGTCACCGCGGTCTGCCGTCCGGCGCAGCGGCGGCTGTTCAGGCTCACACAGACTCTCTGCTTCCTTCACACAGGCATCCGCCGCCTGCCCGAGCTCCCGGGACCCGACATCCGTCATCCAGTGTGCTGCAATCGGCGGCGGGAGGGCGCCCGGAGTTGCGGCCTAGTCGCCCTGGAAGCAGCAGCCTCTCCTACGGACATACCTTCCACACCAGGCCCAGGGTAAGCCCTCAGCTTCTCACACCGCTCATTCATAAAACCCAGCAGCTGCATACAGACATTGTCCTCCACAATCTCCCCTGTTTGTAGCAGCAGCCGCTCTTTGCTTGCCTACCCCATCATCTGAGCGGCATTTTCCATATACATGTTCATGTGGGTATGGGACTTCTGTCCGGTGATGACCGCCTGTAATTAAAGTGAGCTTTAGCGGCACCCTGATAAACGAACCCCCTGGCGATGCCTTCTAAAACACCCAACTTACGCTCAATGTCAGGCAAAAAATCCGGGAAGGGATCCTCATCCAAACTGCCCAGTTCCGGTTCTATCAAACGCTTTCTATCTACAGGCGGCTCAAGCACTCGCACGCGTGGGAGCAGGGCTGAGGCCTCGGTATCGGGTGCGGTGTCATCCATCCGCTCCGCATCCCCGCGGGAGCACTCTCCCTCTTCCTCATACTTCTCTGACCCGCTTGAAGAAATGCACTCCCCGGCAGCTTCTGACATGTCCTCCCTTTTACATGGTTTGAAACAGGAAATTGGGGGCATGTTTCGCAATTTGGAACGGTCACTTAAGAAGGAGATTACCGCTGTCCGCGCTGATATGTCCCACGTACTTGGCAGGGTAGAGGACACAGAACGGAGGCAGGACTCGCAAGAGGACTCCATTAGAGAGCTACAGGACAAAGTCACGCAACTGGCGGTGGCCCACCGTGCCCCTTTATACAAAATGGAGGATCTAGAAAACCGCAATCGGCGGAATAATGTACGTATTCGTGGACTTCCCGAAGCTACCAGGGATGACGACCTTGAAGCATCGGTAAGGGGCATATTTAATTCCATCCTGGGGAGGGCTCCCACTGATCCTTTATGTTTTGATCGCACGCATAGAGCGCTTAGTCCTCGTAACCTGTCCTCTGACCTGTCTCGGGACGTTATCTGTCGTCTGCACTATTTCGAAGACAAAAATGATATCATGACCAAGCTACGTGGCACTCAAGTTGTTGACTTCCACGGGGCATCCCTTAACATCTTTCCTGACCTTTCCAAGGAGACTTTGGAACGACGCCGTGCACTAAAACCGCTCTTGGATCAACTTAGGGCCAATGGCTTCACTTATCGCTGGGGTTTCCCAGCTTGTCTTATTGCTACCAAGAATGGGCATTCTGCTACCCTTCGCTTCCCGGAAGATCTACCGGCCTTCCTCCAGGATGTTGGCCTCCCACCCTTGGATCTTCCAGGGTGGCATGATTGCATCCCCATTTTCACTTTCAAACCAGGTGCCTCCTGGAGTAAAACACCTTCCAAGAAAATGCGCACCTCTGCGCCATCTTCTACTCGTAAGCCGGGGATGACCCCTGTGTGAGGTATCTCCTTCTCCCTGCCTGCTGATATGATACTCTTTCTCAGGATTATTCAAGTTCTCTCCTTTCAGGTGCATTAGTTTGCTGTTCTTATCATGACTGTTAACGGTCTCATGTTGGGTTTATTATTATTGTCTCCTCTGCCAGGGGGAGGTTATTTTATTTTGTGTTTATTTGATGTTCTGTTCTACACATTGTCATTTGCATTTTGGCTTGCTGGGGTGCCGCCGCCGGCTCCCTTCTGAGCGTCTCTACGGGATGATGTTGCGTCCAGTCGATACGCTCCCCTCTTTCCTTTTGGGGGTGGGGGTTCCTGGGTTTGGGGCTCTGTTGCATGAGACTTGTTCTCCTGCTCGGCGCCCTGTCCCTGGGATCGTCCATCCCCCCGGGGACCACTGCAGTTTACTGCGTGACGATACATGGTGTCCCATTGGACATTGTCTCAGTATTGATCCTTTGTCTTCTCCTCTTTTCTTGCTGTTTCTTCTTCTCTTCTTTTCTTCTGCCCTCTCCTCTCCCCTCCTCCCTCGCCCTTTCTATCCCCCTTTCTTTAGGCCCGGGTTCTCAGTGTTTGTGGAGGGGGTGATTGTGGATACCTAATGGCGACCATAAAAGTCTTGTCCTATAATGTTAGAGGCTTGAACACGGCGTATAAGCGTCATCAAGTGTTCCGGGAGCTGCAACGTGAATCTTGTTCTGTTGCGTTCCTTCAAGAAACTTATCTCACCCATTCTACTCACGTCAAATTATTCTCCCCACAGTACCCGACCTGGTACTATGCACTTTCACCCTCTAACAAGGCTAAAGGTGTCGCTATTGGGTTTCGCAAGGACACCCCTTTCCAGCTTGATACTATGCTTGCTGATCATAATGGTCATTATCTTTTCTTAAAGGGTTCAATAGGAAACACCCGCTGTACTCTGGCTAACATTTATGCACCGAATCAGGCTCAGTCCACTTTCCTACACACAACACTCTCTGAGCTGGCGAAGTTTGCTGAAGGTCTCCTGGTTGTTGCTGGTGATATCAACATGGTCCTGGACCCTGTTCTTGACACCTCGAAGGGCCGTTCGAATGTCCCGTTTAAACAGATCGCACGGCTTAAAAAATTGTTACATTCCCTTCAACTAGTTGACGTCTGGCGAATCCTGCATCCTAAAGATGCGGATTTTTCCCACTTTTCCAAAACCCATGGTTGTTACTCTAGGATTGACAACATTTTTCTGAGCCACTTTCACTTACCCCTTTTGCGATCCACCTCCATTGGCTGTGCCTCCATTTCGGATCATGCTCCTGTGATGACCACCCTGCTCCTTCCCTCTCTCCCACCCGCTCCACTAGTTGGAAGCTGAATGACTCGCTTCTTTCAAACCCCACAGATGCAGCTCTCTTATCTTCTGCACTTAACCAATATTTTCTTGAAAATACTACTGAGCATGCATCTCCCTCCTTAGTGTGGGAAGCCCACAAGGCTACCATAAGGGGCAAATTGATGGAGCTGGGGGCGAGGAGGAAGCGAGAGCAGGGCCAATTGATCGCTGAGCAACTTGCCCTGGTGGCGGATCTGGAAAAGTCACACAAACTATCATTGCATGTATCCCAACTTCAGGCCTTAACAGGGGCTAGGGAATCCCTACGATCCTTACTTGACAAAGCTACCAAGCGGCAAATTTTTTTAGCCCATAAACGTTACGAGTGGGGTGATAAACCCGGTAGAATGCTTGCCAGGTCTCTTAGAGCCCAAAAGTCAGCTGCCTTTATTCAGAAGGTGAAGCTTCCCTCTGGCCTTATGGTCCATTCCTCCCCTGATATTGCCAAAGCCTTTAGAGATTTTTATAGTAAGCTTTACCATGTAGAAGGTGATCTCTGTCGTCTCCCTTTAACTGAAAAACGCAAGCGTATTTGGGCCTACCTCAAAAAGGCTAACCTACCAACCCTCTCCAAGCGCTCCCTGCGGAAATTGGAAAATGATTTTTCTGTTGAAGAGTTCCAATTGGCACTAAAATCCACCCAAGTCGGTAAGGCACTTGGCCCTGATGACTTCACGGTTGCATATTTCAAAAAGTTTGCTGATGTCCTACTCCCTCACTTGACCTCTTATGCCAACTCCATTTCTAAATCCTCGGGTTTTCATCCAGAATCATTAGCTGCTCACATTTCTGTCCTACCCAAGCCGGGCAAAGATCCCACAGAATGTGGCAGTTACCGCCCTATATCCCTCCTGAATGTGGACCTTAAATTGTACTCTAAGGTGTTAGCTAACAGACTACTGCCCTTGATCCCCTCCTGGGTCTCAGCTGATCAGACTGGTTTTATCCCCGTTAGAGAGGCGAGGGACAACTCTCTTCGTGCTCTCTCTCTAATCCACTTTGTCCGCACTAGGTCCCAGCCTACCCTGTTCCTTTCTACTGACGCTGAAAAAGCGTTTGACAGGGTGGACTGGGACTATTTGTTGACTACCCTCCGTTTTTTTGGCCTTGGCCCCAAAGCTATACAACGTATTGCAGCTTTATATTCCCAACCAACGGCACAGGTGCGGGTTAACGGCCTCCTTAGTACCCCCTTCCCCCTTCATAATGGCACGCGACAGGGGTGCCCTTTATCGCCCCTTTTGTTTGCCATTTCCCTAGAGCCCTTTTTAGCCACTATTAGGCATTCCAACGATATACATGGTGTCACTGTGAACCGTCAGACGCATAAATACGCAGCTTATGCGGATGACATCCTTTTTTTTATCCAACAACCTCGTATCTCTTTACCTGTTCTCTTACGAGCTTTCGCAGACTTCCGCCACCTCTCAAACTTCAAGATCAACATGTCTAAATCCGAAATATTAAACGTTAATCTCCCCCATACTGAAGTCTCCGCTCTGTCCCCACATTTCCCATTTCAATGGTGTCCGGACAAATTGAAATACCTAGGTATTTATTTAACCCCCCGCTTGGATAATTTGTTCCGTCATAACTACATTCCCCTACTTAATACGATCAATACGATTAATACGATCAGTGGTCCTCTTTACACCATTCCTGGTTGGGCAAGACCAACATAGTTAAGATGAACATTTTGCCTCGTATCCTATTTTTTTTTTCAAATGTTACCGCTCGGTGTTCTTATTGGGCTTTTTACTATTTTGCAGTCATTGCTTTCCAGGTATATTTGGCAGGGCAGGCGCCCCAGGATTGCCAGGACGACGCTTTTCCGTCCAAAGCGTTGTGGGGGGCTTGCTCTCCCTAGTATCAGGGACTATTTCCGAGCGGTCTCACTAACCCGTGTGGCTGATTGGAAGTACTCTATTAGTTCTAAATTATGGGTACAGCTGGAATACGATCTATGTGACAGAGACTTGTCTGCAGTTCCATGGATTCCAAGGTCCGCCAGGGCCCTCTCCCCATACACCTCTCCCCTGACCCTATCAACCTTGTCTGTCTGGGACTCCATGCACACAAAGCTCTCCTGGAACTACAACTCTCCTTTAATGCCTCTGTTGAATCACAACCACTTCATGCCTGGCAAACTGGATGCTGGATTTAAAAATTGGTCTCCTAAGACTCCTCTCTTGTTATCTCACGTAACCCACTCCAATACTGTGAAGCCACTTAGCCACATTTTGGGATCCAGCCCCGCGACGGTCATGGACCATTGGAGGCACAGACAGTTATCCAGGTTCATAGCTGCTCTTCCACGTCCGCTGCGTGACTCCAAGGATTTGAATCCTATTGAGGCAATACTGGCCCCTCGAGACCCCCCCCTTCACTCCACCTCGCAGTTTTACAAGGCACTTATCTCATTGCAAGGCCAACCCTACCCGGATTTCTTACACAAATGGGAACTGGATATTGGATCCCAAATTTCCGATAGCCGGAAGGACAAAATTCTTGCATTGGCTCACATTTCCTCTCTCTCCACCAAGGTGGCGGAATCCAACTACAAGTTACTGTCCCGTTGGTACTATACCCCGTGGAAAATGCACATTATTTCTCCGGCCATCTCCCCGTTATGTTGGAGGGGATGCGGAGATACTGCATCGCACGCACACATCTGGTGGCACTGTTCAATAATACAACCATTCTGGACGGAAGTCCTTTGGCTTATACATGTGATCACGGGAGTTACGATCCCATCAGATCCTTGGGTTGTCCTGCTTCATGGAACGAACATGCTGCTCTCTAAGTACAAAAGATCAATGATCCCTCATATGCTTAATGCGGCCAAAGCCCTGATCCCCGCCCTCTGGGGCTCACCGACCATTCCCACGATACGTCACTGGCTACGGAAAATCGATACGACATACCAATTGGAGGAACTTACTTTCATAGCCCGTGACAAACTAGACCGTTTTCACTCTGCCTGGCAACCTTGGTCTTCTTTTAAAAACACTTCTTCGTATGTGGCCCTACTCACTGAGGACACCCCCCTTGGTTTATTACCTTCTAATGTAATCCTATCTGATTAAAGTTTTTATTATTTGATACATAAGTCACCCGTGGCCTACTTTCCCACCCTCCTCTCCCCCTTCTTTCCCCCTTATCTCTCCCTGCTGCTCTCTCCTCTCCTTTCTCTTTCTTTTCTGCTTTTTTCTATCCTTTCACTTTCCTATAGGCTCTCTCTGACATTGGTTTTATGATACAAGATGTGCTATCAGTATGTTTTCTCAGACTTTTCATGACTGGGCGTACTTGAAGCGCACTGAGATATTCATGCACTCATTGATATTGTTACATGGCTATTTGCCGCATTTAATGTCGGATTGTATGGTCTATGTTCTGTTTTTCTTTGTTTTCTTGAAAACAATTTCAATAAACAGAAATTAAACAAAAAAATAATGATCTCAAACTGTTTGGTAGACTCCTGACCAATCGGCTAGCAGAACACATAACTAAACTGATTGCGCCTGACCAAACCGGTTTCATACCGGGAAGACAACTGACAGACAATATAAGACTCACGGCCAACATTATTCAAGATGCAAACCGTAAAAAATCACCGACCTGCTTAGTCAGCTTAGATATTCACAAAGCTTTTGATAATGTTAGCTGGGAATATATGGAAAACCTCATGCCAAAATACGGATTGGGAGAAAAGTTTATTCATGGTTTTAAGGCTTTGTATGATTCTCCCCAAACAAGAGTCCGCATCCCGTGATGTAACTCTGACTTTTTTCCTATTAAAGGGGCACAAGACAGGGGTGCCCCCTCTCCCCCCTGTTATTTGCTCTTGCCATTGAGCCCTTGGCATGCGCAATTAGAAGGAATCAAAAGATTAAAGGTTATAACAAGGAAAATAATGAGTATAAACTTAGCCTGTATGCGGATGACGTCCTCTTATATTTGTCAGACCCACATATCTCTTTACCGCATGTTCTAATTGAATTAGCTGAATTTCAAACATTCTCTGGTCTGGGTGTCAATATCTCTAAATGCTCTCTAATGCCACTGCACATGCCTCCTTGGATGCAGACATCCATTAGAGAAAGTTTTTCCTTCTCGTGGTGTTCTGGATCCTTTAAATACTTGGGCGTATTAATTACCCCCCACTTTGAATCCCTATACATTACTAACTTTCCCCCTACGTTTAAGAAACTAGGAGCTCTGCTTCAATTTTGGTCCTCTCACCATATCTCACTGCTGGGCAGAGTGGCGGCGGTAAAGATGGTGATCCTCCCGAAAATCCTTTTTCTCTTTAGAGCACTCCCGGTGTTGATACCCAAAACGCACATTATGAAATTCCAGAGGGAGTTGTCTAGGTTTGTGTGGAATGGTAGAAAACCTAGGCTTGGTAAACAGGTTTCTCGCGCACCACAAGAACTAGGGGTGTTGGCTCTTCCTGACTTGTGGTCCTATTACCTGGCAACTAGGTATATACAGATAGTACATTGGCACTATGATGGGAACGATATACCCTGGCTTTCATTTGAGAGGTCCTCTATTGCACCATATTCGTTGCCGGCTTGTCTCTGGTCAACACCTAACATGCTCAAAAACCACCTTCAATCTAATAAACTCGTGCATAATCTAATTCAATTATGGCATAAATATAAAGATTCATGCTCCATGCTCTCACAAATTTCCCCAATGGCAACCTTCATGTCAGAAGTTGACTCACTGTCTTTCCCCATAGACAGGGATCTTCTCAGACCATGGATTCGGAAGGGCCTAGTTTCCCTAAAGGATCTTTCTACGGGAAATGTATTCTACTCTTTTGACCAAATTCTAGCGATACATAAATTACCAGAATCTGAACGCGCCCACTATGAGGTCATTAGAGGTTTCTTTAACTCAAACCACTCCTTAACTTTACTCCCTCCCTTCACCCCCTTTGAAAACATGTGTTGCTCCTTCCCTAGAGGTAAGGGCCTAATTTCCCTGTTATATAACCATATCAATAATTCTTCTCTTCCGGAGAAGCACAAGTACATGCTTAGATGGGAGGAAGAATTGAACTCCTCCTTTTCCATTTTGAAATGGAGGTGTATGATTAAAAATATGAGAGCCGGAAAACATCAAAATGACAGAAAAAGTGCTGCATTCAATTCATGGAAGTATGTCAGTTTTCCACACTAAATGGGATATATGGGATAAATTTAACTGTTAGCTACTCCCATGCCTCACTTCCCACCACCTTAGTGGTTAACACTGTGATCTGAGATAATTTAATATGCCTGACATGTCTTTATCCACTTATATGACTACTTTGTATCATTTGCTCTTTGTATAATCTATGCAAATTCCCTTTTGTATACTGTACCGTTACTACATTGATCTCTATACTGTTGTATTGATCTTTTTGTTATTCCAATATGACTTTCCAATAAAAATATTTCGGAAACAAAAAAAAAAATATTTGCAAAACACAAATGCAAAATGCGACAATCAATCATAGTGTTTGTTCACCAAAGGCAGAAGTCTGCCAAGCAAAATAGGTGAGTTGGGGGCTTTGGTGCATGAAGAGTAATATGGTTTAAATGGTATTGCTAAATCTTGGCTTCACTCTTCACATGATTGAGCTATTAATATTCCTGGCTATTCTCTCTTTCTGAGAGACAGGGAAAATGTCATGATGAGGGATCGGGGGCAGGCCCGAATTTCCCAGTCTGTGACAATAGATGCTGCCTGGGCTGCTCAGGAGCAAGCAAGCTCGGGGCACTCACCGAAGAGGAGGGGCCTGGAGTGCCAGTGGGGGACCCCAGAAAAGGAGGAAAGGTGCTGCTCTGTGAAGGAAACTTACCTGCTCTGTGCAAAACTATTGCACAGAGCAGGTAACTATAACATGTTTGTTGTTTTAGTTTAAAAAAAAGAAAAGTTTTATAATCACTTCAAATACCTTCTTCACCTCTGTTTATACAAAGAAACATGGAGGAGCTTTAGTCCAAAATAGGGATACTATTGACACAGCCCCAAATGATCAACAATGGCTCAAAATGTATATGATCCAGAAATATTTAGAGAGAATAAAGGCGAATAAAGCATCTGAACCAGATAGCATCCACCCACGGATCCTAAGACGTGATTCATTTCACACTACTGTGGCTCTGTCAGACACATTTGAATGGGCACAGCAGCCCATTCATTTCATGGAGGAAAAAGGTTTCAGCAAATTTCTAAAATGCAGCGGCCGGAAAATAGCTTGGTGCTTTTGCACCGTGCAATTTCCCGGCGGTTCCCACACCCATAAATGCGCTGTGTTTTTAAACGCATGGAGGGTTCCATTGAGAATGAATGGCAGCCCCATATGTTTTTAAAGATCAAGATTTTGGCTGCGGGTTGTTGCAGGTGCTGGAACAGAGGAAATTCCAGCACCCACCTGCAATAGTGTGAACTGAACTATAGGCCCCTTTCACACAAATGGACCGTTTGTCCGTTTTTCATCCATCCATTGCATCAGTGCATTACTATGGAAAAACAGAAATGTAAATGGATGATTGTTCATTTACATCTGTTTTTGTCCTCTTCTGTCAACATCTGTTTTTTTGAACAGATGAAAGCCCTAATTTTCATCCGTCAAAAAAAAACAAAAAACGGATCGGATGAACAATGGATGAAAACTGATGACAACGGATGAAAAACAGATGACAAATGATGAAAAATGGATGACAAAGGATGAAAAACTGGTGACAAAGGATGAAAAACAGATGGGAAACTGGTGTTGACTGAAAAAACTGATGATAAAAAAACATAACTGAACTGATGAAATAAATGGTCCGTATGTGTGGAAAGGGGTCGTAGGCCCTTTTCACACATACATACGGATCGTTTGTCCGTTTTTCATCCATCTGTTGACGGATAAAAAACAGACATTAATGTATTCCTATGGAAAAACGAACGACAACGGATGATCATCCATTTACATCCATTTTTGTGAATGGATGAAAGCCCTATTTTTCATCCCTCAAAAAAAATGGATTGGGACGAAAAACAGATGAAAATGGATGAAAAAGGGATGACAACAGATGAAAAACGGATGACAATGGATGACAACGGATGAAAAATGAATGAAAAACAGATGACAACGGGTGACAACCGTTGAAAAACGGATGACAACGGATGAAAAATGTATGAAAAATGGATGTGAAACTGATGTTGACTGAAAATAACTGATGACAAAAAAATGTGACTGAGTTGTCAAACAAATCTAATTTCTTTTTATATTAATATTATACAGGGTTTATATAGCGCCAACAGCTAGATAGCTTACAATCTAAGAGAGGGTCAAGTGAAACAAAAGGTAATTTGAAGAGGTAAGCAAAAACTTAGACAAAGGAGCGGCTGTGGGTATAGTCTACTTGCATTTTGCAAAAGCGTTTGATGCAGTTCCCACACAGGGCAATTGTGTAAGGTAAAGGTAGAAAACTGGCTTAAAGACTGTATTCAGAGAGTAGTGGTTATTAATTCTTACTCTGAAAGGTCTAAGGTTATCAGTGGTGTACCCCAAGGTTCAGTGTTGGGACCCTTACTTTTTAATATCTTTATAAATTATATCGGGTCTGGGATTAAAAGTATCATTTCAGTCTTTGCAGATGACACCAAGCTTTGCAGTGGAATATTTTCCTTACAGGATGTCTCCAATTTACAAGCTGACCTCAATGCACTGTTTAATTGGGCAACTATGTGGCAGAGGAGGTTTAATGTTGATAAATGTAAAGTTATGCATTTGGGCTAAAAGCATGCATGTATCACACATACTGGGGGGGGGGGGGGGGGGAGTTAGAACTGGGGGAATCAATAATTGAGAAGTTACTGTGTTCTTGTTGATCATAGTCTTAAAGTGGTCCTAAAGCCTGAATGATTATTATTATTACCATTATACAGTATTTATATAGTGCCAGCAGTTTACGCAGCACTTTACAATATACAGTAAAACCTTGGATTGCGAGCATAATTCGTTCTGGAAACATGCTTGTAATCCAAAGCACTCTTATATCAAAACGAATTTCCCCATAAGAGATAATGGAAACTCCGATGATTCGTTCCACAAGTCCTTCAGTTTATAGTCTATATACAAAGATTATAGCAATGTGATAGGTTGTGTAACCATAAAATATCCATCCACAATATGCAGCCTTCCCAAGGGGATTAGAAGCAAAATCTAGCAGAGCTACATACTGGGCCGGACTGGCCTACCGGGATACCGGGAAATTTCCCGGTGGGCCGCCAACCCTGGGGCCGCTTTAAGATAGGGCCGCGGTGCTGCAGCCCCACCCCCGGATGCACTCCAGACAGAGAGTCACTCTGACGCTGTGAGCGGCATGACGTCACGTCCGGCGGGGGCGGCTGCGCGCGGTGTTTCAAGTCTTGAAGTCTGAGTAACTGGACTCTGGAGTGGCTGCCTGCAAGACTGTCACGTTGCCGACTCTTCATGACCTGGCATATGGGATCATCATCAGGACTCAGAGGGAGGTATGTGAGCACCATGCCGCTGGAGGGGGGCACATAACTTACACTGCAACTGTACTGGGGAGTGAAGGTGGGGGGCTTACTGAGGGGTCTATCCTGTGAGGGTGAGCTTACTGAGGGGTCTATACTGGGAGGAGGGCTTACTGAGGGGTCTGTGCTGGAAGGGGGCTTACTGAGGGGTCTGTGCTGGAAGGGGGCTTACTGAGGGCTCTGTACTGGGAGGGGGCTTAATGAGGGGTCTGTACTGGGAGGGGGGCTTAATGAGGGGTCTGTACTGGGAGGGGGGCTTAATGAGGGGTCTGTACTGAGAGGGCGGCTTACTGAGGGGTCTGTACTGGGAGGGCGGCTTACTGAGGGGTCTGTACTGGGAGGGCGGCTTACTGAGGGGTCTGTACTGGGAGGGCGGCTTACTGAGGGGTCTGTACTGGGAGGGGGGCTTACTGAGGCGTCTGTCCTGTGAGGGGGGCTTACTGAGGCGTCTGTCCTGTGAGGGGGGCTTACTGAGGCGTTTGTCCTGTGAGGGGGGCTTACTGAGGCATCTGTCCTGTGAGGGGGGCTTACTGAGGCGTCTGTCCCGGGAGGGGGGCTTACTGAGGGGTCTGTCCTGGGAGGGGGGCTCACTGAGGGGGTCTGTCCTTGGAGGGGGGCTCACTGAGGGGGTCTGTCCTGGGAGGGGGGCTCACTGAGGGAGTCTGTCCTGGGAGGGGGAGCTTACTGGGGGGTCTGTACTGGGAGGGGGGCTTAATGAGGGGTCTGTCCTGTGAGGGGGGCTTACTGAGGGCTCTGTACTGTGAGGAGGGCTTACTGAGGGGTCTGTGCTGGAAGGGGGCTTACTGAGGGGTCTGTGCTGGAAGGGGGCTTACTGAGGGGTCTGTGCTGGAAGGGGGATTACTGAGGGGTCTGTGCTGGGAGGGGGAGCTTACTGAGGGGTCTGTACTGGGAGGGGGAGCTTACTGAGGGGTCTGTACTGGGAGGGGAGCTTACTGAGGGGTCTGTACTGGGAGGGGGAGCTTACTGAGGGGTCTGTCCTGTGAGGGGGGCTTACTGAGGGGTCTGTACTGGGAGGAGGGCTTACTGAGGGGTCTGTGCTGGGAGGGGGGCTTAATGAGGGGTCTGTACTGGGAGGGGGGCTTAATGAGGGGTCTGTACTGGGAGGAGGGCTTACTGAGGGGTCTGTACTGGGAGGAGGGCTTACTGAGGGGTCTGTGCTGGGAGGGGGGCTTAATGAGGGGTCTGTACTGGGAGGGGGGCTTAATGAGGGGTCTGTACTGGGAGGGGGGCTTAATGAGGGGTCTGTACTGGGAGGGGGGCTTACTAAGGGGTCTGTACTGGGAGGGGGGCTTACTGAGGGGTCTGTACTGGGAGGGGGGCTTACTGAGGCGTCTGTCCTGTGAGGGGGGCTTACTGAGGCGTCCGTCCCATGAGGGGGGCTTACTGAGGGGACTGTCCTGGGAGGGGGGCTCACTGAGGGGGTCTGTCCTGGGAGGGGGGCTCACTGAGGGGGTCTGTCCTGGGAGGGGGAGCTTACTGAGGGGTCTGTACTGGGAGGGGGGCTTAATGAGGGGTCTGTCCTGTGATGGGGGCTTACTGAGGGCTCTGTACTGCGAGGGGGGCTTACTGAGGGGTCTGTCCTGGGAGGGGGCTTACTGAGGGGTCTGTGCTGGAAGGGGGCTTACTGAGGGGGTCTGTGCTGGAAGGGGGCTTACTGAGGGGTCTGTGCTGGGAGGGGGAGCTTACTGAGGGGTCTGTACTGGGAGGGGGAGCTTACTGAGGGGTCTGTACTGGGAGGGGGAGCTTACTGAGGGGTCTGTACTGGGATGGGGAGCTTACTGAGGGGTCTGTCCTGTGAGGAGGGCTTACTGAGGGGTCTGTCCTGTGAGAGGGGCTTACTGAGGGGTCTGTACTGGGAGGAGGGCTTACTGAGGGGTCTGTACTGGGAGGAGGGCTTACTGAGGGGTCTGTACTGGGAGGAGGGCTTACTGAGGGGTCTGTGCTGGGAGGGGGGCTTACTGAGGGGTCTGTACTAGGTGGGGGGGGGGGCTTACTGAGGGGTGGCGCTGGTATAATGACGCAATGCTATGGGGCTAGTATGTCATTTTTTCCAGGGCTGGTTTTCCTACCCAGTCCGGCCCTGGCTACATAATATAAGAGAGATGAGAGTGTAGCAATATGGTTACATTTAATGAAGGTTCAACATTTAGCAACTCACATGGTTGATGATTAAAACAGGCACATCTGTTCCAAAGTTTTACTACCTAGTGATGTAACAGTAGCACCATGCAATGGCTAGAGAGCAGGTTAATAAGGGAGAGATGATAAAAGCCTGCAATGCTAAAGAAGGAAATAATGGTATTACTGTGTCAGAGGTGTGCAAATTACAGGTCTGGCTAAACTTAAACAGCTAATCTTAACCTATAATCTAAAGTAGTATTAAACAATCCCCTGTATACAGTTTGTTAAAATGTATACCTCAGCACATGCAGTTTACAATTTCCAATGCTGCTGGCTTCTGCTCTCTCAGGGCTGCTTCCCCTAACTGCTAGTCATCACAGGAAAGCTTTAACAGTGGACAGTTTGGAAACAGGCTGTTAGCTTGGAGAGGGGATGAGGAAGAAGGAGCTAGGGAGGGCCCTGCTATCCTAGGCTATGGGGCTTTGTGTTTCTATTGATGCACACAGTGCAGGGAGACACAAATCTAGCCTCTGCATGCAAGGGTGGCTCCATAGGACACTGAATGAGAAAGGAGCCACCATGAAACAGGTAACCTGGGGTAGTGTACATGGCACCAGCTCTAACTGGAACATAGGCTTTAAATAATGAAAAAGGCTTTAAATGCCAGCAGCCTAACAACCCACCCAAAGCTTCAGTATAACACCGACACTCATCAGCTGTATAACTCCTACCATAGTCAGCAGTATAACACCGATATATAGAATACATAAAGCACTAGATTGCTTTAAAAAAGGCCTGGATTCTTTCCTGGGTGTACATAATATAAATGGGTACTAATATTTATAGGTAAAGTTGATCCAGGGAATATCTGATTGCCTCTCCGGGGATCAGGAAGGATTTTTTCCCCCTTTTGTAGCAAATCGGATCATGCTTTACTGGGGTTTTTTTTTTTACCTTCCTCTGGATCAACTGCAGGTATAGGATTGTGTATATGGGATTGTATGGTTGGGTTTTCTTTACTGTTTTGTTTGTTTTATATTGGTTGAGCCAGATGCACTTGTGTCTTGTTTCAACCTGACTAACTATGTAACTATGAACACTTTAGTGGAGTAAAAGAAAGTAGGGTGATTTACAAAAAGTTAAGAAAGTGAGTGGAGGGAACATTTTGCACTGTCCCCACAACAGAGGGGGGGGGGGGGGGAATTGCCATTGGAGTTAATTTACTAAAGGCAAATAGACGGTACACTTTGCAAAGTTTGGTTGCACTCTGCAAGAGCAGTTGCTCCAGAGCATAGTAAAAGAGAGAGCTGCTGACTTCCATCATCCCCAAAATTATTATTTTTTCCTTGCGTTTGATTGGGTAGTCTTTGCAAAGTGAAGCTTTATTCATTTACTAAGCTCTGGAGCAACTGCACTTTACAAAGTGCACAGTCTGCTTGCCTTTAGTAAATCAACCACAATGTTGTTTTAGATTTGGATACACTAACAAATTGAAGCCAACCTTTAGCTCACACTGCCGTCACACAAGTAGTTAAAGCAACAGTTTTTTTTTTCTTTTGGGATAAAGGTTTTACATTTTTTTAAAAAGCTGATAATTGTTAACACCCCTGTCAGTGGTAAATCGTTTTTCTCAACACTCTAACTGCTTTGTTTGCAGGAGAGCTTGTCCTGTTGAAAAACAACAGATGCACTGACTGGATCACCAGATGAAAATAAAGGAAAGACAGCCTAAGAAGAAAACTAATGCACATCCAAGAATTTGTAAGCTGACATATAATAAATGTTTGCTTGTGGGTTTAACCACTTGCCGACCACTTACTATATATATATATATATACAGGGGCAGGGTGGCTTGTACAGGCAAAACAACGTATGGATACGTTGCTTGCTTGGTGGCAGCTAGGGGGCAAGCGCGTCCCCCAATCGTCAGCGGGGAAGTCGTTGCGTGTGTCAGGTGGCTCCAATTGCCGCCTGACACCCACGATCGTTCCCCGCTGAGAGAGAGAAGAACAGGCAGCTGTTGTAAACATAACTGACCGTTCTTCTCCCTGGAATGGTCATAGAGCCCCTGTGATCCTTCTATATAGGATCACATGTCTCTATGGTCATTTCAGAAGTCACGCCCCCCACAGTTAGAATCACTCCCCTAGGCTTACATTTAACCCCTTGATCACCCACAGGGTTAACCCCTTCCCTGCCAGTGTCATTATTACAGTAACAGTGCATATTTTTAGCACTGATTACTGTAGTAATGTCACTGGTACCCCCAAAAGTGTCAAAAATGTCAGTTAGGGGTCCGATCTGTCCGCCTTAATGTTGCAGTCCCGCAAAGAAATCGCAGATCACCGCCATTACTAGTAAAAAAAAAACAATAAAAAATGACATAAATCTTTCCCGTAGTTAGTAGACGCAATAACTTTTGCGCAAACCAATCAAAATACGCTTATTGCGATTTTTTTTTACCAAAAATATGTAGCAGAAAACAAATTGGCCTAAAATTTTAAAAAATTCAGATTTTTAATTTTTTTTTTTTTTTTTTGAGAATGTCATATAGCAGAATGTGAAAAATATATATATATATTTTTTTTTTTTCAAAACTGTCGCTCTTTTTTTGTTTATTAAAAAAGAATAGCGCAACCATGCAAAAGAAATGGCTATCAAATATGGAGACAATCCATAAATAAAAATGGGGGTTTAGTCCCACCATATGGCCATATGGTGGGACTAAACCCCCATTTTTATTTATGGATTGTCTCCATATTTGATAGCCATTTCTTTTGCATGGTTGCGCTATTCTTTTTTAATATACATGTTGCTTGGTCCATAGCTGCACCGGCTTTAGATATACATGTTCAGGGTTTGCTCCCCCAATTTTTTGCTTTTTTTGTTTATAGCGCATAAATTAAAAATAGCTCAGGTGATCAAATACCACCAAAAGAAAGCTCTATTTTTGGGAAAAGAAAGGACGTCAATTTTTTTTCGGGTACAGCGTCGCACGACCGTGCAATTGTCCGTTAAATAATGCAGTGCCGAATCGCAAAATAGGGTCTGGTCATTAAGGGGGCAAACCCTTCCGGTCTTAAAGCGGTTAATACTGCTTTAAATTTATGTTACTGAGTTTAGTATATATATATATATATATATATATATATATATATATATATATATATATATACACAGATGTTTTGATTCATCATTTGTGTAACATAATATATGTGGCCCTTTAATGTACTGAAGATGGGGCTTGTGCAGACGGTGAAAAGATTAAAACTGGATCTGCCGAGTCTTTTTAGCATGACTGCAGTCTCTCCTTTTGATTTGTGGTAATTGATATATGAACATATCCCTGTTTGATTTCTTGCTTCATTCCTCTACTCTTTTTATCGTAGCCTTCCAGTAATTATCTGCACGCTGCACACTGCTCGTTGCGCCTAATTAGGTCCCAGTCAATAAGCACCATATCTTCTATGTAAATTAGCCTACATGCCAACTTGACCTTTCTCGTGGCAAGGTAATAGTCTGTTCCTTCTGTGCCCGCATCCTTTATAATTACAATGACAGAGGCTGGTATTCGGAAGTGAAGTTTATGACAATGTGTCACCTACCAGAGAACATTCGGACATAAAGCAATTCATTAATTCCAGTTATCTAAATGTTTACATTTTTAAATATGTCCAGCTTGAACCAATGTCAGTATGCAAGTGCCATACCTATGGGATGCCCACAGAAGCTGTAAATCACTGTATATGTAAAGATAAATCTATGCGCTACCAGATGGAGAGAAGAGAACGGAAAAGAGGAGGTAACAAGGTAGCTCAGTGGAGCACCAGAAATCTGCAGCTAATTTTGTAGTGTCACCACATACAACAATGTAAAATAAGAAGTAAAAAATCAGCGCAGATACTCTAAAATCGGTGAACCATAAATATCTATATAAAAGTAGATACTTAAAAATAACTCAATAAGAGCCGGTTCACACTGGGGCGACCTGTCAGGCGACCTGGTCGCCTGACAGGTCGCCTGCCATAGAGAAGCTGTGGACCCGTTCTAATAGGAGCGACACAAGTCGCTCCGACTTAGAAAAAGGGTCCGGAGCTTCTTTGGGGCGACCCGGAGCGACCGTCATAGACTTCAATGTTATGAAGTCCGTGCCGGCCGCTCCGAGGTCGCGGTGCGAGCAGCGCACCGCGACTTGTGAGGTCGCCCCGGCAAGTCGGATCGCTCCAATGTGAACCAGCTCTAATAGTTTAAAAATAATACTTTAAAACATCAATCTTCAAACAATAAATGACAAAGGTGCTTAAAGCGGAGTTCCAGCCATTTACTCACCTGTCCAACGGTCCAGCGATGCGGCCGCCGGAAGCCTCGATCCTCTCCCTCGGCGCCGGCATCACTGCTGTGGGCACCCGGCTGTTACAGTTTGCGGCTTCACAGCCGGGTACCCACTGCGCATGTGCGAGTCGCGCTGCGCGCCGTGATTGGCCGGCAATCTTCTGGGACCTCTGACGTGTCCCAGAAGATTGCAGGGAGGGAGGGGGAGAGGAGAACTTCCGCTCAGGGCGCCGCAGCGCTCCGAGCGGAAGTGGGAGCGGGTACCTGTCAAAACTAGGTACCCGCTCCCCCCCCCAAAAAATGACATGCCAAATGTGGCATGTCGGGGGGTCAGGACTCCCTAAAGCGGAAGTTCCACTTTTGGGTGGAACTCCGCTTTAAGTGCCAAAGTGAACATGCACAAACAGTGTTGAATACGTATAATAATGATAAAAAAGTAAGATCGTAAATATGCTGAATCAATAGCACTTAAATAACTATCCTGTGCAAGGTGAACGCTGTGAAAGAATCAATAGTACAAGGTACTGATCCAAAATTCAGCCAGGAGGAAAGAAGAACAAAAATATAAAACAGATCAGGAAGTGTAACCGGAAGTGACGATTCCGGTACGGCTCTGACGCATCGTTACTTCCGGTTACACTTCCTGATCGGCCGTGGAATGCACGCCAACAGCGGCGTCCACAACAACTTGTAATCTGTACACTGCTCGTTTTTATCCCCGTTTGTGAGTATGTTTTTCTCCACCTGGAGCTTATTAACCACTTGCCGATCACGTTGACTGTACTGCAGCAAAGTGGCTTGATTCCGTCCAGCGACGTAGACCTACGTCGCTGGACTCCTCCCCTTGTAGGCGGCGCTCGCACGCCGCCGGAGGCTCGCTCCCACTGTTTTCAGTCACAGCGGGAGTCGGGCCAGGGAGGAGCGGCGGAGATCGCCGCTGCTCTTCCCCAATCGTCGGGGAATTGAGTTTGGAGGTCCGCCCGCTTGTGTAAACAGAGCGAGCGGATCTCCTAAGTGACAGGCAGGGACAGATTGCAGGGTTCAGCATAGCTGAACATGCGATCTGTCCTTGTGTCACTCAGTCACCTCCCCCCACACACGTTACTAAGCACCAGGCATACATTAACCCCTCCCTCTCCAATAAAATTAACCCCCCACACACGTTACTAAGCACCAGGCATACATTAACCCCTCCCTCTCCAATAAAATTAACCCCTTCCCTGCCAGTGTCATTTTTACAGTAACAGTGCATATTTATAGCACTGATTACTGTAGAAATGTCACTGGTACCCCCAAAAGTGTCAAAAATATCAGTCAAGGTTCCAATCTGTCCGCCGCAATGTCGCAGTCCCGCAAAAAAAAAAAAAAAATCGCAGATCGCCGCCATTACTCGTTAAAAAAAAAACACCAAAAATGACAGAAATCTTTCCCTTAGTTAGTAAACGCAATGACTTTTGCGCAAACCAATCAAAATACGCTTATTGTGATTTTTTTTTACCAAACATAGGTAGCAGAAAACAAATTGGCCAAAAATTTAGATTTTTACATTTTTTTGGACGGGTATTTCATATAAAAAAATGTTAAAAATATTGTTATTTTTTCAAAATAAACGCTCTATTTTTGTTTATAGCGCAAAAAGTAAAAATCACACAGGTGATCAAATACCACCAAAAGAAAGCTCTGTTTGTGGGAAAAAAAAGGACGTAAATTTAGTTTGGGTACAGTGTCGCATAACCGCGCAATTGTCAGTTAAAGTCGCACAGCGCCGAATCACAAAAAGTGGCCTGGACGTAAGACAGCAAAATCCTCTGGTGGTAAAGTGGTTAATAAATTGTCTAAAACATACTTCACTATATGCGGTCCTTTGTTTCTAATTTGGGGTCCATGGAGGTGACTCGGACCAGCTCTATCTAAGAAAACACCTGGTACTACGTGGCATTCCATAGGAGAAGTCCTTGTGCAATATCCCATTGATTTCAGGCTATTTCTATCTGCTGTTCTGGTGAGTGGGGAACCGAGAGGGGTCACCGTCACCAGGAGCACCTATATATTTTATCTTGCACTGAAGTACTTTGGAATTTATCGATCACTTTAATGAAAGGACTTTTTTTCACTTAAATTGATTTATACACTTGTATGATTTATAGCACTATTTGCACATTATATATTTTTAATGTCTTAGTTTTAACATTTAGGGTCCATGTACACGGGACGTTGTTAAAAGTCCCTTTGAATGCTGGAATTTTTAGGACGTTTGAAACATCCGTTCGGTCGCGTTTGTACCCGCGTTTAGCGGGCGTTTGCGTTTAGAACCGTTCCTAGAGGTCAAAAAAATTATTCCCCTTTAAAATGGAAAAACGCGAACGCCAAACGCGGGTCATCACGTTCGGACGCGTTCGGCCACGTTTTTGCGTTTGAAACGCCGCGAAACACACGTTCGAACGCAAATAATTGCGTTCTAAAAAAAGTCCCTGAACGCAACTGCCCGCAAACGACCACAAACGACCTGGTGTACATGGACAGATAAAATAAAATGTAGATGGGTTCAGGGGCTTCTAAAAAAAACGCCCAACTGCTCCTAAACGGCCATTTCCAGCGTCCCGTGTACATGGAGCCTTAATTGTATTTATGCTAGCGCTGTTTTAATTTTGATTTTACAATGATCTAGACTTACTGTATGCAGTATAAGTAAATGTCCTCGTTTTCCCAGGCTATTTGCCTAACAAGCTAATATAATTTATCGCTTATTCTCACGCACTGTCCCAACTTGTCTTATATGTTTTTTTTTTTTAACTTGATTACCTGTAATTAGGGTTGAGCGGACACCTAGATGTCCGTGTTCGACGGGTTCGGCCGAACTTTAAAAAAAAGTCCGGGTCCGTGTCCCGGACTTTTACCGAACTTTTCCCGGACACCGAACCCCATTGAAGTCAATGGGGACCCGAACTTTAAGGCACTAAAATGGCTCTAAAACACCAAAGGAAAGGGCTAGAGTGCTGCAAATGGCAGCAAAACGTAATTAAGAGCATGGCAAGTGCTCTGCAAACAAATGTGGATAGGGAAATAACTTAAAACAACAAAAAAAAACAGAAAAAT
Source organism: Pelophylax lessonae (assembly GCF_965119305.1). Classification (NCBI taxonomy): domain Eukaryota; kingdom Metazoa; phylum Chordata; class Amphibia; order Anura; family Ranidae; genus Pelophylax; species Pelophylax lessonae. Next base: position 74,997,181 of record NC_138768.1, read on the forward strand.
AAAACAATGTTCTTCTTCATCTCTGAAGGACGAGGCCCATATGGAGTAGGAGGGAGGTTGAGGTGGTGGTGGATGTGGCGGTGACATAGGCGTGCGCACAGGGTGTGCTGGGTGTGCCTGGGCACACCCTAATCACCTAGGGCACATAGCATTGCCAGTGAGGAGATGGGAAAGATCTCCCTGGGACCTGCTCTGCTCTATTTCTCCTTGCCTACAGGTACATGGCCCCGATACATTACTCTCCCTGCTGGCAAACACATGCATGTGTATTTCAACTTTGGGGTGCACACCTTAATGCAATAGGCTGCGCACACCTATGGGCGGTGTAGGTGGAAGCGGCGGTGGAGGAGGACCAGGGCCGGATTAACAGCATCATGGGCTTGGTGCTGAGGATTTTGAAGGGCCTTAGGGCCGTGCCTTGCCATGCACCCAGAGGAGGAAGGGTGCAGCCATGCATGCCTAATTCAACATGGGATGCTGTCTCTGAAGCCCATAAACACATCCATGCATCGCCAACTGTCCCTCCTTGTCCGGCCTTCACGCTGTGTGGGGAGGTTCTGAGGGTGCTGCCTGGGGAAGCGAGCATAGAAGCCAGACTTCTGTGTTTACAAGTGACAGAAGAGCGGTAACAGTGAATATGGCCAACCCGGGGCCTATATAAAAGGTAGGGGCCTGGAGCTGCAGCTCCAATAGCCCCTACATTAATCTGGCCCTGAGGAGGAGGACGAGGTAGCCAACACTGCTTCTTTTCACAAATTTTAAATGAGGGTACACCCCAAAAGAGTGAGAAAGAGCAAAAATGGAACAATGGGTGGGTAAGGTCGGTATCCATTGCTATTCTGCATAAGGTACGGAAAAGTCCCGTGGGATCCATGCCTGGTTCATTTTAATGAACGTGAGCTTGTCCACATTGTCTCTGGACAGGCGGCTGCGCTTGTCTGTTATAACGCCCCCAGCCGTGCTAAATACCCGTTCAGATAATACACTGGCTGCAGGGCACGCCAGCACCTCCAAGGCGTAAAGGGCAAGCTCAGGCCATGTGCCCAATTTGGAGACCCAGAAGTTGAAGGGGGCAGACCCGTCATTCACTACATGTAGGCGTGTGCACACATACTGCTCCACCATGTTGGTAAAATGCTGCCTCCTGCTAAGACGTTCCATCTGAGCTGCTGGTGCTGCTGTTTGTTGTGGCGTGCTGACAAAGCTTTTCCACATTTCGGCCATGCTAACCCTGCCTTCTGAGGTGCTGGCGGTGCCCTGGTTGCGTTGGCGACCTCCTCCTCCTCCTCCTCTGCCTTGTGCTTCCACTGTGGCCCCGCTGTCAGATGGGAATGCCAGCAGCATGGCGTCTACCAGCGTGCGCTTGTACTCGCGCATCTTGCGATCGCGCTCCAGTGAGTGAATTAAGGACGGTACGTTGTCCTTGTAACGGGGATCCAGCAGCGTGGCCACCCAGTAATCAGCACAAGTTAGAATGTGGGCAACTCGGCGGTCGTTGTGGAGACACTGCAGCATGTAATCGCTCATGTGTGCCAGGCTGCCCAGAGGCAACGAAAGGCTGTCCTCTGTGGGAGGTGTATGGTCCGTGTCCTCTGTATCCCCCCAGCCACGCACCAGTGATGGCCATGAGCTGGCCTGGGTGCCACCCTGCTGTGAACATGGTTCCATCTCCTCCTCCAGCTCCTCCTCCTCCTCATCCTCCTCATCCTCCAGAACTGTGCCCCTGCTGGACAATTGCGTCCCTGGCGTTTGCGTGTGCAGGAACCCACCCTCGGAGCCCCTTGCGAATGACTGCCCTGAAAGCCTTGGAAATGTTACCTCTTCATCCTCCTCCTCCTCCTCATCCTGTGCCACATCCTCTTCCATCATCGCCCGAATTGTTTTTTCAAGGAGGCATAGAAGTGGGATAGTTAAGCTGAGAACGGCGTCATTGCCACTGGCCATGTTGGTGGAGTACTCAAAACAGCGCAACAAGGCACACAGGTCTCGCATGGAGGCCCAGTTATTGGTGGTGAAGTGGTGCTGTTCCGCAGAGCGACTCACGCGTGCGTGCTGCAGCTGAAACTCCACTATGGCCTGCTGCTGCTCGCACAGTCTTTCCAGCATGTGCAAGGTGGAGTTCCACCTTGTGGGCACGTCACATATGAGGCGGTGAGCGGGAAGGCCGAAGTTACGCTGCAGCGCTGCCAGGCGAGCAGCAGCAGGGTGAGAACGCCGAAAGTGCGCACAAACGGCCCGCACTTTCTGCAGCAGCTCTGACATATCGGGGTAGTTTTTAAGGAACCTCTGCACCACCAAATTCAGCACATGCGCCAGGCAAGGGATGTGCGTCAAACCGGCTAGGCCCAGAGCTGCTATGAGATTTCGCCCGTTATCGCACACCACCAGGCCGGGCTTGAGGCTCGCTGGCAGCAACCACTCATTTGTCTGCTGTTCCATGCTCCTCCACAACTCCTGCGCGGTGTGTGGTTTGTCCCCCAAACAGGCAAGTTGTAAAACTGCCTGCTGTCGTTTACCCCTGGCCGTGCTGAAGTTGGTGGTGAAGGTGTTACGCTGTCCGGATGAGGAGGCGGTAGAGGATGAGGAAGCGGAGTAGGAGGAGTTAGGAACAGGAGGCAAACTGAAGCGCCCTGCAATCCTCGGTGGTGGAAGGACATGCGCCAAATTGCTATCCGCCTCAGGCCCATCCGCCACTGCATTTACCCAGTGTGCCGTTAGGGAGATATAACGCCCCTGACCGTGCTTACTGGTCCACGTATCCGTAGTTAGGTGGACCTTGGCACAGATGGCGTTGCGCAGTGCACACCTGATTTTTTCCCCCACTTGGTTGTGCAGGGAAGGGATGGCTTGCCTGGAAAAGTAGTGGCGGCTGGGCACGACGTACTGTGGGACAGCCACCGACATAAGGTTTTTAAAACTGTGCGTCTCCACCAGACGGAATGACAGCATTTCAAAGGCCAATAATTTTGAAATGCTGGCATTCAGGGCCAGGGATCGCGGGTGGGTAGGGGGGTACTTCCTCTTCCTCTCAAGTGTTTGGGAGATGGAAAGCTGAACGCTTCCACGGGACATTGTGGAGATGGTTGTTGGTGACCCAGGTGGTGGTGTTGCTGACAGATCGTCTGTTTGCGGGGTGGCAGGTGCCGGTATCACTACAGATGTGGCTGGAGCGGCCGAGACTGCAGCAGAAGAGGAAGCAGGATGAGCCAGAGACGTTTCTTGGTTTTGAAGGTGTGTACTCCACTGCAGCTCGTGCTTTGCACTTAGATGCCTGATCATGCAGGTTGTGCTCAGGTTGAGAAGGTTCATGCCTCGCTTCAAGCTCTGATTGCACAGGGTGCAAACCACTCGTGTCCTGTCATCAGCACATTTTCTAAAGAACTTCCACGCTAGAGAACTCCTTTGAGCTGACTTTGGTGCGCTCGTTCCCTTGCTGCGTTGGGCAGTAGCGGGCGTAGTGTCTAGGGCACGGCCGCTCCGCTTCTGCACCCTGCTCCCTCTTCTGCTGTGCTGGTGGCTCTGTGCGACCACCGCCTCTTCCTCCAAACTACTCAGTTCACCTGCATGACGTTCATTCCATGTGGGGTCGAGGACCTCATCGTCCTCCACATCATCTTCCACCCAGTCTTCACCCCTGCCCTCCTTGTCGGTCTCCACAATGCTGAACGCCGCAGCAGTTGGCACCTGCGTTTCGTCATCATCGGAGACGTGCTGCGATGATCCTTGCATGTACTCATCTTGAGAAATAAGTGGTTGGGCATCGCTGCACTCAATCTCTTCCACTTCTGGGGCAGGGCTAGGTGGATGGCCCTGGGAAACCCTGCTGACAGAGTCCTCAAAAAGAATAAGAGACTGCTGTATGGCTTGGGGCTCAGACTGCTGGCCTGATTTGCAAGGGGGTGAGGTGAAAGACGGTTGGACATTGGCTGCAGGTGCCAACTCTGACCTTTCTGCAGTAGACTGGGTGGGAGACAATGTGAAGGAACTGGAGGCACTGTCAGCAGCAAACCAATCTACTATCGCCTCAACTTGTTCTGGCCTCATCACTTCTAGGGGCGTTTGATGCCCTACCAAATACTGATGCAGGTTCTGTCGCCTACTCACACTTGAGGAAGGTGTTTCACTTGTGCGTGTAGCTGGCACAGATCGACCATGTCCTCTCCTTGCAACAGGAGCTCTACCAGCAGCACCACGACCCAGGCCACGGCCCTTATTTGACGGTCTCCTCATATTTCTGTAATTTAAGATCTTGCCCTAGAAAGGTTTTTATTGAATAGCGGAATAGAAAATATGATCCAAAAAAAGTGTATGTATATCACACGTACACAACCACACTAGGCCCCAATTACTATTGTTTGTACCCCTAAAAGGCTAGATGAGGAGTAGGGGGAGTATGGAACAGGCAGCACCCTCAAACCTTCAGAAGTATGAGATGAACCCCAACAACTTGGAAAGGTGGATCTCTCTCACACGTACCGACACAGACTATCCCGCAATTCAATTGATCCTCAAAGGTTTTTATTGAATAGCGGAATAGGAAATATGATCAAAAAAAGTGTATGTATCTCGCACGTACACAACCACACTAGGCCCCAATTACTATTGTTTGTACCCCTAAAAGGCTAGATGAGGAGTAGGGGGGGTATGGAACAGGCAGCACCCTCAAACCTTCAGAAGTATGAGATGAACCCCAACAACTTGGAAAGGTGGATCTCTCTCACACGTACCGACACAGACTATCCCGCAATTCAATTGATCCTCAAAGGTTTTTATTGAATAGCGGAATAGGAAATATGATCAAAAAAAGTGTATGTATCTCGCACGTACACAACCACACTAGGCCCCAATTACTATTGTTTGTACCCCTAAAAGGCTAGATGAGGAGTAGGGGGGGTATGGAACAGGCAGCACCCTCAAACCTTCAGAAGTATGAGATGAACCCCAACAACTTGGAAAGGTGGATCTCTCTCACACGTACCGACACAGACTATCCCGCAATTCAATTGATCCTCAAAGGTTTTTATTGAATAGCGGAATAGGAAATATGATCAAAAAAAGTGTATGTATCTCGCACGTACACAACCACACTAGGCCCCAATTACTATTGTTTGTACCCCTAAAAGGCTAGATGAGGAGTAGGGGGGGTATGGAACAGGCAGCACCCTCAAACCTTCAGAAGTATGAGATGAACCCCAACAACTTGGAAAGGTGGATCTCTCTCACACGTACCGACACAGACTATCCCGCAATTCAATTGATCCTCAAAGGTTTTTATTGAATAGCGGAATAGGAAATATGATCAAAAAAAGTGTATGTATCTCGCACGTACACAACCACACTAGGCCCCAATTACTATTGTTTGTACCCCTAAAAGGCTAGATGAGGAGTAGGGGGGGTATGGAACAGGCAGCACCCTCAAACCTTCAGAAGTATGAGATGAACCCCAACAACTTGGAAAGGTGGATCTCTCTCACACGTACCGACACAGACTATCCCGCAATTCAATTGATCCTCAAAGGTTTTTATTGAATAGCGGAATAGGAAATATGATCAAAAAAAGTGTATGTATCTCGCACGTACACAACCACACTAGGCCCCAATTACTATTGTTTGTACCCCTAAAAGGCTAGATGAGGAGTAGGGGGGGTATGGAACAGGCAGCACCCTCAAACCTTCAGAAGTATGAGATGAACCCCAACAACTTGGAAAGGTGGATCTCTCTCACACGTACCGACACAGACTATCCCGCAATTCAATTGATCCTCAAAGGTTTTTATTGAATAGCGGAATAGGAAATATGATCAAAAAAAGTGTATGTATCTCGCACGTACACAACCACACTAGGCCCCAATTACTATTGTTTGTACCCCTAAAAGGCTAGATGAGGAGTAGGGGGGGTATGGAACAGGCAGCACCCTCAAACCTTCAGAAGTATGAGATGAACCCCAACAACTTGGAAAGGTGGATCTCTCTCACACGTACCGACACAGACTATCCCGCAATTCAATTGATCCTCAAAGGTTTTTATTGAATAGCGGAATAGGAAATATGATCAAAAAAAGTGTATGTATCTCGCACGTACACAACCACACTAGGCCCCAATTACTATTGTTTGTACCCCTAAAAGGCTAGATGAGGAGTAGGGGGGGTATGGAACAGGCAGCACCCTCAAACCTTCAGAAGTATGAGATGAACCCCAACAACTTGGAAAGGTGGATCTCTCTCACACGTACCAACACAGACTATCCCCCAATTTAACTGATCCCCAAAGGTTTTTGATTAAATAGCGGAATAGAAAATATGATCCCAAAAAAGTGTATGTATATCACACGTACACAACCACACTAGGCCCCAATTACTATTGTTTGTACCCCTAAAAGGCTAGGAGTAGGGGGAGTATGGAACAGGCAGCACCCTCAAACCTTCAGAAGTATGAGATGAACCCCAACAACTTGGAAAGGTGGATCTCTCTCACACGTACCAACACAGACTATCCCCCAATTTAACTGATCCCCAAAGGTTTTTGATTAAATAGCGGAATAGAAAATATGATCCCAAAAAAGTGTATGTATATCACACGTACACAACCACACTAGGCCCCAATTACTATTGTTTGTACCCCTAAAAGGCTAGGAGTAGGGGGAGTATGGAACAGGCAGCACCCTCAAACCTTCAGAAGTATGAGATGAACCCCAACAACTTGGAAAGGTGGATCTCTCTCACACGTACCAACACAGACTATCCCCCAATTTAACTGATCCCCAAAGGTTTTTGATTAAATAGCGGAATAGAAAATATGATCCCAAAAAAGTGTATGTATATCACACGTACACAACCACACTAGGCCCCAATTACTATTGTTTGTACCCCTAAAAGGCTAGGAGTAGGGGGAGTATGGAACAGGCAGCACCCTCAAACCTTCAGAAGTATGAGATGAACCCCAACAACTTGGAAAGGTGGATCTCTCTCACACGTACCAACACAGACTATCCCCCAATTTAACTGATCCCCAAAGGTTTTTGATTAAATAGCGGAATAGAAAATATGATCCCAAAAAAGTGTATGTATATCACACGTACACAACCACACTATGCCCCAATTACTATTGTTTGTACCCCTAAAAGGCTAGGAGTAGGGGGAGTATGGAACAGGCAGCACCCTCAAACCTTCAGAAGTATGAGATGAACCTCAACAACTTGGAAAGGTGGATCTCTCTCACACGTACCAACACAGACTATCCCCCAATTTAACTGATCCCCAAAGGTTTTTGATTAAATAGCGGAATAGAAAATATGATCCCAAAAAAGTGTATGTATATCACACGTACACAACCACACTAGGCCCCAATTACTATTGTTTGTACCCCTAAAAGGCTAGGAGTAGGGGGAGTATGGAACAGGCAGCACCCTCAAACCTTCAGAAGTATGAGATGAACCCCAACAACTTGGAAAGGTGGATCTCTCTCACACGTACCAACACAGACTATCCCCCAATTTAACTGATCCCCAAAGGTTTTTGATTAAATAGCGGAATAGAAAATATGATCCCAAAAAAGTGTATGTATATCACACGTACACAACCACACTAGGCCCCAATTACTATTGTTTGTACCCCTAAAAGGCTAGGAGTAGGGGGAGTATGGAACAGGCAGCACCCTCAAACCTTCAGAAGTATGAGATGAACCTCAACAACTTGGAAAGGTGGATCTCTCTCACACGTACCAACACAGACTATCCCCCAATTTAACTGATCCCCAAAGGTTTTTGATTAAATAGCGGAATAGAAAATATGATCCCAAAAAAGTGTATGTATATCACACGTACACAACCACACTAGGCCCCAATTACTATTGTTTGTACCCCTAAAAGGCTAGGAGTAGGGGGAGTATGGAACAGGCAGCACCCTCAAACCTTCAGAAGTATGAGATGAACCCCAACAACTTGGAAAGGTGGATCTCTCTCACACGTACCAACACAGACTATCCCCCAATTTAACTGATCCCCAAAGGTTTTTGATTAAATAGCGGAATAGAAAATATGATCCCAAAAAAGTGTATGTATATCACACGTACACAACCACACTAGGCCCCAATTACTATTGTTTGTACCCCTAAAAGGCTAGGAGTAGGGGGAGTATGGAACAGGCAGCACCCTCAAACCTTCAGAAGTATGAGATGAACCCCAACAACTTGGAAAGGTGGATCTCTCTCACACGTACCAACACAGACTATCCCCCAATTTAACTGATCCCCAAAGGTTTTTGATTAAATAGCGGAATAGAAAATATGATCCCAAAAAAGTGTATGTATATCACACGTACACAACCACACTAGGCCCCAATTACTATTGTTTGTACCCCTAAAAGGCTAGGAGTAGGGGGAGTATGGAACAGGCAGCACCCTCAAACCTTCAGAAGTATGAGATGAACCTCAACAACTTGGAAAGGTGGATCTCTCTCACACGTACCAACACAGACTATCCCCCAATTTAACTGATCCCCAAAGGTTTTTGATTAAATAGCGGAATAGAAAATATGATCCCAAAAAAGTGTATGTATATCACACGTACACAACCACACTAGGCCCCAATTACTATTGTTTGTACCCCTAAAAGGCTAGGAGTAGGGGGAGTATGGAACAGGCAGCACCCTCAAACCTTCAGAAGTATGAGATGAACCCCAACAACTTGGAAAGGTGGATCTCTCTCACACGTACCAACACAGACTATCCCCCAATTTAACTGATCCCCAAAGGTTTTTGATTAAATAGCGGAATAGAAAATATGATCCCAAAAAAGTGTATGTATATCACACGTACACAACCACACTAGGCCCCAATTACTATTGTTTGTACCCCTAAAAGGCTAGGAGTAGGGGGAGTATGGAACAGGCAGCACCCTCAAACCTTCAGAAGTATGAGATGAACCTCAACAACTTGGAAAGGTGGATCTCTCTCACACGTACCAACACAGACTATCCCCCAATTTAACTGATCCCCAAAGGTTTTTGATTAAATAGCGGAATAGAAAATATGATCCCAAAAAAGTGTATGTATATCACACGTACACAACCACACTAGGCCCCAATTACTATTGTTTGTACCCCTAAAAGGCTAGGAGTAGGGGGAGTATGGAACAGGCAGCACCCTCAAACCTTCAGAAGTATGAGATGAACCCCAACAACTTGGAAAGGTGGATCTCTCTCACACGTACCAACACAGACTATCCCCCAATTTAACTGATCCCCAAAGGTTTTTGATTAAATAGCGGAATAGAAAATATGATCCCAAAAAAGTGTATGTATATCACACGTACACAACCACACTAGGCCCCAATTACTATTGTTTGTACCCCTAAAAGGCTAGGAGTAGGGGGAGTATGGAACAGGCAGCACCCTCAAACCTTCAGAAGTATGAGATGAACCCCAACAACTTGGAAAGGTGGATCTCTCTCACACGTACCAACACAGACTATCCCCCAATTTAACTGATCCCCAAAGGTTTTTGATTAAATAGCGGAATAGAAAATATGATCCCAAAAAAGTGTATGTATATCACACGTACACAACCACACTAGGCCCCAATTACTATTGTTTGTACCCCTAAAAGGCTAGGAGTAGGGGGAGTATGGAACAGGCAGCACCCTCAAACCTTCAGAAGTATGAGATGAACCTCAACAACTTGGAAAGGTGGATCTCTCTCACACGTACCAACACAGACTATCCCCCAATTTAACTGATCCCCAAAGGTTTTTGATTAAATAGCGGAATAGAAAATATGATCCCAAAAAAGTGTATGTATATCACACGTACACAACCACACTAGGCCCCAATTACTATTGTTTGTACCCCTAAAAGGCTAGGAGTAGGGGGAGTATGGAACAGGCAGCACCCTCAAACCTTCAGAAGTATGAGATGAACCCCAACAACTTGGAAAGGTGGATCTCTCTCACACGTACCAACACAGACTATCCCCCAATTTAACTGATCCCCAAAGGTTTTTGATTAAATAGCGGAATAGAAAATATGATCCCAAAAAAGTGTATGTATATCACACGTACACAACCACACTAGGCCCCAATTACTATTGTTTGTACCCCTAAAAGGCTAGGAGTAGGGGGAGTATGGAACAGGCAGCACCCTCAAACCTTCAGAAGTATGAGATGAACCCCAACAACTTGGAAAGGTGGATCTCTCTCACACGTACCAACACAGACTATCCCCCAATTTAACTGATCCCCAAAGGTTTTTGATTAAATAGCGGAATAGAAAATATGATCCCAAAAAAGTGTATGTATATCACACGTACACAACCACACTAGGCCCCAATTACTATTGTTTGTACCCCTAAAAGGCTAGGAGTAGGGGGAGTATGGAACAGGCAGCACCCTCAAACCTTCAGAAGTATGAGATGAACCTCAACAACTTGGAAAGGTGGATCTCTCTCACACGTACCAACACAGACTATCCCCCAATTTAACTGATCCCCAAAGGTTTTTGATTAAATAGCGGAATAGAAAATATGATCCCAAAAAAGTGTATGTATATCACACGTACACAACCACACTAGGCCCCAATTACTATTGTTTGTACCCCTAAAAGGCTAGGAGTAGGGGGAGTATGGAACAGGCAGCACCCTCAAACCTTCAGAAGTATGAGATGAACCCCAACAACTTGGAAAGGTGGATCTCTCTCACACGTACCAACACAGACTATCCCCCAATTTAACTGATCCCCAAAGGTTTTTGATTAAATAGCGGAATAGAAAATATGATCCCAAAAAAGTGTATGTATATCACACGTACACAACCACACTAGGCCCCAATTACTATTGTTTGTACCCCTAAAAGGCTAGATGAGGAGTAGGGGGAGTATGGAACAGGCAGCACCCTCAAACCTTCAGTATGAGATTGTGTTCACTGTACCCCACAAAGATTGAGTTCACTGCACCCCACAATGATTGTGTTCACTGCACCCCACAAAGATTGTGTTCACTGCACCCCACAAAGATTGTGTTCACTGTACCCCCCAAAGATTGTGTTCACTGCACCCCACAAAGATTCTGTTCACTGCACCCCACAAAGATTCTGTTCACTGTACCCCACAAAGATTGTGTTCACTGCACCCCAAAAAGATTGTGTTCACTGCACCCCAAAAAGGATGTTGTTCACTGCACCCCAAAAAGGATGTTGTTCACTCCACCCCAAAAAGATTGTGTTCACTGCACCCCACAAAGATTGTGTTCACTGCACCCCAAAAAGATTGTGTTCACTGCACCCCAAAAATGATTTTGTTCACTGCACCCCAAAAAGGATTTTGTTCACTGCACCCCAAAAAGGATGTTGTTCACTCCACCCCAAAAAGATTGTGTTCACTGCACCCCAAAAAGATTGTGTTCACTGCACCCCACAAAGGATTTTGTTCACTGCACCCCAAAAAGATTGTGTTCACTGCACCCCAAAAAGGATGTTGTTCACTGCACCCCAAAAAGGATTTTGTTCACTGCACCCCAAAAAGATTGTGTTCACTGCACCCCACAAAGGATTTTGTTCACTGCACCCCACAAAGATTGTGTTCACTGCACACCAAAAAGGATTGTGTTCACTGCACCCCAAAAAGATTTTGTTCACTGCACCCCAAAAAGATTGTGTTCACTGCAGCCCAAAAAGATTGTGTTCACTGCAGCCCAAAAAGATTGTGTTCACTGCAGCCCAAAAAGATTGTGTTCACTGCAGCCCAAAAAGATTGTGTTCACTGCAGCCCAAAAAGATTGTGTTCACTGCAGCTCACACACAGAAAAATGGATGTGGATCACTGACACCTGCCTATCTCCAATCCCACACCACACAGCAATATCGATTGTAGTTTGTAGAACACAGTTTCCCTAAAATTCAGCAGACTCTGTCCCTAACAGGATTGAGAAGAGATCGTAGATCAGGATTGAGTGCAGACCCCACCCCCCACACAGCAATATCGATTGTAGTTTGTAGAAGACACTGACCCTATATAATTCAGCAGACTCTATCCCTAAAATGCCTACAACTCGCCCTGCCTAAACACTCCGACCTGTCCCTCAATTCTATCCGGACACAAATGGTTTTTTCCTGCCTATCTTTCCCTAATCAGCAGCCAGCACGTTGATGTGTGCTCTGTCCCTGAATCTAAGCAGCATAATGACGCCGCTGCGGCTGCCTCGAACTTATAAAGACTTGGTCACATGCTTCAGACGGCCAATCACAGCTACTGAGACATTTGCAGGCATGGCTGGGATGGCTTAAGGCACACCAGTTAAACGATTGTTGATTGGCTGTTGAAAGCCCGCCATGAAAAGAGCGCCAAAGCATGCAAAACCCGGAAATAAAACGACCGAACACGGATTTTTACCCGAACATACAGTAAAGTGTCCGTGTCCGTGTTCGGGTACAAAAAATCCAATTATTCGGTACGAACACGAATAATACAGTCCGTGTTCGCTCAACACTACCTGTAATGCAATTATTAGATGTTGCATAACATGCCTGAGGATAACCATGTTTTTTTTTGTTTTTTTTTTATGTTGAAAGTATGTTATTACTGCTTGTTTATACAAGGACCTGGTTATAAAAGCAGGATAAAAGAAAGAAAGTAAACAGAGACAATTCCCATAAGGACCAATTGATTTTTTGTTTCATTCTTCTCAAATTAAAAAAAAAAAAAATCAGAATGGTTACTGTTTATGCAGTACTTATTTTTATGGTTTTAATGAACAGGGCCCACAGTTTCACTGAATTCACTATTACACTCTTAACCACTTAAGCCCTGGAAGATTTTACCCCCTTCCTGACCAGGGGGTTTTTTGCGATTTTTTACTGCGTGACTTTAACGGACAATTGCGCGGTCGTGCGACGATGTACCTAAACGAATTTCGCGTCCTTTTTTTCCCACAAACAGAGCTTTCTTTTGGTGGTATTTGATCACCTGTGCGATTTTTTGATCATGCGCTATAAACAAAAAAAGAGCGTAAATTTTGCAAAAATAACAATATTTTTCACTTTTTTTTATATGAAATTCCCCCCCAAAAAAATGTAAAAATCAAAATTTTTTAACATTTTCGGCCAATTTGTTTTATGCTACATATGTTTGGTAAAAAAAAATTGCAAAAAGCGTATTTTGATTGGTTTGCTCAAAAATTATCGCGTTTACTAACAAAGGGAAAGATTTTTGTCATTTTTGGTGTTTTTTTTTTTTTAACGAGTAATGGCGGCGATCTGCGATTTTTTTGCGGTACTGCGACATTGCGGCGGACAGATCGGACCCTTGACTGACATTTTTGACACTTTTGGGGGTACCAGTGACATTACTGCAGTAATCAGTGCTATACATATGCACTGTTACTGTAAAAATGACACTGACAGGGAAGGGGTTAACTGTATTGGACAGGGAGGGGTTAAGTGTGTCCTAGGGGCGTGATTCTAACTGTAGTGGGACATTGCTATTGGTGTAAAAACAAAGATCAACGGTCCTACATAGTAGAACCGTCTGATCTTCATTTTTACACAGGGGAGAATGACAGGCGGCTTGTTTACATAAGCCGCTCAGCCTTTCTCCCGCTCTACCGGCGATCGTAGTGTGACCGGCGGACATCAGGTCCGCCGGTCACATGCCCTCACTCCTCTGTGAACGAGCCGAGGCGGCGCGCTCGCCCGCTATTGGCTTAAAACCCAGTGACAGGCGAGCGACGTAGATCTACGTCACTCTGCCTGGCCGGGGCTGACTGCCGCAGTAAATATACTGTGCGCAGTCGGCAACTGGTTAATGATCAGGCCAATTTTTCCTATATAGCACTGCGCTAACTTAACTGCTAATTGATCAGTTATGCAACGTTGTATCCAAACGAAATTCATATCATTTTTTTCCACACAAATAGAGCTTTCTTTTGGTGGTGTTTGATCACCACTGGTATTTTCTGTATTTTTTTTTTGTGATATAAACAAAAAAAAAATATCAATAATTTTGGAAAAGAAGTCAATATTCCTTACTTTTTCCTAAAAAAACATATCCAATCAAATAAAAAAAATAAAAAAATCAAACTTCTAATTGTTGCCCAAAATGTATTCTACATGTCTTTGATAAAAAAAAAAAAAAAAAAAAAAAAACAATATGTGTATGTTGATTGGTTTGTGTGAAAATGATATCGCCTACAATTTTTGGTATTCTGTAAAAACTGGAATTTTTATTTATTTTATTTTTATACTACTTATGGCGGAGATCAGTGATCTATAATGGGACTGCGATAGTGCGGCAAGCAATCTGACACTAACTGACGCTGGGGGGAACTGACTAACTGCCCCTGACATCACCAGTGACATTAATACAGTGATCAGTGATAATATTATATATTGTCACTGTACCCAATAGATTGTAAGCTCTTCTGAGCAGGGCCCTCTTAACCCTCTTGTATTTTATTGTATTGTATATGTACTGTCTCCCTCTAATATTGTAAAGCGCTGCGTAAACTGCTGGCGCTAAAGAAATCCTTAATAATAATAATAATAATCACACTGGCAGGGAAGGGTTTAATATCTAAGGTGATCAAGGGGTTAAATGTGTGCTTAACTACGTGTATTATGTGTAAAGTGCGCTGCTTTTACTACGGATCTCTAAGTTTCTCATTCCTCTGTACAGAGCTCTGTGTTGATTGTCAACATAGGGCTCTGGACTGTGATTGGACACAGCCGATCAGCAGGTCCCTGCCTTGAAACATTAGCCAAGACTCGCTGACAGGCTCCCGTTGTGTACAATCACAGCAGATGTTGGTGGGGGCGTGCTATAAATCCAGATACAGACAGCGGCATACGGGAATAGAGAGGGATTAGACCCCTGTCAGATTTTATTGCTGTCTGTGCCCCTGTTAGGGAGATTCACCCTCTCTATTTGTCCTGTTTAAACTTATCATCAAAGGTGAAAACAAAAGAAAATCCCAAATTTTGGGTTGACACCAGAATAATAAAGGGGGAATTTTCCAATGGGGACACACTGGAATTCCCTCACTTTGCAGTGGCTGTGGCTTATGCCTTAAGTAACACTTTAAAGTGTTACTTAACCCGGTAAATCGGTCTAAATATGCAGTATACATGCTTGTTATACTCACTGTCTTATCTGATCCTCCCCTTCTTTCACTGACCCCTGATAATTTCCTGATAACACAGAGTCTATGGAGTCAGACTTCCCATGCTCAGTTTGGTGTGTATTGCTAGAGGTTTTTTTTTTTTCTTGGGAGAGTGCATGTGATTAGCACAGGGCCAATCAGCAC
The DNA here is from genome assembly GCF_965119305.1 of Pelophylax lessonae. Taxonomy (NCBI): domain Eukaryota; kingdom Metazoa; phylum Chordata; class Amphibia; order Anura; family Ranidae; genus Pelophylax; species Pelophylax lessonae. Next base: position 75,012,467 of record NC_138768.1, read on the forward strand.
TGTTCAGACAGAGTGTCAGGGGTCTTGCAGTCTCATAGGACAGTCAGAAAACTCCACCTACAAGCTCTAACCAGACACTGATAGAAGTCACAAGACTGCTCTAACTGCTGATGGGAAAAAGTATTTAGCAGTTTATACTTACTAAAACTTTTGCATTTCCATGTTCTGTGTATTGTGGGAGACCTGATATAATAAACGCAGGGTCCTGAGTTTAGTAACACTTTAAGTGTGCGATATAAGTGAAAAAGAGCAAAATATTTGAAATAAAAAAACACTTTTTTTTAGCTTCTATTGTAAATTTTGCAAATAAGTAATTTGTGTTCATTAATTTGGGTCAAAATTTATACTGCTACATATCTTTGGTAAAAAAAACTCAAATTAGAGGATATTACTTAGTCTGTGTGAAAGTTATAGAGCAGGGGTCGGGAACCTTTTTGGCTGAGAGAGCCATGAACACCACATATTTTCAAATGTAATTCCGTGAGAGCCATACACTATATTTCAGTTGTCGGGAACCTTTATTTAATATTCATATTCATGGGCCGCAGTTATACAGTGAGTAGATGGAGCCACGTGGAAGTGCCTGGAGTCCGGTCGGGAAGAGAGCAGAGCAGGCAGGTATGCAATGAGGCCGGAGTGGTGAAGCACCTGCAGGCCTGCGAGTGATGGAGTTGAGTATAGGCCCTGAGAAAATGGCGGCCGGCCACTGAAGGCCTCAGAAGTGGATGTGAGAGGCAGTTCCCGCGGGTCCCCGGGTGTCAGAGGGGAAGGAGATCGTGTCTGTCGGGGCACAGGGAGCAGATGGCAGGTCTCCTTACCGGGCGGTGATTGCCAAGGCCCTCAGATGCACAGCACACGAGCCAGCGGCGGTACCGCGAGTAGGCCCCGGGGTCCGTATCGAGGCAATCCGGTCACCCAGAGAGGAACTGAGGGTAGCAGTGGGTAGCCCAAAAAGTGTACCGTCGATGGGTGCAGAAATCTCCTTGGCACCGGGCACAGCTACGCGGATGGCACTGGATTGAGTGGTAGATGCAGCGGAGCTCTTGGACTACATGTCCAGCGCGGCTCACGTCCAGACACACCCCCCTTTATTAAAGATTTATCTGCGAGCCAGATGCAGCTATCAAAAGAGCCACGTCTGGCTCGCGAGCCATAGGTTCCCTACCCCTGTTATAGAGTCTACAAGCTATGGGGTCAATCATTGAAAATTGATAACACCTGATCACATCTGATGTACTGACAGCCTATTTAATTTCTTGAGGCCCTGAAATGTCAGGACAGTACAAATACCACCCAAATTACCCCTTTTTGTCCAAAGTATTTGATAAGAGGCATGGTGAGTTTTTTGAAGTTGTAACTTTTCCGCACAATTCTTATGAAAATTAAGAAATGATTATTTTTTTTTTACACAAATTTGTCATAATAACAAGTTATTTCTCACACACAGTATATGCATACTTGCAATAACACTTCAAAATACATTCTGCTACTCCTCCTGAGTATGGCGATACCACATGTGGGAGACTTTTACACAGCCTGGCCACATACAGAGGCCCAACATTCAAGGAGCACCGTCAGGTGTTCTAGGTGCATAAATTACACATATAATTTCCTAACGACCTATCACAATTTTGAAGACCCTGGAGCACCAGGACAGTTGAATTATCCACAAAATGACCCAATTTTGGAAAGCAAACACCCCAAGGTAAATTCTACGAGGCATTATGAGTCTTTTGAACATGTAATTTTTTTCCACAAGTTTTTGGAAAATGTGGAAAGAAAATTAAAACGTATTTTTTTTTTTTTTTTTACACAAAGTTGTCAATTTGTAAGATATTTCCAACACATAGTATGGACATAGCACAAATTACACCCCAAAACACATTCTGCTACTCTTCCTGAGTATGGCGATACCACATGTGTGAGACTTTTACACAGTCTGGTCACATACAGAGGACCAACATCCAAGTAGCACCTTAAGGCATTCTAGGAGCATAAATTACACATATAATTTAATTACTACCTATCACACTTTGAAGTCCCTGGAGCACCAGGACAATGGAAATGCCCACAAAATTACCCCATTTTGGTAAGCAAACACCCCAACGTATATTCTATGAGGCATGGGCTGCAGATAGATACTTAGGCACTCTAATGGGCTGCAGATAGGTACTTAGGTACTCTAATGGGCTGGAGACAGGTACTTGGGTACTCTGATGGGCTGCAGACTGATACTAGGTACACTGATTGGCTACAGATAGGTACTCAGGTATTCTGGGCTGGAGACAGGTACTCGGGTACTCTGATGGTCTGCAGGTAGGTACTCGGGTACTCTGATGGGCTGCAGATAGGTACTTGGGTACTCTGTTGGGCTGGAGACAGATACTTGGGGTACTCTGGGCTGGAGACAGGTACTCAGGTACTCTGATGGGCTGGAGACAGGTACTCTGGTACTCTGATGGGCTGGAGACATGTACTCGGGTACTCTGATGGGCTGGAGACATGTACTCGGGTACTCTGATGGGATGGAGACATGTACTAGGGTACTCTGATGGAGTGCAGATAGGGACTCGGGTACTCTGGGCTGCAGACAGTTACACTGGTACTCTGGGCTTAAGACAAGTACTCTGATGAGCTGGTGACAGGTACTCAGGTACTCTGATGGGTTGGTGACAGGCGCTCTGATGGGCTGGTGACAGGGCTCCCTTTTACTGGGCAATCTGTGTGCAATTCCATTGGCTCTTTACCCTGATCAGGGATGGGCTGTTTTAGAGTGACACGCCTCATTCCCAATCGCTGCTCCACTTTAAGTTAGCCAGTAAAGATAAAAAGCCTTTATCAGAGCATGCAGCCCGCATGGATCCCCATGTATGATCAATACCAGGCCACATGCCCTCAACTTGAAGAGTGGGGGGTGGGCGTACCCTGTTGATGAGATCAAAGGCATCTTCCCCACATCACTGGACCAGTGATGGCGGGGATCTGCGGGCAGGACTTATCAGAATCTGGATGCCCCAATTAACAAAAGGGGGTGAAGGTTTTCCAAATATCGCCCCCCCCCCCCCAAGTCCGTTTTAGTTCTTGTATAATATAAAAAAACTATTACAGTAAAAATGCGTTCAGCCTTGCATTAAAAATGAAGCTAATTGACTTTGTTCTTTAGTTGTAAGTTTAAATGCACAATAAAAATATCAACAAAACGCCAGCTACATTGAGAAAGTAAAAACAAATGTAATTGGCAATAAAAAAATAATTATTATAATTTATAACACTTCTAACGAGGTCTGCAGCTAATTGGTCTGTGGACAATTTATGACATAGTACAAAACCTCAATCATGTTTTTCAGATTAACTTACGCACTTAGGACATCTGTGATGTCCTCTTGAGATAAATCTGATGTAAGAACATATTCACCTTCAAAATACAATGCCAAATGGAATACACATAAAACTGATCAAGCAATTCTAAAAATCAAATAATATATTAAACTTTTCTCACAGCTCAGTAAAATACAATATAAAGCATCACTTCAGACAGGGCAACATGACTACTGATCCACATTAGGTTCTGTGCACTTGGTTTGTTTTTTCAGGACTGATACCAAATGTTCCAGTACTGAATGTTAACTACTTTACCACCGGAGGATTTTGCTGTCTTACGTCCAGGCCACTTTTTGGAATTCGGCGCTGTGCGAATTTAACTGACAATTGCGCGGTCGTGCGACGCTGTACCCAAACAAAATTTAAGTTCTTTTTTTCCCACAAACAGAGCTTTCTTTTGGTGGTATTTGATCACCTGTGCGATTTTTACTTTTTGCGCTATAAACAAAAAAAAGAGCGTTTAATTTTAAATAAATAACAATATTTTTAACATTTTTTTATATGAAATCCCACCCCCCCCCCCCCCCAAAAAAAAAAATGTAAAAATCTAAATTTTTTTACATTTTTGGCCAATTTGTTTTCTGCTACCTATGTTTGGTAAAAAAAAATCACAATAAGCGTATTTTGATTGGTTTGCGCAAAAGTTATTGCGTTTACTAACTAAGGGAAAGATTTCTGTCATTTTTGGTGTTTTTTTTTTTTAATGCGTAATGGCGGCGATCTGCGATTTTTTTTTTGCGGGACTGCGACATTGCGGGGGACAGATCGGACCCTTGACTGACATTTTTGACACTTTTGGGGGTACCAGTGACATTTCTATAGTAATCAGTGCTATAAATATGCACTGTTACTGTAAAAATGACACTGGCAGGGAAGGGGTTAATTTTATTGGAGAGGGAGGGGTTAATGTATGCCTGGTGCTTACTGACGTGTGTGGGGGGAGGTGACTGAGTGACACAAGGACAGATCGCATGTTCAGCTATGCTGAACACTGCAATCTGTCACTCCTTGTCACTTAGGAGATCCGCTGCTCTGTTTACACAAGCGGGCGGATCTCCAAACTCGATTCCACGACGATCGGGGAAGAGCAGCGCCGATCGCCGCCGCTCCTCCCCTGGCCCGACTCCCGCTGTGACTGAAAACAGTGGGAGCGCGCCTCCGGCGGCGCGCGAGCGCCGCCTACAGGGGCAGGAGTCCAGCGTAGGTCTACGTCGCTGGACGGAATCGAGCCACTTTGCCGCAGTACAGTCAACGTGACCAGTCGGCAAGTGGTTAAAAACCAATTCTCAGCAGTTAAGTGAAGGTCACATTGGAGAAGATCTTTGCAAAATTCACTCTGCTTTATCCCATTCTACTGGGGTCTTTGTGATCGTTTATGTCTGTGTGGTCAGGGGCATTTTTTGCAAGCAGTGGGCCTCTGTACAGGACCATAACTTGGGCCCCCCAGCGCCTGATCTCCTCCACATCATAAGCTATAGGGCTGCAGCAAAGATTCATGTAGCACTTGTGATGCGGAGGAGATTAGGCACCAGCGGAGAGGACCAGTTGACACATTCCTTCCCCTCCAGATGACAGCTGTCAAATAACCAGCGGGTGCCTTGGTAATTATAGTGTGTGGCTCCCACTGGTCTCCACCTCCAGCAGACATAGGGTTACCTGAGATGTGCAGTCCATTCAGGACCTTCCCTAGGCAAAAAAGAGAGTGAACTGGCATATCCCCATATTGTGCAATGTGTAAGGGCACAGTGGGCCATCCCTTCCTTAGGGTCCCTGTGCACCACACACATGGCGCCCATGGATGATACACCATTATGTGTGGTCAGGAATAATCAAGGCTCACCCTATACTTCCTTTGTGTACTTGGTTGCGTATTTACTAGTTGTCTAACACAAATCCGACCCTTGTTGTTTCCTCTCATACTGGGGTTGATTTACTAAAACTGGCAGCGCTATATAGAAACCAATCATTGTTTTTTGTTAAAGCCTAATTGAACAAACTAAAGCTAGAAGCTGATTGGCTACCATGCACAGCTGCACCAGATTTTTCACTCTCCAGTTTTAGTATATGCACCCCACTGTGACTTGGTACAATGTCCACAAAGTAGTGAGTTATTAGGCAGGCACAGCTGGGTGTCCACATTGACATTCTCATGGCATTGTACACAAGAGCCAATGAGTTGATATACTTATAGGCCAGTTTAATATTTTCATTCCCAAATACAGAAAGACAACATACAAATTCGTTCCAGATAGTTACATAGTTAAAGTGGAGTTCCACCCTAAAATTGAAGTTCGGTCCATCTTCTTGCTCCGGGTCACCTGAAACACAAATGGATAATCGCAATTTTTTTTACTTACCTTGTTTTAGAAGAAAGTATACTTACCTTACTTCCTCTTCCTCCCTCTGCGGCTACGGCCGCCGCCGTCACTTCCTGGCTTGCAATGATTCCTGGGAGCTGAACGTCATCGCTCCCAGGAATCAATGCGCCTGCACCGGCCCCGACGTCAGTTCCGGTTCAGGCGCCATCATACCTTGCTAAACAGCTTGTGGGCATGCCCAGAAGCTGTGCAGGGATGACGCTGCAGCCCCGGAAGTGACGGCGGGGCCGGTGCAGTGCATCGTTGGACCGAAGAAGACGGAAGAGGACACAGAAGAGGATCGCGCTGGCTTCAAGCTGCCCACACCTGAGATGGCAGCGCTGGACAATACTTTTTCAAGGTAAGTATTTCTTCTAAAAAGGTAAGTGCAACCCGGGACAGATCAGAGGCTAGCCATTGTGGAATGTACTATCCCTGACTGTCCCGGGGGTATTTTTTTTTTAGGTGGAACTCCGCTTTAAGGGTTGATTTACTAAAACTAAAACTAAAACACTCTTACAATGAAGATGCCTTTCCATATGTCGAGGGTAAATCTCTTCTTTTCCAGATGTAAAGAGTGTCCCTTTGTCATTCTATGCATGAAGGTAAAAAACCTTTAGTATGCAGTAGCTCCTCCCCCTATACTTACCAGAACCCGGTCTCAATCCAGCGATGTGCTATTTAGTTCATTTTTAATTTTCCAAGCCAACTCCCCATCCATCCATCCATGTCTCCATGCATTATTCTGCTGAGAAATACCTTTGAAATACCCCCCTAGCATTACTAACTATAGCCATCTTTAGTAAGGGCCGATAATTATTGTAGCCTTTTTTTCCTGAAATCCATCTGCCCCTAGCTCAGGCATGCAGGCAGGAGGGTGTGCTTACCTGAAAAAAACCCTTCCTGCCTCCTGAAGACTCCTGGCATGTATGGCATCATTTGCTTAGGCCTGGAAACCAGGGAGTAAGTATAGAAATGTATACAAAAAAAGTTTAAAATAAGTAAATATGATATATTTTCCTATCTATTTACTAATGCTAGAGGCATGAGGATTAAAAATAGGCTTAAAGCGGAGTTCCACCCAGGGGATACTTTTTTTTAATAAAAATACCCCCGGGACAGTCAGGGCTAGTACATTCCACAATGGCTAGCCTCTGATCTGTCCCGGGTTGCACTTACCTTTTAGGAGAAATACTTACCTTGAAAAAGTATTGTCCAGCGCTGCCATCTCAGGTGTGGGCAGCTTGAAGCCAGCGCGATCCTCTTCTGCGTCCTCTTCCTTCTTCTTCGGTCCCACGATGCACTGCACCGGCCCTGCCGTCACTTCCGGTGTGCGCGCGTCATCCCTCCACAGCTTCTGGGCATGCCCAGAAGCTGTTTAGAAGGGAATGACGCGCGCGCCCTGGAACTGACGGCGGGGCCGGTGCAGGCGCATTGATTCCTGGGAGCGATGACGTTCAGCTCCCAGGAATCATTGCAAAAGCCAGGAAGTGACGAATCGCCGTGGGCGCCGAGGGGAGGAAGAAGGAAGTAAGGTGAGTATATTTTCTCTACAAGGTAAGTAAAAAAAAAAATAAAAAATTGCGATTATCCATTTGTTTTTCAGGTGACCCGGAGCGAGAAGATGGAGGTAAGTATAAATTTAGGGTGGAACTCCACTTTAAGGCCCATTTCACACCTGTCCGTTCCGTTTTCTGCTCAGTGGGGGATCGATCCGCAGATCCCCACTGTCCTGTATGGGAGAATCGGATGAGAAAGGACCGCATGTCCGCTCTCATCCGATTCGGTCCGCCAGACGGATGGAAAATAGGGTTTCCATCCGTCCGGATTTGACAGACAGGATCGGATCGGATGTCAGTGGACATGTCTCCGCTGAGATCCGCTGCCCCATAGAGATGCATGGGGCATCCGTTTAAAAACTGACAGGCAGATCTGAACGGTCCGCATGTGTGAAAGGGGCCTAAAGGTGTTTGGTATAACAAATGGATTACACCAAATGCCATCACAATTATTTTAATTCAGATTTTTTTTTTTTAACTTTCAATGTAATACAACATACTGTTTAACTTTTTTTTTTATTCCTGAGTTTATACGCACCTTAAAAGTACATTTTTTTTTTTTTTTTACCTTTTATATACCTTTTTCACATTAGTCCCAAACATATGGAAGAAGAAACCAAAATGTCATAATTGATTCGATCCACGGGTAGTGATAGAGATGGGGGACTGCTGTGTGCCTGACTGTCCCAATCCCATGGTCTTGGTTTCTCCCAGGCCATAGACCATGTCATGTGCTCTTTTTCACACCACACTGGAGATTATCACACTATCCCTGCTCTTAATCTCCTTCTACATCTCCAGACTTCCTGCCTATTCCTTCTTCCATTTTTACAGTGCCTTGAAAAAGTATTCATATTTATATATAAAAAAATATTTATATTGAAAAAGTATTCCCTTGAAATTTTCCACATTTTGTCATGTTACAACCGAAAATATAAATATATTTTATTGGGATAGACAAACACAAAGTGGCACATAAATGTAAAGTGGAAGGAAAATAATAAATGGTTTTCATCATTTTCAACAAATAAATCTGTGAAAAGTGTGGCGTGTATTTGTATTCAGCCCCCTTGAGTCAATACTTTGTAGAACCACCTTTCTCTACAATTACAGCTGCAAGTCTTTTTGGGGATGTCTCTTCCAGCTTTGCACATCTAGAGAGTGACATTTTTGCCCATTCTTCTTTGCACAATAGCTCAAGATCTGTCAGATTGGATGAAGAGTCTTGCAACAGATTCTCAATTAGATTTAGGTCTGGACTTTGATTGGGCCATTCTAACACATGAATATGCTTTAATCTAAACCTTTCCATTGTAGCTCTGGCTGTATGTTTAGGGTCGTTGTCCTGCTGAAAGGTGAACCTCTGCCCCAGTCGCAAGTCTTTTGCAGACTTTAAGAGGTTTTCTTCTAAGATTGCCCTGTATTTGGATCCACACATCTTTCCATCAACTCTAACCAAGCTTCCCTGACCCTGCGTGTGTTCAGGGTGATTGTGCTGTGTTGCCACACAGTGCATTTTGCTTTTAGGCCAAAAAGTTCAATTTTGGTCTCATCTGACCAGAGCACTTCTTCCACATATTTGCTGTGTCCCCACATGGCTTCTCGCAAACTTCAAACCAGACATTTAATGGCTTTCTTTCAACAATGGCTTTCTTTTTACCACTCGTGCATAAAGGCCAGATTTATGGAGTGCACGACTAAAACTGGATACACACTATACAATTTTCTTTAGATTTTTTCCTTTAGACTTACCAAAAACCAGGGCTCGAGTCCTGCAGGAACGCATGGGAACGATGTTCCTATACTATTCCCACAGCAGGAACGCGGTTCCCATTAGCTGCCGAATCTTGCAGGACTGGCCTTTGTCCTCCCCTCCATCGGTTCTTCTCCTGCTCCTCCAGTGGCCGCTGTAACAAAGTCCAGCCTCCTAGACCAGCACCAGTGATAGGCAGAACACTGATCCAATGCCGGCAAATTGAATCAGTGTGACGTGTATTAGAGGAGGTGGGACTTTGTTATAGCGGCTGCTGCAGGAGGAGGACCGAGGACGAGCATGCGGGACATTCAAACTACAGACCCCTCAACTGGGGGAAGGTAGGTACAGTGGCATACCAGCAGGGGGGCGCCCTGGGTGCCGTGCACGGGGAAGGGCGCCCTGGGTGCCGTGCACTGGGGGGGGGGGGGGTTGTCAAGCCGGTAATGGCGCCACTGACCACTCATGTCCTCATGTGAGGGCAGCTTGCTCCCTCGGTCCATGCTGCGCTGCTCGTGGGGGCGGGAAGAAGGAGTGTGCCCGAGATTTGAGCAGCCTACCTGTGTGCTAGATGGTGGTGGCATGAGACAGCTGCATATAGAGGAATTGATCCTTCCATATTCCTCCTGCAGCTGCCGAATGCCTGATTCTCCTCCTTTCCCCTACAGGCATTCAGCGTTTGCAAGAGGAATATGGTAACATCAACTCCTCTATATGCAGCTGCCCCTCCTATCCAACTTCTTTTTTCTTTTGCTGGCCCCCCAGTGCTCCTAAGTCCCCCCCCCAGTGCTCTTCAGCCCCCCCCCAGTGCTCTTCAGTCCCCCCCTCCACTCTGTGCGGTTCAGTCCCCCCCTCCACTCTGTGCGGTTCAGTCCCCCCTCCACTCTGTGTGGTTCAGTCCCCCCTCCACTCTGTGCGGTTCAGTCCCCCCCTCCACTCTGTGCGGTTCAGTCCCCCCCTCCACTCTGTGCGGTTCAGTCCCCCCCTCCACTCTGTGCGGTTCAGTCCCCCCTCCACTCTGTGCGGTTCAGTCCCCCCTCCACTCTGTGCGGTTCAGTCCCCCCCTCCACTCTGTGCGGTTCAGTCCCCCCCTCCACTCTGTGCAGTTCAGTCCCCATCTCCACTCTTTGCTGTTCAGTTCCCCCTTCCACTCTGTGCTGTTCAGTCCCCCCTCCACTCATTGTAGCAAAGTGTCATTTCTTCAGTGTTGTCACATGAAAAGATAGAATAAAATATTTACAAAAATGTGAGGGGTGCACTTTTTTTTTTTTTGAGCATGGGGGCAGACGGACGGATGGACGGATGGAATCTTGGGTGAATTCACACACTTTTTTTCCCAGGACTTGACCCCTGCCAAAAACATATAATATTAGGTCAGACCTAAACACTTTCAATTTGTATGCAATCAGGCAGGTACTTGCACTACAAAGTTGAAGGTAAATCTAATAGAAATCTATTGACAAAAGTTGTATAGTGTGTATCCAGCTTAATTGTTGTCATGTGGACAGATTCTTCCACCTGCAGCTCCTCCAGAGTTACCATGGGACTCTTGGCTGCTTCTCTGATTAATGCTCTCCTTCCCCGGCCTGTCAGTTTAGGTGGACAGCCATTTCTTGGTAGGATTGAACAGTGCACTGTGAGATTTTTTTTAAAACCTAGCCCTGCTTTAAACTTCTCCACAGCTATATCCCTGATCTGTCTGGTGTGTTCCTTGGCCTTCATGATGCTGTTTTTTCACTAAGGTTCTCTAACAAACAGTTGTATTTATACTGAGATTAAATTACTTACACGTGGACTCTATTTATTAATTAGGTGACTTCTGAAGGCAATTAGTTCCACTAGATTTTAGTTAGTAGTATCAGAGTAAAGGGGGCTGAATACAAATTCACGCCACACTTTTCACATATTTATTTGTAAAACATTTTGAAAACCATTTATCATTTTTCTTTTACTTCACAATTATATGCCACTTTGTGTTCATCTATCACATAAAATCCCAAAATACATTTTTACGTTTTTGGTTGTAAAATGACCGTATAACGGAAAATTTATATCAAATACTTACCGTAATTTTCCTTTCCTGATGGGCTCCATGGCAGCCTACGTGTGGGGTTAGTCCCGCCTCCTCCTACCTCATAGGACCCCACTCCCATAAATTTCACTCTGCCCCAGAGACCATGTTCCATAAAATAGCCTCCTCCGGCAGATGGGTGGGGACTCCGGCTGCCATGGAGTCCATCAGGAAAGGAAAATTACGGTAAGTATTTGATATAAATTTTCTGTTTTCCTGACAGACTCCATGGCAGCCTACGTGTGGGAAATAACTAGCCAAACACACCAGGGTGGGCAATCTGCTGTTCAAAAGAAATTTAATTTGCACCATCAACTGATAGTATCCGCAAACCAAAATCAACAGATGATAAAGAAGCTGGCTCGACACAATAATGAGCCATGAAAGTGTGAATTGAGGACCATGAGGCCGCTTTGCATACAACTTCAGGAGCCACATGACGAAACGCTGCCCAAGAAGTCGACATTCCTCTTGTAGAATGCGCTGTCACCGCCTCCGGGGGAGCCAACCTTTAGCTCTATAGGCCCATTGAATGGACTGGACAATCCAAGATGCGATCGTTCTAGACGAAGCACGCCAGCCTTTATTCTTCCCATAGAACAGGACAAACAAATAATCCGAATGGCGGAAATGAGATGTGGCTTCCAGATATAGTTTCAGAATTTGCCCTACATCCAGTGGATGAGTCGCAGAGTCAGAGGATTTGAATGTTGGCAAGACAATTTCCTGATTTTCATGAAAAATAGAGGATACTTTTGAAAGCAAATCCAACATGGGAATCAGAACCACCCAATCTGGGAAAAACGACAAAAAGGGGTTCTTTGCATCCCAAAGCTCCTAGCTCAGAGACCCTTTTTGCTGAGGCGACTGCCACCAGGAACGCTACTATAAGAGACAATTCTTTAATGTAGAGTTGAACCAGGTTATCTTTTCTGAGGTCTGCAAAGAAATCCAGAACAAGTGGAAGATCCCACTTAGGGAATCTGGGCTTCCTTTGTGGTCTGAGCCTAGAAGCTCCTCTGAAAAATTGCCTCACTAGAGGATGCTTTGCCCAGGATGTTCCTGTGAAAGCCGAGATAGCTGACACTTGATCTCGAAGAGAACTGACTGATAAAGGCAGATCCAGGCCAGATTGTAGAAAACTCAAAATGTGTTGAACCTTTGGAGCGCCTTGCACATCCATATTTCCGGAGATATGAGACATGAACTTATTCCATATCCTTTCGTAGACTCTATTTGTTCCAGTTCTTCTCACATTCAACAGTGTGGAGATAGCTCCACTTGGACACCCTAATGCCTCCAGCCTTTCCCTTTCAAAAACCAGGCCATCAGGTGCAGATGGGCCGGGCAAGGGTGTAGCACTGTTCCCTAAGACAGGAGATCCTGCCTGGAAGGTAGTGGAACTGGCTCGCGAAAGCTCAGCTGTAGTAGCATCGGAAACCAGGGCCTGTTCGGCCAATATGGGGCTATCACAAGAGCCTCCACTTCTTCCAACCTGAGTCTCGTCAGGAATCGAAGGAGGACTGGAACTGGTGAAAAGGCGTAAGCCTTGTGAAACCTCCACTGCTCTGTTAGGGCATCCACCCCGAAAGCGTGTGGGCATTTGCATCTCGTGTAGTACTTCTCCAACTTGAAGTTGCACGGGGAAGCGAACAGATCCACTTCCGGAAGGAACCCTAGGGATTTTAGCCACTGAAACACATCGGCATGAAGACTCCACTCGTTGTCCATGGAGACTCGTGATAGAAAATTTGCCTGGATGTTCTGTGTCCCTGGCAGAAAAACCACAGTGAGGTTGGATAAGTATTTCTGAGGCCAGACCATTATTGGCTCGACTTCTCTCAATAAAGAGTGACAGCGAGTTTCCCCTTGACGCTTTATATACGACACTGCCGTCGTATTGTCCAGCCTCAGGAGGACAGATGTTCCTACTGTAAGGTGATGAAATGCTTGGAGAGCTCGAAACGCTGCTCGAAGCTCCAGGATGCTCGAAACTTCCCTGTGTAACCGAGGATTCCATTTGCCCTGGGCTATCTCTGATAGGCAGTGAGCGCCCCAACCTGTGTTACTTGCGTCCGTGGTTATCGTGACCCAAGAGATGGGAAGGATAGAATGGCAATTGAGTAGATTCCTCCTCTGCAACCACCACAGGGGACTGTCCCGCATTACTGGGGAAATCCAAATCAGATGATCCATGTCGCCTGGGCACCATTGGCGAAGAAATCCTGTTTGAAAAGGACGCATCCTCCATTGAGCCCATTTCACCATAGGTGTCGTGGCCACCATAGTACCTATTATTTTGAGGCACTGTGAGACCCGGAGATGAGATGTTGACATGGCCAGCTGTACTCTGTCTCTGATAATCAGGATTTTCTCTAGAGGCAAGGAGATGATGCCCTTGACTGTATTGAATTGAGCCCCGAGAAAGATAAGTGCCTGTGGGGGCTCCAGATGGCTCTTTTCCAAGTTTAGCAACCAGCCGAACTCGAGAAGAGTCGCCGTGACTAGATCTCTGTGAACCAGGAGTTGCTCTCGATCTTGCGACAGAAGTAGTAAGTTGTTTAAATAATGGTGAAAACGCACTCCCTTGATTCTGATCAGGGCTACCACAGCCAATAAGAGTTTTGAAAATACTCGAGGAGATGTTGTGAGCCCGAATGGAAGACATGTAAACTGAAGATGGTGTTGATCCACAGCAAACCGCAGGTATTTCTGTAACTCTGTTGCTATAGGCACATGGAAATATGCATCCTTCAAGTCTATTGACACAAGCCAATCTCCTGGCTGAACCGCCTGGCGGATTGTCAATAGTGTCTCCATTTTGAATTTTCCCTTTTTTATAAAGGAGTTTAGATGTGTGAGGTCTATGACCGGTCTCCAGGAGCCGTTCTTCTTCATTACTAAGAAGAGTGGAGAATAGAGGCCTTGAAACCTCTCTTTGGCTGGTACTGGAACTACTGCGCCTTGAAGCAGCAGCGCATCTACGTATGCTGAAAGGATTTGCCTTTCTTCTTCCGACCGTGGAAGAGCTGTGGGAATGAACTTGAGGATAGGTGGACTGCAGAACGACCAAGTGTGTCTTGTAGAGATTGTCCTGATGACCCAAAAATCTTTTATCGAGGCTGCCCAGACGTGTCGAAACCGGAGAAGGCGAGCACCGACCTGAACCGTCTGGACAGGCCCAACATCAAAAGGACTTAGCCGCTTCCCGGCTACTAGAAGAGGCTCCTTTGGAAGCCTTTTGGTTTTAAGATGGATTTTTCCTCCATGTTTTCCAGAATTCACGACCAGATCTGTAACCTCGAGCATCCTTCGCTCTATCCGAAGATTGTCTGGACTGTGTCCTTCTCTGACCCAGACGACGATCCTGCTGGAGGAACCCCGACTTATGGCCCGTGGCGCGTGAAATAGCGCTCTCCAGCTTGTTCCCGAACAAGGAAGACCCTTTGAATGGAATAAAGACAAGAGAACGGTCGCCCAGGCGGGACTTTATATGAGGTTGCCACAATAGTCATGAAGTGTAAAATTTATTAGTAGAGTATAAGCATACAATCGATATAAATGTATAGTCATAAGCATAGTTACAAAACATGTACAGCATGTAGAAAACAATTGACAAAATAACAACATAGCAGCAAATTGCGCATGATGACAGCATTGCAACATCCGTGTAGCATGGTATTGGGTATATCTGTATTGAAAACTCTACGCGTTTCGTGGGTCTAATATGCCCACTCATCAGGAGTATATAAGTAGATCTGTCTAAAAGTAAATGATAAAAAATCAATATTTGCTGTGCGTTTATATTGGCCAACAACTGTGAAGTTTCAACAAATGTATGACCCAAGTGGGGAAACAACACTTACATTGGGCCAAATCAGATTGAGAAATGCTGCCATGAGGTGGGGTGCCAACGTCTGATCCGGGAGCTGAAGAGACAAGAGTACCCACAAGAAAATGGGGAGCCGGGCAAGGTTTCTTGTGGGTACTCTTGTCTCTTCAGCTCCCGGATCAGACGTTGGCACCCCACCTCATGGCAGCATTTCTCAATCTGATTTGGCCCAATGTAAGTGTTGTTTCCCCACTTGGGTCATACATTTGTTGAAACTTCACAGTTGTTGGCCAATATAAACGCACAGCAAATATTGATTTTTTATCATTTACTTTTAGACAGATCTACTTATATACTCCTGATGAGTGGGCATATTAGACCCACGAAACGCGTAGAGTTTTCAATACAGATATACCCAATACCATGCTACGCGGATGTTGCAATGCTGTCATCATGCGCAATTTGCTGCTATGTTGTTATTTTGTCAATTGTTTTCTACATGCTGTACATGTTTTGTAACTATGCTTATGACTATACATTTATATCGATTGTATGCTTATACTCTACTAATAAATTTTACTTTTTGACTCTTCATGACTATTGTGGCAACCTCATATAAAGTCCCGCCTGGGCGACCGTTCTCTTGTCTTTACAAAATTTTAGGGATGGAGATGCACACAATTGCAAGTGCTAGACCAGTTTTCTTTTACCTTTGAATGGAATACGGCACCAAGCCTGCTTGGAGGAAGGATCGGCCAGCCAGGGGCGCAGCCATAGAGCCCGTTTAGCTGTCACTGAAGAGAGCATTGCCTCGGGCCACCAGACGAATAATATCTAGGGAAGCCTCCCCCAGAAAAGAAGCCGCCAGTCTGAGCTCATTCACTGCTGAAGCTCTGGCTACTTCTTCTGATACGGGCCTTAGATCCGAATCCACCTCTATTGTCCAGGCCTCCATGGCCTTGGATAAAGCCGCAATGGCTAGGGCTGGCTTACAAGCCATTCCAGCAGACACATAAATCTTCTTAAGGTCAGTGTCGATTCTTCTTTCCAGCCCATCTTTAAAAGACACTGTGTCTTTGAGTGGAAGAGTGACGTGCCTCGCTAATCTCATGAGGGCGGCGTCCACTAGAGGCGCTGACTCCAGGTGCTTCACATCCTCACTCTTGAATGGGTACATCCTGGAAACTTTGGATACCAGAGAATTTTTCCTCTCTGCACATCCCCACTCATCCGAGATAATTTCACCAAGTTCACCTAAAAAGGGAAAGTTATGGCGCTCTTTCTTTAGGTGCTTGAAATACCTTCTTTGTTTAGATGGTGACTCTACTGGCTCCTCCCACTTTAGGGCTCCCTTTACTGCCTTAACCAGGGTAGGGACCAAGGCAAAATCAAAGCCTGAGCGAGGAGTATCCGATTCGTCCTCACTATCCGAGGAGTTGAAGCCGGAAATGCTCTGCTGAGAAGGGCCGGGAGTACTGAGGCTATCCCTAACAGGGATGTCTGCCATACCAGCCGAGGGGCTACAGGTGCGGTCAACCTCCAGGTTTTGTAGGGATTATTGGACCACCCGTCTAACCAGGGATTCCACCTGCTGGTTATCATTCCCCCTTTCTCTAGAGGCATGGGCAAAACATGCTTCGCATATTGATTTGCCATCAGAAACACGTGCTGCACAACCCCAGCAAGATCTTCTATCAGGGTGTCTTTGTGCTGATGCAACCGTGGAGCCTTCCCTGTGATGTTTGGTAGAAGACTTGTGGCGACTAGTGCCAGGAGAAGTGTGATGACGTTGTGACCTAGTAAGGTCCTTATCTTCGCGTGCTTTAGTTTGTTTATCAGACCTAGAAGGGCTAAGAGAAAAGGGAAAAATTACCCCTACTGCCCTAAATCCGAACCGTACAGGGATAGGTAAAAATAATACCACTCTTACCTGTAGAGTAAGGGTTGGCCACTGGGGGGCGGTGAAGTATCCATACTGCTCTTAACAGGAAGACTGTAACAAACACAGGAATAAGGAAGTGCTGCATAGTGCATACACCAAACTGCACACAGACATCCAGCAGGATTAAGCTTACCACTAGCAGAGACCGATCAAGCACAGGGAAGCTGCCGCATATGTCCGCAGTACAATCCCAATGTGATCCACTGTGACAGCAGTTTAAATCTGCCGCTAGATGATTACGTCACCGCCCCCCCGTGACAGACAGCATCCGTGCACATGTGTGAGCACGGAGCAGCCACTCCACTGCGCCGGCACCGCCCCCAGACACCCAGCGGTGACCCGGAAGCTGCGCTGGGACACAGGAAGAGCCGGGGCCGCAAGATGGAACGCCCCTGAGTTCCAAAACACTGCAAGACAAAATACATATACAAAAAATGGCTGCCATACGTTACCAAGCACACTCCGAACCACGGTCTGACCTGGGACACGAAAACCTCCAGTGCATCGATTCGGGGTGTATTAATGGGCCTCCCGCTAGTAGCTAGGACGATTAGCCGTATTCAGCTTGCCCGCCAGTGGCCAGGCTTTATGCTTCTTCAATGCATGGGATTGCACACCCGTGTCCTACCCCGCTAGTAGCTAGGGCGTACTGGACTCTTAAGCGGTATAAACCTGGAATCGATCGTGTAAATCACCAGGAAATAGACCGAAAATCTTCATGAGGTAAGACTTGATATCCATCCAACAGGAGGAGGACAAAAAAGGAACATGGTCTCTGGGGCAGAGTGAGATTTATGGGAGTGGGGTCCTATGAGGTAGGAGGAGGCGGGACTAACCCACACGTAGGCTGCCATGGAGTCTGTCAGGAAATACTATTTATATGCAGTATGCCATTTTTTTATGCCAGCCTCTAGCTCTATGCCAGTGGGCAGATAAAAAACAAAGGCAGCAACCCCCTCTTACAAGCAGGTACATTTTTCAGTACCTTCATCCATTATGGTACATACCTATTTACATTATAAAGTATTTCATTCTGTTGGGTTTCTTTAATGCAGCGGGCGTTCAGCTGTGAGACAGCTGGATGTAACATCAAAGATAGCTAAGATCCGCATGTGCCTCCCAAGCTGCTGCTTTAGGTATACTATTATAGACAGTTACAGATCATTAGAGACTCAAACATGTGTCTTGTGAATTCGATTTTGGTGACTTTTCTATTGAATTCATACAGAGTTTCCATAAATGTCCCCAGCACCCTCTGCTATAGTCCTATCTAATTATTTCCTGTGCATACGATTTGCTCAGTATTTAAATAAAGACATAGATTCGGATCATGCTGGCCTATATTTTATTATCAATGTTTGTCTAACAGAATATTACAGAATCATCTAATTTATAAACGTGGCTTACAGAAACAAGATAATCTTCTCTTCCCTGTGCTGCTGAGTTCTAAGAATCGGCCATAACTTATTTAAATCTTGTTCAAGCGGCGTCCTTGTGTGGAACAAATACGCGGTGACCCTGAGATGCGGCAATCATCTTGTACTTTAGAGAAAAAAAAAGAGCAATTTTTATCTATTTTATGTTTCCATCAAAGCAGAAGAGAGTTTGTAAAGACACGTGGGGATGGGGGTTAGACAGGTCCTTATTTGATCTATGCTAAGCTGGCCGTAGATGGTTCGTTTTTCTCCATGGGATGAACAAAGAACTACTAACAGATTTCCCCAGTAACGCTAAAGAGGTGGATAGAGGACCCTCCCCCATTTCACTGGGACATTGTATTCTGACAGCACAGAAAACACTGTGTAATGTCAAAGTACACTGATCAGCAGCTGCACCCAATTGACTGCAGCTGCTGATCAGCAAAAGGTTTTTCAGCCTTTCACTTTAACAGATGCATAGGTCATAACCTGGTTCTGATTTCGAGGGACTGTCCCTGATTTGGAACAAATGCCCTCTGTCCCTCTTTCCTCCCCATTTTGGTCTGATCTATATTGTTCTATATGAAATTCACTTTTTATCTTTCAAAAAGTGTTTCACAGTGCCAAAAATGTCATCCAATTTTTACATTTCTGCATTGGTAAATTTCAAAAGCCAGTATAAAGGAATAGTCGAGGTAAAAACAAACAAATAAATGAAGCACCCTCCTAGGTGGGTGCTAGGAAAAGCATATTGAGGCCCTGTCTGCTTACCGGGGGGGGGGGGGGGGTGGGATCATTCAACTAGGCTGTCATGTGTTTCCAGGTGTGCCTGTTGAGTCTGGGGAGTCTCCCCACTGTGCCCAATGAGGGCTCTTATTGGACAGGAGGAAACCTGGCCAATAGCACACCAGGGCTTGTATCTATCCCAGAGGGTGGAGTCTGCCGCAATGCACCCTGGGATGGGGTATAAGTTTGAGGGGAGCACATGACAGAGCAGTCTTTGGCGGGAAGCAGAGTCCCAGGAGGAGGCTGACAGCTGTCACTTCTCCTGTCAGAGGTAGCAAGTGTCAGAATCCGGGGTCAAGCTTGAAGACCAGTAGCTATAGCAGTTGCAGGTCACACAGGGACCAGCAGGATAGGAACACTGGCAGGTCACCCAGGCAGATGACGCAGGCTCACCTGAGGTGCGGGGTCTAAGTACTAACCGGTCTTCACCAGCGCTCCTGAAGGTGGAGATGAATTTTGCTGCGTGTTAGCACCAGGTCGCGGTCCTCAAGATCGCCCCACCAGGAGGGGAGCAAGTTAGAGTCCAGTAGCAGATAGGGATTAAGCTGAAGCGTAGTCAAGGAGTAGCCAAAGGTCGGTGACCAGTAGTTGCAGGTTGGGATCAAGCAGAAGAGTAGTCGAGGAACAAGTCAAGTGTCGATAACGGATGGTAGCAAAGATACGGACGGCAGCAGGAGAGACAAGCAAGATATCGGCTGTTGAAGGACCCAATATTCTGGCAACCAGGAAGTGCAAAGACATGGCTTATATCAGGAAGTTCATGGGAGGAGCAAAGGGTTCAAGGTTCAAGGCAATAAAGATTCACAGCAGGATCATTCAAGGATTTGTCCAGTGAGCTGTCCAGCATTCCAGGTAGCTCAGCGAGTATAGTCATTGCCAGACACCATGGAGGTCCCAGGTTCACGTCTGGGTCCTGACAGCAAGTGTGTCCTGGGCAGTCGGCCTAAAGGACCGGAGGTTGAGCTGGGCTGCAGAGAGGGATCCAGAGTGCTGTGGACTGAGTGGAGCTGCTGGGCAGAAGTTTCCAGGAAAAACAGTGTTGTGAGTACTCAAAACTGCCCAGGGGTCTGCCTAGGATAGGGGTCAAAGCTCAAAGGGATCCAGGAGCCAGCTAACCAGTAGAGATGTTTAGAGAAAGGGGGTGCCTGTGTCTAAACCCTGAAAAGAAGTGAGAGAACAGGGGCGCCAGTGTGTGCCCTGAAGTGTTCAGCAGCGCAGCAGTGTATGCAAGTAGCTACCTCGGCAAGGAGTGCTTAAGGGAGCTTAAAGAGGACTTCTTTATTCAGAAAAGCAGTCATAAGTCAGATCAGCGTTAACAGGCATTAGGCCAGCGTTAACCTGCATTGACCGGCATCCTGCCAGCATCAAGGCAGTGCCAATTGGCATTTTTCAAGTGTCTCCACTATTACTATTACTCAGGGCCGGTACAAGGGGGGGGGCGGAGGGGTCGGGTGCCCTGGGCAGCACAATTTAGTGAAGGAAGGGGGGCGCAGTTCAGCGCAGGTGAAGTGTGTGTGTGACTAACACACCGGGCGGGCGAGCGGCCGCTAATCGCTGTAAGGAAGTGAGCCTTTCACTTCCCTGTCAGGCGGGTATCTCCGCTGACAGAGAAGTGAAGGACTCACTTCATTACAGCGATTAGCGGCCGCTCGCCCGCCCCGTGTGTTAGTTCATACCAGGGGGCACGGGCAGACTGACCCATCTGACCAAATGCCCAGGACCAGTGGGGGGCCCCCATGATGAGACGATGAGAGCCTCCTGGGGATGAAATCAGTGCCGGATCAACGTCCGGCATTGTGCTCCACACTCCACTCAGTGAAGAACTGTCGGCTGCCTGCGTGGCGGGCGGGTGCAGTAGAACTCTGTGGAAGAAGTACATGTTCGGTGAGTAGTACAGTAGAGGCCTGTGTGCGATAGAGGCAGAATTGATAGAGGCGAGATTGCCGTGTGCCCAATTGTAGAGGGGAGTTTGTGGGACTACAATGTCCAGCATGTCTATGGAGGAGGAGCACACCCCCATTTCTCTTCTCTCCTCCCCCCTTTCTCTTCTCTCCTCCCTTCCCATCCCCCCTCCTCCCCCCATCCTTATCCCCCCATCCTCTCTCCCCCATACCCCTCTCTATCCTCTCCCCCCCTCCCTCTCTCTCTGTCCTCTCTCCCTCCCTCTTCTCTCTCTCCCTTCCTCCGTCCTCTCTCTCTCAAATTCAAATTCAAATAAGCTTTATTGGCATGACCAAATACATCTTAGCATTGCCAAAGCAGTTTGGTTTGGGGGGGTAATGGGTAATATAAAGGGGAATGGGGGGCGAGTCTATGTAAAGGATTTTTAAGTCCTCAGTTTTTCATGTCCCTCTCAGTCTGTGACACGCTGTCACATATTGTGCAGCTACCCTCCCCCTCCCTCCGTCCTCTCTCTCCCTCTGTCCTCTCTCTCTCTCCCCCTCCCTCCGTCCTCTCTCTCTCTCATCTCTCCCTCCCTCCGTCATCTCTCTCTCTCTGCCTCTCCCCCCCCTCTCTCTCTCTCTCTCTCTCTCTCTCCCTCCCTTCGTCCCCCTCTCTCTCTCTCTCCCTCCCTCCGTCCTCTCTCTCTCTCTCCCTCCGTCCTCTCTCTCCCTCTCTCTCTCTCTCTCCCTCCCTCCCTCCCTCCGTCCTCTCTCTCCCTCCCTCCGTCCTCTCTCTCTCTCTCCCTCCATCCTCTCTCCCTCCGTCCTCTCTCTCTCTCCCTCCGTCCTCTCTCTCTCTCTCCCTCCGTCCCCTCTCTCTCTCTCCCTCCGTCCCCTCTCTCTCTCTCCCTCCCTCCTTCCCCTCTCTCTCTCTCTCCTCTCACTCCCTCCGTCCTCTCTCTCTCTCTCCCTCTGTCCTCTCTCTCTCCCTCCGTCCTCTCTCTCCCTCCGTCCTCTCTTTCTCTCTCTCTCTCTCCCTCCCTCCGTCCTCTCTCTCTCTCTCTCCCTCCGTCCTCTCTCTCTCTCTCCCTCTCCCTCTCTCTCTCTCTCCCTCCCTTCGTCCTCCCTCTCTCTCCCTCCGTCCTCTCTCTCTCTCTCCCTCCCTCCCTCCGTCCTCTCTCTCTCTCCCTCTGTCCTCTCTCTCTCTCTCTCCCTCCCTCCCTCCCTCCTTCCTCTCTCTCTCTCCCTCCTTCCTCTCTCTCTCTCTCTCTCCCTCCCTCTCTCCGTCCTCTCTCTCTCCCTCCCTCTCTCCGTCCTCTCTCTCTCTCTCTCCCTCCCTCTCTCCGTCCTCTCTCTCTCTCTCTCCCTCCTTCCTCTCTCTCTCTCTCTCTCCCTCCCTCTCTCCGTCCTCTCTCTCTCTCTCCCTCCCTCCGTCCTCTCTCTCCCTCCCTCCCTCCCTCCCTCCGTCCTCTCTCTCTCTCTCTCTCCCTCCGTCCTCTCTCTCTCTCTGTCCTCTCTCTCTCTCCCTCCCTCCGTCCTCTCTCTCTCTCTCTCCCTCCCTCCATCCTCTCTCTCTCTCCCTCCCTCCGTCCTCTCTCTCTCCCCCCTTCTCTCTCCCCCCTCTCTCTCTACCCCCTCCCTCTCTCTCTCCCCCTCCCCCCTCTCTCTCTATCCCCCTCTCTCTCTCTCCCCCTCCCTCTCTCTCTCTCCTCCTCCCTCTCTCTAGTCTCTCTCTGTCCTCTCTCCCCCCTCTCTCTCTCTCTTCCTCCCTCTCTCTAGTCTCTCTCTGTCCTCTCTCACCCCCCCTCTGTCTCCTTTCCCACCCCTCCCTTTGTCTCCGCTTTCACCCCCTCCCTCTGTCCTCTTCCCCTCTCTCTCTCTCTCTCTGTCCTCTTCCCCCTGCCCTCTCTCCCACTCTCCCTATCTGTCCTCTCCCCCCCCCACCCTGTTCTCTCCTCCCTCACCACTTTCCCCTTTCCCCATCCTCTCTACTCCCCTTTCTCTGCCCCCCTCCTCTTCTTTCTGTTCCATTGTCATGTATAGCTTAAAGTGAAAGCCTTCCAAACTATCTCAGGGCATAAAAAGAGGCTCTGTAAGTGCTGCATTGCACAATGAGGAGACTGGGGGAGGTGTGCTAGGAGTGGTGATATGGGGGGGATTTGTGTTGGGATGGGGAATGGGTGAAAAGGATTTGTGCTAGGAGAGGGAATTTGGGGGGTTTGTGCTAGAAAAGGAAATATGGTGGGGGGAAAGAATTTGTGCTAACATCGAACACACATTTTTCTTTGGGGGGGGGGGGGATTTACAAAAGTAGGGATTATTGGGGGGTATTTGTGCTAGGTGGGGGGGGGAGAGGATTTGTGCTCAGAGCGGATATATCCAGGTGTAGATGATTTGTGCCAGGAGGGGGAATTAGTGCTGGGGGCATATGGGGAGAGACAGAATTTGAGCTGGGGCAAAGATTTGTGCCCGGAGGGGGGATTTCAGCAGGAGAGTGGATTTGTACTGGGACAAAGGGGAGAGCATGCAGATTAGTGCTCGATTTTTTTTTTTTTTTGGAGGGGGGGGCGCAATTTGGCATGTTCGCACTGGGCTCCAGATGACCTTGTCCCAGCACTGCTATTACTATTATGCTGCTCAATTCACCCATATATTCCGGTGTTCCGTGAAAATTACCTACCCGTGAGAAAAACCTACCCTCGTCACTTCCGGTTCACCCTCAGTGTCTGTAAAGCGGCGGTTACATTAAAACAGCTGTACTACAATATCAATCATCTCCGCTCCTTCCCCTGACACTTCACTGATGTCGGCTACTAAATATAAAAGCGTCGGCGGGTGCATGAAAAGATAAATAACGGAGCCGCCAGACGCTTTTATATTTACTAGCCAAGATCAGGGTAGTCACAGGGGAAGAAGCGGCGATTACTCATATTGTTGTACAGCTGTTTTAATGTCACCGCCGCGTGGGTAGGTTTTTTTCACGGACACCCTAATACTTTCATACTACTGCGCATGCCCAGTAGTCAGCTCCTTATCTTTTTTATTAGGTCTCCGGGCCTCTGAGCATGCGCACTGCTGCGCTGCTCAGCTGTTCCTGCCCGGAAGTGACGAGGGTAGGTTTTTCTCACGGGGTAGGTAATTCTCACGTTACACCGGTATCACTCACAAGACCCTAACCCAATTTGGATGCAACTGGAATTAACACACCTACCAAATGTTCCAATCAGTCACGTACTGTGGCTGCGGGACAAGGATAGAAAGTTATCGCGTTTACTAACAAAGGGAAAGATTTTTGTCATTTTTGTTGTTTTTTTTTCTTAAACGAGTAATGGCGGCGATCTGCGATTTTTTTTTTGCGGGACTGCGACATTGCGGCGGACAGATCGGACCCTTGACTGACATTTTTGACACTTTTGGGGTTACCAGTGACATTACTGCAGTAATCAGTGCTATACATATGCACTGTTACTGTAAAAATGACACTGGCAGTGAAGGAGTTAACTGTATTGGAGAGGGATGGGGTTAAGTGTGTCCTAGGGGCGTGTTTCTAACTGTGATTGGCTGTGGCTACTAGTGTAAGAACAGAGATCAACGGTCCTACATAGTAGAACCGTCTGATCTCCATTGTTACACAGGGAAGAATGACAGGCGGCTTTGTTTACATTAGCCGCCTGCCTTTCTTCTGGTGTAACGGACGATCGCGAGTGCCCGGCGGACATCCACCGGGCACACGCGCGGGGGGGTCCGTGACTGCGCGGTAGCGAGAGCGTGCCTCTAGCGGCGCACGCTCGCTCCCTAGAGCCTCACAAGCTAGCGACGTAGCCCTACGTCGCTTTGCCTGTGAGGGGCTGACTGCCGACGTAAATAGTCGTGCGGCGGTCGGCAAGCGGTTAAACATATCAAATCTCCCCAACAGGCACTTCTGGGAAAACCCGTTTAGGGAGTACCAAAACATGCCAAACACCTTATAGTCTTCATCTTTACGGCCGCTAAAATTGCGATAGCCCGCTCTTGGCAGGCTCCGGTGGTGCCGATTGAGCTGCTAAAGGTCAAGCTGACCTGGATCATGATAAATGAGAGGATGGTGGTGATACTCCATGACAAAATGCACCCCTTTAAGAAAACATGGGACCCTTGGGTACGATACCTAGCTGGCCCTCCTTAAGTTGAGGAGGAACCATCACCCACCTAGACCGCATAACCTGTGTGTAAACCCTGACCCCGGGATATGAACCTAGGCACCGACACTTTCCCACCGCTACTACTTCCTTTCTACTACCTACTTCCTACTGTTCTTTCCCCCGTCTTTCCTCCTCTTCTTATTGCTTCCTTATGTATCTATCTCTTTCTCTCTCTTTCCTTTCATATGTTTGAACTGTTCGACACAATGATACGGGTGTTAACGGACCACGGTTGGTCCTAGGTTTTAATTACCATGGCCTCTACCTCTGCTAAGCATTTAGGCAGCTTTCCTGTGGAATCGAGTGCTCATCAATGCTGTCTATCAGTGCTCATCAATGCCACCTATCAGTGCTCATCAATGCCACCTATCAGTGTCCATCAGTGCCACCTATCAGCACTGCCTATCAGTGCTCCATGCCCATTAGTCCCACCTATCAGTGCTCATCAATGCCACCTATCAATGCCCATCAGTGCAGCCTATCACTGCCCATCAGTGCAGCCTATTAGTGCTCATCAATCCCAGCTATCAGTGCCCATCAGTGCCTCCTATCCGCCCTGCCTATCAGTGCCACCTATGAGTGCTTATCAATGCCGCATGCCTCCTCGGCAGCGTTCTGAGCTGAGAGTGTCAAAAAGCTCAGAGCCGGTATTGGAAGTTCCCCCTTCTCCCTCGTACAGATGGGAGAGGAGACAGCCGATTAGCTTCTTCTTTCCCCGCCTCTCTCCTCCTGTGTGCACTTCATGAAGTGTGAAGCTAATGAGCTCACACTGCCCACGATGCACACAGGAGGAGAGAAGCGGGGGAGAAGGAGCCAATCGGCTGTCTCCTCTCCCATCCGTACGAGGGAGGAGGGGGAACTATCAATGCCGGCTCTGAGCTATATGAGTGAGACACTCTCAGCTCAGGGCCCTGTGACCAGCAACCCCACTGGGGCCCCTCAACAGCAGCAGAACACTAGGGCCTGGTCACAAGTGCATCTGTTGTGACCCTGGTAGTTCCGCCACTGCTCAGTTTTGTCAAAATGTTTGAAATTGTTCTTGTGTTCATTGAGATTTTGAATAAAAACTTACTTTTCAAAAGGGGTGTACTAATTCATGCTGAGCACTGTGTATGTATGTATATATTTATATATATATATATATACACAGTATATCGTGGGATATATGATGTACTGTATAATATATATACAATATATTCTATATATCTATCTTATCCTCTGCTATACTGCTTATTTTAGCCTTGAATCTTTCCAGCCATCACAGTCTCCTGTAGCGAGTCTTGACGTCTCATTATATGGTCAAAGTGTTTAAGTTTTATCTTCGCTGCCAATTCTTCTAAGTGAACCCTCTGCTTTTATTTCCTAGACTCTAGTAGCTCCTGTTAAAATACCCTTATCCTACCGAAATGTTATCTTGTTCGACTTTTTAAAGACCAGGAGTCATTTCTGCGACTTTAGAAGGTTTTCTTGAGAAGAGCTGTGGGTAATACAAATAAGGTCTAAATATGTCGACACCGCTCCTGGCAGCTCCGACAAGCGCCCCTTGGGCACATTTAACAGGCTCGGCTTTATGTGATGCTTCGACTCGACAGGCCTGTAGCTAACATGCTTCCATGCTTTTAATTGAAACCATCTTGACAATGACGTACAGAATCCAAATCTGTCTCGACTGAAGAATAAGAAAGGGGCTTCTTCCACATTGGAGGCATGTGTCAGCTATTTAAAACGTACAGACTGTTTCCACTGAAGAAAGGATGGTAATGTTCCTTACTAGGACTTTTAATGCAATTTATATGCCTATTTCCCCAGCTATAAGTAAGATACAATTGTGTGCTGACTCTGCATAGCTGGATCCGCTTATGGAACACTAATATGATTTCTTTTATTTGTTCCCTGCTTTTCCCCTATTGCAACAGTTAACCCTTTCACTGCCAAAACTCTTTTGCATTTTCTTTTGCACACATGTTCAAAAAATTATTATTATTTTTCACTAGAACCCCAGAGTGCTTGTTTTAGGTAATTACTCTCTATATCCAACTGGGTCACCATTGTCACTGGAACTAAAAGATTAGTTAAAGGAGATGTACAGCTAAAGCTCATTTGGCTGTACTTCTCCTGTGGATCACAGGAGTGCAGTTCATTCTGCACTCCTGTGACCCCTTTTTTTAGCAAACAGTGGGCTGACGTCACAGAGTCGGTCAAGGCTCGGGAAAGATCGCAACCATATGGTCGAGATCCGCACACATGCCAGGATCAGCACCCGGCTCAGCCTCTCAGCCAGTCGCTGAGAGCCTGAGCCGGACGCTCCTGCCCTCTCCACAGCCCAACACTACAGAGAGCACGGGAGGAGCAGAGAGCTGGTGATTAGCAGTCACCAGCTCTCTGCTCAGGGAGCTTTGAGAACTGAGCGATCGGTGGTGTTTAATCCCTCGATTCTCAGTGCTGGAGCCAGCGGGGGACAGATGCAGCATTGGACCGATACTCCATCCAGCAAGTAAGAAGGAATATGCAAAAACCCTGATTCCCATACTTCTCTTTTAAAACTTTCAAACAAAACAGATACTCTGAGAGGTAAATTATGACAGTTCCAAATTTTTATGTTACATGATAATAATGCAATGGTTTATCAAGCACAAATTTTCAGTATTTTAGTATTTTTCAGTAAGGCACACAAACTTTATATATTACGCAATTTTTTGTAAAACGTAAAAGATGAGGTTGCTCCGAATAATAGATGCAAACATGTCAAGCCTTTTAATTGTGCATCCCCATGAAACAACAACAAATACCCATTATATTCCATAGGTGACACATTAAAAGCTTCTACAGGTTTCACGGCCTGCGACAAATTTACCTGGCTCATTGATACCTACTCTAACTTGCAGGCTACAGGTTTTGTTTATTAACCAGTTGCCGACCACCCAGCCCAGTTTTACTGTATCAAGGTGGCTCGACTGCGCGAACCGACGTAACTGTACATCGGTCGCGTGCGGGGGTGATTACTAAAAAGAGAGAGCTGCGGTCATATTGGTCCACTGACCCAATTTATCATATGCCTGTGTTCTCTGCTGCCATGGCCAGGAGTAGATACGAGTAAATCTTGCGGTTCATGCAATTCAATGACAATGAACTCTGTCTTCCTTGGGGTGACCCTAGATATGGCCGGCTCCACAAAATTCGGCACCTCGAAAATCAGTTCAACCAAAAGTTTGCAGCCTTGTATACGCCCCAACAAGCTGTTTGTGTTGATGAGTTCCTGATTACATTTTCTGGCCACCTTGTTTTCAAACCGTTTCTCCCCAGCAAGCGTGCCAGATATGGGGTCAAGATGTATAAGCTCTGTGAAAGGGCAACAGGCTATACATGTAGTTTCCGGATTTATGAGGGAAACGATAGCAATGAAGAGCCCCCCAACTGCCCAGACTACATAGGGAGCAGTGGCAAGATTGTTTGGGACTTGGTGTCACCCTTATTCGGGAAGGGATACCATTTATACGTGGACAATTATTACACAAGTGTGCCAATTTTTAGTCACCTTTTTGATTCTGGAATTGGCGCATGTGACATCATGCGACCTAATTGTCGGGGCTTCCACCAACGGCTTGTCGATTCCTAACTTAGAGGGGAAAGAGAGCCTGCTTGAACTGTAATAAATTGCTTGCAGTGAAGTGGAGGGACACATGGAATGTCTTGTTCTTTCCTCCATTCACACAGATACGACAGTCCAAATTGCAACGGCGACTGGTGTTGTTGAGTAGCCCCTCTGTGTCCATAAATACAACCTTAACATTGGAGGGGTGGATTTCAATGACCAGATGATGGCGCCATACTTAATTGCCTAAAAGGCCAGACTCTGGTACAAGCAAGTGTCTGTATACTTTTTCCAATTGGCTCTTCTGAATGCTTATGTGCTATACAAAGTGTCAGGAAGAAGTGGATCCTTCCTAAAATTCCAGGAAGACATCATCACAGCCCTTCTGTATCCAGAAGGTGCTATGGCCCAAATTAACAATCTAGATGCAGTGAGCTGGCTGCATGAGAGTTTTTTTCCGGATGTCCTCCCTGGTACCTCTACCTAAAGAGCACCCCAAAGAAGATGTGGTGTCTGTAGAAAATGTGGATATAGGCGTGACACTCGCTTTTTTTGTCCCTCCTGTCCTAGCCCACCTGGTCTCTGCATCGGGAACTGTTTCCATCGCTACCACACCCTAGTAGAGTATTAGTATATGGTACAGCATGGCACAGTCTAGGGCACACTTTCACACAGGTTCTCGAAAGATGTTAAAATGCTATCACATTTTGAGAGACCCTAGCCTGGAAAGTTTAAAGTTTTTTTATAGTTACAAAAAAAGTTTAAAAAGACGTTACTGTACTTTATTATATACTGCTATACTGTAAAGTTTTATTGTTACTGTTTTTCATTGTTAACCATAGCTTGCTTTGCAGATACCACCATTCTACTGTTTTATCATACTGTATGCTCTTATAATGTAATGTTTTATTGTTGCTGTGTTTTTCATTTTTAACCATACTTTTCTTTGCAGATACCACCATTCTACTGTTTTACTTCACTGTATACTATTATATTGAAATGTTTTATTGTTACTGAGTTTTATTGTTAACCATTGTTTGCTTTGCAGGTACGCCAATCAGCTGCAGCACTGATTTGTTTATTCTGACAGCAGCAGCATTTGCTCTCAGCATTTCCATAAATCAATCAATGATTGTAGCGCTGTAGGAGGTGATTTCACCACCGCAGTTAAAAAAAAGAGCATATATGGCGAAGCATAGGGGATGGGGTGGACACAGAGGGCTTACCTTTACTTTACCATATATTTTTTAACACTGTTCTTGGCAGAGATTTTTACATCCACATCGATCAATGTGAATGGAGGAATCTGTTAGGTTCTCTTTTTTAATTTAGCACAGGCTGCAAAAAAAAAAAAAGCTTACAATATATGCCCAACAAGGACCAGCAACGTACGGGTATGTCGCTGGACTTTGAATAATAGAATGATGCCTGCAGATTTAGTAGGTATCATCTTGGTATCATTTTTTACAGCCAGTGGTTGGCTTTCATGTAAAAGCAAACCTAGTGGCTAATTAGCCGCTAGACTGCTTTTACAAGCAGTGGGAGGGGACCCCCCCCCCCCGCCATCTTCCACTGTTTTCTCGGGTTCTCCTGTCCCACCGGGTAACCCAAGACTTCAGCCAGAATGGCTCCAATCATCTCTATGGCCTAAGATACCAGAAGCTACGAGCATTTCATGACTTCAGTTTTGCCAGATATAAACAGCGCCATTGGGAAATTGGGAAAGCATCTTATCACTCCAATCTTGGTTTGGTCAGATGCTTTAAGCGCAGAGGAGAGATCTTGAGTCTAATAGACCCCATTTTTTTCAAAAAAGAGTACCTGTATCTACTTATTTAAAAAAAAAAAAATGAAAGGGAAGGTGTTAAAATAAAAAAATAAAAAAAAAATAATAAAAAAAATAATAATTCAAGTACCCCTGTCCCCCCCGCGTTTGCATGCATAAACAGCAATTGCACCCTGCATGTGAGGTATCGCCACCAACTTAAGATGGAGGGCAGTAATTTTTGCAGTAGACCTCCTTTGTAAATCTAAAGTGGTAACCTGTAAAGGCTTTTAAAAATGTATGTAGTGTGTTGCCGTGGCACGGATGTGCGCAATTTTAAAGCATGTCATGTTGGTATCTATGTACTCGGCATAGGATTATCTTTTATATTTTACCAAACATTTGGGCAATATACTGTATGGTAAGTATGAAGAAAGAAAAGGAATTTTTTTTTTTTTTCAATATTCAAAACTTTGTGACAAAAAAGTAAGATCTGCAAAATACTCAACATGCCTCTCAGCAAATGGCTTAGTGTGTCTACTTTTCGAAAAGGGGTCATTTGGGGGGGTTTGTCCTATCTTGGCATTTCTTGGCCCCTGAAACTGTGATAGGCAGTGTGGAGGGAAATCAACAATTTACGCGCTTGGAAAGCCTAAAGGCGGTGATTGGTTTTCGGGGTCCTATACACGGCTAGACTGCCAAAAAGTCTGACACATGTGGTATCTCTGTAATCTGGGTAATTTGGGGGGGGGGGGGGGGTTGTGCTATCTTGGCATTTCTTGGCCTCTGAAACTGTGATAGGTAGTGATGAGTGAAACCAACAATTTACAGCCTTAGAAAGCCTGAAGGCAGTGATTAGTTTACTGGGTTCCGTACACAGCTAGACTGCCAAAAAGTCTCACACATGGGGTATCCCCGTACTCAGGAGAAGCAGCAGAGTGTATTTTGTGATGTAATTTCACATATACCCATGGCATCATGTGTGAGCAATAAATCATTTCAATGACACGTTTGTGTAAAAAAAAAAATTATATATATATATATATATATATATATATATATATATATATATTTGTCATTTTTAAAATACCTGTGACAAAAAAATAAAATATTTAATGGGCTCAACATGCCTCTCAGGAAATTCCTTGGGGTGTCTACTTTCCAAAAAGGGATAATTTGGGGGGGGGGGGGGGATTGTATTGCCCTGCCATTTTAGCACTTCAAGAAATGAGATAGGCAGTCAGATAGAGAAAGCTGCGTAAATTCCAGTATATACACCATAGATTGTAGATGCTACAACTTTGCGCAAACCAAAAAATATGAGCCTATTGAGATTTTTTTTATCAAAGAAAGACATGTAGCTAAATACATTTTGGCCTAAATGTATGACAAAAATTGAGTTGCATGACTGCGCAATTACCAGTTAAACTCACGCAGTGCAAAATTGCAAAAAATGGCCTGGTCATTAAGGGGGTAAAACCTTCCAGACCTTAAGACCGCATTCACACTGAAGCGGCACGACTCCTGCATGACTTCGGGGGCGACCTGTGAAGTCCTGTGTACCGCGACTTCGGCGCGACTTGCACGGACTTCACATAATTGAAGTCAATGCAAGTCGCCTCCAGGTCGCCCCGAAGTAGTACAGGACCCTTTTTCTAAGTCGGAGCGACTAGTGTCGCTCCTATTAGAACGGGTCCTGTACCAGTGCATGGACCGCGACTTGTCAGGCTGACAAGTCGTCTGACAAGTTGCGGTAGTGTGAATGGAGCCTAAGTGGTTACTATGCTATTCATACTGTTGGATGTTTTTATATTCTCGACAGCTACGTTCCAGCTGTCTAACATCTTGGTAACTACAAAAAATTATCTTACGTTATTTTTTGCACCTTAAAAATCTATTGAACGTGAAAGCTGCTACAGGTCATCGGTTTAAAGTTAACTGTGAATATTGACTCTAGAATTGTTGTTTTCTCTCATGCGTATTTGGCAATATGTAATATGTAGTGCAATCAACATTTTTATACGCAGGAGCATGTATTTACATTCATACACTATATTACCAAAAGTATTGGGACATCTGTCTTTACACGCACATTAACTTTAATAGCATCCCAGTCTTAGTCCGTAAGGTTCAGTATTGAGTTGGTCCAGCTTCAACTCTTCTGGTAAGGCTGTCCACAAGGTTTAGGAGTGTGTCTATGGGAATGTTTGGGAATGTTTCTCCAAAAGAGCATTTGTGAGGCCAGGCACTGATGTTGGACAAGAAGGCCTGGCTCGCAGTCTCCGCTCAAATTCATCCCAAAGGTTTTTTATCAGGACACTGTGCAGGCCAATCAAGTTCCTCCACCCCAAACTCGCTCATCTATGTCTTTATGGACCTTGCTTTGTGCACTGGTCCAAATAATTTGGTGGAGGGGGGATTATTGTGTGGGGTTGTTTTTCAGGGGTTGGGCTTGGCCCCTTAGTTCCAGTGAAGGGACCTCTTAAGGTGTCAGCATATCAAGACATTTTTGGACAATTTAATGCTCCCAACTTTGTGGGAACAGTTTGGGGATGGCCTATTCCTGTTCCAACATGACTGCGCACCAGTTAACAAACAAGGTCCATAAAGACATGGATGAGCAAGTTTGGGGTGGAGGAACTTGACTGATCTCAACCCGATAGAATATCTTTGGGATGAATTCGGGCAGAGACTGCAAGTCTGGCATTCTCGTCCGACATCAGTGCCTGACCTCACAAATGCGCTTCTGGAAGAATGGTCAAACATTCCCATAGACACACTCCTAAACCTTGTGGACGGCCTTCCCAGGACAGTTAAAGCTGCTATGGCTGCAAAGCCTGGGAAGCCATTACAGTTAATGTGCATGTAAAGGCAGGTGTCTCAATATTTTTGACAATATAGTGTATGTGCATGTTCATGCAGGCAGGACAGGCTCACTCAGATACATTTTTTCTTTTTTTTGGGGGGGGCGTTATGCGATTGGGTGTAACTTTTATTTTTTTTACATTTTCTTTTTTCACTTAACTTTTTATTGCATAATGGATTAACAGTTCCCTGATAGCATTTTGATTTGATAGGCTGTTTTCAATGAGACATCAGGGTTTTTTTTTTTATCCCTGATGTCTTAGTTGCCTTTCAATGAAGCCAATGGAGTGCAGATTGCACTCCAGTTGTCTCTCCCTCTGCCACAGAGGCCAGGGAAAGTGACAGCCAAACCTAGAAGTGACATATTGCACTTTGCGATCAGTGTTCATTCCAGCTAGGGGAGATCAGAGAATAAATGTTCGCTGGTCTCTCTCCCTACTACCTGGTGACACAGCCTAACCGCTTCAGTACCAGCCTGTAATACTCTTCCCTTTTCTGGCCATTTTTCAGTGTTCAGCACTTTGATAGTTTGACTGACAATTACTAACTCATGCAACACTGTGCCCAAGTTACTTTCATATCATTTCATGAGATTGCTGTGCTCTTTGTTATATATTGTGCCCCCCCAAGCTTATCGGCGTGCCCCCATTTAGTTGGTGGCCAGTGGGAGCAGTGAATATTACAGCACCAGGCCGGAGAAGAGCTGTCAGCAGAAAAATGAAGAAGATGGGGAAAGGCCAGAGGAGAAATAGGAGGGTGCTTACATGCAAACACAAGCCAATCACAAGACACAGAGCCAGTTGGATTGGCTCTGTGCCTTTTGTCTGTGATGTGAGCTGTCTAATTTTAAAGGGTATTTTAAACATAGGTATACCAATGCCTCTTTGTATTTAGACAATATTTGTTTTGCTTGGATTTCAGCTTTAAAAAAAAAAAAGTGATTGTAAAGTTTTTTTTTTTCTCTATAAAAATAACGTACATGTTATACTTCCCTCCTCTGTGAAGTTGGTTTTGCACAGAGCAGACCAGATCCTCCTCTTGTCGGGTCCCTGGCTTGAGCTCCTGCCCCCTCCCCCCTGTGAGTGCTTCCACAGAAAGCAGCTAGCTATGGGGGCACCCGGGCCGAGCTGCAGCTCAGCGTATCCATTCGGACACGGAGCTGCCCTTCAGGCCCCGCCCCTTCTCTCCACTGATTGGCTAGCTGAGTTTCACAACAGCGGGAGCCAATGGCGCCGCTGCTGTGTCCCAGCCAATCAGGAGGGATAGTCCCGGACGGCTGAGGCACTCGTGGACATCGCTGGATAGAGAGGGGGCTCAGGTAAGTATTGGGGGGGGGGGGCTTGTCCTCAGCCTCCTCCAAATTTCTTTTTTTGCTGTGAACTGACTTCTTGTCAGAGTTGTATAAAGTACTCGAAACCCATACTTGAGTAAAAGTACAAGTGCTCGATCAAAAAGTGACTTGAGTAGAAGTGGAAGTGCTCGATCAAAAAGTGACTTGAGTAGAAGTGGAAGTGCTCGATCAAAAAGTGACTTGAGTAGAAGTACTAAAGTATTCAACATTTTTTGTACTTAAGTATTGCAAGTAGTTTTTTTAAAAATTTTGCTACTCAAGTACTGAAAGTAAAAGTACAAGTACTGTGTTATGTAGTTATTAAAGAAAGAAGTCAAAAGTTTGAACATCATATTGTTTTTTATCATTTCAAATGCAGATTTTATTTATACATACAGTAGCTTTTATTTTTGTATGCGCTGATAATACACATGTTTTGAGCTTCATGAAACCTGCCATCTACTGCTCTGGCAGTGGTAATTTTTATAATAGTAACGAGTAACTATGCAGCATAAAAAAAAAATATCGAAGTAGAAGTATTGAAATCATCGAAAAAATGTAGTGAAGTAAAAGTGGAAGTAGGAGAAAAAAATTCTACTCCAGGAAAGTACAGATACCGCCTTTCGGTACTTAAGTACAGTAGTGAAGTAGTTCTACTAAGTTACTATACATCTCTGCTTCTTGTTAGAAGGTGGCTGTGTTTGCTCTCTGTGGTCCCGCTGTATGTAGGAACGTAGCCATCCTCTCTTGCTCACACCCCAGATTGACTAGAGAATATGGACTATGGGATTTTTAGTGTGCATAGAACAGTGCACAAGAACACAACTAACGTGCACGCTTTGTTTCAAACAAACAGAAGATATGGGAAAAGGAGTGGTTCAGGAGCTCATTGAGGACAGAACTAGGAGGCAGAAAAAACACAGTAAGAACTTATTGCACGAGAAAAAGATTACTGGGCTATTTATTTAGTGGATGTGTATGTATTATTTTTAGAGAATAAGGGGATCGTTTAGTGTCACTTTAATACTGTATTAAGATTACAGTATTTATATATATATATATGTGTGTGTGTAGCACTGCCCCCTAGGGAGCTGCTGAGAACGGATTCCCCTGGGTTACCCTTAGCAACAACTTGTGAATTCTTAGCACTTTAAGTCTTTGGCTCAATCAGGAAACAGTCCAGGGGATTTTTTTTTTTGTATTTTATTTGAACATGGATGGGAGAAGGGATGAGTGGGATACTCCAACTTGAACTATGCACACATGTTGAGGACAACTAGCTGTAGAATGCGGCAAGGCCGCTGCTTCACCTTGATACTGCAGTGAAGATAGTAAATGTGATCCTGTTGTGTTGAACCTTCAGGGTCCTACCTTGGAACTCCCTTTCTCTATTTGCTGTGTGTGCTGGCCCCTGTCCACTGACTCTCCACTGGAGTGGTCCCCTTCCCTGGGCAGACCCCTGGCAAGCTTCCCGGTACTCAAGGACACTGTTTTTGCCAAGGTTGGTCTGCCTTCAGCTCCACTGTCAGTATCCTGGACCTCCTGGCTCAACACCACACTCCTGTTCACTAGGGTGACTGCCTGTGACCACCTTCCTTGCTGACAGGAGGAGAGACCAAAGTCACCCTCCTCCATGGACCTGGCTTCCCGCCCAAAGACGCCCTGTGACATGTGCCCCTGGCTTTTATAGCCTATCCCAGGATGCTCAATTATTGTGCCTTCCCACTGGGATAGCCACAAAAGCCTGTGTGTCACTGGCTTGGATTCCTCCACTGTCCAACATGAGCCCCTATTGGATGCAGTAGGGACGTTCCCTCAGACCAAGTGAATCACACCTGGATACATGTAACAGGCTAAACTACTGATCAGGCTCCCCTGATAAGCAGATGGAGCAAAACAATGCCTTTACCTAGGACCTTTCTAGGAGGGTGCTACATATATATATAATGATTAAATGAATTAGACAGGGAAAAAGTATACAAGTCTTAATAACATTTTTATACATCTGTTAGCCTACAAAAAACCGTTTGGTTCAAACAATAAAAAAATGTATTTGCCTTTTTGTATTATCTTATTTTGACCTTCATTTACCAAGGTAGACTTTACTGAGTTCTTATCATGGTACGTTTTGGCAATATAATATATCACATAAAGCTTTATTTACAATGTTTAATTTTCAGTGTATGATAATATCTTGAGCCTTTTTTTTTGTCCTTTAACACAACATGCCCGTCCCTTTGCACTTGTGTTTTTGAGGTCTATATTTTAAACAAAAAATCATTCTTCACCCCAGCCAAATGACTGTGCCTAGGCTAAGATGATGTCATCAGTTCCTGGCACTAAGAAGGAAGCATTTCCTCAGTCTTCTGCGACCTGGTGGGAATGTGCATTGGATTGTACATATCTTGGCATGTGAGCAAACATACCCACATGTCCATCAAAGGTACTGTTGCCCAGTGAGCTATTTATACCTGTGTTCTACATAGGATCATTGCTGAATGGTCTTTCAGTCTGTATTCCTGCAAATCCTGATCCTGAACCTTTTGCTTCCAGATTATTTTTGTCTACCTATGAATGCTGCTTATTTCTGTTGTGGTCAGGGAATCAAAAGAGTGAAATTATACCATTTAACGAAGTATGGTTGAAGCGTGCCGAAACCGTGG
The DNA here is from genome assembly GCF_965119305.1 of Pelophylax lessonae. Lineage (NCBI taxonomy): Eukaryota > Metazoa > Chordata > Amphibia > Anura > Ranidae > Pelophylax > Pelophylax lessonae. The sequence continues at coordinate 75,049,845 of NC_138768.1, forward strand.
TTCCGGCAGGCCTGTAAATAAAGAGGGCCCACCAAGATGGAATTATTGAAAAAGGGGAAGTGGAGGGAGGGGTACCCAAAGACATCAGCCCAGCGAGAAGGGCGGCCTGACATTAAATAGGCTGGCTCCTCCCATCCCACAACTGCAGGCTCTGCCTGTCCATTTGTGGTCAGGGAATCAAAAGAGTGAAATTATACCATTTAACGAAGTACGGTTGAAGCGTGCCGAAAACGTGGTTTCGGGCAGGCCTGTAAATAAAGAGGGCAAAAGTATAAGCTTAACCAAAACAACCTTTAATACACACATATCCCTAAAATGCAAAGAAGCAAAGACTGTAGTGCTATGTGGCCAGTTCTCTGAAAGCTAGTCTGAGTTCATTCTCCGGCTGGGAATGTACCGGCTGTAAGCAGAGGACTTGCATCGGCTCATCCTTTTGATTATATGTACGGGTATGTTGTGACTAGATGCAGCTGAAGCTGCCCCTATGCGAAAGAAATGACCTGAGAATGCTGCAGGGTCGCAACCTATCTTGGACAGCAGGGTTCTCACGTACTCCATAAATTTCAAAGGGGGGTTGAGTGACAAGTCGTGGAGACTCAGAAGGGGGGCATCTAGGCCACGAACTGTCAAGGATGGGAGAAGACGGTCCAATAACCGGACTGGGCACCACTGATTGCCGGTAGGGTACAGGGGAACGTCAACCGGCGGCCCCACCTGGTTGGTTTTGTACTGATGTAGTGTCAGGAGGAAGTGATCCCCAACTTTGATCAAATCTGCCACCCTCAGCATGTTGGAGGCCCCGTTAACCTCCCCACAGTGAACTCGCTGGGATGCAAGAATCCATAGAAGGCCAGGTATATGGCGAACTTGATGACACTGTTTGTCCCTGCTTCAAATGGCCATGCATCCAACATGTCAGAGAAGGCCCTAAACTTAAAGCTGTTGATTGGTTGACGTCTCACGGGCTTGCAGCCCTCGAAGCGAAGGATGCCTTTTAAGATGTTTTTAATTGGCCAGGAAGACATGAAAGCATTGTGACTGGGGTGTGTGTTGATCACGTGAAACTGCACCCCTGCGAGATAAAACTTAACCGTCCTGTGGGCGAGCTTCAGATTTAAGTGGCAAAAAGAGGTGAACGCCACTGTGGTGTCTAAGGAAAAAGGATCTGAGATTCTGAACTCCATGATGAACCTGGAGAAGATGGTCAGAGCCCGATCGTACGAGCGCCTAGTGTTGACCGCGAGTGCTGATTGATCTAGCGTGCTCACACGCACCATGAGTTTGGCTAATCCAGGATGAGATCTTGAAACCGAGGTGGTGTGTCGTGAATACTAGCGGCTGTGGGGTGCAACTGGAAGAAGACCTGCAATTTGCAACGAGAAAGGGCGTTAGCTGCTGAGTTGTGGGAACCTGGCACGTGCTCGCAAATTAAGTGAAAATGTAGAGTGGCAGCGAGCCAAGTGAGTCTCCTAATTAGGCTCATGATGGTGAGAGATGAGGAATGGCCCTTGTTGATTATGTCGCAGGTTGCCATGTTGTCTGTGAAACATTTTACTGTCTAACCTCCCCACCAGTGTCCCCACACCCGGGCTGCTGCCACTATGGGAAGTGCTGTATCTTGGCCTAGGCCAACAAGGCCCAGGCCTAGGGCGGCACTTTGCAGGGGGGCAGCAAAAAAGCTGCACCCTACACGAAAAAAAAAAAAAACAGCCTCCTCCCGGGTCCCGCACGAAAAGGGTCTACGTCGGCTTGCGCTACACTTTTAATATAGTGCCAGTCTTATGGGGTGAATTGGGCCAGAGGGCAGGAGGCAAATCAGTCTAGCAACCCCATAAAGCGGTCAGTGATGAGGCTGCACTGATAAGGCTGCACGGATGGGCACTGATGAGGATGAACGTATGGGAACTGATGAGGCTAGGCTGATAGGCACTGATAGACTTGTGGTCTGTGGTTCACAGATGACAGGGCGGGTTGTAAAACAGTAAAGGGCGTGGGCTTTACAGGAAGGGGTGGGTCATATGTAAATTAGAGGGTCCACAAGTTTAGTCAGGCCTAGGGCAGCACAAAACCTAAATACACCACTGACTATGGGATACATTTCGAAGAGGGCGGAAGTGCGGTTAAAAGATGGTAGCATGGCAACCGAGTCTAGGCAAATGCCTAGGAAGCTCAGTTTGGTGGAGGGACCTATTGTTTTGTCCTCAGGTACCGGAACCCCCAGACCTGAAAAGAGTGCCACCATTTTCACCAAGCTAAGCGGAATGGATGTGGGACTTTCCACTGTCAGAAAATTATCTAGGAAATGGATGATGACTGGACAGCAACCAATGTTTAATAGGAGCCAGCACAGAGCCTCTGCGAACAGATCAAAAATCTTGGGGCTGCTTTTGGCACCAAAAGTTAGTCGAATGGTGAAATAGTAAAGTCCCTTCAATTTTGCACCATGCAGATGCCACAGCGATGGATGTATGGGCAGCAACTTGAAGGCATTTTCTCGAGCCAAGCCGCTTTTCCAGCTTTCAGGATAGCCTGAATGGCATGATCCACTGTGGTGTACTGCAACCAAAACTCTTCGGAGGGAATAAGTGAATTGAGGCTGGGCGTGGAGATGGAATGAGGAACCGAGAGGTCTATGATCAAAAAGGAGGGGTACAAAAAGGCCCTAACATGAAACCCTTGTCTACTTCCGCTTGCAACAGTGTCGACTACAGCTGGGTCGGCCGAGGCTGATTGTAGGTTTTTGCACTCGATTGTGCCTGACGGCAGTGCCACCAGACCCGTATGGAACCCTCTTGTGAAGCCTGAGACTAAAAATTCAACTAAGTCCGGAGAGGGATGGGATTTAAGGAAGAAGACCAGGGAATCGACCTGCACCTCGGTTAGTCAGCTTTTGGGGAAAAGGTGACTGGGGCACATGGACTTGGCGTGTGCCCGGAAGCAGGTGGAGCAGACATGCAACAACCTGCAGGCACTGAAACTGCAGCCCCCCGCGTTGAAGTTGTTGCATACCTGCGCCTTGCCCAGGAACACTATCGGTCTCCACAAGTTGGTGGAGTGGGAGTTTGACGTGCAAATAGCGCATGCCGGTGGCACGAGCCCGGCGAAGTGGCGACAGACGAACTCGGTGTCCAGCTGACCCCAATCTACCTTGATGTTAAATTGAGCAAAGGTGGCCGCCGCTTTGGCTGAGAACGAGTGGTGATAATCGTAAAAAGTGGTCCCGCCGTACTTATGCCCCAGGTCGACCAACTTGTGCAAATACAAGTCTAGTTCTTCTCTGCGATGAGGGAAGTTAAAGCAGACCACATCCCTAAACAGACTGAAGGCCAAGACGAACTCGGGAATGGACAGCTTCCTGTTCAGTCTGGGGTATTTGGCCTTCAGAACCGCCGATAGGTCCCCATAGTTGTAGGTCTTGCTCTCGACTATGTCTTGGGACGCAATTAACAGTGACATAAGATTCACGTCCATTCCCTCCCAAAATATCTTTCCTGATGTTGGGCGGGACCATGTGCGCTGGTGTAATGATGTGTGAAATGGAGCCTGAAGGAGTTGGCATACCTGCGAAGGTGCCCTGAGGGGCTGGCAAGCCAAAGACCTGAGAGGGCAGAAACCTGGGGAAGCTGCGGACGCCGGCACTGGGGATTCTAACTTTCCCAACCTCTAATTTAAGCTACTTACGAATGCCAGAATGGACGCCATAGTGGCCTAGATTCCGGCTAAAGCGTCCTTGACACTGTCCTTTGAGTCAGTCCCTGGTTGCATTTCAACTGTGTTGGAACCAAGATCCTGTAAAACTCCGCCTTCCTGGCTGTGGCCGGAAATGGTATCCATCTCCGTCTCAACTCGGCGGCAATCTTGGGAATGGTCAATGACCTCATAGAACCGGGACTTGAAGGAACCTGGCTACCTTTTGTGACAGGAACGGAAACCGGAGTGGGTGGCCTGGCTGGCGTGCTAGGCAGGGAAAAGTTGTCTCTTTGGTCTGATGCGTGAGACATGCTGGGATGATATAGAAGGAAAAAAAGGGGATGAAACTCATACGATAGAGCGTTAACTGTCGATTTTTTTTTCCTGACCCGGGAGACAATTTGGAGAAACGGGGGACGTGAGGCCCCGCTAAACCCCAGCGGCTGGTAGAGGCGCTATCTATGATTTGGACCTAAGCTGTGCCATGAACGATGGCAGGGTGTAGGCCTCTGGGAAGCAGTGTTAATTTTGGCAGCAAATTTCAATTTAGTTTTAGTCTTAGTCTCAGGACTAAAATGGCATTTTAGATTTAGTCCCATTTTAGTCTTCTGCAAGTGTTTTAGTTTTAGTCGTATTTAGTCGACTAAAACTCCAGTACATTTTAGTCGACTAAAACGTCCTACATTTTAGTAGACAAAAACTCATTTTAGTCATCTATAATCGAATGGGTGTAGTTCAATTGTAATTTGTAATGCATTATTTAAGCATTTCTCTACAATTTCCAAACTCCTTATATACTACTGCTGGTCCTGGAGTGAAAAATCGAATATGTTATTATTTATGGTGGTATTAAGCTTTCAGCATGCACCAGTGTTAATTTTGGCAGCAAATTTCGATTTAGTTTTAGTTATAGTCTTTTGACTAAAATGCCATTTTAGTTTTAGTTGTATTTTAGTCATCTGAATTGTTTAAGTTTTAGTCGTATTTTAGTCGACTAAAATTGTGTTAACTTAGTCGACGAAAACGTTTTAGTCGACGAAATTAACACTGCTGGGAAGGTGATGCCCTGACTACCCTGGCCGAACAGCGAGACGCTAGCTATGATTTGGGCCGATGGGCAAAAATACCTCAGTGTGAGGATGGGTGTTGGTCTTGCGATAACTATGAAGTGACCTGCCTAAGCTCCTGACCCCCGCCCCTGCCCCCCCCGCACCAGTTAACAAAGAGGGGGCACTCTTGGTGATGGAACAGCATACCTTAATGACCCTTGAGGGGTCTTAGGCTTGGTTGAACGTCTGGTAAATGTTCAAGCGAACTACCTGCAGGTAAGCAAAACTGTGGTTGACGCTATGAATGTGAGATGACATGAGAAACTGACTCAAACGAAGTAATAAGCATTACGAGCGCCAACCCTAATGTGCGAGGGGGGCCCGCCTGCGTAGTTGCCCCCCTGGACCTACGAGTAAGGGGGGGCTAAAAGCCAGGACTTAGGTACGAACCAGGAGATGGCATGACCTTGGCAGCAGCGTGTGCCAGTTGTGCGTACGTGCGGTATGATGAACGAGTAACCGTGGATGCGTATGGAAGGTGGGTCTCAAATGGTCAAAACCCATGGCGTGGAGACCGGAGAAAGGAAGGGAATAGCAGAGGGGGGGGGGGTTGTGCGGGCTGGCCTGCGGATCGTGCGAGTGAACAGCACGGGTGTTTGTTTGATGTATGAAACTATACCAACCCCCCCCCCCCCATGGAACCAGGCGTGGGTAACACAAGCTTGGTATGTCAGCTCATCTGGTCTGACAGCTGGCTTCAGAGGCTGGCAGGGCGCAGTACCGCAACTGTCCTGGGTGGCAGTGTGACCCCTCCCCTTCCTGTTTGAAGCTCCTGGAATACTGGTGATACATTTATTATTGGATTATTTGTTTATGGAGACCCTCTCCCTGGACAGGCGAGCGACAGGGGTGAGCATGGATCTCCCCTTCCCCCCACATGTGGCCAGGATCTTGGAGAAAAAGGGGCAGGCTTGACAGAAACCCCCGCCTCCGAGACAGGGGAGAGTAAGAAGAGGGAGGTGAGAGGAAACCCCAGCTGGCAGTGCACTGCACCGCCCGAGCTGCCTGACACTCGAGGCGGTGACCAGCGAGGAAAACAGGGGAGGGGGATGTGGACAGGGACATGTGGTTATTTCCAGGGTGGAGGTGGGTCGGCAGGGACGTGATGAGATAGCGTGGCAAGCGGTACAGCATGGGCTGTTCTATGACACTCCCCCCCTGCACCGCTCAGCGGTGGCGTGTCCCCCCCCCCAAGTACCTGCGTGCGGCCAGGACGGATCCTCCTCCCCCCTCCGCCTGTTACTCACGATACCAGTGTAGAGCTTGCAGCCAGGAGTTTCCAGATGAATGACGTCTGATCGTGGGAGTGGCCGTGACCCGATGACGTCCGTACCCAAAGACGTCAGCCCAGCGAGGAGGGCAGCCTGATGTTAAATAGGCCGGCTCCTCCCCTCCCACAACTGCAGGCTCCACCTGTCCATTTACCGATCTAGGCCTGGACTTTTGACCAAGATTCTGCCTATTGTCTTGGTAACTCACTCAGGGGCCGATCCCGTGTGGGTGCACTGGGTGCACTGAGCCTAGGCACCGCAAGCTGAGACAGAGGGGCGCTGAAGCTGTCAGTGCTGCCTGGATTCTATCACAGGATCTGCACACAGATCCTCTCAGTCTCCGGGAGCTTCAGGCAGCTGTTTAGGGATGGGGCACTGATGTCATCCAGCTGGAGCCCAGGAGGAAGAATATCTAGCATGTTGCTGAGATGAGGTAGGAAAACAGGGAGGATTGTTCAGAAACTGACCCCCCCCCCATGTAATGGGCAGTGTAGTGCACACCATGCCATATACTGTGCCAACCATGTGCAGTGCCCACCATGCCATGTACTGTGCCCATCATGTCATGTGCTGTGCCCACCATGTCGTGTGGTGTGGTGTATCCACTGTGTAATGTGCAGTAATGTACAGTGCCCACCATGTAATGTGCTATGCCCACAATGTCATGTGCTGTGCTGTACAGTGACCACTATGTAATGTGGAGTGGTGTGCCCTCTGTCTAATGTACTGTGGCCACCATGTAATGTTGAGTGGTGTGCCCTCTGTGTAATGTGCTGTGCTCAACATGTCATGTGCTGTGCTGTACATTGCCCACCATATTACCATCGCCTGTATCATGTCTGCAGTCTCTGACCATCTCCTGTAGTATGTCTGCAGTCTCTGACCATCTCCTGTAGTATGTCTGCAGTCTATGACCATCTCCTATAGTATGTGTGCAGTCTCTGACCATCTCCTGTATCATGCCTGTAGTCTCTTTCCATCTCCTGTATCATGCCTGCAGTCTCTGACCATCTCTTATATCATGTCTGCAGTCTCTGACCATCTCCTGTAGCATGTGTGCAGTCTCTGACCATCTCCTGTATCATGCTGCAGTCTTTGACCATCTCCTGTAGTATGTCTGTGGTCTCTGACCATCTCCTCTAGTATGTCAGCAGTCTCTGACCATCTCCTGTAGTATGTGTGCAGTCTCTGACCATCTCCTGTATCATGCTGCAGTCTCTGACCATCTCCTGTAGTATGTCTGTGGTCTCTGACCATCTCCTCTAGTATGTCAGCAGTCTCTGATCATCTCCTGTAGTATGTCTGCAGTCTCTGACCATCTCTTGTATAATGTCTGCAGTCTCTGACCATCTCCTTTATCATGCCTGCAGTCTCTGACCATCTCTTATATCATGTCTGCAGTCTCTGACCATCTCCTGCGGTATGTCTGCAGTCTCTGACCATCTCCTGTAGTATGTGTGCAGTCTCTGACCATCTCCTGTATCATGCCTGCAGTCTCTGACCATCTCTTATATCGTGTCTGCAGTCTCCGACCATCTCCTGTAGTATGTCTGCAGTCTCTTACCATCTCCTGTAGTATGTCTGCAGTCTCTGACCATCTCCTGTAGTATGTCTGCAGTCTCTGACCATCTCCTGTATCATGTCTCTGCAGTTTCTGGTCATCTTCTGTAGTATGTCTGTATTTTCTGACCATCTCCTGTAGTATGTCTGCAGTCTCGGATCATCTCCTGTAGTATGTCTGCAGTCTCTGACCATCTCCTGTAGTATGTCTGCAGTCCCTGACAATCTCCTGTAGTATGTCTGCAGTCTCTGAACATCTCCTGTATCATGTCTGCAGTCTCTGACCATCTCCTGTATCATGTCTGCAGTCTCTGACCGTCTCCTGTATCATGTCTGCAGTCTCTGGTCATCTTCTGAAGTATGTCTGCATTCTCTGACCATCTTCTGTAGTATGTCTGCAGTCTCTGATCATCTCCTGTATCATGTCTGCAGTCTCTGGTCATCTTCTGAAGTATGTCTGCATTCTCTGACCATCTTCTGTAGTATGTCTGCAGTCTCTGATCATCTCCTGTATCATGTCTGCAGTCTCTGGTCATCTTCTGAAGTATGTCTGCATTATCTGACAGTCTCCTGTAGTATGTCTGCAGTCTCTGACCATCTCCTGTATCATGTCTGCAGTCTCTGACCATCTCCTGTATCATGTCCTCAGTCTCTGACCATCTCCTGTATCATGTCCTCAGTCTGACCATCTCTAATGGGGCCTGGTGGGGGCTCTTTCTAACAGAATCTCTAACAGAAGATAGACAAAAATAAATATCCCTCACCATAGAAAATCTAATTTGTACATGAACTCTGACACCATGGGGTAAAGAATAAGAAGTCACATAATAATGGTAAATAAATACAAGAATAAGAACAAAAAAATACAAAAAAAAAAAATTAAAAATAAAAGGATAAAGAAGGAACAAAAGAAAAGAAATAGAAGAAAAAGTAAAAAAAAAAAAAGAAAAAAGATAAAGAAAGTATTGCTGGAGATTGCATATAGCCCAGTGAATTGGAGTCAACTGTTGTGGATTTAAGTGAGGTCGATGTAAATACATCCTTGATCTTTTCTTTTTTTCTGCTATATTATCTTGTCATGAATGTACAATCGGTTGACTGTGATGATTGGGGTGTTGTCAACGATGTTTATATACGTCGGCCACATCGCTCTATACCTCTTGGGTGTGTTCAATTTTTATTAAACCCCTTTTTATAAAACCCACTATACATATTGTTCTATATACAACATTAATGTTTAACTATATCATCAAATGGGATTATGTGTGGTTTTAGAGGGATATGTGCAGTAATGGATTTCGTTAACATATTGGGCTATATGCATTCTCCAACGATACAGGTTTATTTGTTTATTTTTATTTTTTTTCCTTCTTTTGCCTTTCCTTTTTCTTCTTTTTCTTTTCTTTTGTTCCTTCTTTATCCTTTTATTTTTCGTTTTTTGGTTTTCCTATTTCCTTTTTTTTTTTTTCTTCCTATTCTTGTATATATTTACTAGCGATTATTGTGTGAATTACTGTATTATTCTTTATCCCATGGTGTCAGAGTGCATGTACAGTATCTCACAAAAGTGAGTACACCCCTCACATTTGTGTAAATATTTTATTATATCTTTTGATGTGACAACACTGAAGAAATGACACTTTGCTACAATGTAAAGTAGTGAGGGTACAGCTTGTATAACAGTGTAAATTTGCTGTCCCCTCAAAATAACTCAACACACAGCCATTGATGTCTAAACGGCTGGCAACAAAAGTTAGTACACCCCTAAGTGGAAATGTCCAAATTGGGCCTAAAGTGTCAATATTTTGTGTGGTCATCATTATTTTCCAGCACTGCCTTAACCCTTTTGGGCATGGAGTTCACCAGAGCTTCACATGTTGCCACTGGAGTCCTCTTCCACTCCTCCATGACGACATCACAGAGCTGGTGGATGTTAGAGACCTTGCGCTCCTGTACCTTCCATTTGAGGATGCCCCACAGATGCTCAATTGAGTTTTAGGTGTGGAGACATGCTTTGGCAGTCCATCACCTTTACCTAGACCTAGATCAAGGTCAGGGTCAAAAGTCAGGGTCAGTATTTTTTGTAGAGGATTTTTTTTTTAAATATACTATTAGTGTCAGTTAATGTCAGTGTGTTTCAAGTAGGCTTAAAAAAAAGCAAAATGCGCACTATTGTTTCTGGGCTGTACTAGGGGTACAAACAACTGCTAACATACACATATGTGCTATCGCTGCGATCGTCAGAATTTATTTAGTTTTCCTTTGATAAAAAAAGAAAAATCAGGAGATATCCATTACCATTTACCACCAAATGAAAGCCCAATTTGTCCTGAAAAAAAAAAAAAACAAGGTATAATATACCTGGATACATAAAGTAGTTGTGTTGATATGCACGATTTTACTAACACATGTCAAAAATGCAAAATTGGGCTTAGGCATTTAGATTTGTTTTACCCTTAGGCGCGAAGGGGTTTAATAACTAACTCTACTTTTATTGAGAGAAAAAAAAAAAAAAAACACTGCAAGGATTTTAAATAAGTTTGTAGCAGAGTCGTACTTGATTCTGTTCTTAAAGCGAAACTTTACCCAGGACAACTTAATAAAAAGACATTCCACACTAATAATTGTGCCACCAAAGTTTGTGTGTGCTGTTAATTAACAAGTAACAATGGGACAGACATGCTTAGCAGAAAACACATAACACCTCAATACACAGACAATAGCAGAAGACCCCCAGTAACAGACTGTCCGTCTCTTACATTGAAGAACATGGAACAGAGGCCAATGTGACCAGCTCTTTTCCATGAACATGTTCAGACCAGGAATAGTCTTCATACATTTCTTAAAGGATATTGTTGATAAATATTACTGTCCCATTTGAAGTAATCCAAACCATATTCTCAGTGTCCATTAAGTAGCTGTCCGTCATTTTCTTGGTCACCCTGTGCCCCTAATAGACACAGGGTGACCTAGACATAAGAGGGGCCTAGGGAGCTGAGAGAGGGATTTTTCAACCTTTCTTAGGTAAGCTGGGTTCCATGGTTCGCCAGGCAAAGTGACTTCCTTCACACGAAGAAATTTGTGAAACACGTTAACCATGCTCTCCTTCGTGTATGTCATGATGTTATCGTGAATTTACCTTTTTGGATGTTGGATGATTTTTATGGAATAAAGTATTTTTCCTTGTATCCTGGAGTGCGGTCACTCTTTTTCTTCCTTGGATCATCTGGTCAGAACACAGACTAGACCAGCACCCGGTCATCAAGGAGAGGATCATTATCACCTGAAACGGTGTTGCCCTTCCTTTCTGTTGCAGCTGTGACAGCCCATACACATGTAGGGGATCTGGGTATCTAAAGGGCTGTCAGGACCTGCCAGGATGTGGAGGAGGGTGGAGTGGTGGACAGATCCCAGGTGTGTGCAGTGAGTGGTCAGGCAGGCTGCCGGTGTGCGCAGACTGTGTGGAGTGGGTCAGGCCAGGGGGTGCTGGTGGAGAGCCCTATGGAGGAGGAGGAAGAACAGGAGGAGGAAGAAGAGAAGGAGGTCAGGGGGGTGGAGCCCGCCTGCTCTTTGTTACAGCTTTTTAATAAGTGATCACATACAACAGCTAGGGGAGGAGACACAGCAGCAAACTGGTCTTCCAAGTGAATGGCTGTATGGGAGTGGGGAGGGGGGGCGGTGTCAGGACATGTCTGATAATTGGATGAGAGCACACTGAGTTCCCAGCATAGCTAGAGCACTGACCATGCTGTGCTCTCCTGCTTAGAGTGGTCAGTTATTAATAGGAACGCAGAGGGATTGGCAGTGACACCAGGGATTTCACACAAAGGAAGCAATATAAAGAGAACAGGAGACTTTTTCATAGAAGTACATGGTACAGAAGGCACATATCAGGAAAATGAAGTGTTAGTTTAACATATTCTTTAAGCTTTAAGACATTCACATACATTGCAGTGTTGAAGAGTGAGTGGGCAGCATTGATTCAACCTTATTGTAAAACTTCAATGCTGAACCAGTGATTGGAAGAGTCAACAAGTGCATCATCTCACACCGTGACTGAATAATGATACATAATGTTCTCTGCGGGAATCAGTGCCATCAGAATCTTTATGTATTTAGTTTGATGTTACAATACTTTATGTGGAGCCACCAATTTATTGTATATTTTAATATAGAATATATGAGAATCCTGTAGAAGCGTTTGGTTCTGGAGTTGTCCAACCAATTGGTTTCTAATAAGACGAATGTTTTTCTTTTCTTTGTGAGGTAAAGAGTCCAACCACCTCAATTTGATATTTCATATGCTGTTTGATGCTGGGGACTTAAAGCTGAACTTTGGGATAAGCAAATATTGTCTAGATACAAGAGACGTGAGTACTCTTACTTGAATCTTCGTGTGCTTTGTTTATTTCTTCTGTGCAGTAAGCCATTGTGAAACTTTGCCTCTGTGCAGGAGCTTCCTGTAATAAAGACCAGCCTCCCTCCTTGTGCACGGTGACTGGTCTTGTCTCCACCCCCTCCTGTAGTTTTCTGCAGGTAGCCTGTAGTGGGGGGAACCTGCTTGGCCCCTCCCACAGCATTGCTCTCTGCACAGGCAATGCACAGTTGTGATGTCACTCCTAACTTTATATGGTAGAAAGTGGGTTTGCAAAGGCATTTGGTGCACACAAAGTGGATTTATATCCTTTGTGACTATTAACCGCTTGCCGACCACCGCAAGTACATATACTGCGGCGGTCAGCCCCGTGCAGGCAAAGTGACGTATGGATATGTCACTCGCCTGTGATCCAATAGGGGGCGAGCGCGCGCCGCCCGAGGCACGCTCCCGTCCCCGTTCGCTCACTGTGATCCCCGCGCATGTGACCGGCGGACCCGATGTTTGCCGGTCACTCGCGATCGTCCGTTACAGATGGAGAAAGGCAGGCGGCTAATGTAAACAAAGCCGCCTGTCATTCTCCCTTGTGTAAGTGCAGAGATCATACGGTCCTGCTATGCAGGATCGTATATCTCTGTAGTTACACAAACAGCCAAGCCCCTTTACAGTTAGAAGCACGCCGCTAGGGACACACTTAACCCCTGCATCACCAATAAAGTTAACCCCTTTCCAGCCAGTGTCATTTTTACAGTAACAGTGCATATGTATAGCACTGATTACTGTAGTAATGTCACTGGTACCCCCAAAAGTGTCAAAAATGTCAGTCAAGGGTCCGATCTGTCCGCCGCAATGTCGCAGTCCCGCCAAAAAAAAATCGCAGATCGCCGCCATTACTCGTTAAAAAAAAAAAAACAACAAAAATGACAAAAAATCTTTCCCTTAGTTAGTAAACGCAATAACTTTTGCGCAAACCAAAATTCGCTTATTGCGATTTTTTTTACCAAACATATGTAGCAGAAAACAAATTGGCCTAAAATGTTAAAAAATTTTGATTTTTACATTTTTTTGGGGGGGAATTTTATAAAAAAAATGTGAAAAATATTGTTATTTTTGCAAAATTATCGCTCTTTTTTTGTTTATAGAGCATGATCAAAAAATCACACAGGTGATCAAATACCACCAAAAGAAAGCTCTGTTTTTGGGAAAAAAAGAACGTCAATTTTATTTGGGTACAGCGTCGCACGACCGTGCAATTGTCCGTTAAATTCACACAGTGCCGAATCGCAAAATACCCCCTTGTCAGGAAGGGGGTAAAATCTTTCCGGGGCTTAAGTGGTTAAAGGAATATATTTAACCCCTTCACGCCGAGCATACGCAAATATGTAGCCCCACTGCACTGAGCTTTTTTCTGTGGGGCTGCTAATTTGCATATTTTCCTTTGTGCTGGGAGCGTGCTGCAAGCTGCGCTGCCAGCCCAGAGACCGGGGTCTTACCGAGAGCCCTGGGCCCCGTTCTAACAATTGGGACCTGGAACGGCCGGTTCTGGGTCACCTGGTCGCTGTAATAGCCTCTGATTGGCTATCACAGTGATCAGTGATCAGCCCGCCCCCATGTTTTCTATCTCTGTGAATGGACGAGAGAAATATGTTGTATCATTCTCTGTCCTTGCAGAGATAGGGAAAAAAAAAGTGTGTGAAGAAAAAAAGAAATAATCACAATTAAAAAAATAAAATACAATTATAGAAAAAAAAAAAAAACCTAGATCAAGGTCAGGGTCAAAAGTCAGGGTCAGTATTTTTTGTAGAGGATTTTTTTTTTTTTTTTAAATATACTATTAGTGTCAGTTAATGTCAGTGTTTTTCAAGTAGGATTAAAAAAAAGCAAAATGCACACTATTGTTTCTGGGCTGTACTAGGGGTACAAACAACTGCTAACATACACATATGTGGTATCGCTGCGATCATCAGGAGAATTTATTTAGTTTTCCTTTGATAAAAAAAGAAAAATCAGGAGATATCCATTACCATTTACCACCAAATGAAAGCCCAATTTGTCCTGAAAAAAAAAAAAAACAAGGTATAATATACCTGGATACATAAAGTAGTTGTGTTGATATGCACAATTTTACTAAAGCCCCGTACACACGTACCGATGGTCGGCATACAAATGTTCCTCTTTTCTCCCCGGGATGTCGGTGTCTGCTGAAAAGTGCAAAGACAGCACAAGGACAGCACAATAATTTTGTCCGCCGACTGCAGAAGTGATGTCATGTAATGGTTAACTTTCCCTGTGTTTTCTATTTTCTGAGCATGCCCAGTCTTGCAAATCTGCGGTCTGTCGGCCGAATTGTGTACTGACAGGCGAACAATCGTCCGTTCTGGTGTCGGCATACAAATATTTTCATGTTTGCACGAAAGACTTTTGTCCGCGGATTGTGTGCAGACATCTGTCGGAGGCACCATACTAACACGCGTACAATCGGCAGATCCTTCGTCCACCGACGTTTGTATGCCGACGATCGGTACGTGTGTACGGGCCTTAACACATGTCAAAAATGCAAAATTGGGCTTAGGCATTTAGATTTGTTTTACCCTTAGGCGCAAAGGGGTTTAATAACTAACTCTACTTTTATTGAGAGAAAAAAAACCATTGCAAGCATTTTAAATAAGTTTGTAACCCGGTGACGTCGCCCAGAGATCCTGCCCTCTTGTGTCATCACACATATAAGATGGATCCAGACACAAAAGCTCTGGAGCTTTGTCTGATCAAAATTACCTGGGGATTAGCTATTGTGGCACCCTTAGTGTGCTGGAGTTCAGCAGAGGGTGAAAAAGCAGAGGGCAAAGGCTTCTCTTTTCTCACTCCCCAACTTTTAACCATAGTAAATTCTTGCTAATGTGTGTCCTCATTAAAATCTTCATCATTATCGTATTTATCATATCATCAGCATATTCATCACATCATCCTCATATTCATCACATCATTCTCATCGTCATCATTATCATCCAACATCAAATTCATCACATTGTCATCATCATTACGATCATATTCATCACATCATCATCATCCTATTTATCATATCATCATCATATCCATCACATCATCAATATCATCATCATGATCATCAATCGTCATCATTATCAATATCATCATCATCATCATCATCAATTTCACATCATTATCATCATTTATGATCACCATTGCCACATTCATCATCATCATCCATCATCATCGTCTTCACATCATCTATATTATTATCATCATCATCATTCATATTAATCATCATATTCTTCACATTATTATCATTCAGCATCATAATCACTATCATATTCATAACATCATCATCATCATATTCATCATCTTCATATCATCATCATCATCTTCACAATATTATCATCATCAACATATTCATCACATCATCCTTATATTCATCACATCATCATCATCACCATTATTATCATTCATAATCATCATCATCATATTCATCACATCATTATCATTCATCATAATCATATTCATAACATCATCATCATTCATCATATTTATCATATCATCATATCCACCACATCATCAATATTATTATCATCATCATTTAGAAGAGCAGTATAGTGGCTTAGTGGGTTAGATATGTGGCACTGGGGTGCCTGGTTTGAATCCTGGTCCTGTCTGCATGGAGTTTGCATATCCTCCCTGTGTTTGCGTGGGATTGCATGGTGAGTATTTCGCAGCTCTCATTTATTTTGGAAAATGAAGAAAAAAAGGAAAATGATTTTTTTTTCCTTTTTTCAATTTTCAAAACTCTGTGACAAAAAGTGAGATCTGCAAAACACTCAACATGCCTCTCAGCAAATAGCTTAGGGGCCCGCTCCAGATGACGTTGATGTGACGAAACGCGTAGGGCGGAGTTTATAGCCTCACGCGTCACTTCCGGTTAAGGGGACTAGGACCGTGGAACGCGGAAGCATCCCGGCGTCCCCGAACTGATTGGTGAACTACTAACTGTGAGTTTATCTGCACTCGTTTTGCAATATAAAGAACGTATTACACTATGGGGCAATGTCTGCTTGTATCTTGAGTCTGCCAGACCCAGTGGATTTTCGGAAGGGGACTCGCAGCCGCAGCAGCCACAGATAGTCCGGACATCCAGGACCCCGTAGAAGCAAGCATACCCAAAACCTTGCACACACAGTTAGAACCCCTGTCGCAAGGGGACGTCTGTGGGGTGAGTGCAATACCTAGTGGGGGGCCACAGGTAATAGCACCTCAGCACGGGCACCTGGTTTGTTCCTACTACAGACTAAATGGCACACTCCACAGCCTTACACCAAGCACATCCTATATGTGTCTTTAACTGGTCAGCACCACAGCACTCACTAATCATTCACAACACTCCCGGATAAAGGGGATATCACCCAGTTCTGGTGGATAGTTACGAAGTAAATAGATGTGATATTCCTCAAATCACAGTGGGCTTGAGTATTTATTTATTTTATTTAATTTGTGTATTAATATAACAATATTGTATTAAACAGCACAGTTCCAGAGTACAAAGAAATCTTTTATTAATTGCACAGCTGCACTTGCACCAAGCACCTAGCACTTTTCAGGAGGGTATTATCAATCACCTAGAATGTTTTTTATTTAGCACGGTGCACTTTAAATGTTTATCTTTTATTACATATGATCACTAATTGGATGGTATACAATATATGCACTAGGGATGTACCTTCAGGATTGGAAAAAACAGATGATTTAGGTACACATATATACACATAGTGCACTTTATCATTTTAAATTTTATATTCCCCTTGAGCAGGTAGCGCCACATACCAACTTCTCATTGTACCTAAATAGCTTAGGGTGTCTACTTTTCGACAAGGGGTCATTGGGGGGGGGGGGGGGGTTTGTGCTATCTTGACATTTCATGGCCTCCTAAACTGTGATAGGTAGTGAGGAATGAAATCAACAAATTACGCCCTTAGAAAGCCTGAAGGCGGTGATTGGTTTTCGGGATCCTGTACACAGCTAGACTGCCAAAAAGTCTCACACATGTGGTATCCCTGTACTCATGAGAAGCAGCAGAATGTATTATGGGGTATTATTTCACATATACCCATGGCATGTGTGAGCAATATGTAATTTAAGTGACAACTTTGTGTAAAAAAACAAAAAAAACAAAACAAATTGGCATTTTTCCGACACTCGTGGCAAAATATAAAATTTTCCATGGACTCAGCATGCCTCTCAGCAAATAGCTTAGGGTGTCTACTTTCTGAACTGGGGGAAATGGGGGGGGGGGTTGTTCTATCTTGCCATTTCATGGCCTCCGAAACTGTGATAGGTAGTGAGGAGTGAAATCAACAATTTAGACCCTTAGAAAACCGGAGGGCAGTGATTGGTTTTCGGGGTCCTGTACACGGCTAGACTGCCAAAAAGTCACATGGGGTATCCCCATACTCAGGAGAAGCAGAATGTATTTTGGGGTGTAACTCCATATATACCAATGGCATGCATAAGCAATATAGCATTTCAATGACAACTTTGTGTAAAAAAAAAAATTATATATATATTTTTTTGTCATTTTGCAAACACCTGTGACAAAAAAGATTAATATTCAGTGGGATCAACATGCCTCTCAGGAAATTCCTTGGGATGTGCTCCCCTGCCATTTTAGCACTTCAAGAAATTCGACTTTTTTATTTTTATATTTTTTTATTTAAAATTTCCAAAAAGATAAAGTCAACATAACATAACTTCTCCAAACAGAACTAAACATTTCTCAAACATATAAGAAGCTTACAGCAAAGGTAACAGAAAAGATACATAAAAAGCCCCATATTTGCAAAAACATCCGATCCCCACCCACTAAACCATTAACAAAACAATTCCTCCACCCTTTACCAAAACTGTACTTTTAGCAATTCCCCTCACCATGATTACCTACTTAAACGGAGTAAAAAAAAAATCAAGCATTAATGAAATCAATCAAAAACATTACATTACATACTATATGCACCACTCCCTCCACCCATCAAATATCCATTTTTTTGTTAGCATTTTCCAAAACTCTTTTCCTAATATCACCGTGACTATACAATCTCTCACTGCCACTTTCCTAAAAACCAAAATATTGCTCACGTCCCACAAATTTTCTTTTATGCAATTAACCAACAGCCACAATACTCTCCATTCACTCTTCCCCACATCACATAGCGATTATATATAAATATATATATATATATTTCCTCATCACACTTCCACTTGCATATCTTAACATACATCCCGCTAAGCTCTCCTTTTTACTGATTTTCATGCATATACTTACATATTTTATCACCAAGAAGCACTCCACATTTACCACACCTTTCCCTCCCTTCGTTTTTCCTTTCATAACTTTCAATCTTCTCAGCTTTTCCATCTTCGATGACCACAAAAAGGTAAAGCACATTTGAATCACTCTCTTCAAAACTCGATCAGGTGTTGGAAAAACAAAATAAACATACAACATTAAAGGCAGAAGGACCTGTTTAATTTTCAGAGCCTAGTTCCCCTCCAGGGTTAAAGTCCGCAAGGACCAGAAATTAATCTTTTTTTGTATTTTACCACAAACATCCTCCCAACTTTCTTTCCCATATAACTCATCATTAAACTTTATTCCCAATATTTTAATACTCCCTCTACATTCCTTCCATCCGCATTCATCTTTATCCTTTCACTCGTTGAAAAACTTACATTCACTTTTCCCATATTTGTACTAAAACCACTAGCCAAACAAAAAATCTCAATCAACAATTTCACCGTCCAGGCCAGCAATGCTTTTACATACAACCGTTACATCATCCATATATCCAATTACATTCAAAAACCTCCCTCCACTCCTGGGCACCTCCACCCCCCCTTATAAATGTATCTTTTACTAGCATCCATAATAAAGGTTCAATAACACATACAAACAGCACAGGGGACAGAGCACACCCCTGCCTTACACCCAGGGCTGCTGTTAGAAATCACGGGGCCCCGTACAGCCTAACCCCCCCCCCCCCCCGAATATATCAAGAAAATATTTTCACTAAAAATACTCTAAAATCATTATTAGTGGACACAAACATAACAGAGAACCTGTGTGAATTAGCCCTTTTAATTGTTTTTTACATTTAAAAAAAAAAAAATATATTTTTTTCAAATGTTAAAAATGTTCACAATTAGTTTATTTTACAATTTTTTAAAATGATTTAATGCAATGTTTACAGGATAAAAAAAATACAATGTTTAACTATTCATTTTTTTTATATACGTGTGTGTGTGTGTGTGTGTGTGTGGGGGGGGCACAGTGAAAGCAGGGCACACAAGAAGGGGGGAGGGGATCAGAAGAAGGCAGAACAGGGAGGGGGATTGGTGTCAAAGAAGCAATTATAGGAATGACTCCCTATGTCTGTGCCTCTCCCTGCAGCAGCTGAAAGCTGGCAGGAGGAGAAAAAGCTGTCTTTCAGCTGCTGCAGAGAGCCGCACAGGGCATCCTTCTGTAATTGCCCCTCTACCTGACCACACCGATTCCCTGTGCTGTTGGGGCCCCCCAGTGTGCCCGGGCCCCCAACAGGAGGACTGGTGGTCTCTCCCTATCAGCAGCCCTGCTTACACCCGCTTTTATACAAAACTCCTCTGTCATCCATCCATTCACTTGCACCCTACTTACCATCCCAACATATAAACATGTAAACCACCCAATCATCCTTCCAGACACCCCCATCTTTTCCAACACCTTAAACATAAAATCATGTGACACCCTATCATATGCTGTCTCAAAATCAACTGCTGGTTCAGCACTCGCCTGTTTTCTTTCCTTACAATACCACAACACATCATGCAAACTCACTAAACTTTCTGCACTTTAAGAAATGAGATAGGCAGTCAGAAAGTAAAAGATGCGTAAATTCCAGTATTTGCACCATAGCTTGTAGACGCTATAACTTTTGCGCAAACCAATAAAAATACGTTTATTGAGATTTTTTTTTTTTGTCAAAAACATGTCCATAAATACATAAATACAGGTTTGCCTAAATGTATGACAAAAATTGAGTTTCTTGGATATTTCTTATAAGAAAAAGTAGAACATGTCATTTTTTTCTCAAAATTTTTTTGTTTATATCGCAAAAAATAAAATACCACCCCACCAAAGAAAAGCTCTATTTGTGGGATAAAAAGGATGTAAATTTCATTTGGGTACAGCATTTCATGACCGCGTAATTGTCAGTTAAAGTCACGTAGTGCCAAATTGCAAAAAACAGCCTGGTCATTAAGGGGGTAAATCCTTCCGATCCAGAAGTGGTTAAAAAACCTTCCATGTCACAGACTCCCCCCCCATCATGATCCAGAGCTGTGCATGAGAGCTGTGGCTCTCCTGGCTTTGTCCATCCTCCCTGGGCAGATCGATAGCAGTGGGAGCTATTGGCTCCCGCTCTTGTTAATCAACCCCAGTGATGAGGAAGGGCTGTGACTGTTGGACGCAGGAGGGGTTCTTGGGAGCGAGCGAGCACTAATGCCCCCATAGAAATTGGCTTCCTATTGGAGGCACCAGCAGGAGAGGAGGAGTCAGGAGCTGCGGCAGGGGACCCGAGAGGAGGAGGATAGGGGCCATTCTGTGCAATTCTATTCCACAGAGTAGGTAAGTCTACATATGTTTGTTATTTAAAAAATATAATGTTTTCCTTTACAACCACTTTAAGCACTAAAGGTGCTGCATGATGCTTTCACATGTGACTACTGTGGGCTGTCCAGTGTACTGTGAATTGACCCCAGATAGTATGTTAATGGCCAGGAATGTCAGAAGGAGGCCTCTGGCATGAAGTGGGCACAAGATGGTGGAAGGTTAAAACCTAAAGAAGGAAGTTCCCTGTTCTAGCAGGAGAGAAAGAGGACTTGCGCTCTTGGCATTGGCGCCCATTTCTAGCCATTCAAAAAGCCCCCTTTATATGTGTTTTAACATTTTTGGATTTAGTGACAGTGTCTTTTTAAACTAATCTGCAGCAGTAATTAAATGTACCAGTGTTTCCTTGCCACTGATAAGCCAGGAAAAATTAGACTGACAACAGACGTGTTATTTAAGGTCATAGAATAGACTGTTTTGTCTAATCAAGGATCACTAAGAGAAAGCACGCACAGAAGAAGCAATAATATATTTTTTCTTTTGCATCTCCGAAAATAGATTTAGAATGCTGTTCTCATTCCAGTGACTTCCATGGAAGGAAAAGAAGGAACACCATGGGGGGTGGCTCTTGGACTTTTTACATAAAAGGACGTTTTCTTTAAACAAGGTCCTCTTTTTATTAGAGCTGTTTACGCACTATTTTTTTCAAAGTACAAATTTAAAATATCGTCCCAGAAATTAATTTAATTAGCCCTGAGATCACAAATAAAAAAATTTCCTTATATGCTTATTTCCCAAGACTAAAGAATATGGATGGGTATTATGCAAACATACCCTATATTACCAAAAGTATTGGGACGCCTGCCTTTACTCACACATGAACTTTAATGGCATCCCAGTTTTAGTCCGTAGGGTTCAATATTGAGTTGGCCCACCCTTTGCAGCTATAACAGCTTCAACTCTTCTGGAAAGGCTGTCCACAAGGTTTAAAAGTGTGTCTATGGGAATGTTTGACCATTCTTCCAGAAGTGCATTTGGGAGGCCTGATGAAGGAGCGGAGCATGCTCCGAAACATGTTACTATCCACCCGCACTTGACGCCGACTGCTTGCGCTCCAGCGTGGTTACCGGAAGTCTCGCCAAGCTGTATGTACGCGGATACAGGAAGCAGCCTCCCGGACATCAGATTACTGAGTATCGGCTCCTCCGGTTCTAGAAATATGCCACCGATCCACTTCAGCTTCTCTCATGGCCTTCATTTTTATAACTTCTTGTAAGTGTTTTGAACCTTTTATGCTCCATTAAATGGTCTATACTGCACTTAGAGGTGCCTTGCTTTCTTGCACATTTGTGAGGTTAGGCATTGAGGACGAGAAGGCCTGGCTCGCAGTCTCTGCTCTAATTCATCCCAAAGGTGTTCTATCAGGTTGCTGTCAGGACTCTGTGCAAGCCAGTCAAGTTCCTCCACCCTAAACTAGCCCGTCTATGTCTTTATTGACCTTGCTTTGTGCACTGGTGCGCATTCATGTTGGAACAGGAAGGGGCCATCCCCAAACTGTTCCCACTAAGTTGGAAGCATGAAATTGTCCAAAATGTCTTGGTATGCTGACGCCTTAGGAGTTTCCTTCACTGGAACTAAGGGGCCAAGCCCAACCCCTAAAAAATACAACCCCACACCATAATCCCCCCTCCACCAAGTTTGATTTGATTTGCACCAGTGCACAAAGCAAGGTCCATAAAGATATGGATGAGCGAGTTTGGGGTGGAGGAACTTGATTGGCTAAACTGATTAGTTAACCGCTACTATTCCTTTATATTGGTTTTTGAAATCTACAAATGCAGCAATTTAGAAATTAGATCAATTGTTTAGAACTGGGAAACACTTTTTAAAAGATAAAAAAGTGCATTTTATATACAATTATATACAAGATCAGACCAAAATGAGGGACAAATGAGGAGGAAAGTGGGACAAATGGACTTTGTTCCAAATCAGGGACAGTCCCTCGAAATCAGGGACATAAGGGAGCAAGAGTGATGAATCAAACCATTTGCTACTGACAGGGGTACTAAGAATAATCAATATGTAATAGAATAATCAGTATGTATGTTTGTAAAACAAATGTAAAAAAAAAGACTGTTGCTTTAACAGCTTATAAAGGGTTATCTGGAGTTTGGCTTTAATGTGTTATCTGTTAGTACATCATACACTCTCCTCCCCCTGATTAACAATGCCGCTATCCAAAGGTGCCCCCGTACTCCTTCATCTAGAGCGGGGGCACTCTAATACAGGAGGTGTGTCACTGGCTAGACCACACAGAAAATGAATGCAGCCACCACATCTTTAAAGTACAAACACCCCTATCTCCCTCTGGACCATGCCATCACATTTTTTTTCACCTTGTTGCTGTAGAGATAAATAGCTTTTTATTATTCCCAGGCTTGTTAAATTCTCGCAGGCACAGGCTTGGGAGATCAGGTCCTATTGATGTGTGCACAACACTCAGAACTATATCTCCAAGAACCCTTTCCATACAAACAGTGTGAGGTCCGGCTCCTGAGAGGCAAGGCAGCAGCATTGGTTTAATTGCAAAGAAACCAATAGATGCCGGTGGAGAAAGACAGAGGGTAACAGGGGTAGGAGGTTGCACTTTAGGACTCATTCACACGGGTGTACATACAGTATAGTATGCGTGCACCCAATGCGAAGGGCCGTCTTTGCCTGCATAGGTGTTCCTACAGACATTAAATGGCATTTAGAAAATCTGATGTCCTAATCACTTTGGAAAAAAAAAAATATATTCTCATATTGATAAAGCATACATTTTTATCCACTGAGCAAACACTTCTAGCACTGGTCTTATCTTGGTTAAACAATAGCAAGGAGATTGAAAAAAAAAAAAAATCTGGGTAAATGGTTCTTTTCCTGATATGGTTTAGCTGGTGGTGCCTTCAGAAGTCGCAACATGTTCATAAACATATGATTGTAATCCAACGACATTAATCACTCAGATCGGTTGACCGGTCATGTCCATGGTAGAGATTAGCCTGTGGCTCCAGATCACAGACTTATACAATTATACAATCATAATTATACAATTATCCTCAAATGTCTTGTGCTAAACACACTTGGACATGTTCAGTGAGGTGGTAAAATGAGCAATAATATATGCTAAGGATTAAAGCATTATACATTACCTTCATAAATAAACCAATGAGGAAGGTCAGCATAGGGCATCTCAGTGTCATGATCTAACCTGCACACATCTACTGAATCATCAATGCCACTGACCCTAGCTGCCTAAAGCAATAATTAGAACTTTATGAGCAGATGGAAACCTGTTTTATAAGAGTTGGGTATGTACCACAAAAAGGTACAGTATTTTCACTTTTAACCTTCCTAGCGGTATTCCCGAGTGTGGATCGGGGTTAAATTTCAGTGCCAAAAAGTAGGAAGATCGCTGGATCCTGGTAGAGGGGTTACTTACCTTGTCACCGGGATCCATCAATGTATCCCGGCGGTGTGCGGTGGCGGGGCTTCCTCCCGATCCTCTGTGTGCCACGGCTTCCGTCTCCTGCGACGTGACATTCGCAGGGGAGGTGGAACCGGCGGCAAAATCAAATGTAAAACACACCAAACACACTGATACAATACAAAATAAAATAAATTCACATTCGTTTGCCCCCCCAGTGCCCTTTCCTGCAGTTTTACTTTACTTTTTATGTATGTATATATATATAAAAATATATATACTGTATATTATATATATATATATATATATATATATATTACACACACACACACACACACACACACACACACATATTATATATATATATATATATATAAAATAAAATCATATGTAAATAGTTGGTTTGGGCTGCTCATTCTTAAGAATTACATGCAAAATAATGGTACCGCTTTCAGCACCTAAAATCCGAAAGAATCATACCACCAGGGAGGATAAAATGTCCTAATATCTTCTGTTTCTGGACATAGGAAGTTTCTCTTCAGTTCGTCATATATGACCTTATTAGGATTGCACCGATATTGTTTCGTTATCGGCGAGTATGAGTACCGATAGTTTCAGTCAAGTACTTGCTGATACCGATACTTTGCAGTGCAATTTGCGTCAATACAAAAAAAATTGCCACAAATCGCACTGCAAAGAAATGTGTGTGTGTGTAGATCTAGTGGACATTTTAGACCTCACAAAATTCAGCAGAGGGAGCACAGTTCCAGTAAGTAGGTAGAGACAAGGTAAATAGATCACAAGGCCATGCAGGGAGATGGTAGTGTGCAGTGGCGGCCGGTGCTCAAAATTTTTGGGGGGGCGCAGAAAGAAAAATTTGCGGCAAAAAACGCGGTAAAAAAATGCGTGACTTTGACCAACTTGGGAACCATCTTATACCAGGCCGCTGTGTGCCATTTACTATTAATAAATATATAGTGCCAGGCCAGCAGCCTGCTTAGCAGTGAGTATACACAATATAAGACAGTGCAGGCCACGCCAATTACATTGTACACTGGTAAAGTGCTATGCTAAGTTAGCATAGCACTTTACCTGATGTACAATGTAATTGGCCTGGCTTGCACGGTTTTATATTGTGTACACTCACTGCTAAGCAGGCTGCTGGCCTGGCACCAGGGGCGTAACTACAGGGGTTGCAGGGGTTGCAATCGCTACCGGGCCCCATGCTCCAGGGGGCCCGGTAGCAAACCAGTGGGTGAACTTCCAGGATCGCAAAGGTCACACTTGCGACCGGACCCTGGCATTGCACCACTGTGGGGAAGCCCCAAGATTGCAGAAGTGGGCCCACAAGATTGCAGGAAGGGGGCCCACTGCAGAACTTGTGAAAGAATCCTGCTGCGGGACCGTAAAATAAAAGGCCATGCAACGAGTGTAAAGAGCCCCAGGATTAGTGGGAAGAGCCCTGGGCTTGAAGGTAAGGGCCCCGGCCAGGGGTCTGGGGGGCCCTTCATGGTTTCTTGCATCAGGGCCCTGAAGGTTCTAGTTACGCCTCTGCCTGGCACTATATATTTATTAATAGTAAATGGCACACGGCGGCCTGGTATAAGATGGTATAAAACTCAGTAAAATTATTAAAAACAGAAAGTTAATATTCTGAAGAGGAGTAATTGTCCTATGAAAAGCAATGCCATTTAAAAAGTAAAATAATTTAGAGCCTGCACACTGAATTCTCATAAATTAGTAAAGGTCTGCACATGAAGTAACTCCAACACAGATATATACTGTACACAGGCTGTTAATATTTATAGGCCACAGATACCCTGTGTATGTAGGCCTTAGACATGACCAGCTTGCCGTGCCCCCCTCATCAATGCAGTGACCAGCTCGCCGTGCCCTCATCATCAATGCAGTGCCAGTGACCAGCTTGCCGTGCCCCCATCATCAATGCAGTGACCAGCTTGCCGTGCCCCCATCATCAGTGACCAGCTTGCCGTGCCCCCATCATCAATGCAGTGACCAGCTTGCCGTGCCCCCCCGTCATCAATGCAGTGACCAGCTTGCCTTGCCATGCCCCCATCATCAATGCAGTGACCAGCTCGCCGTGTCCTCATCAATGCAGTGCCAGTGACTAGGGATGATCGAACTTTTGAAAAGTTTGGTTCGACCAGAACACCCGAACCTCCCAAAAGTTCGGCCTGGATTTCAGAACCCCATTGAAATCAATGGGACCCGAACTTTGGTAATCAAAAAACACAATTTTGAAGCCCCAAAACCCAATAAATGCCCCTAAAAAGTGCCTAGGGTTCTGGGTCATGCCCCAGGGACTATTAATCACACAAAAAAAAGTTCTTAAAAATTGTCATTTTTGATAGAGAGCCAATTATTGGAAAAATTAAAAAAAGAAAAATTAAAAAAAAAAAAATTAAAAAAAACAGACAGACTTTAAAATTTTTGTTGGCCGTCACCAGAACGACCGATTGTTCGCCAGTCAGTACAGAATTCGGCCGACAAACAGCAGATTAGCAAGACTGGGCATGCTCAGAAAAGAAAAAACACACGGAAAGTTAACCATCATATGACATCACTTCTGCAGTCGGCTGTTGTTGGCCGACAAAATTCTTGTGCGGTCTTTAGCACTTTTCAGCCGACAGGACAGCACTGGACAAAAGATGGCCGATCGTTCGGCCGACATTCGGTACGTGTGTACAGGGCTTTAGTGTCTGGGGGGTCTAAAAAGTGTACCTGTGAAGTTTCAGCTCTGTAGCATGTCCAGAACCAGAAAAAAAAAGTTTGTTTGTATTAGTGCACTTATAGAACAGGGATATGGCTCCGCTCTTTTCACACCTTGCCAGTTTTGTAGCAAGCGTTTTTTTGGGCATTTTTGGGGGGTTATTGGAGGCAGGCATAACATCAGAACTTCTGTGTAGGGGTATATACAGTGGGTACGGAAAGTATTCAGACCCCCTAAAATGTTTCACTCTTTGTTATATTGCAGCCATTTGCTAAAATCATTTAGGTTCATTCTTCTTCCTCATGAATGTACACATAGCACCCCATACTGACAGAAAAACACAGAATTGTTGACATTGTTGCAGATTTATTAAAAAGGAAAAACTGAAATATCACATGGTCCTAAGTATTCAGACCCTTTGCTCAGTATTTAGTAGAAGCCCCCTTTTGATCTAATACAGCCAGGAGTTTTTTTGGGAAAGATGCAACAAGTCTTTCACACCTGGATTTGGGGATCCTCTGTCATTCCTCCTTGCAGATCCTCTCCAGTTCTGTCAGGTTGGATGGTAAACGTTGGTGGACAGCCATTTTTAGGTCTCTCCAGAGATGCTCAATTGGGTTTAAGTCAGGGCTCTGGCTGGGCCATTCAAGAACAGTCATGGAGTTGTTGTGAAGCCACTCCTTCGTTATTTTAGCTGTGTGCTTAGGGTCATTGTCTTGTTGGAAGGTAAACCTTCGGCCCAGTCTGAGGTCCATAGCACTCTGGAGAAGGTTTTTGTCCAGGATATCCCTGTACTTGGCCGCATTCATCTTTCCCTCGATTGCAACCAGTCGTCCTGTCCCTGCAGCTGAAAAACACCCCCACAGCATGATGCTGCCACCACCATGCTTCACTCTTGGGACTGTATTGGACAGGTGATGAGCAGTGCCTGGTTTTCTCCACACATACTGCTTAGAATTAAGGCCAAAAACTTCTATTTTGGTCTCATCAGACCAGAGAATCTTATTTCTCACCATCTTGGAGTCCTTCAGGTGTTTTTTTAGCAAACTCCATGCGGGCTTTCATGTGTCTTACACTGAGGAGAGGCTTCCGTCGGGCCACCCTGCCATAAAGCCCCGACTGGTGGAGGGCTGCAGTGATGGTTGACTTTCTACAACTTTCTCCCATCTCCTGACTGCATCTCTGGAGCTCAGCCACAGTGATCTTTGGGTTCTTCTTTACCTCTCTCACCAAGGCTCTTCTCCCCCGATAGCTCAGTTTGGCCGGACGGCCAGCTCTAGGAAGGGTTCTGGTCGTCCCAAACGTCTTCCATTTGAGGATTATGGAGGTCACTGTGCTCTTAGGAACCTTAAGTGCAGCAGAAATCTTTTTGTAACCTTGGCCAGATCTGTGCCTTGCCACAATTCTGTCTCTGAGCTCTTCAGGCAGTTCCTTTGACCTCATGATTCTCATTTGCTCTGACATGCATTGTGATCTGGAAGGTCTTATATAGACAGGTGTGTGGCTTTCCTAATCAAGTCCAATCAGTATAATCAAACACAGCTGGACTCAAATGAAGGTGTAGAACCATCTCAAGGATGATCAGAAGAAATGGAAAGCACCTGAGTTAAATATATGAGTGTCACAGCAAAGGGTCTGAATACTTAGGACCATGTGATATTTCAGTTTTTCTTTTTTAATAAATCTGCAACAGTGTCAACAATTCTGTGTTTTTCTGTCAGTATGGGGAGCTGTGTGTACATTCATGAGGAAGAAGGATGAACTTAAATGATTTTAGCAAATGGCTGCAATATAACAAAGAGTGAAAAATTTTAGGGGGTCTGAATACTTTCCGTACCCACTGTATATATATATACACACACACTTATATGTATATATACACATACACATATATAGGTGTAAAAGTAGCAGAACACTATATTTGCGCTAATGAAATAATTAACACCCACATGGCTCCGCTCCTATAACACCTATATATGTGTATGTGTATAATACATATAAGTGTGTGTGTATATATACCCCTATACACAAGTTCAGATGTTTTGCCTGCCTCCAAAGACCCACAAAAAATGCCCAAAAAAACGCCTGCAATAACACACCTGGACGTTTTTTTTTGGCGCAGGCGTTTTTTTGGGCATTTTTTGGGGTCTTTGGAGGCAGGCAAAACATTTGAACTTGTGTATAGGGGTATATATACACACACACTTATATGTATTATACACATACACACATATAGGTGTGAAAGGAGCGGAGCCATATGCCTGTTAATAATTTCATTAGCGCAAGCATAGTGTTCTGCTATTTTCACACCTATATGCGTGTAGGTGTATATATACATACGTGTGTGTGTGTGTGTGTATATACCCCTTTACACAAGTTCAGATGTCATGCCTGACTCCAAACTTGTCCTCAAAAAAGCACTATAGACGCCTGCAGCAAAAAGCAGGCTGACCGGCGAGAAGCCATATCCCTGCTCTGAAAGTCACATAAGAGAAAACGATGTTTTCTCTATAGCGGTCACCCTGAAATGGAAGGGTTTGGTCACCCTGCCATAGCAG
Organism: Pelophylax lessonae; assembly: GCF_965119305.1. NCBI lineage: Eukaryota > Metazoa > Chordata > Amphibia > Anura > Ranidae > Pelophylax > Pelophylax lessonae. The sequence continues at coordinate 75,079,252 of NC_138768.1, forward strand.
TCAGTGTCAGTTCACCCTACACTACACTACGGTCACCCTGGCACTTAACACTTTCCCTACAGAAACTTGATTTTTGAAGCTAACTAAAGTGGAAAATAGCACCCTAACTACACTAGATATCCCTTTCCTCACACTAATAATTGCTAAATGACACTTTTGAAGCAGAAGTAACAGAACTGCTTCCACTCTCTTCCACATCCCTGTATTAAAATGTGGGGGGCGTTTTCACTAATGATTGGCCTCTGGACCCCCTAGTCACTCCAATCACATTCCTAGCATTCTCCTGCCCCCTCAATTGGCTTTTACTGATGGTTCTGGTCCAATCACGGGCTTTTAAAGCCCATTTCCTGGCCCATTGCATTTTGGTCGGTTCTGGTTGCCAAATTCCGAACTTTTTCAGCAAAAAGTTCTAAATTCGGCCGAACCTCGAACAGTCAATGTTCGGGTTCGAACCGATGGTCGACCCGAACTGTTCGATCATCCCTACCAGTGACCAGCTTGCCATGCCCCCATCATCAATGCAGTGACCAGCTTGCCGTGTCCCCATCATCAATGCAGTGCCCATGACCAGTTTGCTGTGCCCCCATCATCAATGCAGTGCCCACCAGCTTGCCATGCCCTCATCATCAATGCAGTGCCAGTGACCAGCTTGCCATGCCCCCATCATCAATGCAGTGACCACCAGCTTGCCGTGCCCCCATCATCAATGCAGTGCCACTGTGACCAGCTTGCCGTGCCCCCCATCATTAATGCATTGACCACCAGCTTGCCGTGCCCTCATCATCAATGGCAATGCAGTGACCAGGACCAGGACCAGTGATGGCGGGACTACTGTCTGCAAAGAACACGTGATGACTCAAGACAAACTCTTCTTCTTCCTCACTCCGCGCGCCGGCTCTCCCCTCTGCCAGCGCCGGCGGGCGGGAAGGTGACTGATGACGTGACACCGGGACGGTGAGTGACTGACGCATGCGTCACGTCACCCGGGATGTCCTCCTGTGTGATTGGTCCAGGCTGGAGTCTGGACCAATCACAGCCAGGACATCACTAAAGTGGGGAGTGTCGGGCGCATTGCTCTGCGCCTCGATGGCCCCCAGAAGGCCGCCAATCGGCACCTCTGCCCGCCGCACGTGGGGTGAAAAACCCCACCCCCCCCATAGCCACCAGTAGATCCCGCGCCCCTAGTGGGCTGAAAATGGAAATTTTTTTTTAATCTTTTTTTTTCTCTGTCCACAGATTGAGGGGGGGGGGGGGGCGGCACCCCTGCGCCCCCTATAGACCGGCCGCCGCTGGTAGTGTGCCAGTGAGGCACTGTGACCCATGGATTCCATAGTTGACTCTGCTGAGCCTGGTGGAATTAACGGATGCCTCCATCCCTGGAGCCCCTGGGGATGGGCGGCGAGCCCAATGGATGCCAGATCGATAGACGGACCCAGCAATGGCCAGCACACCCAGAAATGACAGCTGTGGCCAGAGGAAGCGCGAGGTGTGGATGGAAGTGCTTCACTATGGAGACAGTACTCTGCGGGCAACCAACAAGGGAGAGCCAAACGATCCATGATTGGTCAGCTCACCACCACCCCCCAGGAGCTCCTTGGTTAGAGGCAGCCGTTCCCTCCACCATGTTCAGCAGAATCAACTATGGAACCCCTGAGTCACAGTGCCTCACTGGTACACTACTATTTCTGTGCATGGGCTTGTGGTCTATTTACCTAATGTCATCATTTTGTTCAGTTTCGGTATCAGGAGAATTTGGACAAGTCCCTTGTGTTAATAGGGCTGTTAGGAGAGCGTCTGTTCATTGGTTACAATTTGTTACAAATATATAAAATTAAAGCTGAACTTCACCCAAAATGTGAAGTTCCGCTCTTTCTCCTCATACCCCTTCCTCTCACTTTTGCACAGTGGGAAACCGGCTGTGAAGCCCCAAGGAGTCACAACTTGCTTCCCACAATTAACATGCAGGCAACGGGGACCCAAAGACTGGTGAAGAACTGTCTCGGGGGAGAGTGGAGGTGGATCCCTGTACAGGTGGTCACGTGACCTGGCACTTCAGAAGCCAGGGAGTGCATTAAAGGGAAGTTTTTTTTTTTTTTTTTCAGTCATGATAGACTTACATTTCTCTATGGAAATTTTTTTTATGGGTGCCGAAGTTCACAACTGCTTTAATTGAATTTATTGTTTATTGAAAGACACAGAAATGTTAGGAATTCTTAAACAGTCAGGTTATACTGCCACCTACAGGTGGTTGTGACACTGGCAAACAAAAAAATGCCAATCACTGCATAACAAATAACAACAAAGAATAATTCCCAGCTCAACCTACCAGCCAGCCTGCAATGAACCGAATTGCCCTGTCTAACAGTTTACGGTAAAAACAGGGGTCTAGTTTGCTTACATTTGCGAATACATGGGTAAAATGCAGAGGCTGCAACAAGGCACCCCAGTATTATCTGCTGTCCTAGCCCAGCAAATAACATAATGGCAGCAAAGGTGTGCAGTGCAACCCCCTTTACCAAGTTTTTTTTTTCCCTCAGAGATTTCATGACGACTTCAAAAGTACTTCTTGAACTAGTCTCTATACACTAGCCATCTGGATATGCATAGCCTCATCAATAGCTTTGGAGCCAATACCCAAACCCCACTTGACTGAAAGATTGCTGTGCTAGACTGGGATTTCACTATTATGCACTGGGCTCTGTATTGTAGCACTTTCCAGTCCTTTGTGTACTGTGTTAGTTAGCTATAGAGCTCTAGTCAGGTCCAGAACCATGGTAGAGTCTTTGTTGGGGCCCAGTCTCTGAGGAGTCATTGTAGCAAGGTAGGCCAGACTGAAGCTTTGGGAGCTACTTCACAATTAGTAAGGTTGGGTATCATTTGACAATTCCTGCCACTGCATTTTCACAAGGGAAAAGGAGTGCTGGTATCATTTGCTAGGTGGTGTGTTGACTTGGTCAGCTCTGGCTGCCCCCAATCCTCCTCAGCACCAGCTGCTTGGATTTCTGAGTATTCAAGACCTTGATTCACATTGGGTCTGGTTGTGTTTCACTATACGGTGCAACATGTCTTTTCAAAGACACGCAGAGAAAAGCCTGCCAATGGTTGGCCTCAACCCATACTCTATTGTTTTAGGGACAATTCTTGGGTATCCAAAGGATTCCAATTTTTTTTGGGTTTTCCTTATGTAGCACCTCCCCTTTAGGATTGCTTGTAGTTGTATGTTCTTCTGTGCCGATTTGACCCTGTGAACTGTCCAGCCATCCTGACACTCTAGGTTCAGACATGTTGTGTATACCTTTAAATGACACAGTGACACAATGCAGATCTGTTTTAACTCTTTAGATTTGCTTTACTCAAAAAAGAAGGCTGAGAGGGCTTCCTATGTGGCTAAGTGCAGAGTGCCCCAGAAGGTGGTAACAGGGAATGTTATGCTCAGAGAAGCAGGGGTTGTCAGCTGCGACAGGCTAAAGTGATGCAGAAATGTCCACTGGATGGAGGTTAACAAGCAGGATGCACTGCTGGGCAGGAGTCCCTCAGGAGTACAGGGTGAGACTTGGCATCAGGGAGAGTCAGGAGCCAGGCCAGAAGTCATGCACGGAAGGTCAGCCAGGAGTAAGCAGCAAGCGGGGTCAAGAGATAGTCGGGGTCATACACTGGTAATCAGGCAGTAGCAAAGTCAAAAGAGCAAACAAGGGGTCAAGCACGGAGCAGCAGGCAGAAGCTGGGTCAGAGGAACAAGCCAAGGGTCAAAGCTGGGAATGGAGACAAGACAGATCAAAGGCAAGCTGGGTCGGTAACAGGAAATCCAATAATATCAAGAACAGGAACACATGGGGGAAGCTGAAGATCAACCAGCAACTAAAATCACTGGCAGGCTTCCCTACAAAGGCTCAGGTGAAGTGCTGGTAGAGATGCTGGGTCCTAGATTCCTTCTTCTGCCAAAGTGCTGGTAGAGATGCTGAGTCCTACAGCCCTACTCCTGCTGTTGGTGCCCTGACACTCATCCATGTCTCAAATTCCTCTTCTCCAGCCATAGTCAGCGATTACTCTGAGAAGAACCAAAGCTTCCTATATTCTTGTCTCGCAAACATTCTTCACCAAACTCTCAACTAGCCGACTTATGTCCGTATAGAATGAAACGGGGGGCACTGGTCCCACAAGAGTCTGCACCAACTGGCCCTGTTATCTCCATGCTGGTTTGCAGTGGCAATAGCCCCTCTGTGGCCTCTTCCCTCTCTTGCATTGGGACCACCCGAGCAATTACCCCTTCTGTCAAGGATACCTCTTCTTCACGGAAACAGACAGGTATATCTTCCTGCCAATTCACACACATAGTCCAGAGTAAATTCTGCCTTAACATCCAAGATGTAGACCATCTGCTCTGGCACTAAGGCCCTCACGCACTGTCAGATCTCCTTCTCTGTGAACACACTTCCTGAGATCTCTGGAACAGTGCTTCACTCCATCCAAGCTCCTTGAGCCCTTCGCCAAGCGGCTGCAGCAACTGGGTCAATCTCTTTCTCTCTCAATAACTCGGGCCTGCAGCAGCAAATAACATCCTGGGCGAGCCCCCAATTGTAGCACTGCCCCCTTGGGGGTTGCTTGTAGTTGTATGTTCTTCTGTGCTGCTTTGACCCTGTAAACTGTTCAGTCCTCCTGACACACAGGTTCAGACATGTTGCGTTTACCTTTAAATGACACACTGACACAATGCAGATCTGTTTTAACTCTTTAGATTTGCTTTACTCAAAAAAGAAGGCTTAGGGAAAGTATTAATCAACTAGGCCCTGTGGAAACAGCCAAGGCTCAGTTGAAATACCACTAAACAACAGTTAAAGTGGTTGTAAAGGCAGAAGTTTTTTTTTTTTTTATCTTAATGCATTCTATGCATTAAGATAAAAAGGCTTTTATGTGCAGCAGCCCCCCTCAGCCACCCTAATACTTACCTGAGTTCCCTCTAGCTTCAGCAAAGATGTAGGAATGTTTTTGCCATCCGGGACTTCCCTCCTCATTGGCTGAGACAGCAGTGCGGCATCATTGGCTCCTGCCAATCAAAGTCAGTTAGCCAATGAGAATAGAAAGGGGCGGGCTGGGCCACAGCTCTGTGTCTGAATGGACACACAGAGCTGTGATGAGGCTCAGGTGCCCCATAGCAAGCTGCTTGCTGTTGGGGCACCCAACAGGATGGAGGGGCCAGGAGAGTCGAATAAGGACCCGAGAACAGGAGAATCTGGGCTACTCTGTCGAAATCCAACTGCACAGAGGAGGTAAGCATAACATGTTTGTTATTTTTAATTAATAAAAGTGAGACTTTACAATCATTTTAAATAACCAGTTATAGTAACAAGCAAATATACCAATATACACAGTATCTTACAGTAAGTGAATGAATCTCTCAGAAAGCTATAAATTGCTATATGAAATACTCCTACTAAAGGGGAATCCCAGGCTGGCCCATAGTACCTGTATCCTAATGAGAGATGAGGTAATCTAGATACCAGTAGCGTGTCCCCTTTAAAAGCAATAAGATAGCAATGTTCAGAATGCCAGGCCTTGCTCTAATCTTCACTGGCAGTTGGAGCTCAAAGAACAAATTATTCCGAAGTGTAGCACAGTGTGAGACAAGCAATGCAAGATAGCTGGTTCTGATTAATCATGATCCAATTAATTGATCCAAGTGTAGGGTGTCTGTGTACAGTGTTCAAGAGATGCTGTAGCAATTGATAACTGGACTTTAAACAGGTGCTCTCTCACCAATCCTGATGTCACTCTTATAACTTCTGGGAGAACAAGTAAAGTCAACTCTCAACACTATGAGACACTGAGATGGCTGTGCTCTGCTTATTCAGTGAGTCCCACCGAATCCGATTCGATCAGCAATTCTATAAGGATGTCCGCAATGTAGCAAGTGTCATCCGTCCCACCTGGGCTGAGTCTGCAGACAGCTGGTTGGCATCCAGTAGGCTGCAGTCCTCTCTCTCTGCGTCAGACCGAGGCACACATGATGGATCCTGGGAAGCAAGAGAGCGTGGGCCTGGTCAGCAGATCCCTTTAAAGTCTCTACCACAATTCTCCCCTGGAGCGAATAGCCTGCTGGGAGGTGTAGTTCATAAACAGTTCAGCAGTGCAGTACTATCTTTCCCGAAGACTACACTTTCCACAATGCTTTTCTCCAGTCTCAGGATTTTGATGTATGAAGTCCAAGACGAACACTAGAGGAGCACAGAGACAGTCTGAGAGAGCAGAGAATAAGACTGCAGTGTCCGCTCCCGGCTACACTTATCAGTCTTCTCTAACTCTGTCTGGTGAGGCTGAAACCTTCCTTGTGTCCAACCAGGCCCCTATTTCAACTTATGATTTTTTGTCAATTGTGCAAGTTTAATGGAATCTGCTTACACAGGCTCTATAAGTGCACTCTAGAATCATCCATTACAGAGTTTTTTCTGACTCTACTGGGCCTCCATCTCTAAGTGTGTCTGAGGCCTTTATTACCATCTCTGATTCACATGCAAGCTCTTCACAGTCTACTCCTGAAGAGACTGTATTTTAGTAAATTCTGTATGATTTGGAGTTGTTTCTAACTAGAGTGATGCAGTACATTCTACCCTGCATTTACTGTTCTAGGCCTAGGGTCTTTTAGAGGTCTTAACATTCCTGTGTCCATCAATGGAAGGTTAAGAAAGTAAGATTTTTGTACTTACAATATTTTTTTTTTTCCTAAAGTCCATGGAGAGCTTCTCTGTTGTTGCTTGCTATATGAGGGTTGGCCTAATGTTTTTCTTTTTCTTAAGAATTATTAACATTCTTGTGTTTCTCAATGGATTTCAAGAAAATGAATTTATGATTAGTACACAAATCCAATTTTTGATTTTAGCATGCATGTGGCAAGTCCATAGTGCCAGAAACAATTAAAGACCAGCAGCTGTTTCACTGCCCCGTCTTCCTGTCTCTGGCTACCCAGTGTAGTGGGGCTTTGTTTTTTCTGTGTTTTCAACTCTCTTTTAATAGATTTTAATTTTATAGTGTGGGTGACTGCCGGAAGGCTTAATCTACTTTGAATTTCTTACAATGAAATATAGGTTCTGCACCCAAACACATGCATATTTGCAGCACTGCATTTGGGTAAAATCAAAGGAAAAAACCTGAAAAAAGAAAATTATTGCAACTAACCCATCTAAGGTCTGGCAAGCCACAATATATTACATGATTGTTTTTGGGTGTAGATATAGTTTTCTGCTGATCACAGATGTGACCGTTTAGACTGTTGGCACCACCTTAGGGAGAGAACAGCATTTGGGCAATTTGTTTAAACATGTCTAATTTTCTCTCCCTGCAAGAATATTTGGCAGTGGTGGGTCTTTTACTGCCATATACCTAAGACTATTACCCACTCTGTATTAATTATAACTTTCCAAGAATTACATACTTTGATTTGAATGTATTTTTCTTTGAAAGTTTCCATGGGTACAACATTGTGAAGTGAGCCACAAACATTGTTGAGAAGTTGTGGAAAGTAACAGATGCCAATGATGCTTGGCTATTAAACTATTAAAGGTCGTGTGCACAGCAATATAGGAATTAAATATTCTATATATACTGAATTTTCCTGTTTAATATTTTGAATGGAAGATAGATTAAAAGTCACTGTGTCATATTTACATTTATATATTTGTGACCAGCCTTTTTTTTGACCAGGGTTCCATCGGAATCTAGAGTTCTTTCAATGTTTCCCTGAGAAATTAGCAATTTAAGATCAGAAATTAGCAATCAGATGAGTAACTACTGGCAGCAATGCTCTTTTTAGCTTTAAGGAGGGATTCTTTCTGATGACCACATATGTTTGGAGCATTTTCCCCAGTGACCATCACATTAATTTACCATGAACTGTAGATATAGTTATTATTATCAGAGTTCACTGAGTCCAGAAAGTTTATTCAAGGGCTCTTCCATGTTAAAAATGTTGAGAAAGGCTGCTTTAGATAATGCATTAACATTTGAACTAATTGGGGAACTATCTAAAGGTAGGCTACTTGTCGGCATAGTTTTGGACACAAGGAAATTATGTGCCGAATTTCTCATTTGTGTTATATTTACCTTCATCTACTTTGTGACTTGGTTCCAGCCATATAGGGCAGGTGAAAGTCATTCTTGGTTTTAATAAGATTTTTTTGTGCCATGGCCTTTTATTTGTGTTGTTTCTTATGGGCATTTAAAAGGTAATATGATAAATAAAATTAATCGGTATGAGAAAGTAAAGAGGAGAAACAGAAAAAAAGAAAAGGGTGACGGTCTATCTCTACCTACACCCCAAACAGACTATGATCTATACCGACAGGAAGAAAATACATGTACCATGGGTACCTCACGGTCGAGAATTTTCACACCGTATCAGTAATCCTAGCCTCCAAATTGTCATGTATTATTGTTTGTGTGATCCGAGATTTAACCTTGGCTATAGAAAGAGTAGGAGATATCAATGCATTCATTCATTTAAATTGCACCTTAAACAAGTTGGGAGGTTTAATACAAAGAAGGGCATATTCGGCTTTGGAGGGAACATTCTGTCCCATCAAAGTAGTAAGGATGGAAAATACTGCTGAAAATACTGCTGACCATAAGCGCGGGACCAGCGGGCAGGTCTGCCAAATATGAAAAAAGGTTTGTAATTGTCTGCACCTGTGAAACATATAAGGGTATAACTAGGCAGAAATAAAGCTATTTAGACAGGCACCATATACCATCAAGTCAAGACCTTATAATTTGCTTCTACAGCTAGTTCATTGCATGAGGAGGTCTTTACTGTATTCCATCTTCGGGACCAGTCTTGTTTAAATCTGGGGTCTGCCACCCATTGGTGTGTCTAGGTCAGAGGTTTGGGATGTAAGTGGGGTGAGCAGCGTATTGTAAATAAATATCATCTCTAGAGAGGGTGGGTCCCGAATTGCTCTCAAAGAAAGCTTTTTGTAGCTCTTCAGTAATTTTGTTTGTCTTTCCATCTATTAACTCCTCTGCCCTTGTTTTAACTTTGGATAGTAAAACATTTTTTTTTCTGCTAGTAAATACTTTATACAGCCCACTTCCTCTTTCTTGTCTGGTCATTAGCCTAGGGCCTAGGCTGATTACATCATGCACATCTCTCTATCTTGTGAGAGAGTTTGCAAGCAAGGGAGGGAGGGACAAGTTGTAAAAGAGCAAAGGAGAGCTGCAGAGCTGGAGAGGGCTGGATGAGGGTGCAGATAACAGGAGACTGCAGAGATACATATGTATTCATTCAGAGAGGAGAAATGTGTGGTGGTGTGAGTGTGTCTGTATATATGTGTGTGTGTGTCTGTTCCAGGAAGTGAACAGGCAGCAGCTTTGGCTGCCCACAGTTAAAATGGCTGCAGCCAGACTAAGTGAAGAGAGATTTCTGCAGCATATTTTTTTTTCCGGAAAAAAAAGGTTTTATTGTGTATCATGCAGAAATACAATACAGAAGTGTCAATGGTAGGAATCAAAGCAAGAATGAAAGTCCAATATTTCTTGTACAAGTAAATAGCACATAATAAGTACATAGCAACACAGTTTGTGATAAGGGCAGTAACTAAATCAAACAGTTATGTGCATAGAATGTATACAGCAAGAAGAAATAAAAAATGGCTGTTCTTTATAAGTTTTTTCCAACATAAAGCTCGAGAGACTGTAATAATAATAATAATAGAAATATGAAGAGAACATCTATGCCTCATAAAACGCAGGTTGATGAAAAGCTCAACCACCTGTTCCAAACTTTATTATATTTACCTGGACAGCCCCTATTGGTATAAACATTTTTTTATAGGGTAGAGTGTTATTTACCTTATTGAGCCAGAGCCATGCAGCTAGAGTCGGCGGTGTAGCCTGGATCCAGCTTCTGGCCAACACCTTCCTGGCACTAAACAATGTTTCGTGTATAAATTTAAGAGTATGTTTGTCCATCTCAGCATTGGGGAATCATACCAGTAAACACTGTGGTGTCCATCAACACTAGAGCTCCTATCCGGTCATGCAGGAACCGGACAACCTGAGCCCAGAATACATGCACACGAGGACAATGCCAGAGAAGGTGCTTGAAGGTGCAAATGGAGATCAAACATTTAGGGCACTCCGGACCCCGAGATGGACAAAACTTTGTCATACATTCCGGTGTGAGGTAAGCTTGATGGAGTATATAGGTTTGAGTGAGTCTGTCCGACATTTTAGGAGATACAAGTTTACTGACCACAAGCATGTCACTCCAGTCTTTATCCTCTATTTCCCCTACAACAGTTTCCCACTTGGATTTGGGAGCATATGCTAGTTTAGTTGTAGAGGGGGTAATCAGCATATTGTAAAACAAGGATGTCAGTTTACGATGTTCTTGGCAACAGATCCCCAGTAGAAGATCCAGGGTCTCCAAAGTCGGGCATACCCCTGAAAATTGTGCACGCAAGGCATGACGCAATTGAGGATATCTAAAAAACATTTGGGAGTGCAAAATCGAATTTCAGTTGGTCAAATGTTTTGAAATCACCCTGATGCAATACATGTGATAATAGATATATGCCCCTGGATACCCAGATACTTGGGTATGGGACCTGTAAAAGCTCAGGCAATTGTTTATTAAACCACAATGGGGTGTTATTATGTGGAGCAGCACAGTTCATCCTGGTCAGCGCTAGGTTCCAGATCCGTTTATGCTGATAGAGAAGGCCAAGTCGACTCGGAGGATCAGGGGAGCTGGCCAAGCCCTCAGCAAATTAAAGAACGAATGTGGGATAAGGAATGCGGGACCCTGACAGACCAATGACAGATACCTCTGCTGATCATGCTTATCAATGTGGTAGAAGTGAGATAGCTGTGCAGCCAAGTAGTATAGTCCAAGATCAGGGACCGCCAAGCCGCCCAAAGATGCGGGGGTCTTAAGAGTTTTCCATGAGAGCTTATGTCTACCAATGCCCCATATAAAAGATTGCAATATAGATTTGATAGTTTTAAACTACTTTAGTAGAATCTATACTGGGGAGTGCCAGAGAACATATAATATTTTCGGAAGAAGAATAATTTTACGAGGCTTATCCGACCCATGACTCCTAAAGGTAATTTAGCCCAGACTTGGGTTTTAGCCTTTAAGAGTGGGATCAGGTGTTCCACATTCAAAAAAATGAAATCCGAGAGCGTTCTAGACACCTGGATGCCAAGGTATTTGAATGCGTGAACCCTAACGAGTGGCATTGAGGCCTGCTCCACTGGTGGGGGGAAGACGTCAATTGGAAGTATTTGGGATTTATCCCAGTTAATTTTAAGGCCTGAAAATTTGCCAAATTATTCAATAACTTGCAGTGCTGTTACTAACAAGAGGACAGAGTCAGCGAGATATAAAAACATGTCATCAGCATATAGTCCTTTTTTTTCTATTAATGAGCCAGAGCTCTGGCCGTGGATACCAGAGTTGGAGCAAAGCGACACGCCCAAGGGTTTAATCGCCAGAGCATATAGCAGAGGGGAGATGGGACATCCCTTTCCCCCTAAACAATGGAAGGGCCTCAGAGGTCCAGCCATTGGCCACTACTCTGGCCTGGGCGGCATTATATAGTATGGTGAGCCATTTGAGGAAGTGTGGGCCAAAACCGAATTTGCGTAGACATTGCTGTAAGTATTGCCACTCCACTGAATCAAAGGCCTTGGCCGCGTCAAGTGTAACCACAACCCTGGATTGGATTTGGTCATGTGAGGCCTGGATATTCATAAAAAGGCATCTGGTGTAATAGGCCATTTTTTTGGTTGGCATAAAGCCCATTTAGTCCGGATGGATCAGGGACAGATTCACTTTGTTGAGCCGAATTGCAAGGCTTTTTGCCAGAATTTTTACATCTGTTTGTAGCCTATATGACTCAGGCTGAAGGGGGTTTTTCCCAGGTTTAGAGATTAGAACAGGCTTCTCGAATAGAGTCCGGTACAGCGGTAGGGTCTGCTTGGTAGAGGGCCAGCAGGTTGGGCACTAGAATACTCAAGAAGTGGGTATAGAATTATACTCGTAGGCTATCTAAACTGGGATGTCAAAAAAAAAAAATTAAACAGGGTAGGGGTTTTTAAAAAAGGGGATGAGCCCAGAAAAGAAAAAAAGTTTTTTCCCTTTTTGGGGTCCTCCAAGATTTTTTGGACATCTATTTTATGAAAAATAGATCTCAAGATACTCCACCAATGTGTGGGGATCAGCCTAACCTAGAACAACAACAGCAGAAAATGTTTCTCTCCATGAGATGGAGTGAAAAAAAAAGAAAGGTTATTGGCAGGATCCTAGTAAGTAGAGAGATCAAATAAATTATATCAAAAAATCGTGTTTATAGAGTATTAGGCACAACAGTGTATGGCTGTGTGGCCATCTAAACTGGGAGCCTTACCAGTTGCAAAGCTGGCCAGGGCATGCTGGACCCCGGCAACAGAAATCGGTGCCTCTAGCATAGCCACCTGTGCCAAGGTAGGCAGGGAAAGATCATCAAAAAACGCACTCAATTCGTGGGGCAGATAATCAACTTTGGAGGTGTAAGTATCATGGAAGAAATCAGCAAATATTTTAGTAATTTTCTCTGCATCTGTAACGGTATCACATTCAGGCATGCCCAAGGTGATTACCAATGGTGGTAGGGAATCCAAATGGTACACCTGGTACACTAGCAGTCTGCCCGGGTGTTCCCCATGTTCAAAGATTTTTTGTTTAGTAAAGAATAGTTTGTGCCTACCATCCTTTTCCATAACTCAGTTGTTCTACAAGTCTGGTTTGGAGTCTCAGTTTACTAAGGGTGTCCAGAGAGGGTGCTGCAGTATACTGATCCTCCAAAGAAGAGAGTTTGTCAGTTGCTTGGACATAGGAGGCCCTGGATTGTTTTTTAAACCTAGAGATATGTTCTGTCAGCTGGAGGTGGGCATGTGTTTTGAATGTATCCCTCACTATCAGTGCAGTAACGGTATCATCATTGATCCGAAAGAATGATTCCTACTCCTTACTTAGTGAATCAGTTTCTGGGAGTGCAGTCAACCAGAATGGATCCAATCTCCAATTTAGTGTAGGGGGCCTAGAGAAGGCAGTGATGGTAAGCAAGTATGAGGCATGGTCTGACAGTAGTCTGGGGCAAAAGCCTGCGGCCTTCAGTCTGGGTGTGAGTTGACGTGAGACAAATATAAAATCTATCCGGGAAATAGTGGAATAAGAGATAGAAAAGCAGCAATACACCCTCCTATCAGGGCATAGGTGTCTCCATGTATCTACAAGGGAGATATCTGCCAAAAGGTGACTAAACCTGTTTTCCTGAACTGGTTGTGGTGTGGCGGCTCCCTGAGTAAGCCTGTCCAATCTTAGTAACCATGTTAAAATGAGTTACCATGTTAAAATTGCCCAGCCATATGGCTGGTATAGAGGGGTGTTTAGCCATGAAGGTAAAGCCATCACTTAAAGTGCTAGCATTGTAGGGCGGTGGTATGTAGTAGTTGTAGTAGTTGCCGGACAAGATAGCTAATAGAAACACATATCTACCCTAGGGATCCGTCTCCACCAAGCAAATCTTAAAAGGTAGCAATTTAGCTGCAAGTATAGAAACTCCCCTGGAATAACTAGTATGAGTGGCATGATATGACCAGCCTACTCAAGGTTTTTTAAGCGCATGCAGAAGGGATTCCACAGCGTGGGTCTCAACTAGGACAATTATGTCCGCTGTTTGGCATTTAAAAATAAAAAAAAAAAACAGACAATTGTTTTATTTTATCCCAAAGTCCACGGATGTTCCCAGTTAAAAGCTTCAGAGGGGCCATAAGAAGTGAAAAAAATGTTTGAGTGGCTCAGCATAAACAGAGTCCCCAGAGGCGACAGAGGCATACATATTACAGTAGACACTTCACGCACATCCAAATGAGGCATCAGTAAGAAGCAGTGAACAAACATTATGACATTCAAAGCAGTGTTGCATATGAGTACGAGGTGTTGAAACCATAGGTGAAACCTCAATCCACCCAGCTCTACACGAACCCCAATTTGTGTGAACATGAAACTCAAACAGTACAAACACCCCAATGGTAAAGAGTGTTTGCCAGCATGAGGGGGTATAGTGGGACATCAGCTGGGGTACCATAATTAGGGGAGGAATACAACTTCCACCTTTATTCTGCAAAGGCGGCGTGAATGGGGGGCAAACATCCTCTGAAGAACAATGGGGTACCAAGGACATGGTCATCCTCCAGTCTTCGCTGTAGGATGCATCCTATGTCCAAGCAGGAAACACAGGTTACTCAGTTGGCAGTAGAGCAATGTGCTAATAGTGTAGAAGAGATAGTGCATACATCCCAGTACCGATGATTGGGAGACAGAAGGGACGCAGACAAGGATCTGGTGTGCGATGTCAGCGAGTAAGCATACAAAAGGGAATATAGAGAAGTCTCTTCAAGCAGTGTTGAATAAGAAGAGTGGGTAAACCAAGTGACAGCTGAGCAAGTCTTATGAGGAGTTAAAAAAAGAGGCAGCAACTCCACGAGGTATTTACGCCTCAGGTAGGGTCCAGTCGATCTAGTCACTCCAGGGGCCACCTCCGGCTCCTCAAAAAAGTGAACACGGTCATCTCCCACAACACGGAGAAGGGCTGGGAACAGCATGGCATATTTCATTGGTGGAATCTCATTCGTCTCTTTATCTCGGTAAACTGGCTTCGTTGGCGCTGTATTTCCACTGAGAAATCGGGAAATGCCAGGATGTGGGTATTATGGTAAGGGATATTACCTTTTTCGTGGGATAAGTGAAGAGTTGTGTCCCGGTCTCTATAATTAGGAAATTTGGCTAAAAAGACACGCGCTGGTGCACCCGATGGTGGCGACTTAGCTCGTACACGATGGGCGTATTCTATCACAAATGACTGTGAGAACGATTCCCGGCCATCTGTTTTAAAGAGGATATCCTCCAGGAATGTGGCAGGACTGGGCCCCTCAGCTCCTTCTGGTAGGCCAATAACGTGCATATTGCTTTTGTTGGAGTTGGGCAATATGGCGGGTAGCTTGATCAGTTGAGGCCTGCATAGGTGGTATAGCCTGTTCCACATGGCTCAGACGGTGCTCAGCCTCTGACACGCAGTCACGAAGTTTGTGGATGTCTTGTCTAATAAGGGAGATGTCAACCTTAACCTCCTCAATTTTGGTTGTCAGAGTCGCCTGACAAGTGGATATGGCCTCCAGGACCTTAGCATTGTCAGGCAGAAGGCTCAGCGTCAGTGGAGGGGGATCCGCCATCTTCTTTGTTTTTGTGACGGAACCGATCCAGTTTAGTGACTGTATCGGTGGTCTTGTGAAGGGGGGAACATACCTTTGCCATGAGTAGAAGTGCTGGGAACAGCTATGGGGTAAGTAAGAGCACAGGATAAAGTGACCAGAAAAATATATCGGCGCAAGCATAAATAGGTAAAATCAAAGCTGCTGAACACCTTGGTACAATAAACAACACCAAAATGGAAACAATAGAGAATATGGTGCAGCGCTGGATATGCAATAAGGATCAACAATAAATAAATTAAAATTGAATACAATCCATAGAACTATTAAAACAATCCATGGAAATGGGATAAAATGGGATAAAATATGTACAGAAAGTCCCAATATGTAAGAGTTGATAAGTTCATTCATGTAAAAACAGCCCAGAGAAAGTGCACGGTGCAATGTCCTAATCCAAAGAGTGCTCACACACTGTGAAAATCCTCCACCGGTATTGCTAGCCTCTCACCTGAAAGCTGCAATACAAACAGCATAGGTTGTAATCACACACTGGCATCTGAAGACATGCACTCGGACCAGGTACAGCCACCAAGACTCCACTAAGCAATGGATGGATTCCTTATCCTCTCGAAACTCAGCAGTATATGATCCACCATATAAAGTAAAAAGAAGGCAGCACCATAGCGTAATAAAGTCTCAAAACTTTATTTATAACAGGTAAAAAGCCTCTTACTTGATGTCAGCAGACCAGGATCAAAAAACAATCGGTAATCTTTCTGGATAACGAGTGCAGGTGAATGCAGCACAGCTGGAAGCGAGCACAGCTCCGTCCTCCGACCGGGCTGCTGGACTGCGGGTGACGTCACAAACTCCTCCTTCCCTCCGTACACGTTACATCCCAGGGGGCAGGACTTCTTCAGCGATGAGGGAGGGGGGTCTGGACGTCACCTTTTATACACTAGCATTGGTTCCCATTACTACATATCGTTACCTGGTGATCTGCCAAACAGGAAGTGACCTCAGAGGAAGAACCTCAGCGGCCATGTTAGACACCAGGAAGTGTTATAACAGGAAGTGACCTCAAAGGACAGGAAGTGACCTCAGAGGAAGAACCTTGACGGCCATGTTAGACACAAGGAAGTCTTATAACAGGAAGTAACCTCAAAGGACAGGAAGTGACCTCAGAGGAAGAGTCACTGCTCCTGAAAAAAATGACGATTTCTTGATATTATACTAAATAAGCTCAAATTAGAACACAATCCCCTTTCTTAAATAGTAATCATACTAAACATACAGGGGAACCAAAAAACTCACAGGATCAAATGAGAGGTTAGTAAAAACAAATGGGAAATAATAAATACTTCCTAAAAAAAGGGGAGGAGTTTGCACAACATCACCCGCAGTCACCTGAACCTACATCAACAACTATAAATATAAACATATATATAAATAGTGCTTATAAAATAGTACATATTTCACATTAATCACTCAAAATAAATAAAATTGGATAAAAATACACAGATAAAACTAACGGTCCGAAATAAAACAGTTAAGATCAAAGTCAACGTTGAGGCCTCTAGGTACTCCTACTCTTGTTTCAAAAATCCAAAAGGACTCACGCTGACTCAGCTGACGTACAAAATTCCCTCCCCTCCAATGTTTTTTCACTTTCTCTATTCCCCAAAATTTGAGGCTACTGGGGTCTTTGTTGTGATATTTTTTAAAATGTTGTACCACATGATGAGGTTTGCGACCTTTCCTAATACTGCTCATGTGTTCAGCTACTCTCACTTGGAGAGTTCTAGATGTGCAACCTACTTATTGTAGGCCGCAATTACACTCCAACATGTATACCACTCCAGTAGATGTGCAAGTGATTAGGTCTTTAACTTTGTAAGACTTGCCCGTGGTCCGGGCTACAAATTCCTTCTTTTTCTTTAGATTACTTTTTGATGTTCGACACACCACACATCTCCCACATGCGTGGAATCCGGACAAAAAAGAAAACAATTTAGTCTCACCAAAGATGGGAGGATCGATCACTCCCGGTGCCAACCTATTTCTAATGGTGGGGGCTTTTTTGTATACAAAAGACGGTTTTGATGGTAAGACAGGACCTAAAACTTTGTCTTGTTGCAGTATCAGCCAATGCTTGACAATAATGCTTTCCACCTTTTTATGTTGTACATTATAGTCTAGGATAATCCTACTCCCATCATTAGTTCGCGTTGGGGCAGAGCCCTTATTAATCAGCAAACTTTCCCTGTCTATATTCTTAACTGCAGAGATTTCTTCTTCCAACTTGTCGCCACTATATCCTTTTTCTAAGAAACGTCCTTTTAGTGTCTTAGATTGTACAACAAAAACCTCTACTGAGGAGCAATTACGTCTTAAGCGGACAATTGCCCCTTGGGAATGTTGCACAGCCATGACTTGTGATGGCAACTGTCTAAAGGAATATATGCATTTCGATCCGTTGGTTTAACCACTTGCCGACTGCCTAACGCCGATCTACGTCGGCAGTCAGCCCCTCACAGGCAAAGTGACGTAGGGCTACGTCACTAGCCTGTGAGGGTCTAGGGAGCGAGCGCGCGCCCCCGGAGGCGCGCTCCCGCTCCCGCGTGGTCACGGACCCCCCCGCGCGTGTGACCGGCGGACCCGATGTCCCGGAGAGGGAGAATGTCAGGCAGCTTGTGTAAACAAGCCACCTGTCATTCTCCTTGCTGTTAGGATACTGATCACTCGGATCTAGTATGTAGATCCGTTGATCAGTGTCCATACAGCTCAAGCCCCAGCCAATCACAGTAGAAAGCACGCCCCTAGGGATACACACAGCCCCTCCCTCCCAAATAAAGTTAACCCCTTCACTACCAGTGTATTTTTACAGTAACAGTGCATATATATAGCACTGATTACTGTAGAAATGTCACTGGTAACCCCAAAAGTGTCAAAAATGTCAGTCAAGGGTCCGATCTGTCCGCCCCAATGTCGCAGTACCGAAAAAAAAATCGCAGATCGCCGCCATTACACGTTAAAAAAAAAACAACAAAAATGACAGAAATCTTTCCCTTTGTTAGTAAACGCGATAACTTTTGCGCAAACCAATCAAAATACGCTTTTTGCGATTTTTTTTTACCAAACATAGGTAGCATAAAACAAATTGGCCGAAAAAGTAAAAAAATTTTGATTTTTAAATTTTTTTTTTGGGGAATTTCATATAAAAAAATGTGAAAAATATTGCTATTTTTGCAAAATTGATGCTCTTTTTTTGTTTATAGTGCGTGATCAAAAAATCGCACATGTGATCAAATACCACCAAAAGAAAGCTCTGTTTGTGGGAAAAAAAGGACGCCAAATTCGTTTAGGTACAGCGTCGCACGACCGCGCAATTGTCCGTTAAAGTCACGCAGTGCCGAATCGCAAAATACCCCCTGGTCGGAATGGGTGTAAAATCTTCCGGGGCTTAAGTGGTTAAAGTGCGTGTGTGTCTTAAAATGGACTTCATTTTTTGATATGACCAAATCTAAAAACACCACTTCACTCTCGCTAGTGGTCCAAGTCAGAGCGATGTTTTTATCGTTATTGTTCATTTTTTTCATAAAAGACTCCAGACTCCCTTTACTGCCATCCCATATAAGGAATATATCATCAATATACCGTTTATAGCATATTAATGCTGATGGGCGTTCCTTAAAAATCACTTCTTCCTCCCAGTGGGCCATGAACAGGTTGGCCACACTGGGAGCGAAACGGGCACCCATCGCTACTCCTCTTGACTGTAAATAGTATATTTTATCATACCAGAAGTAGTTTTTTGCTAAGCAAAAGCAAAGGCTACTAAGCAAAAAACTTCTCTGTTTTCTGGGCAGATTCGAGTGCCTAAAGCCCCATTTCACTGCTTCCTCCGCTTCTGTATGATTAATGATTGTGTACAGGGATCCCACATCTGCCGTTGCCAAAATCGATGTGGGACTGCAAGGGAGATCCTCTAGTAACTGGATGATGTGCTTCGTATCCTTAAGGTATGCCCGTGTAGACACTACCAACGGTTGAAGATGAAGATCTATATACTGGCCAAGTCTGGATGTCACGGAGTCGATACCGTTTACTATAGGTCTTCCCGGAGGGGCCTCAGTATTTTTATGTATTTTTGGCAAAAAATACATAACCGGCGTCCGGCAGAATAGTGGGTCAAGGTATAACGACTCCTTCTTATTAAGAACTCCTCTCTTATTTCCGGACTCTACTAGTTTATGTAGTTCTCCTTTGTATTTCAGGAGTGGGTCCCCTGGGAGAATCTTGTAAGTGTCACTATCAGAGAGCAAACGCTCCATCTCTTTCCTATAGTAGTCCTTACTTAGGACAACCAGGGCCCCCCCCCCCCTTTGTCAGCAGGCCTGATCACTATGTCTTTGTTGGCCTCTAATGATTCAATTCCTTTCTTAATAGACAAAGGATAAGAGACTGGCCTAATTTTCAGAACTTCCAAATCTTTAAAAACCATGTTTTTAAAAACTTCTAAAAATGTATTGTCCTTATTCACCGGGTTAAAAGTTGATTTATTCCTTAATGTGGTACCCAATTGAGTATCAGCCTCAGCGCCAATAACTCTCATGTTATCTGAATTTTTAACAATAGGGTTCGAGAGACAATATTTTTTGACGTTCAAGTTTCTCATGAATTTTTGTATCCCTATGTATGTGTGAAACTTGTTCAAGTTTCTAACGGGGGCAAATTTGAGACCCTTGTCAAGAACCTTTATTTCATTCCAAAGGAATACCACTTAAATTAAAAATCCCGGTTCCTACCGGGATTTTTTTCTTTTGTATTCTCCTGCCTCCTCGATTTCCTCTGAATTTTTTCTTTTCCCTGGATAGGGGCTGGCTGGTCCCGGACTTTGGTTCCTCCACCATCCGTTCTCCTGTGTTAACCGAGGGGGAAGGGGAGTAGGTGGAATTCTCTCCCATCCCCCCCGTTGCCCTAAAAAATTCTCCTCCTGTTGCAGGGGTTCAAATCTATTATGAGTAGTAGCCCCCTGATTAGGTGGTCGGGAGGGTGGTCTCCCTCTACCCCGATTATTCCCCCTGAATGGACTAGAAGTAGAGTAAACTTGTCCATAGGGGTATGTATGGTCCCTCTGGTACCAATCGGAATAGATATGATAACTTCCAGAAGCCCTACCATTATGGAGTTGACCCCTCCCTCTTCCTCCTGTGGAATGTGATCCTCTTCCTCCTCTACCTCCCCTCTTATTTTTTCCTTTTTTATTGTGAACTGGAGCATGATAATTGTCATGCATCTCAGTGTTATAGACCGGGGGAGGACGTATAGGGGGTCTCGTTTCCACAGGGGTGGGCGGTGGTTCAGGTTCTTCTAGAGTCATATTCTGATCAGTATTAAACAAAGTCTTCTATCAGTATTAGACAAAGTCTTCGCCATTTATAAACATTATCTGTACTGAGATCAGTAAGGTCTCGTATAAATTTCTTTTTTATTTGAATCTCCAGATCCCATTTCGCTAATCTACTTTTAAGGATACTTGATAACCTCTCATATTCGTCAGTGTCCTTATGGGGTTCCAGGGAAGACCGAATGTCTTTTATTTGACTTTCGATTGTTTTCATTTTCCTCTTTTTCCTTTGAAGAAGAAAGGAAATCAACTCGAAGCCCTTCCTGGTAAAAAAATCCCTCCATTCATCCAAAGATTCTTTATCCGTAAAGCCATCATTAGGAGGAATATCCCACCTAAGACGCCTTGGGATGATTTTGGCTGATAAATAGTGTTCAAAGGAGGTGATATCCCACCATAATTTCATTTGTTTTTCTAGAGCATAACCTAATTTTTTGAAGAGAGTTGCTAAATCGCCATCTGCTCTAGGGGTAGGATGACTGGAGAATACCTCTCCCAGATTAATTTCTCTCTTTTCTAAGTAGTTAAAAATGTCCATGCTGCTGCCAGATATTAGTAAATTGAGCACAGGATAAGTAGAAGGATAGACGAAAAGAGGGTCTGCTGGCAGAGCTCCGATGAACCCCGTCCTACTCCGTGCAGCTTCGGGCCACGCCCCCTCTTCTGCAGCATATTTGGCAAGTACTAAACTACAGTATATTTAAAATAACATGCAAAGTGGTTGGAAGGAAGCCTTAAAAAATGGCAAAGGGGTTTTTATTACAAATTAAGTGAGCAGACTGTAGATCCTCTTTAACCTCTTGCCAACCGCCCACCGTAGTATTACTGAGGCAGGTCAGCTCGGCTGCGCAAAATCACGTAGACTTAGACACAGCAGGAGGCGGGCTGCGGGAGGAGTGGCGGCGATTGCTTCCCACAATCGTCAGAGAAACTGACAGAAGACCCACCTGCTTATGTAAACAAAGCAGGCGAGTCTTCTGTCAGACAGGCAGAGAGAGATAAGGAGTTTCAGCTAAGCTGAAACCCCGATCTCTCTGTGCCTGTCACAGAACCCTTCCCCACACAGTCAGTAATCACATTTATGCATACATTAACCCCTTTGATCACTCCCAGTGTTAACCCCTTCCCTGCCAGTGTCATTTATACAGTAACAGTGCATATTATTTAGCACTGATTACTGTATTAATGTCACTGGTCCCCGAAAAGTGTCAAAAATGTCAGTTAGGGGCATTGTCGCAGTCCCACTAAAAAACGCTGATCGCCGCCATTACTGATAAAAACAAAAAAAAAAATAAATAAAAATTCCAAAAATCGATCCCGTAGTTTGTAAACACTATAACTTTTGCGCAAACCATTTAAAATACGCTTTTTGGGATTTTTTTTACCAAAAAATATGTAGCAGAATACAAATTGGCCTAAACTGATAAAAAAAATTGGATTTTTAAAGTTTTTTTTATTGGGAATGTTTTATAGCAGAAAGTAAAAAATATGGCGTTTTTTTTTTTCTTTATGTTCACCCCTCCTCCCCACAAGATTCCGATTGGCTCCCGGGGGGATCTGGGGAAGTCTCTCCATCACTGGTTCCGGTATATTAGCACACGTAATTGGCCTTTTCTTTGGTCGTCGTTCTTAGTTGGCCAGTGAATGCTCCTCTGTGTACTTCCTTGTTATTATTCATTGTTCAGATCGATCTCTTGTTTCATTGTTGATTACTAGTCGCTGCATTTGACAGTTTGTATTGCTTTTGTTGTATTCAAAATAAAATACTTGAAAGTAAAAAAAAAAAAAAAAAAAATATGGCGTTTTTTTCAAAATTTTCGCTCTTTTTTTGATAATACTGTAGCACAAAATCTAAAAATCGCAGAGGTGATCAAATACCACCAAAAGAAAGCTCTATTTGTGGGAAAAAAGGACATCAATTGTATTTGGGTATGGCGTCGCATGGCCACGCAATTTTTTTAGTTAAAGTAACGCAGTTTTCGAATCGCAAAAAATGACCTGGTCATTAAAGGGGTAAAACCTTTCCAGAGCTGAAGTGGTTAATATGGTTTAATTGTTTATATCAGTTAGTCAGTTTTTTTTTTTCTGTTATGCCATTGGGTGCCATGGATTTTAAAAGGGGGTGGACAGATGAGGGGTTGCATTTACTGTACATGCTGCAATTTCGAAACAGTCTGCCCAAAGCGAATCTGGCTGTTTTTGAATTTAATGTTATTTGTATGGCTCAAGTGGCAATAAACAGGTTGCACTAACTAGAATGGACTACCTATACCAGGATGATTTTAATTATGTTTTGTTTTGAGTATTGGGTTGCTGTAGGAACATTGATTCAATACACTTTCCTGTTTTTTATGGCCTTTAACCGATTCTTCATTGCCCACAGACAATATCTCCTATTGTCCCAAATCCCAAATGGGATTGAAGCTACATCACTTAAGGACAGTGTCCAGGTATGCACAAAAGCAGAAACAGATCACGTAACTGGTAGACAAAGGGCACAACTGAGTCTATGCCAGCTGATCTTGTATTTTATCTCCAATTGTCAGAATCTTCTCTGCAGTACAATAGAGCTTTCACAGCTCACAATGAAACATTAGAGTATCCATTTGTGGCATAATGAAGGACACATGCCTTGGGCACAGTAGGCTGGCATCCAGGGCCAGCTTGGGCCAGTGCTCAGCATGTATTCTTGTTTTCAGTTTCTTCATTAATTAAATAATTCTATTCATTAAATCATCATCCTGCCATCCATTCTGTTTACTGTACATATGACTGTTATCAATCTAAAATTGATCCTTCAATAACGTTCAGCCTACACTCACCGGCCACTTTATTAGGTCCACCTGTTCAATTGCTTGGTAACAGAAATTGCAAATCAGCCAATCACATGGCAGCAACTCAATGCATTTAGGCATCTAGACGTGGTGAAGACAACTTGTTGAAGTTCAAACCGAGCATCAGAATGGGGAAGAAAGGGAATTTAAGTGACTTTGAATGTGGTGCCAGACGGGCTGTTCTGAGTATTTCTAAAACTGCTGATCTACTGGGATTTTCATTTACATCCATCTCTCGGGTTTACAGAGAATGGTCCAAAAAAGAGAAAATATCCAGTGAGTGGTAGTTGGGTGGACAAAAATGCCTTGCTGATGTCTTGAAGAGAATGGGCAGATGATAGAAAGGCAACAGTAACTCAAATAACCACTCGTTACAATGAAGGTATGCAGAAAAACATCTCTGAACGCATCAAACTTTGAAGCACATGGGCTACAGCAGTAGAAGACCACATTGGGTGCCATTCCTGTCAGCTAAGAACAGGAAACAATTTGCACAGGCGCACCAAGATTGGACAATAGAAGATTGGAAAAACGTTGCCTGGTCTGATGAGTCTTGATTTCAGCTGCGACATTCAGATGGTAGGGTCAGAATTTGGCATAAACAACATGAAAGAATGGATCCATCCTGCCTTGTAATAATGCACCATGTCACAAAGCTCCAATCATCTCACCACTGGTTTCTTGAACATGACAATGAGGTCACTGTACTCCAATGGCCTCCACACTCACCTTATCCCAATCCAATAGAGCACCTTTGGGATGTGGTGGAACCGGAGATTTGCATCATGGATGTGCAGCCGACCAATCTACAGAGATGTATAGTAACTAAGTAGAACTACTTCACTACTGTACTTAAGTACCGAAAGGCGGTATCTGTACTTTCCTAGAGTAGAATATTTTTCTCCTACTTCCACTTTTACTTCACTACATTTTTTCAATGATTTCAATACTTCTACTCCGATATTTTTTTTTTGTGCTGCATAGTTACTCGTTACAATTATAAAAATTACCACTGCCAGAACAGTAGATGGCAGGTTTCATGAAGCTCAAAACATGTGTATTATCAGCGCATATGAAAATAAATGCTACTGTATGTATAAATAAAAGCTGCATTTGAAATAATAAAAAACAATATGATGTTCAAACTTTTGACTTCTTTCTTTAATAACTACATAACACAGTACTTGTACTTTTACTTTCAGTACTTGAGTAGCAATTTTTTTTTCAAAACTACTGGTACTTTTACTTTCAGTACTTGAGTAGCAAAATTTTTTAAAAAAACTACTTGCAATACTTAAGTACAAAAAATGTTGAATACTTTAGTACTTCTACTCAAGTCACTTTTTGATCGAGCACTTCCACTTCTACTCAAGTCACTTTTTGATTGAGCACTTCCACTTCTACTCAAGTCACTTTTTGATTGAGCACTTGCACTTTTACTCAAGTATGGGTTTCAAATACTTTATACAACTCTGCCAATCTGCAACAGCTATGTGATGTTATCATTTCAATATGAACCAAAATCTCTGAGGAATGTTTCTAACACCTTGTTGAATCTATGCCACAAAGAATTAAGGCAGTTCTGAAAGAAAAGGGGGTCCAACCCGGTACTTGCAAGGTGTACCTGATAAAGTGGCTGGTGAGTGTATATGAAAACATTACATTACTGCGTACAAAGCTTTTGAAGAATGTCCCTGTCGCTGCTTATTGTATGCAAATATGTAATGTATTCATATATACTCACCGGCCACTTTATTAGGTACACCTTGCTAGTACCGGGTTGGACCCCCTTTTGCCTTCAGAACTGCCTTAATTCTTCGTGGCATAGATTCAACAAGATGTTAGAAACATTCCTCAGAGATTTTGGTCCATACTTGACATGATAACATCACATAGCTGTTGCAGATTTGTCGGCTGCACATGCATGATGCGAATGCCCCGTTCCAGCACATCTTTTATCATTTTAACCTTCCTGGCGCTCTGATTATGTCAGTATTTTTGAATGTCAAAGCGGTACATTGTTTTGCATGGAAATCTGTTGTTTTATATTTTAGGCCTGTAATTCTTAGGAATAAAACAGTAAAAGTGAATAAAGATTATTATTAAATGATTAATAAATTAATAATTTAAACAATACATTAATAAATTAAATTAATTAATAAATAATAAATTATGAATAAAAACATATTAATAAAAATACAATTAATAAAACAGTAATAGTGCAGGCAGGGCAGTGAACAAAGCACTAGGGACAAAACTGAGGTGAAATGATTTAAAAAAAAAGTAATGTACAGTAATCCTAACAGATTGCAATGTATCATGTCATGTTTTGTTAATTTTTTTTGAATTTCTCGCCTGATTAAGCTCCCCCCCCCCACCCCCTGGCGTTGCGGCACGCGTAGGGAAGGGAACCCGGAAGACGGATGCTTGCATCTGCTGGAGGACACAGTGAGAGGACATCAGGGGATCGTAGGGACAAGGTAAATATCACTACAGGGTAACCCTGAGTGTGGCTCGGGATTACTGCTTTTGGTACTGAAAATTAACCCCGAGCCACACTCGGGATTACCGCCAGGGAGATTAAAGCAGTCCTTGAGCTCCAGTCTAGTATTTTTGCCTGAGATAATGTCATTGGTGGGTGGATAGGTAGAAGGAATCATTTACGCTGTCTCCTCTACTGGACTGATAGATGTAGCCCATCACAGGATGAGAGGCTGAAGCAGAGACTGATCTGTATCAGGCAATTATAAAAATCACTTGCACAGGCACCAGGATGATTTTGTCATCTTCGAACCAGCATCTCGATTCAGGAAGTAGATGCTGACCCTGGATGATACCTAAACAAAGATGGCTCTGTCTTTCTGGAGAGAAAAGCAGATGAAGGCATTGTCAAGGGGAGTACTGTGATATTCATGAGACGTAATACATACTTATATACCTATATACACATAATATATATTATAACTGTGTACTACATATGCAGGTTCTGCTTACTGCTATGTAGTGCTGTCCGAAAGTCGGTTAATAGCAATATTGAATTTATGTTCCATTTTCGATGTTTTGATAGACTGAAAGCAAAAAAACATGTAAACTGTGGGTTAAGGTGACCAAACATCCCTGGTTCCTGGGGATATTCCTCAATTTTAGGGGTCTGTTCCTGGAAAAAAATACCCCCAAATATCCCTAGTTAAAAGAAAGTGTCCTTGATTTCTTCCCAGCTTTATTAACCAGTTCTGGACCGGAAAGATTTGCCCCCTTAATGACCAGGCCATTTTTTTGTGATTTGGCACTCTGTTACTTTAACCACTTGCCCACCGGCCACTGTGCTGCTACTGCGACACAGTGGCTCGTTCCCGTCCAGCGACGTAGACCTACGTCGCTGGACTCCTCCCCCTGTAGGCGGCGCTCGCGCGCCGCCGGAGGCGCGCTCCCGCTGTTTTCATTCACAGCGGGAGTCGGGGGAGGGAAGGAGCAGCGGCGATCGCTGCTGCTCTGCCCCGATCGTCGGGGAATCGAGTGAGGAGATCCGCCCGCCTGTGTAAACAGAGCGGGCGGATCTCCATAGTGACAGGGACTGACAGATCGGAGTGTTCAGCATAGCTGGACATCCGATCTGTCCTTGTGTCACTCAGTCACCTCCCCCCCCCCCACACGTCAGTAAGCACCAGGCATACATTAACCCCTCCCTCTCCAATAAAATTAACCCCTTCACTGCCAGTGTCATTTTTACAGTAACAGTGCATATGTATAGCACTGATTACTGCAGTAATGTCACTGGTACCCCCAAAAGTGTCAAAAATGTCAGTCAAGGGTCCGATCTGTCCACCGCAATGTCGCAGTCCCGCAAAAAAAATCGCAGATCACCGCCATTACGCGTTAAAAAAAAAACACCAAAAATGACAGAAATCTTTTCCTTAGTTAGTAAACGCAATAACTTTTGCGCAAACCAATCAAAATACGCTTATTGCGATTTTTTTTACCAAACATATGTAGCAGAAAACAAATTGGCCAAAAATTTTAAAAAAATTTGATTTTTACATTTTTTTTGGGGGGAATTTCATATAAAAAAATGTTAAAAATATTATTTTTTCAAAATAAACGCTCTTTTTTTGTTTATAGCGCAAAAAGTAAAAATCACACAGGTGATCAAATACCACCAAAAGAAAGCTCTGTTTGTGGGAAAAAAAGGACGTAAATTTCGTTTGGGTACGGCGTCGCACAACCGCGCAATTGTCAGTTAAAGTCGCACAGCGCCGAATCGCAAAAAGTGGCCTGGACGGAAGACAGCAAAATCCTCCGGTGGTAAAGTGGTTAACGGACAATTGCACGGTTGTGCCTAAATAAAATCGATGTACTTTTTTTCCCACAAATAGAGTTTTCTTTTGGTGGTATTTGATCACCTGTGCAATTTTTATTTTTTGTGCTTTAGCGCCGGTTCACATTACCGCGACACTACTTCGGGTGGCGACCTCCGAGGTCACGGACTTCATAACATTGAAGTCTATGGCGGTCACTTCCTGGTCGCCCCAAAGAAGCGCCGGACCCTTTTTCTAGGTCGGAGCGACTTGTGTCGCTCCTATTAGAACGGGTCCGCAGCTTCCCTATGGGAGGCGACCTGCGGCGACCTGTGAAAAAAAAAAGAAAAAATAAAAAATCTAATATTTTTAACATTTTTGGCCAATTTGTTTTCTGTTACATATATTTTTGGCAGAAAAAAATCACAATAAGCGTATTCTGATTGGTTTGCGCAAAAGTTATCACGTCTACAAACTTTATGTCGTTTTATTGTTTTTTTTTTTTCACTAGTAATGGCGGCGATCTGCGATTTTTAGCGGGACTGCGACATTGCGGCGGACAGATCGGACCCCTAACTGACATTTTTGACACTTTTGGGGGGTGACATTACTACAGTAATCAACGCTAAAAATATGCACTGTACTGTAATAATGACATTGGCAGGGAAGGGGTTAACAGTGTGGGTGATCAAGGAGTTAAATGTGTAACTAGGGGCGTGTTTCTAACTGTGGGGGAGTGGCTTGTGAAATGATCATAGAGACCCGTGATCCTTTATAGAAGGATCACAGGCACTCTGTGATTATTCCAGGGTGTTTACAATAGCTGACCGTCCTTCTCTCTCAGCGGGGAGCATTCGCGAGTGTCCGGCGGCAATCTGAGCCACCAGACCCGTACATCGGAGTCCCCGCTGCTGAGTGGTGCGCTCTTGCCCCCTAGCTGGAGGCGCGTGACTGACGTAGCACTAAATCGGTTCGCGCAGGTGGGGCGGCCTGCCGCAGTTTATCTGCGGCGGGCGGTACGGAAGAGGTTATATGGCACCCCCAGCCCAGAGGGCTGCAGGCTAATCCATTTTACCAACATTTCTGTGATTGGCCTGGAACAAGAGGGGGGAAGGGAGGGGTGTGTTTGTTCCCGGTTGTGTCAAGGGTTGTTGATGATCTCACTAATGCCAATATTAGCTGGTCTTCCCAGTCCCTCTCCTCCTGGCTTGTGGAGCCTTCCTTGCAGGAGGTAAGAAATAGGGATTATTTTCCACCTTGGCCTTGCTTGTGAAGGTGACCTGCAGTACCCACCCGACCTAGAGCAAAAAAGGGAAAGTTACCCCTTCAACTGCTTATGGACTGCCCCACGCAGATATAATGCGGCAGGGCGGCCCTCTTGCATGAAATCATGTACTTGTACATAATTTCGTGCACAGGGTCTAGGACGCGCGCCGCTGGCGACCCGCTCCTGCTGTGATTGGACACAACAGGAGCCAATCAGCAGGTCCGGCGGACGCAATGTAAACAAGGCAGACTGCCATTCTGTCAGAGAAGAAGGTGGAGATCTTCTGTTTCTGCTAAGCAGGAACACGGATTTCTGTCTTCCTCCAGTTAGGCCATCCTCCACACACAGTTAGTAATCACTCCCTAGGAGCACACTTAACCCTTTGATCGCCCCCTCATGTTAACCCTTCCCTGCCAGTGCCATAAGTACAGTGACAGTGCATTTTTTGATGATCACTGTATTAGAGTCACTGGTCCCCTCAAAATTGTCAGGTGTCAAATTTGTTAATGTTGAAAAATGTAAAGTAATGCACTTGGGGGCCAGAAACCAGAAAGCATGCTACTCACTAGGGGGGGAACCTCTGGGTGAGTCTAGGATGGAAAAGGACCTGGGGGTACTGGTAGACAACAGGCTTGGCAGTGGCATGCAATGCCAAGCCGCCGCAAGCAAAGCCAACAGAATACTGGGATGTATAAAAAAGGGGATTCACTCCAGAAATAAAGAGATTATTCTTCCACTCTACAAGACTCTGGTCCGGCCACATCTGGAGTATGCTGTCCAGTTCTGGGCACCGGTCCTCAGGAAGGATGTGCTGGAACTGGAGAAAGTCCAGAGAAAGGCAACAAAAATAATTAGG
The DNA here is from genome assembly GCF_965119305.1 of Pelophylax lessonae. Lineage (NCBI taxonomy): Eukaryota > Metazoa > Chordata > Amphibia > Anura > Ranidae > Pelophylax > Pelophylax lessonae. The sequence continues at coordinate 75,109,160 of NC_138768.1, forward strand.
GGAATGGAGGACATCAGCTATGAGGAAAGACTACAAGCACTGAACCTATTCTCTCTGGAGAAGAGACGATTGAGGGGGGATATGATATCAATGTACAAATACTGTACTGGCGACCCTAGCATAAGGAACAAACTATTCAGAGAGAGGAGATACAATAAGACTAGGGTTGAGCGGACACCTAGATGTCTGTGTTCGACGGGTTCGGCCGAACTTTAAAAAAAAGTCCGGGTCCGTGTCCCGGACTTTTACCGAACTTTTCCCGGACACCGAACCCCATTGAAGTCAATGGGGACCCGAACTTTAAGGCACTAAAATGGCTCTAAAACACCAAAGGAAAGGGCTAGAGTGCTGCAAATGGCAGCAAAACGTAATTAAGAGCATGGCAAGTGCTCTGCAAACAAATGTGGATAGGGAAATAACTTAAAACAACAAAAAAAAACAGAAAAATAAAACAATGTTCTTCTTCATCTCTGAAGGACGAGGCCCATATGGAGTAGGAGGGAGGTTGAGGTGGTGGTGGATGTGGCGGTGACATAGGCGTGCGCACAGGGTGTGCTGGGTGTGCCTGGGCACACCCTAATCACCTAGGGCACATAGCATTGCCAGTGAGGAGATGGGAAAGATCTCCCTGGGACCTGCTCTGCTCTATTTCTCCTTGCCTACAGGTACATGGCCCCGATACATTACTCTCCCTGCTGGCAAACACATGCATGTGTATTTCAACTTTGGGGTGCACACCTTAATGCAATAGGCTGCGCACACCTATGGGCGGTGTAGGTGGAAGCGGCGGTGGAGGAGGACCAGGGCCGGATTAACAGCATCATGGGCTTGGTGCTGAGGATTTTGAAGGGCCTTAAGGGCCGTGCCTTGCCATGCACCCAGAGGAGGAAGGGTGCAGCCATGCATGCCTAATTCAACATGGGATGCTGTCTCTGAAGCCCATAAACACATCCATGCATCGCCAACTGTCCCTCCTTGTCCGGCCTTCACGCTGTGTGGGGAGGTTCTGAGGGTGCTGCCTGGGGAAGCGAGCATAGAAGCCAGACTTCTGTGTTTACAAGTGACAGAAGAGCGGTAACAGTGAATATGGCCAACCCGGGGCCTATATAAAAGGTAGGGGCCTGGAGCTGCAGCTCCAATAGCCCCTACATTAATCTGGCCCTGAGGAGGAGGACGAGGTAGCCAACACTGCTTCTTTTCAAAAATTTTAAATGAGGGTACACCCCAAAAGAGTGAGAAAGAGCAAAAATGGAACAATGGGTGGGTAAGGTCGGTATCCATTGCTATTCTGCATAAGGTACGGAAAAGTCCCGTGGGATCCATGCCTGGTTCATTTTAATGAACGTGAGCTTGTCCACATTGTCTCTGGACAGGCGGCTGCGCTTGTCTGTTATAACGCCCCCAGCCGTGCTAAATACCCGTTCAGATAATACACTGGCTGCAGGGCACGCCAGCACCTCCAAGGCGTAAAGGGCAAGCTCAGGCCATGTGCCCAATTTGGAGACCCAGAAGTTGAAGGGGGCAGACCCGTCATTCACTACATGTAGGCGTGTGCACACATACTGCTCCACCATGTTGGTAAAATGCTGCCTCCTGCTAAGACGTTCCATCTGAGCTGCTGGTGCTGCTGTTTGTTGTGGCGTGCTGACAAAGCTTTTCCACATTTCGGCCATGCTAACCCTGCCTTCTGAGGTGCTGGCGGTGCCCTGGTTGCGTTGGCGACCTCCTCCTCCTCCTCCTCTGCCTTGTGCTTCCACTGTGGCCCCGCTGTCAGATGGGAATGCCAGCAGCATGGCGTCTACCAGCGTGCGCTTGTACTCGCGCATCTTGCGATCGCGCTCCAGTGAGTGAATTAAGGACGGTACGTTGTCCTTGTAACGGGGATCCAGCAGCGTGGCCACCCAGTAATCAGCACAAGTTAGAATGTGGGCAACTCGGCGGTCGTTGTGGAGACACTGCAGCATGTAATCGCTCATGTGTGCCAGGCTGCCCAGAGGCAACGAAAGGCTGTCCTCTGTGGGAGGTGTATGGTCCGTGTCCTCTGTATCCCCCCAGCCACGCACCAGTGATGGCCATGAGCTGGCCTGGGTGCCACCCTGCTGTGAACATGGTTCCATCTCCTCCTCCAGCTCCTCCTCCTCCTCATCCTCCTCATCCTCCAGAACTGTGCCCCTGCTGGACAATTGCGTCCCTGGCGTTTGCGTGTGCAGGAACCCACCCTCGGAGCCCCTTGCGAATGACTGCCCTGAAAGCCTTGGAAATGTTACCTCTTCATCCTCCTCCTCCTCCTCATCCTGTGCCACATCCTCTTCCATCATCGCCCGAATTGTTTTTTCAAGGAGGCATAGAAGTGGGATAGTTAAGCTGAGAACGGCGTCATTGCCACTGGCCATGTTGGTGGAGTACTCAAAACAGCGCAACAAGGCACACAGGTCTCGCATGGAGGCCCAGTTATTGGTGGTGAAGTGGTGCTGTTCCGCAGAGCGACTCACGCGTGCGTGCTGCAGCTGAAACTCCACTATGGCCTGCTGCTGCTCGCACAGTCTTTCCAGCATGTGCAAGGTGGAGTTCCACCTTGTGGGCACGTCACATATGAGGCGGTGAGCGGGAAGGCCGAAGTTACGCTGCAGCGCTGCCAGGCGAGCAGCAGCAGGGTGAGAACGCCGAAAGTGCGCACAAACGGCCCGCACTTTCTGCAGCAGCTCTGACATATCGGGGTAGTTTTTAAGGAACCTCTGCACCACCAAATTCAGCACATGCGCCACGCAAGGGATGTGCGTCAAACCGGCTAGGCCCAGAGCTGCTATGAGATTTCGCCCGTTATCGCACACCACCAGGCCGGGCTTGAGGCTCGCTGGCAGCAACCACTCATTTGTCTGCTGTTCCATGCTCCTCCACAACTCCTGCGCGGTGTGTGGTTTGTCCCCCAAACAGGCAAGTTGTAAAACTGCCTGCTGTCGTTTACCCCTGGCCGTGCTGAAGTTGGTGGTGAAGGTGTTACGCTGTCCGGATGAGGAGGCGGTAGAGGATGAGGAAGCGGAGTAGGAGGAGTTAGGAACAGGAGGCAAACTGAAGCGCCCTGCAATCCTCGGTGGTGGAAGGACATGCGCCAAATTGCTATCCGCCTCAGGCCCATCCGCCACTGCATTTACCCAGTGTGCCGTTAGGGAGATATAACGCCCCTGACCGTGCTTACTGGTCCACGTATCCGTAGTTAGGTGGACCTTGGCACAGATGGCGTTGCGCAGTGCACACCTGATTTTTTCCCCCACTTGGTTGTGCAGGGAAGGGATGGCTTGCCTGGAAAAGTAGTGGCGGCTGGGCACGACGTACTGTGGGACAGCCACCGACATAAGGTTTTTAAAACTGTGCGTCTCCACCAGACGGAATGACAGCATTTCAAAGGCCAATAATTTTGAAATGCTGGCATTCAGGGCCAGGGATCGCGGGTGGGTAGGGGGGTACTTCCTCTTCCTCTCAAGTGTTTGGGAGATGGAAAGCTGAACGCTTCCACGGGACATTGTGGAGATGGTTGTTGGTGACCCAGGTGGTGGTGTTGCTGACAGATCGTCTGTTTGCGGGGTGGCAGGTGCCGGTATCACTACAGATGTGGCTGGAGCGGCCGAGACTGCAGCAGAAGAGGAAGCAGGATGAGCCAGAGACGTTTCTTGGTTTTGAAGGTGTGTACTCCACTGCAGCTCGTGCTTTGCACTTAGATGCCTGATCATGCAGGTTGTGCTCAGGTTGAGAAGGTTCATGCCTCGCTTCAAGCTCTGATTGCACAGGGTGCAAACCACTCGTGTCCTGTCATCAGCACATTTTCTAAAGAACTTCCACGCTAGAGAACTCCTTTGAGCTGACTTTGGTGCGCTCGTTCCCTTGCTGCGTTGGGCAGTAGCGGGCGTAGTGTCTAGGGCACGGCCGCTCCGCTTCTGCACCCTGCTCCCTCTTCTGCTGTGCTGGTGGCTCTGTGCGACCACCGCCTCTTCCTCCAAACTACTCAGTTCACCTGCATGACGTTCATTCCATGTGGGGTCGAGGACCTCATCGTCCTCCACATCATCTTCCACCCAGTCTTCACCCCTGCCCTCCTTGTCGGTCTCCACAATGCTGAACGCCGCAGCAGTTGGCACCTGCGTTTCGTCATCATCGGAGACGTGCTGCGATGATCCTTGCATGTACTCATCTTGAGAAATAAGTGGTTGGGCATCGCTGCACTCAATCTCTTCCACTTCTGGGGCAGGGCTAGGTGGATGGCCCTGGGAAACCCTGCTGACAGAGTCCTCAAAAAGAATAAGAGACTGCTGTATGGCTTGGGGCTCAGACTGCTGGCCTGATTTGCAAGGGGGTGAGGTGAAAGACGGTTGGACATTGGCTGCAGGTGCCAACTCTGACCTTTCTGCAGTAGACTGGGTGGGAGACAATGTGAAGGAACTGGAGGCACTGTCAGCAGCAAACCAATCTACTATCGCCTCAACTTGTTCTGGCCTCATCACTTCTAGGGGCGTTTGATGCCCTACCAAATACTGATGCAGGTTCTGTCGCCTACTCACACTTGAGGAAGGTGTTTCACTTGTGCGTGTAGCTGGCACAGATCGACCATGTCCTCTCCTTGCAACAGGAGCTCTACCAGCAGCACCACGACCCAGGCCACGGCCCTTATTTGACGGTCTCCTCATATTTCTGTAATTTAAGATCTTGCCCTAGAAAGGTTTTTATTGAATAGCGGAATAGAAAATATGATCCAAAAAAAGTGTATGTATATCACACGTACACAACCACACTAGGCCCCAATTACTATTGTTTGTACCCCTAAAAGGCTAGATGAGGAGTAGGGGGAGTATGGAACAGGCAGCACCCTCAAACCTTCAGAAGTATGAGATGAACCCCAACAACTTGGAAAGGTGGATCTCTCTCACACGTACCGACACAGACTATCCCGCAATTCAATTGATCCTCAAAGGTTTTTATTGAATAGCGGAATAGGAAATATGATCAAAAAAAGTGTATGTATCTCGCACGTACACAACCACACTAGGCCCCAATTACTATTGTTTGTACCCCTAAAAGGCTAGATGAGGAGTAGGGGGGGTATGGAACAGGCAGCACCCTCAAACCTTCAGAAGTATGAGATGAACCCCAACAACTTGGAAAGGTGGATCTCTCTCACACGTACCGACACAGACTATCCCGCAATTCAATTGATCCTCAAAGGTTTTTATTGAATAGCGGAATAGGAAATATGATCAAAAAAAGTGTATGTATCTCGCACGTACACAACCACACTAGGCCCCAATTACTATTGTTTGTACCCCTAAAAGGCTAGATGAGGAGTAGGGGGGGTATGGAACAGGCAGCACCCTCAAACCTTCAGAAGTATGAGATGAACCCCAACAACTTGGAAAGGTGGATCTCTCTCACACGTACCGACACAGACTATCCCGCAATTCAATTGATCCTCAAAGGTTTTTATTGAATAGCGGAATAGGAAATATGATCAAAAAAAGTGTATGTATCTCGCACGTACACAACCACACTAGGCCCCAATTACTATTGTTTGTACCCCTAAAAGGCTAGATGAGGAGTAGGGGGGGTATGGAACAGGCAGCACCCTCAAACCTTCAGAAGTATGAGATGAACCCCAACAACTTGGAAAGGTGGATCTCTCTCACACGTACCGACACAGACTATCCCGCAATTCAATTGATCCTCAAAGGTTTTTATTGAATAGCGGAATAGGAAATATGATCAAAAAAAGTGTATGTATCTCGCACGTACACAACCACACTAGGCCCCAATTACTATTGTTTGTACCCCTAAAAGGCTAGATGAGGAGTAGGGGGGGTATGGAACAGGCAGCACCCTCAAACCTTCAGAAGTATGAGATGAACCCCAACAACTTGGAAAGGTGGATCTCTCTCACACGTACCGACACAGACTATCCCGCAATTCAATTGATCCTCAAAGGTTTTTATTGAATAGCGGAATAGGAAATATGATCAAAAAAAGTGTATGTATCTCGCACGTACACAACCACACTAGGCCCCAATTACTATTGTTTGTACCCCTAAAAGGCTAGATGAGGAGTAGGGGGGGTATGGAACAGGCAGCACCCTCAAACCTTCAGAAGTATGAGATGAACCCCAACAACTTGGAAAGGTGGATCTCTCTCACACGTACCGACACAGACTATCCCGCAATTCAATTGATCCTCAAAGGTTTTTATTGAATAGCGGAATAGGAAATATGATCAAAAAAAGTGTATGTATCTCGCACGTACACAACCACACTAGGCCCCAATTACTATTGTTTGTACCCCTAAAAGGCTAGATGAGGAGTAGGGGGGGTATGGAACAGGCAGCACCCTCAAACCTTCAGAAGTATGAGATGAACCCCAACAACTTGGAAAGGTGGATCTCTCTCACACGTACCAACACAGACTATCCCCCAATTTAACTGATCCCCAAAGGTTTTTGATTAAATAGCGGAATAGAAAATATGATCCCAAAAAAGTGTATGTATATCACACGTACACAACCACACTAGGCCCCAATTACTATTGTTTGTACCCCTAAAAGGCTAGGAGTAGGGGGAGTATGGAACAGGCAGCACCCTCAAACCTTCAGAAGTATGAGATGAACCCCAACAACTTGGAAAGGTGGATCTCTCTCACACGTACCAACACAGACTATCCCCCAATTTAACTGATCCCCAAAGGTTTTTGATTAAATAGCGGAATAGAAAATATGATCCCAAAAAAGTGTATGTATATCACACGTACACAACCACACTAGGCCCCAATTACTATTGTTTGTACCCCTAAAAGGCTAGGAGTAGGGGGAGTATGGAACAGGCAGCACCCTCAAACCTTCAGAAGTATGAGATGAACCTCAACAACTTGGAAAGGTGGATCTCTCTCACACGTACCAACACAGACTATCCCCCAATTTAACTGATCCCCAAAGGTTTTTGATTAAATAGCGGAATAGAAAATATGATCCCAAAAAAGTGTATGTATATCACACGTACACAACCACACTAGGCCCCAATTACTATTGTTTGTACCCCTAAAAGGCTAGGAGTAGGGGGAGTATGGAACAGGCAGCACCCTCAAACCTTCAGAAGTATGAGATGAACCCCAACAACTTGGAAAGGTGGATCTCTCTCACACGTACCAACACAGACTATCCCCCAATTTAACTGATCCCCAAAGGTTTTTGATTAAATAGCGGAATAGAAAATATGATCCCAAAAAAGTGTATGTATATCACACGTACACAACCACACTAGGCCCCAATTACTATTGTTTGTACCCCTAAAAGGCTAGGAGTAGGGGGAGTATGGAACAGGCAGCACCCTCAAACCTTCAGAAGTATGAGATGAACCCCAACAACTTGGAAAGGTGGATCTCTCTCACACGTACCAACACAGACTATCCCCCAATTTAACTGATCCCCAAAGGTTTTTGATTAAATAGCGGAATAGAAAATATGATCCCAAAAAAGTGTATGTATATCACACGTACACAACCACACTAGGCCCCAATTACTATTGTTTGTACCCCTAAAAGGCTAGGAGTAGGGGGAGTATGGAACAGGCAGCACCCTCAAACCTTCAGAAGTATGAGATGAACCCCAACAACTTGGAAAGGTGGATCTCTCTCACACGTACCAACACAGACTATCCCCCAATTTAACTGATCCCCAAAGGTTTTTGATTAAATAGCGGAATAGAAAATATGATCCCAAAAAAGTGTATGTATATCACACGTACACAACCACACTAGGCCCCAATTACTATTGTTTGTACCCCTAAAAGGCTAGGAGTAGGGGGAGTATGGAACAGGCAGCACCCTCAAACCTTCAGAAGTATGAGATGAACCTCAACAACTTGGAAAGGTGGATCTCTCTCACACGTACCAACACAGACTATCCCCCAATTTAACTGATCCCCAAAGGTTTTTGATTAAATAGCGGAATAGAAAATATGATCCCAAAAAAGTGTATGTATATCACACGTACACAACCACACTAGGCCCCAATTACTATTGTTTGTACCCCTAAAAGGCTAGGAGTAGGGGGAGTATGGAACAGGCAGCACCCTCAAACCTTCAGAAGTATGAGATGAACCCCAACAACTTGGAAAGGTGGATCTCTCTCACACGTACCAACACAGACTATCCCCCAATTTAACTGATCCCCAAAGGTTTTTGATTAAATAGCGGAATAGAAAATATGATCCCAAAAAAGTGTATGTATATCACACGTACACAACCACACTAGGCCCCAATTACTATTGTTTGTACCCCTAAAAGGCTAGGAGTAGGGGGAGTATGGAACAGGCAGCACCCTCAAACCTTCAGAAGTATGAGATGAACCCCAACAACTTGGAAAGGTGGATCTCTCTCACACGTACCAACACAGACTATCCCCCAATTTAACTGATCCCCAAAGGTTTTTGATTAAATAGCGGAATAGAAAATATGATCCCAAAAAAGTGTATGTATATCACACGTACACAACCACACTAGGCCCCAATTACTATTGTTTGTACCCCTAAAAGGCTAGGAGTAGGGGGAGTATGGAACAGGCAGCACCCTCAAACCTTCAGAAGTATGAGATGAACCCCAACAACTTGGAAAGGTGGATCTCTCTCACACGTACCAACACAGACTATCCCCCAATTTAACTGATCCCCAAAGGTTTTTGATTAAATAGCGGAATAGAAAATATGATCCCAAAAAAGTGTATGTATATCACACGTACACAACCACACTAGGCCCCAATTACTATTGTTTGTACCCCTAAAAGGCTAGGAGTAGGGGGAGTATGGAACAGGCAGCACCCTCAAACCTTCAGAAGTATGAGATGAACCTCAACAACTTGGAAAGGTGGATCTCTCTCACACGTACCAACACAGACTATCCCCCAATTTAACTGATCCCCAAAGGTTTTTGATTAAATAGCGGAATAGAAAATATGATCCCAAAAAAGTGTATGTATATCACACGTACACAACCACACTAGGCCCCAATTACTATTGTTTGTACCCCTAAAAGGCTAGGAGTAGGGGGAGTATGGAACAGGCAGCACCCTCAAACCTTCAGAAGTATGAGATGAACCCCAACAACTTGGAAAGGTGGATCTCTCTCACACGTACCAACACAGACTATCCCCCAATTTAACTGATCCCCAAAGGTTTTTGATTAAATAGCGGAATAGAAAATATGATCCCAAAAAAGTGTATGTATATCACACGTACACAACCACACTAGGCCCCAATTACTATTGTTTGTACCCCTAAAAGGCTAGGAGTAGGGGGAGTATGGAACAGGCAGCACCCTCAAACCTTCAGAAGTATGAGATGAACCCCAACAACTTGGAAAGGTGGATCTCTCTCACACGTACCAACACAGACTATCCCCCAATTTAACTGATCCCCAAAGGTTTTTGATTAAATAGCGGAATAGAAAATATGATCCCAAAAAAGTGTATGTATATCACACGTACACAACCACACTAGGCCCCAATTACTATTGTTTGTACCCCTAAAAGGCTAGGAGTAGGGGGAGTATGGAACAGGCAGCACCCTCAAACCTTCAGAAGTATGAGATGAACCCCAACAACTTGGAAAGGTGGATCTCTCTCACACGTACCAACACAGACTATCCCCCAATTTAACTGATCCCCAAAGGTTTTTGATTAAATAGCGGAATAGAAAATATGATCCCAAAAAAGTGTATGTATATCACACGTACACAACCACACTAGGCCCCAATTACTATTGTTTGTACCCCTAAAAGGCTAGGAGTAGGGGGAGTATGGAACAGGCAGCACCCTCAAACCTTCAGAAGTATGAGATGAACCCCAACAACTTGGAAAGGTGGATCTCTCTCACACGTACCAACACAGACTATCCCCCAATTTAACTGATCCCCAAAGGTTTTTGATTAAATAGCGGAATAGAAAATATGATCCCAAAAAAGTGTATGTATATCACACGTACACAACCACACTAGGCCCCAATTACTATTGTTTGTACCCCTAAAAGGCTAGGAGTAGGGGGAGTATGGAACAGGCAGCACCCTCAAACCTTCAGAAGTATGAGATGAACCCCAACAACTTGGAAAGGTGGATCTCTCTCACACGTACCAACACAGACTATCCCCCAATTTAACTGATCCCCAAAGGTTTTTGATTAAATAGCGGAATAGAAAATATGATCCCAAAAAAGTGTATGTATATCACACGTACACAACCACACTAGGCCCCAATTACTATTGTTTGTACCCCTAAAAGGCTAGGAGTAGGGGGAGTATGGAACAGGCAGCACCCTCAAACCTTCAGAAGTATGAGATGAACCCCAACAACTTGGAAAGGTGGATCTCTCTCACACGTACCAACACAGACTATCCCCCAATTTAACTGATCCCCAAAGGTTTTTGATTAAATAGCGGAATAGAAAATATGATCCCAAAAAAGTGTATGTATATCACACGTACACAACCACACTAGGCCCCAATTACTATTGTTTGTACCCCTAAAAGGCTAGGAGTAGGGGGAGTATGGAACAGGCAGCACCCTCAAACCTTCAGAAGTATGAGATGAACCTCAACAACTTGGAAAGGTGGATCTCTCTCACACGTACCAACACAGACTATCCCCCAATTTAACTGATCCCCAAAGGTTTTTGATTAAATAGCGGAATAGAAAATATGATCCCAAAAAAGTGTATGTATATCACACGTACACAACCACACTAGGCCCCAATTACTATTGTTTGTACCCCTAAAAGGCTAGGAGTAGGGGGAGTATGGAACAGGCAGCACCCTCAAACCTTCAGAAGTATGAGATGAACCCCAACAACTTGGAAAGGTGGATCTCTCTCACACGTACCAACACAGACTATCCCCCAATTTAACTGATCCCCAAAGGTTTTTGATTAAATAGCGGAATAGAAAATATGATCCCAAAAAAGTGTATGTATATCACACGTACACAACCACACTAGGCCCCAATTACTATTGTTTGTACCCCTAAAAGGCTAGGAGTAGGGGGAGTATGGAACAGGCAGCACCCTCAAACCTTCAGAAGTATGAGATGAACCTCAACAACTTGGAAAGGTGGATCTCTCTCACACGTACCAACACAGACTATCCCCCAATTTAACTGATCCCCAAAGGTTTTTGATTAAATAGCGGAATAGAAAATATGATCCCAAAAAAGTGTATGTATATCACACGTACACAACCACACTAGGCCCCAATTACTATTGTTTGTACCCCTAAAAGGCTAGGAGTTGGGGGAGTATGGAACAGGCAGCACCCTCAAACCTTCAGAAGTATGAGATGAACCCCAACAACTTGGAAAGGTGGATCTCTCTCACACGTACCAACACAGACTATCCCCCAATTTAACTGATCCCCAAAGGTTTTTGATTAAATAGCGGAATAGAAAATATGATCCCAAAAAAGTGTATGTATATCACACGTACACAACCACACTAGGCCCCAATTACTATTGTTTGTACCCCTAAAAGGCTAGGAGTAGGGGGAGTATGGAACAGGCAGCACCCTCAAACCTTCAGAAGTATGAGATGAACCCCAACAACTTGGAAAGGTGGATCTCTCTCACACGTACCAACACAGACTATCCCCCAATTTAACTGATCCCCAAAGGTTTTTGATTAAATAGCGGAATAGAAAATATGATCCCAAAAAAGTGTATGTATATCACACGTACACAACCACACTAGGCCCCAATTACTATTGTTTGTACCCCTAAAAGGCTAGGAGTAGGGGGAGTATGGAACAGGCAGCACCCTCAAACCTTCAGAAGTATGAGATGAACCCCAACAACTTGGAAAGGTGGATCTCTCTCACACGTACCAACACAGACTATCCCCCAATTTAACTGATCCCCAAAGGTTTTTGATTAAATAGCGGAATAGAAAATATGATCCCAAAAAAGTGTATGTATATCACACGTACACAACCACACTAGGCCCCAATTACTATTGTTTGTACCCCTAAAAGGCTAGGAGTAGGGGGAGTATGGAACAGGCAGCACCCTCAAACCTTCAGAAGTATGAGATGAACCCCAACAACTTGGAAAGGTGGATCTCTCTCACACGTACCAACACAGACTATCCCCCAATTTAACTGATCCCCAAAGGTTTTTGATTAAATAGCGGAATAGAAAATATGATCCCAAAAAAGTGTATGTATATCACACGTACACAACCACACTAGGCCCCAATTACTATTGTTTGTACCCCTAAAAGGCTAGATGAGGAGTAGGGGGAGTATGGAACAGGCAGCACCCTCAAACCTTCAGTATGAGATTGTGTTCACTGTACCCCACAAAGATTGAGTTCACTGCACCCCACAATGATTGTGTTCACTGCACCCCACAAAGATTGTGTTCACTGCACCTCACAAAGATTGTGTTCACTGTACCCCCCAAAGATTGTGTTCACTGCACCCCACAAAGATTCTGTTCACTGTACCCCACAAAGATTGTGTTCACTGCACCCCAAAAAGATTGTGTTCACTGCACCCCAAAAAGGATGTTGTTCACTGCACCCCAAAAAGGATGTTGTTCACTCCACCCCAAAAAGATTGTGTTCACTGCACCCCACAAAGATTGTGTTCACTGCACCCCAAAAAGATTGTGTTCACTGCACCCCAAAAATGATTTTGTTCACTGCACCCCAAAAAGGATTTTGTTCACTGCACCCCAAAAAGGATGTTGTTCACTCCACCCCAAAAAGATTGTGTTCACTGCACCCCAAAAAGATTGTGTTCACTGCACCCCACAAAGGATTTTGTTCACTGCACCCCAAAAAGATTGTGTTCACTGCACCCCAAAAAGGATGTTGTTCACTGCACCCCAAAAAGGATTTTGTTCACTGCACCCCAAAAAGATTGTGTTCACTGCACCCCACAAAGGATTTTGTTCACTGCACCCCACAAAGATTGTGTTCACTGCACACCAAAAAGGATTGTGTTCACTGCACCCCAAAAAGATTTTGTTCACTGCACCCCAAAAAGATTGTGTTCACTGCAGCCCAAAAAGATTGTGTTCACTGCAGCCCAAAAAGATTGTGTTCACTGCAGCCCAAAAAGATTGTGTTCACTGCAGCCCAAAAAGATTGTGTTCACTGCAGCTCACACACAGAAAAATGGATGTGGATCACTGACACCTGCCTATCTCCAATCCCACACCACACAGCAATATTGATTGTAGTTTGTAGAACACAGTTTCCCTAAAATTCAGCAGACTCTGTCCCTAACAGGATTGAGAAGAGATCGTAGATCAGGATTGAGTGCAGACCCCACCCCCCACACAGCAATATCGATTGTAGTTTGTAGAAGACACTGACCCTATATAATTCAGCAGACTCTATCCCTAAAATGCCTACAACTCGCCCTGCCTAAACACTCCGACCTGTCCCTCAATTCTATCCGGACACAAATGGTTTTTTCCTGCCTATCTTTCCCTAATCAGCAGCCAGCACGTTGATGTGTGCTCTGTCCCTGAATCTAAGCAGCATAATGACGCCGCTGCGGCTGCCTCGAACTTATAAAGACTTGGTCACATGCTTCAGACGGCCAATCACAGCTACTGAGACATTTGCAGGCATGGCTGGGATGGCTTAAGGCACACCAGTTAAACGATTGTTGATTGGCTGTTGAAAGCCCGCCATGAAAAGAGCGCCAAAGCATGCAAAACCCGGAAATAAAACGACCGAACACGGATTTTTACCCGAACATACAGTAAAGTGTCCGTGTCCGTGTTCGGGTACAAAAAATCCAATTATTCGGTACGAACACGAATAATACAGTCCGTGTTCGCTCAACACTAAATAAGACACGTGGCCACTCACTAAAACTTGAGGAAAGGCGGTTTAACCTTAAAGTGCGTAAGGGGTTCTTAACTGTAAGAGCGGTAAGGATGTGGAATTCTCTTCCACAAGCAGTCGTATCAGCAGGGAGCATTGATAGTTTCAAAAAACTATTAGATGGACACCTTAAAGACCACAACATACAGGGGTATACAATGTATGGTTAAAAGCAAACACACACACACACACATCATAGGTTGAACTGGATGGACTGATGTCTTTTTTCAACCTCACTAACAATGTAACTATGTAACTATGTAAGGTGAGGTTACTGAGAGGGGAGTCTCCCCACTGGCTCTGTGAGAGGATTCTCATAGGGCAGTGGAGGAAACCCAATCAGTGGCTCAGTCAGGCTTGTATCTACCCTAGAAGGCAGATTCTGCCGCAGAGAATTCTGGGAGTGGGTATAAGTTTGAAGGGAACACATGATGCAGAGTCCCAGGAGGGTGAGTACGGCTGTCTCTCCTCCTGTCAGAGGAAGCGGGTGTCCCGGGTGGCGGCCTGGGGATCCAAAGAGTGTGAAGCTTAGCTGCAGAGGGGATCCAGTGTGCCGAGAACCAGCGGAAAGAGAGAGGGGTCCAGTTCCAGGAAAGCCTACAAAGGTCGTGAGTACTGTGGACTTCCCCTGGGGGTCTGCCCTGTGTCAGAGGGACCACTCTGGAGAAGGTTCTAGGGGTTAAAGGGGATGTCTAGTCAGAGGACCCTGAAGTATTAGAGGGGGTACCTAGGTAAAGGACCCTGAAGTGTGAAAGGGGGTGCCTGTAGTTTGGGCCCTGAAGAGTAAGTGTACAGTGGGAAGCTAGGAACCTAGGGTTCCTCCTGAGGTTGCTAGGGGATCCTTAAGCAATAGGCAATTTCTGCCTCTCAGATAAGTTTCCAATGACACCATTGTTCCTTTTAGCTATCTGTAGGGGTGTAATTCTTCCCAATGATGACAAGAGTAAGGAGCATTCTTCCCACTGACTGTCACACTAATGTGTCAGGAGTTGTGTATTTTTAATTTTTAGGAGGGGTTCCCCGAGACCAGAAATTTATTTTAAGGGTTCCTCTGTGTTGAAAAAGTTGAGAAAGGCTGCTCTAGGCACTATAATGAGTTTACAAGCATATGTGTGCATTTATACTTGATATGTGGAAGTCCCATGTTTGTGACGTAACATGTAGGGCGGAGGTGGATGAGTTCATTGCTGAAACTAGGAAGTGATCGGGCCCAGGAAACCGAACGGTGCTGATCACTGTTATTACCTGGGGGAGAGATACAGAAGCTGTAAACCTCTGTGCACAGGTATAGTACAAAAACTATGTTAGTGCATTTTAATATATTTTAATAAACGGTTCTTATTTTTATAGGAACTATTATGAGGGAAATGTGTGTTTTGTTTTGAGCTTAACCACTCCCATTTAGAATAAAGAAGGAACAAAGATGGAAACCACTGCTACTATCCCTTATGGGGCAAAATCTGCTATTGACATTGATAACACAGAGATCATATACCAAAGGTGAGGGCACAACTAAAATCAAGGGTGTAAATAAACTGCAACGTAGGAATTGATTTGCAGTGTAATATAGTGGTTATTTGTGGAGAGCACAATTAGAGACCTTTGAATGAATAATAAAATATATATAAACTTGGACACCCACTGTCAAGTAAAATATCTTTGCGCTTGAGGAGGAGTCAGTCTTTTGACTGCTATAATGAACAAAAACTGCTGCTACTTAGACAAATAATGGAAAATATTTGCAGATACATCAATGGAAAAAGAGTAGCGCACGAGATCACTATTATATGACTCAAGATGTTGTAAGCAAACTGTCAAAGATACTGCTAGACAGACATTTACAAAAAGGAAGAATGGTATTCAGGAAAGAAATAATGTCCCTTCAGTCCATGAAATCCAGGGGTCAGTGAGATGAGTTACTAGATCACCATCCGCCACCAGGTGTCACACCAAGGAATAGTAAGATAGGCAACTCACCAGAAATCAATGCTCAGGTGTTCTCACACAAGAGCAAACTGCGCAGAAGTGTTAGATGGATATAGAGCCAGAGCCTCTAACGTATCCACAATCGCTAGGCTCCCTGCTAGCAGCTGAGCTGTCAGTTCGGTACTTCAGTCCTGCTATTGAGATGCTGCTTTGCGCGGAGACAGCCTCCGCGCAAAGCAGCATCTCAATAGCAGGACTGAAGTACCGAACTGACAGCTCAGCTGCTAGCAGGGAGCCTAGCGATTGTGGTTACGTTACTTCACTATGTGGGGCCATTCTTTCTCTCCATGATACCGGTATACCGAGGGAGTGTGTGCAAAGATTTGTTATGAAGCAGTGGTGAGCAGGCTCTGGCTCTATATCCATCTAACACTTCTGCGCAGTTTGCTCTTGTGTGAGAACACCTGAGCATTGATTTCTGGTGAGTTGCCTATCTTACTATTCCTTGGTGTGACACCTGGTGGCGGATGGTGATCTAGTAACTCATCTCACTGACCCCTGGATTTCATGGACTGAAGGGACATTATTTCTTTCCTGAATACCATTCTTCCTTTTTGTAAATGTCTGTCTAGCAGTATCTTTGACAGTTTGCTTACAACATCTTGAGTCATATAATAGTGATCTCGTGCGCTACTCTTTTTCCATTGATGTCTTTGAATGAATAAACTGTTTGGAGGACACCTATTTAAAAAAAAATTCTCAGCATGGTGGACAATATTTAATCATGTGATACATGTTTGGTAGTGGTAATTGTCAAACTTATTACAATATTGTAAAATATTAAAAAAAAAGCACAGGAGAGGTGAAAAGTTTTATGAAGATTATTGCAATAGATTATTATGTATAGTTTAGGAAAGTTGATATACACAGCCAGAAAATACTACAAAAATACTATTTTAGGGCTTGTTGGCCCACTTTTATATAAGAAAAAAGTAAAAGTTCCACAAAACGGTTGCCCTCATAGGGGTTTCCACCATCACCTCAAACACAAAGGAAAAGTGACATTAGGCCTCCTGGCTTCCTCTTGTAGCACCACTGTTTGGGCCTCAAGCCTATGCCTTTGGTCTGGTCCCTCAGACTTATGAGTCAACACATCTCTCTAAAACACTGTGCTCACATGCAACTCTGCTCCTTTTTCTCACTGTCTATCTTGTAGCTCCCTGCTGCTCTGGCCCACACCCTGGCCTCTGGGTGAGAATCTTGTTTCCTTGGTAAATCCCTGAAATACTGTCAGGACCTTGAATATAACGGGTATACACACCTGCCTACTGAGCCTGCTGGACTCTGGTAAGACTTGGATTAGAGATTTTGTTCCTCCCAAAACTCTTTGTAGTCTCTGAACTCGAGAACCCGATTTGGAAATTAAAAGACTTTATATAGCTATGAGACTAATTGTTGCACTTAGATTGTGTTGCGCTGCGGGTGATTATCTTTATGAAGCCAATAAGCTTCTATCTAAACGCAAACTTGACACATTTTTTTTTATCTCTCTAAATGACACCCTAGATTAGAATACCAATCCAAACGCCACAATGTGCATGGACACAATAGTTGAAATAATACTGCATTTAAAAGCATAAAAAAAAAAAAGAAGAAAGATTCCCCTATAAGCAGTGTTTTTTTTTTGTCCATGTGCATGAGGCCTTAATCTTCAAGGAGATTGTATTATTGACGCACTTACTTAATTCTAGAAAAACATTATGAGACTTCAGATTGTAAAATGGTAATAAAAAATGCAATTTTAAATATTTAGTCATAGAGAAAGGAAACATAAACATTTCCTTAAGTATTTTGCTGCAAAAGGATGTAAGGAAGTGTAACTTATTAATTCGAGAAAACTTGGAGGCACCGCAGAGAAGGAGCAAGAGGGGACCACATGTAGTCCATAAATCAGTCTGACATGCCCGTTCCAGATGCTGACATATGTAGAAGAAGCATGACACTTTGTCTAATTAGTGAGCTTTTTCATGTTCAAGGGATTTTGGTTAGACAGGAATGGAGTGTATACTGTAATTACCAATTACACCTTTTCTGAAAGGTGTGAGCTGTGAAAGTCAGATCCTCCATCCGGCACTGGGAATGCTACGGACATTATTTAACCACTTGCTGACCGATATGTACTGCAGCAGGCTGGCTCGGCTGTGTGAATCGCCGTACCTGTACCGCCGGTGGAGTGTGCCCGCCCCCACTAGGCAGCGGGGATGCAGATCCACGGAACTGGCGGCCACGCTTTGCGCCGGGTACCCGTGATCGCTCCCTGCTGAGAGAGAACACTGGTCAGCTGTTGTAAACACAGCAGACCGTTGTTCTCTCTGAAAAGATCATAGAGCACCTGTGATCCTTCTATATAGGATCACAGGTCTCTGTGTTCATTTCACAAGCCCCTCCCCCACACGGTTATGAAACACCCCCTAGGGTCACAATTAATCCTTTGATCATCCCTGGGTTAACTCCTTCCCTGCCAGTGTCATTATTACAATAACAGTGTATATTTTTAGCACTGATTACTGTAGAAATTTCACTGGTCCCCCCAAAAGTGTCAAAAATGTCAGTTAGGGGTCCGATCTTTAAGCCGCAATGTCGCAGTCCTGCTAAAAATTGCAGATCGCCGCCATTACTAGTAAAATATATAAATAAATACATAAAAATGACATAATCTTTCCCCTAGTAGTTTGTAGATGCAATAACTTTTGCGCAAACCAATCAAAATACGCTTATTGGGATTTTTTTTTACCAAAAATATGCAGCAGAATACAAATTGGCCTAAGAGGATGAAAAACATTGATTTAAAATTTTTTTTGGGGGGGGAATGTTAAATAGCAGAAAGTGAAAAATATTGTTTTTTTTTTTCAGAATTGTTGCTCTTTTTTTGTTTATAGCGCAAAAGACAAAAATCACACAGATGATCAAATACCACCAAAAGAAAGCTCTATTTATGGGAAAAAAGGGCATCAATTTTATTTGGGTACAGCATCGCACAACTGTGCAATTGTCTGTTAAAATAACGCAGTCCTGAATCACAAAAAATGGCCTGGTCAGTAAGGGGGCAAATCCTTCCGGCCCAGAAGTGGTTAAATGATCTGCTGCAATGAAGAGATGTGACGGGACTCTAATAAGTAGATCAGAGTCATACTGAAGTTTGCTGTTGCTTCAGCAGCATGAAAAGCATGTCCTAGGTTAAAAATTAAGAACAGGGCACTCTTAGGTTTCATGCATATGGCTGTAAAGGGGTCACACAACACACAATCACTTTCCCAGTATCTGCTGCTGTTACAGTTGCCCCTTGAGATGAATTGGAAGCTGTGGCTAAAAGCGGTTATAGGCAACAGCTCAAGGAAAATCAAGCAACTTCTGGAGGAACTCTGGTTGAGAATGAATAGAAAGGCAAGGAACAGTGCTGTATCTACTAAAAAAATAAAAATAACATAAACTCACAAGGAAATAGTGCTTCAACATCTAAAGAGGGTTATTAAAATAAACCTAAATGGGAAGATAAAGATTGTATAAACATTATATAAAAAACAAATGTGTAATATAAATAAAGATAATAAGGATGATGTGCAACATTCAATATGTGTAACAAATATTGCATATAAGTCCGGTTAAAAATGTAAAAAAGAAAAAACTATATAATAGAAAAAATGAGATATTCAAATCCAGTGCATTCGCCTGGTGAGTAGAGAGTACCTAAAGCAGAGCTTCAGTCTGGAATGAGGGTCAGAAGGAGGGAGAGAGGGAGGGGGGGCCAGTCACTGCACCATGGGCCTCTGGTTTGTACTTGCCCCCTGGACCAAAAGTCGCCAATTAGCCCCTGACGATAAGTGCTGTGATCGGATGAAGTCAAGGTAAATACTCACGTGATGAAGTCACGTGACATTGACGCAACGCATCGGGAGGAGCTGGGTGATGCCACTTCCGGTCTACAGCCGAGACTGGAAGACGCTGCATTATCTAGTGACCCTCTTGGTCATGGCTGTCCATACATTTCTCCGTTATTTTACATGTAAGTGATTGCTTTATTCCATTAAAGTTGTGTTAATATATTACACTATGGAGATCCCTATTTTTATTTCATATATGAGCCGAGCTGTATCTGTCATGGAATAATCTTCACCAGTCAATAATTGAGCTTAATAAAATGCAATATTATTTGCCTTAAGGTGAGCAGCCACTGCACATAGTGGTGGATGGATTGTCGGTTGTTGGGATAGAGCACCTTGTTTACCACTATTTACCTTGACTTCATCGGATCACAGCACTTATCGTTATAAGACTGTTTTTTCTTGGTTTCATCACTACTTTGCATTGGATTTGGACATCTCATTTCTTCTTTTATTTAGTTTTTTCTTTTTCACATTTTTATCGGATTTTTATGCAATATTTGTTACACATATTAAATGTTGCACATTATCTTTGTTATCTGTGTTTATTACACATTTGTTTTTTATACAATGTTTATCTTCACAATTTGATTATCTTCTTTAGATGTTGAAACATGATTTCCTCGTGAATATACTGTATCTTTATTTCCATTTTTTTAAAATAGATATAGCGCCGTTCCATGCCTTTCTATACATATTTTCTGTGTATGTGGTGACACCACAGGGATTGGCAGCTTTATCTTTGTTTTTTTGTAACATTCTATAAAAATTTTTTCCACCTAAACTTGGTAGCCCATTTTTTTTTTATTTTTCTGGTTGAGAATGGCTGCTTTAAAGAATCTTAATCTAAAAACTAAAATGTAATATTTTTTAGCTTACCAGTCTTCAAATGAGGCAGCCCCATTCACCTGAATAGGGTCACGTTTGATGGTTATATTGCCTGTGGAATGCACCAAGAGGCATCATTTGTGCTGAGACTATGAAGCAAAGGATCACAGCCAGTGGTGGGATTCAAAAATTTTAGTAACCAGTTCCGACTTTCCCAGCAGAATGACCAGCGTGCCCCCTTTCAATGCACAGTGACCAGCGTGCCCCCTTTCAAAGCAAAGTGACCAGCGTGCCCCCTTTCAATGCACAGTGACCAGCGTGCCCCCCTTTCAATGCAGAGTGACCAGCGTGCCCCCTTTCAATGCACAGTGACCACAGCATTGCCCCCAATCATTGCAGAGTGCCACAGCATTGCCCCCAATAATTGCAGAGTGCCACAGCATTGCCCCCAATCATTGCAGAGTGCCAGCCACAGTATTGCCCCCAATCATTGCAGAGTGCCAGCCACAGAATTGCCCCCAATCATTGCAGAGTGCCACAGCATTGCTCCCAATCATTGCAGAGTTCCACAGCATTGCCCCCAATGATTGCAGAGTGCCAGCCAAAGCATTGCCCCCAATGATTGCAGAGTGCCAGCCATCATTGCCCCTAATGATTGCAGAGTGCCAGCCACAGCATTGCCCCCAATGATTGCAGAGTGCCAGCCACAGCATTGACCCCAATGATTGCAGAGTGCCAGCCACAGCATTGCCCCCAATGATTGCAGAGTGCAAGCCACAGCATTGCCCCCAATGATTGCAGAGTGCAAGCCACAGCATTGCCCCCAATGATTGCAGAGTGCCAGCCACAGCATTGCCCCCAATGATTGCAGAGTGCAAGCCACAGCATTGCCCCTAATGATTGCAGAGTGCCAGCCACAGCATTGCCCCCAATGATTGCAGAGTGCCAGCCACAGCATTGCCCCCAATGATTGCAGAGTGCCAGCCACAGCATTGTCCCTAATGATTGCAGAGTGCCAGCCACAGCATTGCCCCTAATGATTGCAGAGTGCCAGCCACAGCATTGCCCCCAACGATTGCAGAGTGCAAGCCACAGCATTGCCCCCAATGATTGCAGAGTGCCAGCCACAGCATTGCCCCTAATGATTGCAGAGTGCCAGCCACAGCATTGCCCTCAATGATTGCAGAGTGCCAGCCACAGCATTGCCCCTAATGATTGCAGAGTGCCAGCCACAGCATTGCCCCCAATGATTGCAGAGTGCCAGCCACAGTATTGCCCCTAATGATTGCAGAGTGCCAGCCACAGCATTGCCCCCAACGATTGCAGAGTGCCAGCCACAGCATTGCCCCTAACGATTGCAGAGTGCCAGCCACAGCATTGCCCCTAATGATTGCAGAGTGCCAGCCACAGCATTGCCCCTAATGATTGCAGAGTGCCAGCCACGGCATTGCCCCCAATGATTGCAGAGTGCCAGCCACAGCATTGCCCCCAATGATTGCAGAGTGCCAGCGACCCCCCCGCACTTACCTCACGGACAGTCTCGCAGCTTCTCTTCAGTCCCCGGCTCCCCGCGTCTCCGAGTCTTCAGTCCTCCCGCGGCGCCTCCTCCTCGTCCAATGGCACGGAGGACCCGCTCCCTGATTGGCCAGGAGGAGGATCCATGTGGCAATAGCGAATTCTCATTCGCTATTGTCACAGAATGGGAGGGGTCGAGGTGCACTGCGCCGCTCCCAGGCCGCCACGTCTGCGGTTGCGCGGTCCGAGCGCGGGACATTCAATTGTACTGCGCTCGGACGTGCAGAGGGATTCAGCCGTTTCTGCGAACTTGCAGAAAGTTAGTAACCGGTTCCATGGAACCGGTGCGCACCGGCTGAATCCCACCACTGATCACAGCCTCGGTATATGTATACCTCCACCTGGCCACTTTTGCAGCTTAAACAGGGGCTGTTGGGGGCAGTAAAAATACAGCTTCACCATCTACTTTTACCACCCTCAACCACAAGTGTAAATGAGCCCTAGAGTCACCATACATGTTACAATCTGTCTTTACAATCTTCTTTATATTTCCCAAAACTATGCAATATGAGGACTATGCCATCCAATCAATTTACATCCAACCAGGCCGGCCCTTGCACTACGTAGTAGTTAGTAGGTTTAAGGGTGATCAGACAATTTTATGGTAATGTCACATGTGTAATACAGGGCAAGCTTTAATGGCTGGATCAAAACACTGTTAAAAAAGGGAGTTTAGAAAAACAAAAGTTGCTGTGTTATTGCTTCTGACTAGAGTTGAGTGGACATCTGGATGTCCAGGTTCGGTGGGTCCGGCCGAACTTGAAAAAAAAGTCCGGGTTCGTGACCCGGACTGAACCCGAACTTAACCCCGATCCCGAACCCCATTGAAGTCAATGGTGACCCGAATTTTTGAGCACTAAAATGGCTCTAAAAAAACATGGAAAGGGCTAGAGGGCTGCAAATGGCAGCAAAATCTTGTTAAGAGCATGGCAAGTGCTCTGTAAACAAATGTGGATAGGGAAATAAATTAAAATAACATAAAAAACATATAAATAAAAAATAATCATCTTGATCTAGGAGGGTGAGGCCCATATGGAGTAGGAATAGCGGAATAGAACAACAGTATCCAATGGGTGTATTTCACAGTAAAATATACAGACTAGGCCGCAATTTATATATTTTTTTCTCTCAATGGGTTTTATTGAAAAACGGAATATAACAACAGTATCCAACGGGTGTATCTCACAGTAAAATATGCAGACTAGGACGCAATTTAATTTTTTTTCCCTAAATAGGTGTTTATTGAATAGCGGAATAGAACAACAGTATCCAAAGGGTGTATCTCACAGTAATGTATGAATGAAAATGTTTTATTTTTACCTTTAATTGGTGATTTTTGAAGAGCAGATTAGAACACAGCAGTGTCTAAAGGCTTTATCTCACAGTAACATATAAAGGAAAAAATGAAAAAAAAAAAAAATGTTTTCCCTTTAAATTGGTGATTTTTGAATAGCAGATTAGAACAGCACTGTGTGTAAAGGCTGTATGTCACAGTAACCTATGAATGAAAAACTGAAAAATAATTATTTTTCCCTTAAATTGGTGATTTTATAATAGCAGATTAGAACAGCACTGTGTGTAAACACTGTATGTCATAGTAAAGTATGAATAAAAAACTGAAAAATAATTATTTTTCCCTTAAATTGGTGATTTTTGAATAGCAGATTAGAACACAGCAGTGTCTAAACGCTGTATGTCACAGTAAAGTATAAATAAAAAGCTGAAAAATGATTATTTTTCCCTTAAATTTAGTGATTTTTGAATAGCACATTAGAACAGCACTGTGTGTAAATTATTTTCCCCTTAAATTGGTGATTTTATAATAGCAGATTAGAACAGCACTGTGTGTAAACACTGTATGTTACAGTAAAGTATGAAGAAAAAACTGAAAAATAATTATTTTTCCCTTAAATTGGTGATTTTTGAATAGCAGATTAGAACACAGCAGTGTCTAAACGCTGTATGTCACAGTAAAGTATGAATAAAAAGCTGAAAAATAATTATTTTTCCCTTAAATTGGTGATTTTTGAATAGCAGATTAGAACAGCAGTGTCTAAACGCTGTATGTCACAGTAAAGTATGAATAAAAAACTGAAAAATAATTATTTTTCCCTTAAATTGGTGATTTTTGAATAGCAAATTAGAACAGCACTGTGTGTAAACACTGTATGTTACAGTAAAGTATGAATAAAAAACTGAAAAATAATTATTTTTTCCTTAAATTGGTGATTTTTGAATAGCAGATTAGAACAGTAGTGTCTAAACGCTGTATGCCACAGTAAAATATGAAGGAAAAAACGTTTTTTTTTTTTTTAAATCCAGATTAAGCCGACATATATGCACTGAGCTTGCATTTAATGGCCGCTGCACGCCGCACACAATAAAATCAATGTAGATCGCTGTCTGATTAAAGAAGATTCTTCTGTCCTGTCTCCTATTCTTTCCCTGAAAGCAATCTCCAGCCTGTCCCTACAATAATCTCCTATCTCTCCCTCAAATCAGCAGCAGCAGGAACCTGTCCCTACACTAGTTAGAGCAGAGTGACGTGCGGCGCTACATGACTCCAGCTTATATAGAGACTGGGTCACATGCTGCACTTGCCAATCACAACCATGCCATTAGTAGGCATGGCTATGATGGCTTCTAAGGGCACACTAGTTAAACGCTTGTTGATTGGCCGCCCTGAAACTGTTGAAACCGCGCCATTAAAACCGCGCCAAAACTACAGAAAAACGGACTGTATCCCGAATATACAGTAAAATGTTCGGGTTTGTGTCCGGGTACCGAAAACCCAAAAGTCCGGTACGATCCCGAACAATACAGTCCGTGTTCGCTCAACCCTACTTCTGACAAATTATATCATATCAAATTATGTCATTTTTTATTTTGCTCATTGTTCCACTTTACGTGATTTACACAGGTGGATAGAGATGTGCACAACAGAAACGTTATTTAGGTTTTAGATTAGTTTATTAAGTTAATAATTTAATTTCATCATATTCATTATGTTAGAATGATTTGTTTTTGGAAATTAATTTTGTGTATTCTAACTTGTTTCATATATTCAAAATTAGAATTTTGGAAGACAGCTATTTTATTATATTCTATTATGTTCTATTCAACATAGAATAGAAGAGACATAGGTCTCTTCTATTCAATTATTTTTTTTATATCCTATTCTATTTTATCCTATTCTATTCTATTTTATTCTATTCTATCCTATTCTTTTATTCTCTATTTTAATTCTATTTTATTCTGTTTCATTCTATTTTATTTTATTATTTTCTATTCTATTCTTTTATATCCTATTCTATTCTTGTCTATTATTATTATATTTATTAGTATACAGGATTAATATAGCGTCAACAGCTTGTGCAGTGCTTTACAAAGTTAGGGCAAACAGTACAGTTACAATACAATTTAATACAGGAGGAATCTGAGGGCCCTGTTCGCTGGAGCTTACAGTCTATTCTATTCTTTCACATTCTGTTCTATTCTATTCTATGATTTTCTATTCTGTTCTATTCTATTCTATTCTATAAAGCAGTTTAAGAAGGAATCACCATTTTATTTCACTTTTTACCTTACTGTATTCATTGCAATATATTTCCATTTTGAGTTTTAATACTTTTTCAAATTCATTTTCAAATTCAAATTTGTTAGTTATAATTTATTTTGGATTTGTTGAAGTTCATTACTTTTGTGATTCGGAAATTTAGATACATCCGAATCTCTAAAACAACTAAAATTTTGTCTGAATTTTGATTTGTAATGAAACAAATCACACATGTCTATGGGTGGAAGGGAAGACAGACTGGAGTGTGTACTATATTTGAATTATAATGCAATTCAGTGACATGTGATCCCCAAAAACTGACTCATCACATTCCATAAAAATCACAATGACATTTTGTTCAAAGGCACAGTTTTAAATAAAAAGGCCTTTCTGGAATTATTTTTTAAGGCCCCTTTCACACAGTTCATATCCGCCTATCCGTTTTTTTGGCAGATCTGAACGGATGCCTCATGTATCTCTATAAGGCATCGGATGTCAGCGGAGACGTGTCCGCTGACATCTGATCCAATATGTCAAATCTGGACGGATGGAAACCCTATTTTCCATCCGTCCAGCGGATCGGATGAGAACGGACAGATGGTCCGTTCCCATCCGATTCCCCCATAGAGAACAGCGGGACCTGACAGCTGTGTCTCTGCACACAGCGCGGAGACAGAGCTGCCATGCGCCTGCTCAGCGGGGGATCGGCGGATCGATCCCCTGCTGAGAAAAACGGAGTCCGCCGATGGACTCCCCTGTGTGAAAGGGGCCTTAAGGACATATTCAACCAAGATAAAAATCACCAGTGAATTTGCATAATGTTTATAGATGAATTCCTGGTATGGCAGTTGGTACATAGTTACAACGTTTCAGCTTGGACTGATGTAAGTATGTATGTGCCATACCTATGGGATCCCAGTAGTAGCTGGAAATCACTGTAGTAGGCACTGCAACTTCAGTAATCTCCAAGAGCCTCTGGGTCCAATGCCAAGCAGCTATCCTGCTGCATGTGGAAAGTCCATTTTAGTTTACCGGTAAGCTCTGTGACTGTAGGATTATGTAGGAGCATCCAGAGGAAACCCACAGTAAAAATATAAATATTCTTCGCAAACCCATAATAGGAAATGAACCCCAGACCAGACCCAAATACTACAAGCTTAGAACTTTAACCGCTGTTCTTAAAAACCACCTAGACATGCACCGTTATTCATTCAGGTTTAGGATACACCGTGCCATTCTTGAAGGACTGGTTGAATTCTCCAAGCTTGGCCAGCTGACGTTGTTCTCGAGTCAGTGGTTTCCTGGAGATGTCTTTTGTGGTAGATGGTGCCCCACAGACCACCCAACTGTTGTCCAAATGTGATAAAATTGCTGATATCAGGTGATGTCATGCCCCTGGGTGTTGGAAAGAAAATACATGCAATCCTCCTAGTTTGAAACTCATAAATGATTGCAACATTTCCTTGGAAACTTAACAAACGAAAGGAAGAGGTTTGCTGAAATAATTCAGGGAACTTTAGTGTTGGGAAAGGTCTGACACAGAAGGATTTGCAGTATGACACATAATTGTATTCTGCTTGCTTTCTGGTGAAGACGTCCTTCCAATAACTTCCTCATGTAGTCTTTAAACTTTAATACAGAACAGAATAATGTTGATGGTTAATTTAGAACTTTAAGCTGGAAACATAGCATTGTTTACTGACCTCTGTGTGCCATGATATTTCAGATTAATTTAGCATGTAATATATCTCATATGCTTTTCAAGCTTCAAGTTCTGATGAAAGTCCAAGAAAAAAAACCCCCTTGTAGGAAAAAAAACAAAAAAACAAAAACCAATGCACTGCAAGGGTTAAATGCTTGTTAAAGTAATACTAAACACACACTGTTTAATTTACATAATCCCTTCATCCCAGTGAATTCCCACATCACATTCCACTCGCAGGCAGTTCACACTGCCATATGCAAATCGCAAACCCATAGTAGCCCCCTGCCAGCCAGCCACCCACATCCACAGGGCCTGTACCAGCCAGCCACAGGCACTATGCCAGCGAGCCACCCACAGAGCCCTGTACCAGCCAGCCACCCATAGCTCCTGTGCTAGCCACCCACCCACCACAGGGTGCCAGCCAGCCACCCACCACAGGGAGCCAGCCAGTCACCTCCCACAGGGTATGTATGGGGAGAATAGAGACAAATGGACTTTATTGGCACCAACACTCGGACACTAATGTCATAAAATGGAATATTTTATTATGAAATAGTTAAAAAACATATATATACAATTTGTGTGTCACCACAAGTGAAAGACATAAAGACATAACAAAAATCAAATATTACAACATGCAATATAAAAGGCACATATATTCTAAATTGCCGAAGCCTCTATCACCGCCTTATGGACAGATATTACCATACTTTAACTTGTATAGATCAAAGATGCTATAATGGCCCTCTGACTATTTCCAATGTAGTAAATTAAAGCTCTTTAGGCGGATCCATCGGCGGTGAGAATGAGGAGGCTCGGTATTGAATACTGTATTCCAGTCACGGACAAACTCTACATGTTTCGCGCTATTGGCGCTTCTTCAGGAGTTTAGATAGGGGCTGAAACAGTTCTACAAAGATATGTAAAAAAGAAGCATTTAGGATTTATACATAGCAGGAAATACATATATGTACATGCGTGTATATCTTCCTAAGACACAAGGGAGGAGAACAAAACATAGAAGTATCAATGTCAAATCAACATTATCAATGGCATAACCCATCTAATTGAGTTAGTCACATTTTTTGTTATCTTACCGAGGTAGCAGTGTTAGTAACACAGTGTATGGAAACACTGTTCTCTATTACATAGATGCCGATGCCTATGGTCATGGAGCAGACACGAGGGCGAAGGTCCAAGATAATGTGCCAAAAGACTCACCCCAAGGGGAAGAAGGGGGTGTGTCAAAATAGGAGGTGGGGGGATATTTAGGATAGCAATCCTTAGTCTGATAGAAAAAATTTATAGATATATAGTGAGCAAAAGAGAAAAGGATATCATATAATGAATATATGTTGATAAAGGTTTCAATATTACATCTCTTACCCAATAATATTTAGAAAAATAATAATAATAATAAAGGTGAGGTCACGGGGAAGTATAGCTGGCTGTTGTAGTATATATGTGCCTTTTATATTGCATGTTGTAATATTTGATTTTTGTTATGTCTTTATGTCTTTCACTTGTGGTGACACACAAATTGTATATATATGTTTTTTAACTATTTCATAATAAAATATTCCATTTTATGACATAAGTGTCCGAGTGTTGGTGCCAATAAAGTCCATTTGTCTCTATTCTCCCCATACATATTTTGATTAGGACGTGGCACATGCTATTTTGAAGTGTCCACAGTGTCAACACAGCCTGTGTTGACATTCTTTTCCCTCTTTCTTGACAATATCTTAAATAGGTGGAAGACACCTTTAAACTGATGACGTATACTGATAGTTTGTAACAATTTTTATATTATCTTTTTGCTTGCTTATATAGAGACCCCTATTTTTCCCCTCCTTTTCTTTTTTTTTTTTTTTTTTATTTATTTATTTATTTTTTTTCCTCCCCCCCCCCTTCCTTCTTTGTAGTTCCCCTAGTCTTTATTGATTTAATTTATCATAATGGACTTTGTTGGCACGGCCTGGACAGGCTATATGAAGGAGATACACACCGAATGCAATGGCAGTAATAGAGAATCTGACAATATAGACCTTTATTTTTCAAAATTAAAACGTCTTTTGAAAAAGAAGTCGAATCTGTACTGGCACACCGAATTTTTTAGCCAATATATTCGGGAGGAGGTGAGCCCCATCGGCCTACGAGTACAACTCTTTCCAACAATTAATAATGTCTCACAAGAACTAAAAAATGCCTGGGAATCTAAATTGACCCAGTGTAGTCTGGGCCTTATGAGCCTCTTGGTGGACCAGTACAAAAAAGACATGATACAACTCGATCTTGACATTACTACATTAAATAATGCTTTTGAGATTAAAAACCAAGTGGTCTATAATAAAAGGATTAAAGAGCTAAAAGAGTATATAACGAAAGTCAATAAGGATATTATTGCAAAAAAACAGAACAAAATGGCTAAGGATAGACTTGCTTTCCTCGAAGGCTTCGCTTACCACTGGTCTAATCCCAGGCCTGGTAACCGGACCCAGAGAGAAGGCAGGCCCAATACCTTTCGAAACGGGCGAACACCCGATGATAGTACAGAGTCTGACTCATCTGCCTCTTCTCTTTTACAGCATACTCCTCGAGGACTGTCTAATGCACGTGGTGGTTTCCATTCTATGGCACGTAAGAGGAACTTTGGTGGTGGGAATGATATGTCACAAACTCACAAAAAACGTCCTGACAACTCCAGACTCTTTAAATCTCAGTCGACCTCAGAAACTGCAGCCACCAGTAATGATACCAATAACCAGTCCAGCAATTCTCTTCTATCCATTGCAAATGATACCCAGCAGATACCCACGACCCATTTGGGCATTATAGCCTCCCAGGCCATTGACCTATTAACAGTAAACTCTAACAGACAAGCCATGGGATTACTACCAGATCCCAATCTGGAGACAAACCCCTCCCATCCAGATGAAAGCCTGGGAGCATGTGGTATATCCACTCAGGGAAGCCTTTTTTCGAACGTCCCCATGGGGGGGACGAAGCAGGGTACGATGTACCCCTTTGTCACCCGCATGGGGCCTTAGGAGGGAAAACTGGAAACGACAATGTATCTGAAAATAAGAAGGGCATTGACGTTATTAATCTAACGTCGATGCCCTTGACACCTGATGAAATATCAGTACTTAGGTTAGGCCTTAGTTTCTGTCCCTCTTCGGACATCGATAAATATGAAACTATCAAGGATCTTTATATCTTCGCTAGAAATCTAACTTATAAATATATGTTCGATGAGGAACGGTCCCGACTGGCGAAGGATAGAGAGATGTCAGAACGTATAAAACATTACAAAATGAAAGAATTTAAGGCCCTTAAAGATCTTATATTTCTCTTGGAAGAAAACGAAACTAAACGTAAAAAATCAACTGAAAACCCCCTACCTTCCCCTTCTCCTTCTCCCCCCCTCTTGCCCGTCCTGTCTTTGCCCCCCCCCCCCATCACACTAACAACAGA
This sequence comes from Pelophylax lessonae, assembly GCF_965119305.1. Lineage (NCBI taxonomy): Eukaryota > Metazoa > Chordata > Amphibia > Anura > Ranidae > Pelophylax > Pelophylax lessonae. The sequence goes on from NC_138768.1 coordinate 75,140,070, forward strand.
ACAAGAAACAATTAAAAAATTCAAGAATAAGTCTTCGAAATTTCCCGATCTCACCACAAACCCCAACATCTGGGCCTTCCTAGTAGCTAGTGTTAGTGATATTAAAGTTACCTGCTTCAATAGAGGAACTTCAAACCTTACCAAATCACAATCACAAGCATTATCCACTTTAAAAAAACACCCAGGGATTGTCATTAAACAAGCAGATAAGGGAGGAAATGTGGTGGTTCTGACGCAGGATTATTATGAAACCATGTGTATGGATATCTTAAATAATAAAGAATGGTATACTAGGATTTCCTCTAGCAGAACCACCCGCTACATTCAGGAATTCAAGGAAATAATCGGTGGGGCCTATCACCAAGGCCTCATCGATCAGAGTACTTATGAATTCCTGAATATTCAACATCCGAGAGAAGCCACTTTCTACGCCCTCCCTAAGATACATAACAATGCCACTAGACCACCGGGAAGGCCAATTATATCTGGAATTGGCTCTGTGACTGAAAATGCGAGTAGATTCGTAGATTTCTTTTTGACTTCACATGTAACGGGACTACCGTCCTTCGTGAAGGATACTCTGGATCTCTTGAAACAAATAGAGGGCCTCCACGTCCCAGAGGGAGCCCTCCTGGTCACCCTGGACGTGGAGTCCCTCTATTCCAGCATCCCTCACAATAAAGGCTTGGAGACAATCAAAATGTTCCTTAGAGAGGAAGATAGAGAGAAATGGGAATTCAATGATTTCATCATTGAGCTCCTACATTACATCCTTACTCATAACTGGTTTACGTTTGCTGGCTCCCACTTCCTCCAGGTACAGGGTGTTGCGATGGGGACATGTTGTGCCCCATCGTACGCCAATCTGTACCTGGGGGGGTGGGAGCGCAAACTTTGGACAGATGATTGCTTTGCAGAGTACATTGATTCAGTGCTCTGCTGGTACCGTTATATTGATGACGTGTTTGTCATTTGGACAGACACGGAAGAAAAACTTAGGAACTTTGTTGAGCAATTAAACACTAATAACCATAACCTTAAGTTCACCCTTGGTTTTGATACAAGATCTGTGGCCTTTTTGGACCTACAGATTTTCATAGACATGGACCAGTGTATTGCCACCGATCTATACCACAAGGAGTCCGCTGGCAATACACTGCTCCATGCTAATAGTTCCCATCCATCTGCTCTTGTAAAAAGCATCCCATATGCACAATATGTTAGACTGCGGAGATACTGTACATATATTGAAGACTACAAAAAACAAGCTAAACAACTTCAATATAGATTGCTGGAAAGGGGATATAGCAGATCCCTATTACGTAAGGCCTATAATCAGGCTTTACAGAAAGACAGAAGAACTCTACTCTTCTGTCCCAAGAATCGTAATACAAATCCACAAACAGTCAAACTTATCACTAAATTCTCTTCGCAGTCTCAACAGCTACGTGAAATCCTGTCGAAGAACTGGCATATTCTTAGACAGGACAACATACTCGCGAGATATACGAATACTGAAATTGTCTTTAGAAAGGCTTCTTCCATCCGCGACAAATTAGTGTCCTCACATTACAATCCCGAAAATCCTTTTGGAATTTATAAATGTAATAAATGCGAATTTTGTCCCTGGATTAGGCAGGGTCAGCAATTTACTTTACCCAATGGTGATACGTTTGTTCCAAGATTTTTTGCAAATTGCTCAACACAGGGAGTGGTCTATCTGGCGTCTTGCCGATGTGGAGTGTTCTACATCGGCAAGACCATCAGAATGCTCAAACAAAGAGTCAACGATCATATATACTATTCGGGAAAAGGGAAAATGATCACCCCAATTAGTCGACACATTGATCTTTATCATAAATATGACACATCTTGCATATCCTTTATTGTGTTAGAAACCATACCCCCAGACCCCAGAGGGGGTAACTGGGACAAAAAAATAAGAGCGTCTAAACGCAACAACACCACCGGGTCTTAATGAAGTCTTATCATACAGACCCTTCCTGTAAATAGCCCTAGGGCTATTAGTGATGAGCGACTTTTTCCATCCTATACACTGTATGTGCTATGGCAACCTCATGGATTGCTCTTTTCAATGCAAGCCCAGATTATATTTTTAGATTATATTTTTAGACCTTGTCCCCTCCCTCATTATTTACAATTTTTCCTCCCCTTCCCCCTTTTTTTTTTGTCCCCCTCCTCCCCCCCTGCTTTTCCTCCCCTCCTATAAACCCCCTCCCCCCCTTCCTAATTATTACACAACTTTCTCTCTTATTAGACTAGTCTTTCTTTCTCTCTTTCTGTCCTTTGTGTCTGTTTATTTATGTTGCTTCTAGGGATGTCTTTATTTATTTTTGTGCAACAAATATAATCGTCATGATGGTAATATGCTTTTTAATATACTCCTTTTCCTTTATTTTAGGTCTCTGCTACATTTGTCTATGATGCCGATGCCCTTGTCTGTGGAGACAGCCATAGTCGGTGCTGTTCCTTTTGAGTGCCTGGAGGTGCGGCTGGTAGCGCCGTCACCTTACAGGAACTCTGATGCTCCCCCTCCCGCCGCCGTTGTGAGGATCTCCCTCCCTTGGCTATTTCCATCCAGCACGGCTCCGAGGTGGGGCGTAGCCCGGGACTGTGAGTGGGCGGTTCCCTGCCCCTCCGTGTCACCGTTAGCATTCTTGGTAGTGGGCGGCGCGCTCCGAGAGGCTGACGTTGTTCTTGCCTCTCGGACCCGCCCCTACTGCATCGTACCACGGGATTGGACCATTCCATCTATGTCCGCCCTATCCGGAGCAGGGGGCGGGACTTTTTGCCGGGCTGTGTTGACGTCACACGCCATTCCGGCGTGCTGACTCTCACAGTTGGGGGCTATTTAGTCCAGACCGAAGTGAGCCTTCGGTCTGGAGCTTTTGTGGGAGGCCACGGCCGTCCAGCCGGCATCATCTTGTTCACCCTCTGTAATCCCCAGGTTAGTACTTTGCACCCCGATTGATATGGTGCCATTACCTGTCTAGCATCTTAACGCTACTTTAGAATTGCAAATCCTCTTATTTTTGCAAAACAAGATCCTTATATTTTCTCTATATTGTATATTGGATCTACAGGAGACTGTGTTTAATTAATTAGTAGAGGCTGCTTGCCCGACAGAAAGTTTCTTGCTACAGCCCCCCTTTTTTTGGACACCTCCTGGATGATCTTACTCACCATACTAAGGTACATCTTATGCATACTTAATTGCATGATGCCAATAAAGGTTCAGTTTTATGATACGCTTTGTAATCGTGAAAGTTTCTTTTAAAATACATCCTTATACCCTATTTTATGCTTATTTTGGGTTTATAGGATGCTCTGTATCATCTATGACTAGAAGTCGTTTACCCCATAGCAAGCCCCTTCTCACAGGCTTTTTGGATTTTTTTGGATGGCTCGAGCTACTATCATATATACGAAGGTTTGTCTCTATTTCCATCTCTATCTGGGTGCGCCTTCTACCCGACCCTGTCAATTCTAATCACTATATCTAAATATAGCATATTTTGGTCCACATCTTCGTAAAGTCAGCCCTTTGTGTAAAATTGTCTCATTATTATCCAATATTTATTTATATCTTTTATATTTTTTCTTTATATTTTTACTAATAATCTCTGGGTTGAACCTTAATAGCCCTATACCTATATTTCCATTGTTATAATCTTTCGCTCCCTGTCTCTGCTTACAGGGAATACAGAGCTACTTTTTTGGCACCCGGCTTCTAGTATCTACCTGTACTACAACAGCCAGCTATACTTCCCCGTGACCTCACCTTTATTATTATTATTATTTTTCTAAATATTATTGGGTAAGAGATGTAATATTGAAACCTTTATCAACATATATTCATTATATGATATCCTTTTCTCTTTTGCTCACTATATATCTATATATTTTTTCTATCAGACTAAGGATTGCTATCCTAAATATCCCCCCACCTCCTATTTTGACACACCCCCTTCTTCCCCTTGGGGTGAGTCTTTTGGCACGTTATCTTGGACCTTCGCCCTCGTGTCTGCTCCATGACCATAGGCATCGGCATCTATGTAATAGAGAACAGTGTTTCCATACACTGTGTTACTAACACTGCTACCTCGGTAAGATAACAAAAAATGTGACTAACTCAATTAGATGGGTTATGCCATTGATAATGTTGATTTGACATTGATACTTCTATGTTTTGTTCTCCTCCCTTGTGTCTTAGGAAGATATACACGCATGTACATATATGTATTTCCTGCTATGTATAAATCCTAAATTCTTCTTTTTTACATATCTTTGTAGAACTGTTTCAGCCCCTATCTAAACTCCTGAAGAAGCGCCAATAGCGCGAAACATGTAGAGTTTGTCCGTGACTGGAATACAGTATTCAATACCGAGCCTCCTCATTCTCACCGCCGATGGATCCGCCTAAAGAGCTTTAATTTACTACATTGGAAATAGTCAGAGGGCCATTATAGCATCTTTGATCTATACAAGTTAAAGTATGGTAATATCTGTCCATAAGGCGGTGATAGAGGCTTCGGCAATTTAGAATATATGTGCCTTTTATATTGCATGTTGTAATATTTGATTTTTGTTATGTCTTTATGTCTTTCACTTGTGGTGGCACACAAATTGTATATATATGTTTTTTAACTATTTCATAATAAAATATTCCATTTTATGACATTAGTGTCCGAGTGTTGGTGCCAATAAAGTCCATTTGTCTCTATTCTCCCCATACATATTTTGATTAGGACGTGGCACATGCTATTTTGAAGTGTCCACAGTGTTATCTTGTGTTGACATTTTTTTCCCTCTTTCGTGACCTCCCACAGGGTGCCAGACAGCCAGCCACCCACCACCACAGGGTGCCAGCCAGCCAGCCACCCACCACAGGGTGCCAGCCAGCCAGCCATCCACCACAGGGTGCCTGCCAACCAGCCACCCACCACAGGGTGCCAGACAGCCAGCCACCCACCCACCACAGCATGCCAGACAGCCAGCCACACACCACAGGGTGCCACATAGCCAACCACCCACCACAGTGTGCCAGACAGCCAGCCACCCACCACAGGGTGCCAGCCAGCCAGTCATCCACCACAGGGTGCCAGCAAGCCAGCCAGCCATCCACCACAGGGTGTCAGCAAGCCAGCCACATCCACAGGCCCTGTACCAGCCACACACAGGCACTGTGCCAGCGAGCCACCCACAGAGCCCTGTACCAGCCAGCCACCCATAGCTCCTGTGCCAGCCACCCACCCACCCACCACAGGGTGCCAGCCAGCCACCCACCACAGGGAGCCAGCCAGCCACCTCCCGCAGGGTGCCAGCCAGCCATCCATCCACCCGCCACAGGGTGCCAGCAAGCCAGCCACCCACCACAGGGTGCCAGACAGCCAGCCACCCCCCACAGGGTGCCAGCCAGCCAGCCATTCACCACAGGGTGCCAGCAAGCCAGCCACCCACCACAGGGTGCCAGACAGCCAGCCAACCCCCACAGGGTGCCAGCCAGCCAACCACCCACCACAGGGTGCCAGCAAGCCAGCCACCCACCACAGGGTGCCAGCAAGCCAGCCATTAAACATTAAACAAAAATTAACATGTACCAGATTTGTCTTTATTTTTCAAAACTTTTAATGTACAAAATATCGGCCCATATCAATTGATACCGATATGCGATGGCCAAAATATCAGGATCAGTATCGGCAACGAAAAACGGATATCGGTCGATCCCTAGTGTGAACACCCCTGTGATCAGATTCTGGTGCGGACCCAAAAAAAGGTCCTGTGTGAGTTGTGTTCGAATCCAAAACGAATTCAGCCATACAATCTCTTTGGCTGAATTTGCATCGAACAGACATCGCATGTGCGCTGTGAATCACATGCGATGTCTGTCATCGCATATATGTGAACCAGGTCTTCTATTTCTGTATGTGGATGATGGCACTGTAATTATTTTAATAAAATCATTTTAATAAAAAAAACATCTAAGTACCTTTTTCCTAGTTGATATAAAGCTGTCACATGACCCAGATCTTTCCCAGCCGGTCTGCAGGGAAACATAAGAAGGAGGAGCCTCTGGTCCTTTGCTGCTGGTCACATGTTCAAAAGAAAAGACTGCCTTCGGAATACAGAGTAAAAATAAATAATTAATATCAATAAACTGTTTTAAATTGGCATACAATTTACCACTGTGTATACACCCACATGTGTGACTTTATAGTCACATGGGCTGCTCAAGTGTGATAGGGAGGAAATGCTCAGCAGAGAAGCTCACTGAAGACTGAGCATGTGCAGAGTTGCCACGAGAACTGCAAAATCCTTAGCTGAATTGGGAACACGGGAAGGAGCCGGAGATAGAGAGCAGCAGGATCAACCAGGTTTTTTGCAGAATACAGAAAACAAATCTCATAGTGAGCGAGTATGAACAACATGTAATACAACATTTATTAAGAGTTTTTTATGATGTGGGTTTAGTGACACTTTAAGTCTATGGGTAAAAGAGAAGTATAGACTTAATGAGCCCACTTTGAGGGTCATTTTTATTCTTGTGCCAAGAGTTAGGCTTGAAGGATGGGGATTTTTGTGTACTGATCCATACTAAAAATAATGACTGTACTACCCCAGTATCCAAAACACTGTGCTTTAGAAATGTTTTTCTTTAACTTTTTTTAGATTACAAAGTTTCCTTTAAAATGTATTTAGGCTCGGTTCACACTTGTGCGATGCGGGAAGGCTGCGAATTCGCAGCCTGTTCCCGCATTGCATCCGCACATCTGGCAGTTCACACTGCCATATGCGATACGCAGGGGGTGTCAATTAAATGTTAACGACACCCCCAGTTTGATCGCATATTGCAGTGCTATCTGACAGTTCGCACAGGATCGGATCGCACAAGTGTGAACCACTGTGCGATACGATCCTGATGCGGCTGAAAAAAAGGGTCCTGTGCGTGTTTGGTGCGGATACAGTGCGAATTAAGCCATTCAAAGTGTATGGCTGAATTCGCATCTGCACATGAGATCGCATTTAATGAAGGAGCAGTGCGCTCTGAATTACATGCGATCTCCGCAGCCGCAATAATGTGAACCGGCACTTATAGCCATTATTTTTTTTGGATAGGCTATGTTGGGTTTAAAACCATTTCCTAAATAAGATGTTGTGCTGCCCTGCCTCCTCCTAGGAATCAATTTTCCTCGCCCCCAGATGTGTCGAAGGGTTCAGGTCCCAAGAGAACCCTACGAGCAGTGGCGGCTGGTGCATTGGGGGCGCAGGGGCACCACCCCCCCCATCCATGCGTCCGGCCCCCTAATATACATGCAGGGGCGCCGGACGCATGGAGTTCAATGGGGCTTTTTTTTTACCCATATGATTAAAGCCAGAGGCTCTAATAGGCTAAAAAAAGGGTAGGCTTGGGACACAGAGCACTGCACCCCGAGCCCACCCAGTTGTGTGATAATAGCGAATGAAAATTCACTATTGTCACATGGATCCTCCTCCTGGCCAATCAGGAAGCTGGTCCTGAAACCCATTTTCTGATTGGCCGAAAGGAGAAGCTATGCCATTGGGCATGGAGGAGGAGGAGGGAGGAGACGCAGAAGACCGAGAAGGAAGAAGCAGAAGCCACTGCTGCTGCACATTTCCAGGTGTCCAGGCAGGGTGAGTGAGCCGGGGGGGGGTCCTGCTGTGGTCTTGGGGGGTATGGTGTGGGTCCTGCTGTGGTCCTGGGGGGGGTATGGTGTGTGGCCTGGTGTGGTCTGGGGGGGGGGTGTATGGTGCGGGTCTTGCTGTTGTCCTGGGGGGGGGGTATGGTGTGCGGCCTGGTGTGGTCTGGGATGGGGTGTATGGTGCGGGTCCTGCTGTTGTCCTGGGGGGGGTATGGTGTGCGGCCTGGTGTGGTCTGGGGGGGGTCTATGGTGCGGTCCGTTTTGCCCCCCCGGCCCAGCCGCCACTGCCTGTGAGACTTCTGCATATGCACTAGTGTCCTTGGTAATTAGAGCACAGGAAGGGTTTCCCATGCATGCACAAAGATTGCTAACGGGGAAATACAAAAGCTTCTGTGTCTTTGTGCGTGCATTGTACACCTGCACATGTGTAGATGCGCCAACAGGCTCTGCTAGAACCCCCCCCAAGGTTGTAAGCATATCTGTGCATGCGCCATAAAAGTGACACCCAAGGGGGCGGAGCTACCAAGGACTGAAATTCCACTTTAACGACTTCTGGACCGGAAGGATTTGGTCCCTTAATGACCAGGCCATGTTTTGCGATTCGGCACTGCATTACTTTAACAGAAAATTGGGCAGTCGTGCAAAGCTGTGCTGAAATAAAATTGATGTCCTCCTTTTCCCACAAATAGAGCTTTCTTTTGGTGGTATTTGATCACCTGTGCGATTTTTATTTTTTACGCTATAAACAAAAAAAGAGCGACAATTCTGAAGAAAAAAAAAAAAACAATATTTTTCAAATTCTGCTTTATAACATTCCCAAAAAAATTTTTTTTATCCTTTTAGGCCAATTTGTATTCTGCTACATATTTTTGGTAAAAAAAAAAAAAAAATTGCAATAAGCGTGTTTTGATTGGTTTGCGCAAAAGTTATCGCCTCTACAAACTAGGGGAATGATTAATGCTATTTTTATTTTTTTACTAGTAATGGCGGCGATCTGCGATTTTTAGCAGGACTGCGACATTGTGGCGATCGGACCCCTAACTGACATTTTCTGACACTTTTGGGGGGACCAGTGACATTACTACAGTAATCAGTGCTAAAAATATGCACTGTTACTGTAATAATGACACTGGCAGGGAAGGGGTTACCTAGGGGTGATCAAAGGATTAAGTGGGAGCCTAGGGGAGTGTTTTCTAACAGTATGGGGGATGGGCTTGTGAAATGGTCATAGAGACCTGTGATCCTATATAGAAGGGTCACAGGCGCTTTGTGATCATTTCAGAGAGAAGAACGTCAGCTGTGTTTACAACAGCCAACCAAACTTCTCTCTCAGTGGGGAGCGATGGCAGGTGCCCAGCGGCAATCACAACCGCCGGCCCAATGCATCGGTACCGCCGGCGCGCTCACCCCCCAGCACCACGCATGTGACCAACCTAGGGCCACATCAGTTCTTGCAGGAGAGGCAACCTGCCGCAGTAAATTTGCAGCAGGCGGTCTTAATGTGGTTAAAGTAGCTGTAAACCTCAGACGTGAAATGTGAACAAAGCCTGTCCCTCTACAATGTGTATTTGTCTCAATCCAGAGCACTAAGCAGCATTTCTCTCCGCTGTACAGTTCCTCTGCTCTCTGTCATTCTTACAAGTTTTTCTGGCACCAAGAGAAAAAAGCTGATGAGGGAGGGATCTCCAGCACCTAGCCTGTGATTGATATCCTCAGCTTTTTTTTCTGGGTGCTGTTTGAAGAGGGGGGGCCCTTCCCTCCAGTCAGCTCTAAGAGCTCTTCTAACTGAGCGCTGCAGATGGCATTTTCAGCTCCCTGCCCCCTGACAAGCTTTATAAATTCTGCACTTTGAACAGCTATAAAGAATAGAAGACCACAGATAAACAGGTACAATCCCTACAGTACCCTGCACTCACATCTAATGATGCAGAAAGCAAAACTATCTGCCCAATGCTGGAGAGGAGTCAAGGAGGAAGAGAATCCTGTCCCTGACATCTGATAAAGGTAAGTGTAAAGATAACAGCTTATTATGTCCTCACTCCATTTAGCCTCCACAGAGTCTGCCCAAACAAGTTCAGCGACCATATTGAACCATATTGACTTAAATAGGCGTGCGCAGGGGGTGTGCATGGCGTGCCTGGGCACACCCTAATCACTGCTTGCTGTGCCGATTTCCCCTCCTGGCCAGGCTTCCCCACGTGTTGTAACCCCCCCTCTCCTCTCCCCCCGGCTGCTGCTGAGAATGTTTTAGAATGGAGAACAGGGAAAGGGCTAGTAAATATGTCATTTACGGCCCCTTCATTTTCACTCACCCACTGTGTTCATTCATAACTGAAGCATAGTAAACTGTGTTTACTATGCTTTCATTTGTGAATGAACAGGAAGCTGTTCAGCACAGAGCCCTTCCCATTCATTCTCTGTCCAGTGCAGCTGAGGCTGCAGAGAAAGGCATGTGTGTTTGAGCTTTGGGGTGCGCACCCTAATGCAATAGGCTGGGCACACCTATGCTCAGATTTTCTTTTATGTTGCCTAATGTCTACAGAAGATATTCTAAAGGGAATCTGTCATTATAGTATAATGGAGCCAGCTATTGCTGATTTCTCCTTTTGAGAATGCTAATTGCCTGGTTATCATGCTGATGCAGTGACTTAATGCTGCTTGGCAGATTTACCAATGGGGAAAAGTACTTTCTATGCTTTACAGATTTAAAAACGTTAGGATTGTGCCCAGGAGAGCACCACGGGAGCGCAGAGCAGCTGTTATTTTTACCTTTGCAGTTATCTCAAGCCGCTGTCTGCTTCGCTCATTACAGTTTATGGTTACATTTAGAAAAAAAGTTTAGCATTTAGCTCTTAAAGCGATAAAGTCTTGTTTTTAATAATAAACATGTTATAGTTACCTGCTCTATGTAGTGGTTTTGCACAGAGCAGCCTGATTCTCCTCTTCTTGGGTCCCATGTTGGCGTTCTTGGCTCCTCCCTCTTTTTGAGTACCCCCACAGCATGCAACTTACTCTGAGGGCACCCAAAGCAGGCGTGCTCCCGACCCGCGGCTCTGTTTGTTCATTCACACAAGAAGCTGTGGCTCAGCCTCGCCCCCTCCATCTCCTGATTGGCTCACTGGCTGTGATTGACAGTAGCAGGAGCCATTGGCCAAAAGCCAATCAGGGCCAATCAGGAGTGCGAGTCCCAGGAGAAGCAAGTATCTTGTGGATATTGCTGGATCGAGAGGGGGCTCAGGTAAGTTTTAGGGGGGCCGGGGGGGGGAATGCTACACACAGAAGGTTTTTTACCTTCATGTATAGAATGGATTAAGGTAAAAAACCTTCACCCTTTAGACCCGCTTTAAAGGAGTTGTAAAGACAGAAGTTTTTTTTTTTTATCTTAATGCATTCTATGCATTAGGATAAAAAGCCTTTTATGTGCAGCAGCCCCCTCAGCACCCCCTAATACTTAGCTAAGCCTCATCTCTGTCCAGCAATGTCCATGAGTTCCTCAGCCGTCTCCCTCCTGATTGGCTGAGACACACCCACGGCGCCATTGGCTCCCACAACTGTCAATCAAAGTCAGTTAGCCAATTAGGAGAGAGAGGGGCAGGGCTAAACAGCAGCTCTGTGTCTGAATCATGCCTCCCAACTTTCAAACTTGGGAATTAGGGAGGCAGAGACCTGTGGCGCACTATGCGCACTGTGGCAAAAAAGTGGGTCTGGTCGAATTTCACAGTGGGAGGGGCTTAAAGGGCATGGTTAAACAAAACCCAGGCTTTAGATATATGCTGGAGGGGCGATTTGGGAAGAGAGAGAACTTGTGCTAGAAGGTGGGGTGGGGTGGGGGTGGGGTTAGATATGTGCTGGGAGTGATCTGGGAGGGGAGAGGACTTGTGCTAGAAGGTGGGATGCGGGGGGTCAGATATATGCTGGGGGTGTTTTAGGAGGGGAGTGGACTTGTGCTAGAAGGTGAGGGGGGCAGATATGTGAAGGGGGGCTCTTTTAGGAAGGGAAATTATTTGTGTTTCAAATCCAACCCCCCCCCCCCCCCATTCTAGCACAAGTCCTCTTCCCTCCAAAAGCTCCCCCCGGGACACGTCCTCTACCACCGGCCCTGACAAATAACTCCTTCAAGTGTACAAATAACAAAAAAGGGATAAATATCCTGTGCTAAAGTGTCAATAACAGATATCGCAAAAACTGATATCAACAAATGACAGCAGCACTCACTGTATCTACACACAATAATACAAAGGAGACCACTAAAACAAATGTGTTTTGCTGCCAAATAATAAATAATGTGAACCCATCATAAATTCAATAAAACACATAATAAAACTACAACCATACACAACAAATATAAAGTACAAAATTCATATAAAGTGAAGTGTAATAAATACATCCAAAAATACGTGATTTGGAAAGTTCATAAAATATAAATAAATCAATAAATAAATAGGTAATTGAACAAGTTCATGAAAATTTGTAGATGGTGAAAGAACAACCAAGCGCAGTACTGCATGAAACTTTACACTTCACTGCATAAGAATTTTGTACTTTATATTTTTTATTGTTTATGATTGTAGTTATATTATGTATTTTATTAAAGTTATGGTGGCTTCACATTTTTTATTTGGCAGTGAAACACATACAGAAAGACACACAGACATTCTCACACACTCTCACATACAGACCCATACAACCTCATACACACATATATATATATATATATATACAGTGCATTGTGAAAGTATTCGGCCCCCTTGAACTTTTTGACCTTTTGCCACATTTCAGGCTTCAAACATAAAGATATAAAACTGTAATTTTTTGTGAAGAATCAACAACAAGTGGGACACAATCATGAAGTGGAATGAAATTTATTGGATATTTCAAACTTTTTTAACAAATAAAAAACTTAAAAATTGTGCGTGCAAAATTATTCAGCCCCTTTACATTCAGTGCAGCAAACTCTCTCCAGAAGTTCAGTGAGGATCTCTGAATGATCCAATGTTGACCTAAATGACTAATGATGATAAATAGAATCCACCTGTGTGTAATCAAGTCTCCGTATAAATGCACCTGCACTGTGATAGTCTGAGAGGTCCGTTTAAAGCGCAGAGAGCATCATGAAGAACAAGGAACACACCAGGCAGGTCCGAGATACAGTTGTGGAGAAGTTTAAAGCCGGATTTGGATACAAAAAGATTTCCCAAGCTTTAAACATCCCAAGGAGCACTGTGCAAGCGATAATATTGAAATGGAAGGAGTATCAGACCACTGCAAATCTACGAAGACCTGGTCGTCCCTCTAAACTTTCAGCTCATACAAGGAGAAGACTGATCAGAGATGCAGCCAAGAAGCCCATGATCACTCTGGATGAACTACAGAGATCTACAGCTGAGGTGGGAGACTGTCCATAGGACAACAATCAGTCGTATACTGCACAAATCTGGCCTTTATGGAAGAGTGGCAAGAAGAAAGCCATTTCTTAAAGATATCCATAAAAAGTGTCGTTTAAAGTTTGCCACAAGCCACCTGGGAGACACACAAATCATGTGGAAGAAGGTGCTCTGGTCAGATGAAACCAAAATCAAACTTTTTGGCAACAATGCAAAACGTTATGTTTGGCGTAAAAGCAACACAGCTCATCACCCTGAACACACCATCCCCACTGTCAAACATGGTGGTGGCAGCATCATGGTTTGGGCCTGCTTTTCTTCAGCAGGGACAGAGAAGATGGTTAAAATTGATGGGAAGATGGATGGAGCCAAATACAGGACCATTCTGGAAGAAAACCTGATGGGAGTCTGCAAAAGACCTGAGACTGGGACGGAGATTTGTCTTCCAACAAGACAATGATCCAAAACATAAAGCAAAATCTACAATGGAATGGTTCACAAATAAACATATCCAGGTATTAGAATGGCCAAGTCAAAGTCCAGACCTGAATCCAATCAAGAATCTGTGGAAAGATCTGAAAACTGCTGTTCACAAACGCTCTCCATCCAACCTCACTGAGCTCAAGCTGTTTTGCAAGGAGGAATGGGCAAAAATTTCAGTCTCTCGATGTGCAAAACTGATAGAGACATACCCCAAGTGACTTAAAGCTGTAATCGCAGCAAAAGGTGGCGCTACAAAGTATTAACTTAGGAGGATCCGGGCTGCTCTGTGCAAAGCCATCTGCACAGAGGTAAGTGTGACATGTTTGTTATTAAAAAAAAAAAATGAGACTCTACAATGACTTAAAGCGGTTGTATCCCGCTTTTTGACACTTTTACCTACAGGTAAGCCTATAATAAGGCTTACCTGTAGGTACAAATAATATCTCCTAAACCGGCACGGTTTAGGAGATATTTAAAGTGCATGCAGCCGCTCGCGCGAGCGGCGCATGCGCTCTGAAGGTCCGGGGGGACCTTCAATTAACTTGCCGGGAGCTTGCCGGAAAAATCACTCCCGCGCGCATGCACGCGGCTCCGGCCAATCAGCGCGCTGGAGCCGTCTCTTTCGGCCAATCAGCGCGCCGGAGCCGCCGAACCCGGAAGAGACGACGAGGGATCATGGCAGCGCCCGCATCGATGTCCGGGGGTCCGTGTCGGGGATTCGTTTTAAGGTAAGTTAAACATAATGGGCTAGTATGCGATGCATACTAGCTCATTATGCCTTTGTCTTGCAGGTTTTTTTTTTTTTTTAATAGGGTTTACAACCGCTTTAATGTCTATTTTAGGTCTGACTGCACACAGCCTTATTATTGAGTGATGTCAGCCATGCCTAGTTGCCTTTTGCTAAATTACTCACACTTTCTAGTATTTTACAAACAATATAAAGACTAATAATTTTGTAGTCCAAGATAAAAACTAGGTGTTGACAGAGGAAGTGTATACAAGACACAGGTCAGTTTAAAATTCCAGACATTATCAATTGTTTATTTATATTTATTTTTTATTTATTTATTTTTTTTTTACACTTGAATACATAAAAAACACAATAATATATGTATTAGACCCAAAGGGAGCAAATAAGAGGAGATCATTACATACACTTCAGGTTATTACAGAAATAAGCTTTCAGGATCCCTTAGATCCCTTCTGCAGGCTTAAACAAATCTAATTTTATTAAGCCTGAAGAATGGACCTAGCTGTACCCGAAAGCTTGCACCTTTAACCACTTCAATACTGAGCACTTTCACCCCCTTCCTGCCAAGGACAATTTTCAGCTTTCTTTACTGTTGCATTTTGAATGACAATTGCACGGTCATGCAACGCTGTACCCAAATAAAATTTGTATCATTTTATTCACACAAACAGAGCTTTCTTTTGGTGGTATTTAATCACCACTGAGTTTTTTTTATTTTTTGCTATGCAAATGAAAAGGACCAACACTTTTGAAGAAAAAAAAACATTTTCTTTGTTTCTGTTATAAAATTTTGCAAATAACGGAATTTTTGTAAAATCTTACCTGTAAAATTCCTTTCTCTGAGTCCTCCGACAGTCGCCGCCATCTTCATATCCGTCACAATGGGGTATTAGACTTTGCTCCGTAGGAGTAGCTAGGCAACAGAATATGTCAATATTAAAGCTTTTAACATATCCCCACCCCAGGGGGTGGTCCCCTCAGTCTATACCCTCCTGCTTCCTGTTTCATACTTCAGTATCAGTGGAATAGCAGTAGAGTACCTAAACCCCAAAAGAGGGGCGGGGGCGGCGACTGTCGGAGGACTCAGAGAAAGGAATTTTACAGGTAAGATTTTACAAAAATTCCGTTTTCTCTTACGTCCTCCGACAGTCGCCGCCATCTTCATATTCGTCACAATGGGGAATTCCCAAAGCAGTGCAAACATGAGGGGACGGAAACGCAGCCGCGCCTAAAGGCAACGCAATCTCCACATCAAAGAAAGTAACCTTACCAAAGGAAGGAAACCAGCTGGGCAACATGAGAAAAAACTTGCTCAACGGGAGCAATAACCCAGGAAAAAAACCAAAAACCCAGGGATAAAAAGAAATCCCAAACAGCCCAAAGATCCAAAACAAGGGACCCTAAGGAACCTCCGCACTAAGAACCTTGCGGCCAAAGGAAGCATCTGCCGATGCTTGAAACTCCACTCTGTAGAATAGAGTGAAGGTGTGCACGGTCGACCAAATCGCCGCCCTACACACCTGGGCCACAGAAGCCCCATGACGACAGGCCCAAGACGTACTCAGAGATCTGGCAGAGTGCGCCTTCACAGGCATAGGGGAAACTTTTCCCTGCAAAGCATAGGCCTGTGCAATGGCCTGTCTGAACCAATTGGCGACGGCAGAAGCCGACGCCGCTACGCCCTTCCGAGGACCCCCGGAAGGACAAACAAAGAATCCGACTGAAACGATTCAGACGATTTTAGGTAAACCCTAATCGCCCGAACAACATCCAAGGAGTGCAACTCCACCTCCTTCGGATATTTAGACTTCGCGCAAGGCGAAGGCAAGACAATGTCCTCATTGAGGTGAAATTCCGAAACCCTCTTCGGAAAAAAAGAAGGGTTAGGTCGCAAGACCACCTTATCCAAGTGAATGACCAGATACGGAGACTTGCAGGACAAGCTGCCAGCTCCGATACACTGCGAGCCGAAGTGATCGCCACCAAAAAAGTTGACCTTCTTGGACAACATAGACAAAGAGATGTACCTGATCCGTTCAAAAGGACCATGGTGTAACACGGACAGAACAAGATTCCAGTCCCAAGGAGGCAGAGGCACCCTCCTAGGAGGGACCAGATGCCCCTGAACAAAAGTGCCAACCAAGAAGTTAGATGCCATAGGACGGTGAAAGATAACGGCCATCGCAGACACCTGACCCTTGATCGTAGCCAGCGCCAAACGCTGGCAACGCCCTTTCGAAGGAAGGACAACACCCTAGACACCGATTACGGGCGAGGTGAAAACCCCCTGGACTCACACCAGGCAAAATAGGCCTTCCAAGTACGGTAATAGACCTTCCCCGAGGAAAATTTCCTCGCGTCGATCAAATTGTGAATGACCTCAGGGGAGAGACCCCTATCCCTCAGGACCTCGGTCTCAACAGCCAGGCCGACAAAGCCAGCGACTGTAAAGCAGGATGGAATATCCGCCCTGGAGACCGGAGATCTTCTCGAAGAGGCAGACGCCACGGGGCGTCGACCGCCAAATGCACGAGGTCTGCGTATCAGGACCGGCGAGGCCAGTCCGGTGTCACAAAAAACACTGTGTTCTGGTTCCGAGTTCAACCTGTGAAGGAACCTGGACAGCCATTGAAACGGTGAAAACGCATACAGCAGTCGGTACTGATGCCACGGAGCTACCAACGCGTCTGACGCGTCTGCCCGAGGATCGCGCGGCCTTGCCACGAAGCCTTTTCACCTTGCTGTTTAGACGAGACGCGAACAGGTCTACCTCCGGAAGACCCCACTTTGCGCACCACATCAGGAAGACATCCGGGTGGAAGGACCATTCCCCCTGGTCCGGGGACTGTCGGCTTCAGATAATCCGCCTGCCAGTTCTCCACCCCCGGAATGTGAACCGCCGATATCGCTGGGACGCGTGTCTCGGCCCAAGACAGAATGTCGGCCACTTCCCGAGCCGCTCGGGCTCTCTTGGTGCCCCCTTGGCGATTGACGTAAGCCACCGCCGTGGCATTGTCCGTCTGCACACGAACCGGACAGCCCTGCAGCCCGTCCGGGCAACGGTGAAGGCAGAGATTCACCGCACCCAATTCCAGAATGTTGATCGGAAGGGAGGAAACCTCCTCCGACCATGTTCCCTGAGCGGACAGAACTCCCAGAACACCACCCCAGCCCGACAGGCTGGCATCCGGAGGTGACCACCGTCCATGAGAGAGGACAAAAAGACTTGCCCCCCTACACCGCCGGGGACTGGAGCCACCACAGAAGATCCCTTCTAGTGCGATGGCCCAACGAAATCTGGAGATCCAGAGATTGCGGTCGCCCGTCCCACCTGGACAGGATCTCTGCTTGGAGACCCCGCGTGTGAAACTGGGCGAAGGGAATCGTCTCGAAAGCCGAGACCATCAATCCCAGACATCTCAAGCGCGTCCGGAGTGACGAGCACGGAACGTCCCTAAGGGACCTGACTTCTTCCTGAAGAGTCCTGAGTTTGTCGTCTGGTAGAAAGATCTTCGCCCGGACCGAGTCCAGAATCATTCCCAGGTAGGGAAGACGAATCGACGGACACAGCGTCGACTTTGGAAAATCATCGTCCAACCAAACTCCTGTAGAGTCAGCACCGTGATGGATAGGTCCTCCTCCAGACCCTGGCTGGTCGCAGACCGAACCAGAATATCTTCCAGATACCCCAGGACAGGGATGCCCTGGGCTCTCAACAAACCAGAAACCGGTGCAAGCACCTTGGCGAAAAACCGTGGAGCCGAAGCGAGACCAAAAGGTAACGCCACGAATTGGTAGTGATCCTCCGCAATGGCGAATCGAAGGTACCTCTGGTGACCCTCGAAAAACGGGATGTGAAGACACGCATCCTTCAAGTTGATGGAAGCCATGAATTCCCCCGGAACCAGGGCAGCCACCACCGACCGCAGGGATTCCATGCGGAACTAGCGAACCCGCACAAAGCGGGTCAGAGCCTGTAAGTCCAGAATTGGACGTACCCTGCCCTCCTTCCTGGGCACCGTAAACAAATTGGAAGAGAAACCCACGAAATCTGTCCCGATGAGGCACCGGAACCTCCTGAGGGAAAAAATCTGCTCTCCGGCCGAGAGAGAAAACTCGATCTTGTAGCCAGAACGAACGATTTCCTGAACCCACCTGTCCCGAACACGGGCCAACCAGGGTTGAAGAAAAACCGAGCAAGCGTCCCCCCACCCCAGAACTGGGTGAGGGCGCCCCTGCAGGCCGCATTGCTATGGGCAGCGGGTCCGGACTGGCTGGACTTCTGGTAACCTGACCACGGCTTCTTTTGGGAGCCTTGACCTTTGAACGGCTTGCCCTTATAGTGCGCCCGAAAGGCACGAAAGGACCCCCGAGAGGGCCTAAGAGAAGCATGCTTCTCACCATGAGCAACCTTAGCCTTGCGGGATTGGGGCAAGAGCGTGCTCTTACCACCCGTGATCCCCTTTATCAGTGTATCCAAGGATTCTCCAAAAAAGGCGAGATCCATCATAGGACAGATTGGCTAAGGTCTTGCGCGAAGATTGGTCCACAGACCAACACTGCAACCAAACCAGGCGGCGAGACAATACCGCCACACTGTGAACACGTGCAGCCAACGGTACTATATCCAAGTCTGCATCACACAAATACATGACACCCTGATGGATTTGATCCACCATATCCAATGTCGCCGGTGAGGCTGAATCAGCCACCAGAACGCGCCTGAGTACCTGCGTCCAATTCGCGACAGCCTGGGCTGTCATAAGCGAAGCAAATAGAGCCTTTAGCATAGAACCCGTAATAGAGTAAGTATGACGGGCAAGAGACTCCAGCCTCCTGTCCGTAGCATCCCGGAACACCGGGGTGTCCTCTGCAGGAATCGCAGTGGACTTATTCAAAATCGCCACCGCGTGATCCACTGGAGGTGGCACACACCACCGCTCACCAGTAGCGGGCGTGAAAGGATACTTGGTACAGCAAAGGGCTCGCGTATATTGCGCCATTGTTCCTTAACAGCAGGAGGACATGGTTCATCCTGCAAACGCAGTGTTTGCTTGATAAAAGCAATCAATTCATCCATGAGTGCAAGCTCTTCAGGCGAGCCAGGGGGAGAATTATCCACCACTTCTACCTCAGCCTCCACCTCGGACCCCCAAGATCCAGGGAGGAACGGGACCCCGATAAGGAGACCCCAGCTATAGCAGCCCCACCACCATCACCCTCTGAATCAGAGGAGATTGAAACTCTGGGCCGTTTGTGGATCGAGCAGCCACAAGCATTTTCACCTGAGCAGCAATGTTAGCCACAACCGCAGCCAAACCCCCCCCCCCCTGGGGGGGGGAAACAGCAGTCTCTTGGTCACCCACCAAAGTGGTAGGAAATTTGCTTTCCTGAGAATCCATTGCCCCAATACCATGCCGGAGAATAAAGGGTTAACAGCCCCTTAAACAAGCGCGGCGAGCGCTGCCCACCGCACACACACACTAGCACAAGTTTGACCCCCACAGGGAGAAAAAACTCAACTCAGGCAAGGAAATAGGGACAGGGAGGTAAAAACCTGTAAAGACCACCGCTGCTGCTGCTGCTGCCTCGATCGGTGCGCCCAGGGAAAGGAAGCTATGCAACACAGGGCACTCTATGAAAGCCTATGGAAGGCTACAAGAAAATGGCCGCCCGCAGTGAGACCATGCGGCCGGAGTGAGCGCTGCCAAAATGGTGCCGTTTGGCGCCGAAAACGCCGCTCCTCCACCTCAGTGAAGTGGAGAAAACACACCACATGTATTAAAACATGGCGGACCGCCGCAGCGGTCGCTGTAATGTGCCCCAAACATGATATAAACTTGCCCCACAGCACACAGCCGTTCACACATTCACAGTCTGACACAGATAGTGCAGCACATCCCCCCCTCCTCGCAGCCGGCAGCATGCAGCCAGAGAGATAGGGAACTTAACAGTGTGAACACAGGCAGGGTTACACAGTCCCAGACTGACACCCCCCAGACAGACAGGTCCCCACACAGATACACTTACCTCCTAGATGGCGTGGGGAACCCGCACAGGCGAACAAGCCACTGCACATGTGACAGGGAGAGTCGCATCCAGGACGCAACAAAAATGGGGTTGAGAAACCGCACAGCGTCCAGTGAGGTAGCCACCTCCCCATAGCATCCCTGCACCAAAAAGGGATGGGTCGTTCATTGTGCCAGGAGCGTTACCTAGCTGAACGCTCGAAGGCAGGCTGGGAAGCCACTGACCCACAACCTGCTAACAGGGGGATCAGCCCGAGACCCAGCCCGCACGAATCCTCTTCATCAGAAGAACTAACTAACGCTGACAAAAATAACAGCTAAGTAAAGAGAGAGAAAAAACTCAAACAAAAATCAAAAAAGAATAGAGAAAGGCTGAGACAAAATGCCCCAGCACAGAGACATCCAGCTACTCCTGACAAGCTAGACATTGAAATTGAAGTATGAAACAGGAAGCAGGAGGGTATAGACTGAGGGGACCACCCCCTGGGGTGGGGATATGTTAAAAGCTTTAATATTGACATATTCTGTTGCCTAGCTACTCCTACGAAGCAAAGTCTAATACCCCATTGTGACGAATATGAAGATGGCGGCGACTGTCGGAGGACGTAAGAGAAAAGTGATTTTTCTTCTTCACTGATGTGCGCTGATCGGCTGCACTGATAGGCACTGGTAGGCTGCACTGATTGGCACTAATAAGGCTGCACTGATGGGCACTGATAAGGCTGCCCTGATACGCACTGATGAAGCAGCACTTGTGAGGAGGCATTGATGAGGCTGCACTTATAGACGGCACTGATTGGTGGCTCTGATGGGCACTGATAGGTGGAACCGATGGGCACTGATAGTTGGCATTGATGAAGAGGCACTGATGGGCAATGACAGGTGGCACTGATTGGCACTGATAGGTGGTACTGATGGGCACCAATAGGCTACACTGAGGGGCACTGATATGATGCATTGATGGGCACTGATTGGCCCTCATGGGGCTGAACTGATAATCAGGGCATGATCAGTGCCCTAATTATCAGTGTAAACAATATGCTGACATGCTTGCAAGGTAGCTGCTGTCCTTTCCTCCCAAAGACACGGCGTGGGAGGAAAGGACTGCCAATAATTGGCAAGTCTGTTTACATGTGATCAGCTGTGATTGGCCACAGCTGATCACATGGTAAAGGACGCGCTGTGATTGTCCCTTTACCGTGACACAGCGATCACAGAGTGTGCCCAATACGCATCGCAGAAGGGCGTGCAGGGGGCAGGGTTCTGGCAAGATGTCTACTGATGCCCACCCAGAACTGGACGACCGCGCTGTAGCTGTCTTTTGGCTGTAGCGTGGTTGGCAAGTGGTTAAAAATGAATGCATATCCACTGTTCTTGTTCTATTTATGCTTGTCATATTTTTTTCCTCAATAAAAAAGACTAAAGTTGACCATAAACTATTATTATTATTATTATTATTATTATTATTATATAGGATTTATATAATGCCGCCAGTTTACGAATTGCTTATAAACTATTCTGATTTTGTTAAAAAGTCTTAATTTTCTGAACATTTGATTTATTTTCTATTGGTTAGTGGGGTCAAATCAGCATTTGTCTTTGACCATAGTGAAGGAGCAGGATAAAAAATGTTACTGGAACAAGAAAATTTCAACTGTGAATTCGATTTTCATTCAGAAAAGATTGTACATATTTTAGTGCATGTGTTCTAGACACAAAATAAACACATTGGATGCATCTGGAATTCCATTCAAATGTCTGGACAAAATTCTAAGGGCTTCAAAAAAATTTGTTGACATAATAATAACAAAGATTGCCCAGATGAACGATTTTCAAAATTTACATTTGAACATTCATTAAATTCAACTGGTGTATGGCCATCACTATGCAGTCAACGGCCCCAGTAGGTTAAAAACCACTGTTAAGCTTTTAAAACCATATTAAAGATTAAAGTGATACTAAAGTCTTGTTTTATTTTAGTAACAATAACAAACATGTTATACTTACCTGCTCTGTACAGTTGGTTTTGCACAGAGCAGCCCAGATCCTCCTCTTCTCGTGTCCCTCTTCTGTGCTCCTGGCCCCTCCCTCCTGTTGAGTGCTCCCACAGCTAGCAGCTTGATATGGGGGCACTTGAGCCGAGCCACAGCTCCCTGTGTATATCCAGACACTGCTGTCTCAGCCAATGAGGAGGGGAGCCACGGGTAGCCAAGACACTCCTGCAACATACCTGGATCGAGATGGACCTCAGGTAAGTATTAGGGGGCTTGGGGGGTGTAGAATACTGTAAGATAAAAATCCTTCTGACTTTACAACCACTTTAAATGCCACATCTGTTGGCCTTTACTGCATAATATTTTTTTTTAAAAAGGTGAACTTGGTACAAGACTCTGCTACTACATCTTCTAATAACGAAATTCTCTTCAGCACTGAAAACCAAAAAAGAGCTATCAAAACTAAGAGCGTGCCATAATCCAAAAAGACAGACATAAAAAACAACAGTTGTAAGGAAAAACTGAACACATTGGTGGACTTTAGGGGCACATCATTAGATAGACTTGGACACACATTTATATAAAAAAAAATGAATTAATTCAAAGTTAAAACCATTTGTTCATAAAAGGTGATGAATATGACCGAACACAAAAAGGTCTAAGTCATCCCACATATGTGTAAGTAAACATGACCCAAATACATAATAAAACGTGCGTGGATATGAGAATACGTCTTCTCATAGGTCAATGCGTTTCGCTGTAAGCTTCATCAGGACATGATGCAGAGAATAATATTCTTAAAACAAACAAAAAAATAAATAAATTAGTAAATAACATAGTACTGTGTGTACATGTAACAGTCAACATAGCATGTATACAAAAAGTGTATATATATATATATATACACATATATGATTCCAATATTGGACCAATCTTCTCCAAGCAACACAAGGCAGAAAATTGGCTTGGGCGGACACAGGGAATAGATAGGACCAAGAACATCAATAAGAGTCGAGGAAGGGGTTAACCCTATTGGTGATCAATGGGTTAAATGTGAGCCTAGGGGAGTGATTCTAACTGTGGTGGGGGGGCGTGGCTTGTGAAATGACCATAGAGACATGTGATCCTATATAGTAGGATCACATGAGCTCTGTGATCATTTCAGGGAGAAGGACGGTCGGCTGCGCTTACAACAGCCAACCGTCCTTCTCTCTCAGCGGGGAGCGATCGTGGGCTCCGATTGCTGCCTGACCCGTGCATCGGCTTCCCCGCTGTCGAGTGGGGGTGGGTGCGCGCCACCGGCGGCGCTCGCTCACTTCCTAGCTTCCCGCGCTCGACCGACGTAGGTCTACGTCGGTTTTGCGCAGGAGAGCCACCCTGCCGCAGTAAAAAGGTGGCGGGTGGTTGGGAAGTGGTTAAAGCGGAGTTCCGGGCGCAGAAAGCATTTTTCCCTGAACATACCCCCGGGACAGTCAGGGCTAGCACATTCCACAATGGATAGCCTCTGATCTGTCCCGGTTCGCACTTACCTGCAAGAAGAAATACTTACTTATAAAATTTCTTCCACAGCGTTTCCATCTCTCTTGTGGGCAGCTGAAGCCAGCGCGATCCTCTTCCGCATCTTCTTCCGCGTCCTCTTCTCCCAGAATGCGCCTGCACCGGCCCCTCTCGTCACTTCCGGCGCGGCGCCGCATTCCTCCACAGCTTCTGGGCATGCCCAGAAGCTGTTTAGCAGGGAATGCGGCGTCGCCCCGGAAGTGACGAGCGGGGCCGGTGCCGTCGCATTGATTCCTGGGAGCGATGACGTTCAGCTCCCAGGAATCATCGCGAAGGAGGAAGTGACGGAGGAGCCGCGGCACAGAGGGAGGAAGTACATTGAGGTGAGTATTTTCGATCTTCAATTACAAGGTGAGTTTTAAAAAAAAAAAAAAACCTAACTATCCAATTCCTTTTCAGGTGAAGGTGAAGAAGCAGACGAGCACAAAAAAAATATATCGATTTTGTGCCTGGAACTCCGCTTTAAGGTATGTTTTTCATAGGTCATGTGACTCAAAAAATGCATCAAAAACACAACACGGGTGCATTTTTGATGTGTTCTTGCTGTGTTTTCAGTGCAATTCAGTGGGAAGGTGCTGATCAAATATGCACCAAAAATGCAGCAAGCAGGATTTTACCGAATGGCCGGAAATAAATTCATATTTATTTAAATTCATAATATTAATTAAAAATTAGAAAATAATACAATTCGTCAATGTAGGTTTCGGCCAAGTCCATTCTGAATTTTCAGTTTTGGCACCAGAATTTTCATGTCGGTGCAGCTCTAGTTCTCAGATCTCGGGTACCACCCCTGTGGTTCTCAGAGAAGGAGGATGCACAGAACAGAATTTGGAGGACATTCTTCAGTACTTACATGTTGTGTTAGAATTTGCTCTGTTATAGGCATTGGAGCCACCTTGGCTTATGCAATACCAACACCTTGTTTACATCATCGGAGGAGTAAGGGAAGAAGAAGTCAGAGGTAGCGTGTATATAAGTTCAGGAAATGTATCCTGCTGCATATAACTTCTTAAGTTTAACTGTGTCTTTAAGGCCCTTCTATATAACATTATTTCTACCCTCCTGTAAAATGAATTAGTAAAAATATACTGTACATTAATATATGAAAAGCAGATGTTGTCTACGTAAGATAGAAAAATAGAGCAGAGATGACATTAGGATATATAAAGTTACATAACAAGCCATATGCTGGGAGATTCATAGGTCATGTTTCTGAGTTGTTGCAGAGCTTCTACAGCATCTGAATTTAATGTCTATAATTTCTGCAGTTAGGGCAGGTCTGTAGAGCGTTGCGGGGAAGTGAAATACGAGGAGCCCTGCTTTGCCCCCAAACTGATGAGATGGCATAAAATAACGCTATAGGAGTTCTCTCCTTCCAGCAGCATTGGACAGAGAGAGAGGTTGATATATTGTAAATGGCATCATTCTTTAGGCAGCCCATTGCTAAAGCCATAATTCTTACTTACTCTTATATGTCTTCTATATATATGTGTATGCCGATAGATTTTAATTATAGCTCGGGAAAAAAAATGGCCATGACTTTTCTTATGACCCATACTTACAGCAAATTTTTAAAAGGTTTGACATCTTCTTAGGGTGACTGCACCCTAAATATGTGAGTGTGTGTGTGTTTTAGAATATTCCCTCTCTTCAACATATCTGCTTATGAAGCCTAAAATAGACTATCAACATTTTTAAAATCTTTGTGGTATAGAGCAGCCCTAAAAAAAAACTCCACTCGCCTGCTCGCATTTGGCAAGTGGAAATAAGTTGAGGACGAGTGTCCCTGCTGGGCTCGGGCAGGGGGGTGGGGAGGCAGGCCGGTCGGCTCATCTCAGGTGGGGGGTGGGTCCACTCGGCATGGACGGGGAGACAGGCCGGCTTGGCTAGGCTTGGGTAGGGGGCAGGTCTACTCAGCTCGGGTGGGGAAGGGGGGGCAGCCGCATCCCTCACTGGCATAGCAGAGGCATACATAGGGAAAATGTGATGTTAAACCAACCCCTTTCCAGTGCATCAATCCACACCAGAATGCAACAGCTAGCAGATGCAATAAATTTGCATTCTTTGGGAAGCAGCAGCAGTGGCAGCCACTCTGTGATGACTACCCCAAACTAACCTGAGCCAGCCTGGGTGAAAGTGAGTAAAGCTCTTCCTTCAAAAACCTCCAATGTGTGTGGGTGGGTGGGGGGTTTAACAGCATGGGCCTGACCAGAGCACTGACTAGTCTGTACGTATTGCACCTCTTAACCCTGCACCAGGTATCTAGTGCACCTCTCAACCCTGCAGTCTGTACGTAGCACACCTCTCAACACTGCACTCTGTACATAGCGCACCTCTCAATCCTGCACTCTGTACATAGCGCACCTCTTAACCCTGCATTTTGTTTGTAGCGCACCTCTCAACCCTGCACTTGTTACATAGCGGACCTCTCAACCCTGCACTCTGTATGCAGCGCACCCCTCCACCTTGCACTTGGTATGTAGCACACCCCCCAACCCTGAACTCTGTATGTAGTGCATCCCTCAACCCTTCACTCGGTACGTAGCACACCTCTTAACTCTGCACTTGGTATGTAGCGCACCCATCAACCGTGCACTTGGTACATAGCACACCTCTCAGCCCTGTACTCTGTACGTAGCACACCCTTCAACACTTCACTCAGTAAGTAGTGCATCTCTCAACCCTGCACTCGATACGTAGCGCACCTCTCAACCCTGCACTCGGTACGTAGTGCACCTCTCAACCCTGCACTCGGTACATAGCGCACCTCTCAACCCTGCACTCAGTACATGGCGCACCTCTCAACCCTGAACTCTGTACGTAGCCCATCTCTCAACACTGAACTCTGTACATAGAGTATCCCTCCACCCTTCACTCGGTATGTAGCACACCTCTTAACCCTGCACTTGGTATGTAGTGCACAGATCAACCGTGGACTTGGTACATAGCACACCACTCAGCCCTGCACTCTGTATGTAGCGCGCCTCTAAACCCTGCAGTCTGTACATAGCACACCTCTCAACCCTGCACTCAGTACATAGTGCGCCTCTCAACCTTGCACTTTGTATGTGGCGCACCCCTTTACCCTGCACTCTGTAAGTAGCACACCCCCTCAACCCTGCACTCTGTACTTAGTGCACCACTCAAACCTGCACTATGTACATAATGCACCTCTCAACCCTGCACTCAGTATGTAATGCACCCCTCAAACCTGCACTTGGTACATAGTGAACCTCTCCACCCTGCACTCAGTATGCAGTAGCACACCTCTCAAGCCTGAACTCTGTATGTAGCGCCCTTCACTAAGGTATGTAGCACACCTCTTAACCCTGCACTTGGTACGTAGCGCACTCATCAACTGTGCACTTGGTACATAGCACACCTCTCAGCCCTGCACTCTGTATGTAGCGAACCTCTCAACCCTGCACTCAGTATGCAGTGCACCCCTCAACCCTGCAGTCTGTACATTGACCTGTCAACCCTGCACTCTGTGCATAGCACACCCCTCGACCCTGCACTCTGTACGTAGTGCGCACCCCTCAACCCTGCACTCAGTAAGTAGCGCATCTCTCAACCCTGCACTCAGTACGTAGCGCACCTCTCAACCCAGCATTCGGTACATAGCGCACCTCTCAACCCTGAACTCTGTATGTAGCGCACCCCTCAACCCTGCACTCGGTACATAGCACACCCCTCAACCCTGAACTCTTTACGTAAGCGCATCCAACAACCCTGCACTCGGTACGTAGCACACCTCCTAACTCTGCACTTGGTACATAGCGCACCCATCAACCGTGCACTTGGTACATAGCACACCTCTCAGCCCTGCACTCTGTATGTAGCGCGCATCTCAACCCTGCAGTCTGTACGTAGCATACCTCTCAACCCTGCACTCAGTACATAGCGCACCTCTCAACCCTGTGCTTTGTATGTTTTACCCTGCACTATGTAAGTGGCACACCCCTCAACCCTGCACTCTGTACTTAGCGCACCCTCAAACCTGCACTGTGTATGTAGCGCACCTCTCAACCCCGCACTTGGTACATAGCGAACCTCTCAACCCTGCACTCAGTATGCAGTGCACCCCACAACCCTGCACTCTGTACGTAGCTAACCCCTCAACCCTGCAATCTGTAAATAGCACACCCCTCAACCCTGCACTCAGTAAGTAGCGCATCTCTCAACCTTGCACTCGGTATGTAGCGCACCCCTCAACCCTGCACTCGGTACATAGCACAACTCTCAACACTGCACTCGGTACATAGTGCACCTCTCAAACCTGCACTTTGTATGTAGCGCACGCCTTTACTCTGCACTCTGTAAGTAGCACACCCCTCAACCCTGCCCTCTGTACTTAGCTCACCCCTCGACCCTGCACTCGGTACATAGCGCACCTCTCAACCCCGCACTCGGTAAGTAGTTCACCCATGAATCCTGCATTCTGTACGTAGTGCACCACTTAACCCTGCAGTCTATACGTAGCGCACCTCTCAACCCTGCAATTTGTACTTAACGCATATTTACTTACCAAGGCAGTTATGATGTGTACAGTAATCAATAAAGATGATCCGCAATTCCATACCTGCTCTTCAATCTTGTCAAATTTATTGATACTCAGTAATGGATTTATGGAGTATCAATGAATTTTAAAAGATTGAAGAGCATGTATGGAGTTGCGGATCATCTTCATTGATTTTCGTGCTGGCAGAGACTGTTTTTCCTGCACCTGACAGCTCAGGAGGGCATTTGGATGATTTGGGGTAGTAGCACCTTTTCCTTTCTCAATGATGTGTACAGTGCCTATAACAGCCAATCATATTTTATCCTTATTTTATTTATTACAGTCAAATCAATGAAATATGCTTTATCTTAATATTGTTAAAGGTGCTGCTGTTAATATTTATTTTTGTAACTTAATTCTGTATAAAACATTTAACAGTGTAATTTCATGGGATAATTTACGTGGGCGTGTTTAGGGATGGAATTAGGGGTAGGGTTTTGGTGGGGAAACTGATGGAGAGTAACTCTTACAGGGGTTGTAAAGTCACAAGATTTTTTTTTTTTATCTTAATGCATTCTATCCATTAAGATAAAAAGCCTTCTGTGTGCTGCATCCCCCCTAGTATTTACCTGAACCCCCTCACTATCCAGCGATGTCCACCAGTGTTTCAGCCATCCGGGACTCTCTCTCCTGACTGGCTGAGACACAGCAGCGGCGCTACTGGCTCCCGCTAATTGTCAATCAAACTCAGTTAGCCAATCAGGAGAGAGAGGGGGTGGGACTGAATGGCAACTCCATATCTAAATGGATACACTGAGCTGCAGCTCAGCTCGGGTGCCCCTATAGCAAGCTGCTTGCCGTGGGGGCACTCAACAGGAGGAAGGGGCCAGAAGCTCCAGCCAAGGACTCAGGAAGAGGAGGATCCGGGCTACTCTGTGCAAAACCACTGCACAGAGGAGGTAAGTATAGCATGCTTGTTATTTTAAAAGAAAAAGAAAAACAAGACTTTACAATCACTTTAAGACCTGGCTAGTAGCTCAGGACTTAGAATTTCGAGCCCTGGTATAGAGCATGGAACACTTGCTGCCATTCTGATCCATGGCTGCAATGTGCTGTAAAAGTACATATTTTTTTTCAGTTTATGCTGAATGTAGTTCTATCCCTGACAGAAAACCAATTTATGGGGGGGGGGGGGGTTTACAGCACTAGCTCTCACCCTTCTTCATTCTCCCTGATCCTGTACCATTGTGTCCTGTAAATTATAGCATTCTATGATGTACCTTACAGCAGAGCCTGATGTAATGAGGAAGGCCTCTCCTACACCTCTGACTCTGGACCCTGGTAGTGTAAACAGGAGGTACAGGGATACAGAAGTGCCTGTAAGTCTTGCTAGCAGCAGGATAGGTGTCCACACTGGTCAGTCATCAGAATGCCCCAGTAGCAGGTAAGCTGGTAGGTAGCTGGTAGGCTGCAGACATAGGCAGGCTGGTGCAGGCAACAGCGGGCAGCTGGGACAGGTACTGGTGACAGCAGGCAGAGTCAGGCAGGCTGGGTTATACACAGACAGGGCAGTTCGGGTACAGGACACAGGCAGGAGTGAGGTCAGGAAACAAACTAGGTCTGGAATTGATCAGTGAAGCAGGAGCCAATGGAGCAGACAGAAGTGGAGGTCAGGGGACAAGCCAAGGTCATTGCAGATGGAGTTCAGAGAGTAGTCAAGACAAGCCTGGTCAGCAGCTGGAATCAAGATACAGAATCACAGAGTCACAGGATACACAGGAGGCTGAAGACAAAGCAGCACTGATCCTAAGCACTAGCCCAGTTTAAATAGGCATTGGCGCCAACATCTGTCACAGGTGCAAATGAGCACCAGTGCTCACGAATATGCACAAATGCAAGTGTACTTGCATGTGTATGTGCAAGTGCAAGCGTGCACGTATGGATATGTACATGGGGATTATCCAGTTCCCAATTCCTGCGAGCATGACAGGGAACATGTATTAGTCTGTGCATAGAAGTCCATCCAGAGGAGCCATCTCATCTATTGGCATGCCCTTCCTTTCACATCCAAACTTATTAATAACACTGTTTGAATTACTCGTCTCTAAACATAGCACTCACTATCTGACCTGTAATATGAGCGGTAATCCCCGACTCATCCACATGCACAGTCTCATTCCTGGCCTAGTTGTAGAGAACTGAGCTCAGATCTGCCCGTCTGTTATTGTGGAGAGAAGGGCCAGAGTAATGGCTGTCGGCCTCTGTTGTGTCTTTATGGTTTTTATCGTCATTCACAACACAAGCGGGCAACTATTACTTAGAGATTGTTGATTCAGGAAATACTCGATTGCCTCCTGGGTAATCAGGAAGGAATTTACTGGAAGAAAATTGGACCATGCTACAAAGGGGTTTTTTTTTTTTTACGCCTTCCTCTTGATCAACTAGGGGTAGAGGATTGTTTATATGGAGGTTTTCAATTTATTTATTATTTTTCTTCTAGTGGTTGTACTAGATGGATTTATGTCTTTTTTCAACCTGACTTAAGCCTCTTTCACACGGCCACTACGGTTTTTTGCTCCGCTGCGGGACTTTTTTTTTTCCACGGAGCGGATGACACTGCTATACGGACATAATGTAAGTCTATGGGCATTGCGGATGTCAGCGGATGACACCGCTGAAATCCGATTTTGCTTCCTTTCCGTTTTTTGAACGGAGGAAAAAATAGGGTTCTGTTCCGTTCCAAAAAACGGAACAGAACTGAAAGGAAGAATAACGGATGTCAACGGATGGTATTCCGCTGACATCCGCAATGCCATAGACTTACATTATGTCCGCAAATCATCCGCAAAAAAATAGGATGATTTGCGGACATACGTGTGAAAGGGCCCTAACTATATTTAGTCCTTTTTCCCACAATAACAGCTGGATAGGTGGCTGGTCTGGGCTCAGCAGTCTTTTCTCAATTACAAGGCATACCACAGGACAAAGGGCTGTAGATCTTATGCTTCTCTCCTTTGTCTCCTCGCTAGCAGCATGGTCAGGCAAGCTTTTGACCACAGTAGCTCAGCAACCAAGGCATGGATCAGAACCAGAATTGGTCCATGCACAAGATCCTTAGTGTAGCCCTCCTTTTTGGGGAGGGTGAATGAAAAATGGCCAAGCAGGATATTGCAATGAACATGTTGGTAAAAAAGAAAATCAGAATCAGTTTGATAATAAAACTGGATTCCCTTCCTGGGAAATTAATCAGTAATCTAAACAAAGTAATTGTTGAACTACTGCAACCAGCATATAACATTAACCAAAAGTATACAGATGCACACCAGTATGGAAATAATACACGTTTTATATAAGAACAGATTAATAACAGTGCATACAGTACATTCAACATACAAGCAGGTATTATCAGCAAAGTTCTGCACGCATACTGTACACCTGAATATACTGTATATGCATTTATACATAGAGATAACTCCAGATGAATGTTGAAGCACAGTCCATTTGCAGGGCCCTGTAAGGATGATGCAGCATCTGTCTTTGTGTCAGAGACCTGAAGACAAGATCAGCAGTCATGGGAAGATCTTCCAGCTGTTTTCCAACCAGACTGGAATGGAACTTTTCACAGGCAGGAACTGTGGTGTTGCCTTGGAACTCAGATTCAGCTTATTTACTCTGTGCTTTAGTCCATTCCTAATCGTTTCAAATCTGACATACAACTGGACCTCTAATTACTGAAAGTGGCCATCGGATGCCCAACCTAGCTCTAGTCTATGCTGGTTATTGTGCTCTAAGATAAAACTATCTATAGAATTCCACACCAGAAGGGACAGGCTTAACTAAAAAAACAGGGGTTGCATATGTATGCAATAAACAGGTTCACCAACTTACATACAGAAAGGTGACCATTACAAACATACAGTAGCACAGGCCTAGCTATCTGCACTGTGCATGTGAGATAATAACAACGGGACATAAATAAGTCTGTCAAAAATATTTTGATATACACTGAAGAAGCTATTGGCAGCTGCAGGTAAACTATTAGAACAAAGGAATACTTGCATAATGGTCTTTTGCTTCTTTTCTGTTGCAAATACAACAGCAGTAGCAGCCCCTGTGTGTATAGGGCCACGTGGCTCAGTTCTCTGCTCTCTCGCTGATTCCTCCTTCTGGGCTTTCAAACATAACACTGATATTAGCAGCTAACAAGTAAAGGGCAATAGATCCCTACAATAGTGATACTTCTTTTTTAAAGCCCAAATCTAGAAGTTAGTCTTTAACCTGTGTTATAGAATATATAGGATGCCAATGCTGACCTCTCTACCTGAAAATGCTAATAGGTAAACACTGCTTTAGGTCAGTCCATACTCCAGCCCTCAAAAAAGCCTCCATATCCTCATCCAGCAAATTCTCAACCAGAATACCCAGGAATCAAAGATTTTGAGCAGCTAAGCTAAGGTTCTTCTTTATCATATTTCACAATTTGCACTACACATTACATATAAAGTCAATATTTGAAGGCATGGGTGAAAGACAAAATCTGTAGGTTCCATATGACCCTTAGCTATCGGTCAAAATTGCTTCAGTTTCATCAGTGTACAGTAATTATTTGTGCTTCCTTCTGAAAATGACTGGCTGCTATGCTTGATCAACTGCCTTCAATAATTTCTGACTTACCACCTGGGTAATAGTATGTAAATCACAGCTTTTTACTGTCGTGTGACTTTATTTGTAGCATGCATTTTGAAGATGGGTGACTCAAAGTATTCAAGCCAGGCAGGCATTTCCACAAAAAGGTCAGCTGTAGCATACTCAAGATTCCTCTCCATATATGTTTTCTTTAAAATTAACCCGTGTATTACCCACGCAGGGCAAAGCAAGGGTTTAAATCTGGCCCCTATAGAAGAGCATGTATGGAGTTGCAGATCATCTTCATTGATTTTCGTGCTGGCAGCTGAGAGACTGTTTTTCCTGCACCTGACAGCTCAGGAGGGTATTTGGATGATTTGGGGTAGTAGCACCTTTTCCTTTCTCAATGATGTGTACAGTGCCTATAACAGCCAATCATATTTTATCCTTATTTTATTTATTACAGTCAAATCAATGAAATATGCTTTATCTTAATATTGTTAAAGGTGCCATTTCTGGAAAATTTGCCACCTCTATCTCTGTGCTGGATCATCTAGGGTCAGGATGTAGTCGCTGTGACAGAATCGCTTCCACGCTCTGCTTGAGTACTTCCGTCAGTATACTGCTTCCCCCAGTCTGAACATAGGTTTTAGATATTATAGCCACACCATACAAGACTAACTGACAAATAGCTTGTTTGAAACTGGAACTGTTTATTGAACAAATTCAAACAGAATATATACCCCACCAGGATAGGTGAGCCTGATTACATTATTGCATGCAAATTAAATTGTATATCGAAATATAAATGCCATGCTAATTAACTCAGAAATTAAACAAGCCTAGGTGGAGTGCACAGAATGCTAGCAGGCAAACAATAGGTGACACAAATAACAATTAACCATGGGACAGACAAACCTAGCAGAAAACACATACAGTATATACTCGAGTATAAGCCGACCCGAGTATAAGCCGAGGCCCCTACTTTTACCACAAAAAGATGGGAAAAATCATTGACTCGAGTATAAGCCTAGGGTGAGAATGCAGGGCGGCGGGCATGGTACAGGAGAATGCAGGGTGACTGGCATGGTGCAGGAGAATGCAGGGTACTGGCATGGTGCAGGAGAATGCAGGGTGACTGGCATGGTGCAGGAGAATGCAGGGTACTGGCATGGTGCAGGAGAATGCAGGGTACTGGCATGGTGCAGGAGAATGCAGGGTGACTGGCATGGTGCAGGAGAATGCAGGGTACTGGCATGGTGCAGGAGAATGCAGGGTACTGGCATGGTGCAGGAGAATGCAGGGTGACTGGCATGGTGCAGGAGAATGCAGGGTACTGGCATGGTGCAGGAGAATGCAGGGTGACTGGCATGGTGCAGGAGAATGCAGGGTGACTGGCATGGTGCAGGAGAATGCAGGGTACTGGCATGGTGCAGGAGAATGCAGGGTGACTGGCATGGTGCAGGAGAATGCAGGGTACTGGCATGGTGCAGGAGAATGCAGGGTACTGGGATGGTGCAGGAGAATGCAGGGTACTGGCATGGTGCAGGAGAATGCAGGGTACTGGCATGGTGCAGGAGAATGCAGGGTACTGGCATGGTACAAGAGGATCCGGGGTTGTGGGCATACTACAGGAGATGCAGTGCTGTGGGCATGGTACAGGTGGACCATGCCCGCAGCACTGCATCCCTTGTAGTGTGCCCGCAGCCCTGCATAATGGCAGGTAGTGAAGCTGTTTCACTTACCTGTTCCAGAGGCGCCTTCATTTTAAAAATGGCGCCGCCCGGCGCCGACACGTCATTGCGCACGCGCCGCCGCCACTCGTATACTTTCGGCTATTCCCGGCCTCGGGAGAGGCCGGGAATAGCCGAAATTACGCGAGCGGCGGCGGCGGTGGCGCGTGCGCGGTGACATGTATGCGACGGGCGGCGCCATTTTTAAAGCTTAAGCCCGTCGGAGCGGACAGGGAATTTTTTTTTTTCCTTGACTCGAGTATAAGCCGAGGGGGATGTTTTCAGCACAAAAAAATGTGCTGAAAAACTCGGCTTATACTCGAGTATATACGGTAATCCCTTATAAACAGACATTAGCAGGAGACCAACAACAGACTGTGCTCACAAAGTACAATACACATTAGCCTAAGTGTAAACACATTCCCCAATAGTTTGTAAGCAGACAATAGGTGTGTAAATTAGCACAATTAACAATGTGTCGAATACAGGTGGTTGAGCTGATTATATTAACATCTGCTATGAGTCGGACTGTGTGAAGTAGTCCTTATTGTTAATGGGGCTGCTAGGCCCTAAACAGGGACCCGGGGCCTAGAGTCCCAGAGAATGTGTGTCTTGGGGAGAAATGGACTTTAATCCAAAGTAACATTACTCCAAGGACCCCCCAGCATACACCTCACAACGTAGTGTTCCCTTAAAAGCCAGGACCCATAGTCAGTAGGCAAGAGGCTAGCCTGCAGTCCCCTCCAAAAGCCCCTGACCTGAGTGAGTCTGTCTCATTTCTCCTCCATCAAAAGCGAACCAACAAGATCCCAGACCTCCACCTCATCTGGACCTGCATTAGTCAGGCAGAGTGAACCCATATAAGTGGTCAACCTGATTTCCATTCTTGACTGCAGGGAAGTTGTCATTAGTAGGTGTGAGGCAAAGATCATTGATTCTCTGTCCCACTGCCAGCGCTTCAGCTGGGTGGTCTTTACCATTACAGGGCTCTAACTGCTTCTGGGGAGGGGGGCCGACTGTGGCTGTTCCCTGAAGCCATGAAGACACTGTAGGTGCTAGGCAGAGGCCAGCAGTGCTCTGCCCTGTTGCCAGTGCTTCAGCTGGGAGTAGAAGCTTCACTACATCAGCTTGTCACTGGGGAGAGGGGTCAACTGCTCCAGCTCTCTGGAATTCTTTCAGTTCCTGAAAAAAAGACATGGTGGCTGGGCACGCTCCGTCATGCTGTTGGGGATTTGGGCTGATTTCCCAGAATCCTTGTGGCATACAAGTGGAGATTGTAGTCCCATCCACTATCACAGGAAATCCATCTTTTGTTAGTTGAGGGCAGAGGCCAGCAACAATCTGCCCTGTTGGTGCTTCAGCTGGGGATCTCACATCATCTGCTTCGGCAAACTGTTGGGGAGGGAGGCCAGCTTCCTCCACTGCCAGATTGTGGATCTGCCGCTGGGGTGATGGGCTGGTTACTTCATCTCCCAAACTGTGAGAGAAGAAAATGGTCGCACACCACCACGGAATCCAATGAAGAAAAGTTCTTTATTCACATAAGTGGTACAAGGAACAGCAGGGTAGGACAGTAGACGTGTTTTAAACGACTGCTACGTGCTGGATAAGGGTCTGGTATAGATTTTAAAAAAATCTTGGCATGGGGGTTCCCCTTAAAATCCAGTCCAGACCTAAGGATCTGATATTGATCTTAGGAGGGGGAGGGCACAACGTTTTTTTTTTTCTTTAATTTTAGCCTGGGGTTCCCCTTAAAATCCATACCAGACCCAAACGGCCTGGCGTGGATTAGGGGGACCCACACTTTTTTTGAAAAAATGTTTCTATTGCTGGCAATGTTTTAATTTTCATTCAACTCTCAGCAGGGAAGCCCCTAACATGTTTCGCCACTCCTACAGGGTTTAGTTCTAAGCTTACTAAGGACTGAACCCTGTAGGCAAGGTGAAGAACATTGGGGCATGGCCTGGAAGGAGTTGGGCTGAAGCCGCTTTTATATTCCTTCGCACCTGAGCTTTTTTAGTTGGCGTGCGGTGTTTCATCCTCTTTCTTCCCATGTGTGCACATAGAGCTGGGGGGGCTTTCTTAACGCCAGCACCTACAATCAATGGGAGTCACCAGAGCACTATAGGATTTTGCTTAGAGAGGTTCCCAAAGTCTGTGAGGTTAGTGTGAGAAGAGCTATGAGGACCTATCTATACTTATCCATTAGGATGCAGAAAAACTCTTGAATTTTGCTGCATGAACATACATGTGAATTAGAAATCCCATTCTTTTACACAGTATGTGGTTTGTTCAAATCTCTGCAGTTTAGTGTGAAAGACATATGGAAACTTTATGGGCCCATTTACACGTATGTGTGACCATGCACACAGAACAGTGTAAATCCAGTCTAAAAGATGACTGAAAGATGTTCCAATAAAGTGTAATTTACAGTTCATATTACAGTATCCATCTTTCAGAGCTGGCTCCATTGACATAAATTACGCTCCGCACACTGGCTTCTGAAGTAGGGGAAGATAAATAAGGTAACAGCCCCTTGACCTGCTTGCAAGATGTTTAATGTTCTTCCCAGAGTAGAACAAGTCAAGCAGGTTTTTCGGTCATGCCATTCTCATTACAAAGGATCCAGTATCTGCCAACAAAGACCTTCACAAAGCTGTAAGAAAGCATATCAAGTTCTGCGGTTTAACTTCAAGATCACAAAGGAAGAATGCTTAGGAAATCGTCAGATCTAACATATAGGCTGATTAATTTTTTCAACTGCAAATTATTTACTTCCCCTTTGTGGTTGTTACCGGCTAGATAGAACCGAGCATTACCTACCACGGTTCTATATACCCTTCTAAGAAATGTGTCTATTAAAGCACATGGATAGCAGAAGGGGTCACTAGGAATATCTGTGCTCCCCCACCACCACCACCTCTGTCCCTGTCCCTGTCCCTGTCCCCAGGAAGTCACAGGGTAATGGAGAGAAGCTGATGGCACTTTTTTTCTTTCCATCTCTTATTTACTTTTTATATTATGTAAGAAAAGTATATAATCTAATCTAATCTAATCACATACATAGACAATATTTTTAGTTCCTCTTTATATATAGACATAGGGGTGGATTTACTAAAGACAAATTTGATCGCATGTGTGGGTTTTTTCCCTTAGCCCATCATGCTTGGTCAAATAAACTCCCCACGGACCAGTTGGGGGTTTACTTTGCAATTGGTGCTATAGCCATATTTTTATTTTTCATCAGTACTTTTATTATTGCCATTTATTTCTCCAGCATTTTTCATACTCTTGGATTTTACTGGCCTGCTTTCTTGTTGGCTCTTGTTTTGCTCCCCGGGAGCTGTGATGCGTGCCGTGCGTCCTCCCTCTCTCCCTCTGCTCCTCAGCGCGGGGGACTGGGTGGGCGGCACGGCCGCGCATCGGCGCCACGCCTCCCGCCGACGCGTGACGTCATTTTGGCGCCATTTGCGCCGGCAATGCTCGTTACATCAGTGTACATCAGCCAGCCCACGGGACAGTAATGCCTATGGCGTTCGCCCTTCCCGTGGTGCTTTGGGTTTTACACTACCGTAACGCTGGGCTCACTGTGCAAGGTGGCTTTCTGGCTGACACGGAGTACTTCGTCTGTGAGTTGGACTCTAACCCTGGATTTCATCCCTGATACTACCTATCTATTCACCCTTACAACTTCTTCATTCCCACTCTTCACTGGTTCTGACTTATTACCACCAGCCTGGATGCTTTTTTCTCCTCCCTTCCAAGGTTCTCCTCACCTCATTTTTTATGCTTTTTATTGGGTATTTGGTATTACTCTTTCCTAACTGCACCATTTGTTTTTCCATGTATTCTCTGGCATGCAGTCTGATTTCTCATACATCCCTCCATCCTATTTTTCACACTCATATTATACCCACTCTTCATTCTTTCATCACACTCCGCTCAGGAGTATTATGACACCTTAATTTGTATACAATTATCCATATTTTTACAAATTTACTTTTATATATATATATATATATATATATATATATATATATTATACTCCTTTTCTACAGATATTGTATACGCTTATTTACCCATGGCTTGTCACCTCATATACCCTAGCCCTTACTCACCATGTGTGCAATGTGTTCCATTTATCCACCTTCCTGTGCGCCCTCAGCTCATGGGGGACATTCAGAGCCCATACAGCTTCGGTGCCATCAATTCAGAGCTGTCACGTAAGTGTTGGGGAGTAATGGGGGCCTTTTTCCCCTGTTCCCCCCTCTCTTCCCCTCATTCAAATTGGCATTCATTAACATTGTCCTTTTTCCTTACTCATATATTTTCTTTAGATTTTTTACAAACATCTACTCCTGATGAAGTGGCAATGTGCGTCCACAAAAGCATTGAGGTTCAGATGTATACCACACACTCAACTATTTAATTACTTGGAATCTGAATCCTATATGATGTGAATATATCCAATATTGTACTATTTTCTGGAATCAGCACTGTTGTCTGTCAAATTTATGAATTTGGAGATGCCTTACCAGCTTGTCATCATTTGTGCAATACATATATATTTATCATGTTTGTTATTTATTTGTCATGCACAATAAATGTATTTTACCTTCCCTGTCAGCCTATCATGACTCTCATTCAAAGTCCCAACCCTCTCCTTTTTTTTGCATATCGATTAGGGATGGAGGTGCACGCAAATCCCACCATGCTCCTCATGTAATCTCCCAACATCCCCCCCTTTTTTTCTATATTATGTAAGAAAAGTATATAATCTAATCTAATCTAATCTAATCATATACACAGACTTTGCATCATTTTTAGTTCCTCTTTATATATAGACATAGGGGTGGATTTACTGAAGACAAATAGACTATGCAGTTGCTCCAGAGCTTAGTAAATGAGGTAAAGCTTCACTTTACAAAGAAAGCCAACACACACGCAAAGAAAGTAAAAAAAACAAAAAACAAAAAAAAAAAACAGCATTTTTACTTGAATGTGTTTGGATGATAGAAATCAGCGGCGCTCCTCCTAATTTACTAAGCTTTAGAGCAAAGTGCACAGTCTATTTGCTTTAGTAAATTAGCCGCATTATGTCTATGTTCTCTCTGCATTGAGAATAGCTGCTCCTACTGCATGAATCATTACAATCTTGACTGATATTTTAGAGAATAGCCAGTGTGTTCAATAACCCCCCTTCTGGTTATTAGTGATGGACGAACATCGGCCGGGCGGTTCGCGAACGCCAGCCGCAAATTTTCTCAAAAGTCTGCAAACTGCAAGTTCGCGGCGGGCCCCATTGACTTTAATGGGAGGCGAACTTTAAAAACCTTTAGGTCATATTTGCAGTCACAAAAGACTTACTAGCTGTGCACAAATAGTCCTACCACATGGACAATGTCATAACAGAAGTAGTGCAATTGGAAAAGTTGCCCTAAAATTATTATTTTTTTCTTAAATCAGACAGAACTGACAGCAGCCAACAAATGCATACAAATATAGGGTCCATTCACACATCTGTAAAATGGGTCCGCATCAATTCCACAATTTGGCGGAACCTTTTCAGACCCATTGATTTTCAATTCCAGTCTGAAAAATGAGGCATTCACAGGATAGTAGTAAGTAAGAAGTAAGTGTCGGCCAGTATAGGCCCCAAAAATTAGACCACATGGGTTTACCTGACAGCTAAGAACGTAGTATTTGGTGGCTGGAGGTAAATTAGGCATTCACAGGATAAAGAAGTAAGTGTCAGCCAGTATTGGCCCCAAAAATTAGCCCACATGGATTTACCTGACAGCTAAGAACGTAGTATTCAGGGGCGTGGCCGAACCGCGGATGTGAGCAGAAGTGGGAACAGATAGCTCCGCCGAGTATCCTGCTAGTTAATCCTTTAACCATCTTTAACGGCCGCATTACTTACCTTGAACGGTGCCGGTGACGTCCCTGATCCTCCGCACAGCTCCGGTGAGTCGCTCCGATCCCCGCAGACATGCAAAAACGGCCAAAGGAGGGTAAGGCAGCCACAGCCGGACAGGCCAAAGATGGCGCCTCCGCGCCACGAGCCTCACCTAATGACACATACCTTGAGGCCGCCCAGAGGCTTTTCACAAAACCAGCCTCAAGGGACCGTTCTTCCTCATCTGGGGTCGCGCTGAGCACATCGCCGGACTCCCCTTCAGATCCCTCTGGGAGACATTCTGGGCAACTCCATGATTGGGATCCGGCATGCTTAGACCAGGCCAGGCTGCAATCCTCCCCCTCTCCAGACCCTGAGCCCACACTCCGGGATGTTATGGCGGATGTTAACTCCTGCAATTCCTCTATCACGGCCCTTACTGCTGAGTTGAAGGGGGTGAAGACGGAAATCTCCTTTGTAAGACAAAATATGCAGAAATTGAGGGAAAGAACTGCTGCAGGGGAAGGCTGGGTTAGCTCCCTGGAGGATGACATGAAACCCTTACAGAGAGAGGTCAAACACACCGCTTTAATCTCTGCACAGCAAGCTGCTAGATTAGATGACCTGGAGAACAGGATGAGAAGGAGTAATGTCAGGGCCATCGGGGTCCCTGAACGTGCTGAGGGCAAGAACCCTGTCGCCTTCATTGAACAATGGCTCATCTCCACCTTTGGGCAGGACTCCTTCACCCCCATGTTCTCCGTGGAACGGGGCCACAGGGTCCCCATGCGGCCTCTTCCTCCTGGTGCCCCCCACGCACCTTCATTTTCAAACTTCTTCATTACAAAGATAGAGATACCATTCTGTCTAAGGCCAGAAGTATGCAGGGGAAACTGGTCCTGGATAATGCTAAAATCTCCCTGAACGTAGTATTCTGTGGCTGAAGGTACATTAGGCATTCACAGGATAAAGAAGTAAGTGTCGGCCAGTATTGGCCCCAAAAATTAGCCCACATGGGTTTACCTGACAGCTAAGAACGTAGTATTCTGTGGCTGAAGGTACATTAGGCATTCACAGGATACAGAAGTAAGTGTTGGTCTGTATAGGCCCCAAAAATTAGCCCACATGGGTTTAACTGACAGCTAAGAACGTAGTATTTGGTGGCTGGAGGTACATTAGGCATTCACAGGATAAAGAAGTAAGTGTTGGCCAGCGTAGGCCCCAAATATTAGCCATTCAATGGACATGAAATGCCTTTTATGCCGCTGTATTTAGCAAAGCCAAGGACCAGGAATTGTTGTGGGTGGATGGTGGTCTGGCGGATATTTGTGGCCTGGCATGAGGAATTTCAATGAAACATGGTCTACTGGTCACATGTGTTGAATTCCTCAGAGATCCATGCCTCATTCATTTTTATAAATGTGAGGTAGTCTACACTGTCATGAGCTAGGCGAGTGCGCTTATCTGTCACGATCCCCCCTGCTGCGCTGAACGTCCTTTCGGACAGGACACTGGACAGGGGGCAAGCCAACATTTCCATTGCAAATTGTGCAAGCTCTGGCCAGAGGTCAAGCCTGCCCACCCAGTAGTCCAGGGGTTCATCACTCCTCAGAGTGTCCACATCGGCTGTAAACCCGATGTAGTCGGACACCTGTCGGTCTAGGCTTTCCCTGATGCTGGATCCGGAGTACAGTTGTCGATGGTTCGGCTGAAAGAAGGATCTCATATCTGAAGTGACCAAGACATCTTCAAACCGCCCTCTTCTTGCAGGCGCTGTTGGATTGCTACCCGCAACTGTCTCATTGTGACTGGAAATTCCTCTGCCAGCGCACGCAAAAGCAGAATGCAGCATTTCCCGCAGCAAGGCCTGGAAGTGCTGCATTCTGACCGCCCATTGTGATTGTGGTAACATTTCCGCCATTTTTTGTTTGTAGCGGGGGTCTAAGTGCGTTGCCATCCAGTACTGGTCCTTGGCCTTTATGCTTTTTATACGGGGGTCCCCCTTAAAACACTGGAGCATGAAGGCCCCCGTTTGCATTAAACTGGAAGTGGTGTAGTGGCCTGCTTCCAGCTCATCATCCAGGATAATGTCATCCTCGTTCTCCTCCCCCATCCACGGATAACACCAGGGATTTCAGAAAGGTTTAAAGCATGCTCTTCTTGCTCCTCCTCATCCCCCCAGCACCGTCCTCCTCTGACACCTCTTCAGACTCCTGCTGTTGACTTGTCTCAGATGGAGTAGCACCCACTGGGAATTCATCCAACATTGCGACTTCCTCATTTTCCTGCTTCTCGATGGCTTGATCAATGACACAACGCAATTCACGCTCCAGAAAGAAGGCGTAAGGTACGATGTCACTTATGCCGCCCTGGCCGTGACTGACCAGTTTGGTGATCTCATCGAATGGCCACAGACGTCTGCATGCGTCCCGCATGAGCAGCCACTGGCGAGGTGAAAAAAACCCAACCCGCAGAGTTCGTACAGGTAGTCGTTAACTGCACGTTTCTGCTGGAGCAGCCTATCGAGCATATGCAACTTTGAGTTCCAACGCGTCGGGCAGTCACAAATAAGACGCTTGACGGGCAGGTTGTGTCACCGCTGAATGTCAGCAAGCCGAGCCATGGCTGTGTAAGATCTTCTGAAATGGCTTGAGATTTTCCTGGCCTGCCGCAAAACGTCCTGGACCCCAGGGTATTTGGCAATGAATCGCTGCACCACCAAGTTCAGGACGTGTGCCATGCATGGCACGTGTGTTATTTTGCCCTGTTTCAGCGTGCTCAGCAGATTGGCACTGTTTTCGCACACCACTTTACCAACTGTCAAATTTAGCAGTGTCAGCCACTGATCTGCCTGTAAACGCAAAGCTGAAAGGAGTGCAGGACCAGTGTGGCTCTTGGCTTCCAGGCACAACAGACACAGCACAGCATGGCAACGTCTCACCTGGCATGTGGAATAGGTTCTGGGGATCTTGGGCGGCGCAGCGGAAGAGACGGTAGTAGCGGAAAAGGAGGAGTCAGCCGAGGAGGAGAGGGAGGATGGAGGAGGAGGAGGAGAAGAAGAGGCAGGCCTGCATGCAATCCGTGGCGGTACAACCAAATCTACACGGGTGCCACGGGTTACATGCTTGACGGCCGTCAGAAGGTTCACCCAGTGGGCAGTAAAAGTGATATACCTTCCCTGCCCCTGTTTGCTAGAGCATGTCTGTGGTCAGATGTATCTTGGCACCAACACTGTGTGCCAGAGATATATTCACTTGCCGCTGAACATGACCATTCAGCTCTGGAATGCCCTTTTGCGAGAAATATTTCCTGCCTGGGACCTTCCATTGTGGTGTTCCAATGGCCACAAATTTCCGAAAGGCCTCCGAGTCCACCAGTTGATATGGCAGTAGTTGGCGGGCTATCAGTTCCGACAAGCCAGCAGTCAAACGTTAGGCAAGAGGGTTATCCGGCGTCATCATTTTTTTACTCTCCAACATTTGGGCCACAGAAGCCTGCCTTTTTCCAGAACAACGTGACAACGGCATCATGGAAGGTGGAGTGGAGGACAAATGCGAGGAGAGAGGAGAAGGAGAAGAGGTTGGCAACGCTGTTGTCAGCAACGGACACATTAAAAAAAACCCACACTGCGGAGCCATGTGCCGGCATCCTGGTAGCGCCAGATGTGACTGTACATGGTTGATGGCTCGCTCCTGATACATTTGCAGTCTGCTTTGTACCTCTTGTGCAATGCAAGTTCTGCCTGCCTCTCCTCCCTATCTGCTGGTCTGTCTCTCCCTCTGAACACCCCACTTCACACCAGTTGTTCAAAAAAATGGCCAGGGAGTTTGGCACTGTGTGTATCAGAATTAACACAGCAAAATAGGCAATATTATTGCAGGACACAAATAGCCCTATGAAAGTATACTCAGATAACACC
Source organism: Pelophylax lessonae (assembly GCF_965119305.1). NCBI lineage: Eukaryota > Metazoa > Chordata > Amphibia > Anura > Ranidae > Pelophylax > Pelophylax lessonae. The sequence continues at coordinate 75,184,628 of NC_138768.1, forward strand.
CCACTTCAATATGTGGTATTGGGGGGCCACTGGTTTATATCACCAGTTGTTCAAAAATTGGCCAGTGAGTTTGGCACTGTGTGTATCAGAATTAACACAGCAAAAGAGGTAATATTGTTGCAGGACACAAATACACTTATGAAAGTATACTCAGATAACACCCCACTTCAATATGTGGTATTGGGGGGGGGGGGCACTGGTTGATCACACCAGTTGTTCAAAACATTGGCCAGTGAGTTTGGTACTGTGTGTATCAGAATTAACACAGCAAAATAGGCAATATTGTTGCAGGACACAAATACACTTGTAAAAGTATACTCAGATAACACCCCACTTCAATATGTGGTATTGGGGGTCACTGGTCTATTACACCAATTGTTCAAAAAATTTGCCAGTGAATTTGGCACTGTGTGTAACAGACTTAAGACAGCAAAAGAGGCAATATTGTTGCAGGACACAAATACACTTATGAAAGTATACTCTGATAACACCCCACTTTTTATATGTGGTATTGGGGGGCCACAGGTTTATTACACCAGTTCTACAAATAATTGGCCAGTAACTGTTGTCACTGTGTGTAGCAGAGTTAACACAGCAAAAGAGGCCAATTTTTTGCAGCACTAAAATACACTCTTAGAAAAGTATACTGTTAAATAACACCACACTTCAATATGTGGTATTGGGGGGCCACTGGTCTATCACACCAGTTGTTCAAAAATTGTCCAGTGAGTTTGGCACTGTGTGTATCAGACTTAACACAGCAAAAGAGGCCACGTTTTTGCAGGACTAAAATACAATCTTAGAAAAGTATACTGTTAAATAACACCCCACTTCAATATGTGATATTGGGGGCCACAGTTTTATCACACCAGTTCTACAAACAATTGGACAGTAACTGTTGTCACTGTGTGTAGCACAGTTAACACAGCAAAAGAGGCCACATTTTTGCAGGACTAAAATACACTCTTAGAAAAGTATACTGTTAAATAACACCCCACTTCAATATGTGGTATTGGGGGGCCACTCGTCTATCACAACAGTTGTTCAGAAAATTGGCCAGCGAGTTTGGCACTGTGTGTATCAGACTTAACACAGCAAAAGAGGCAATATTGTTGCAGGACACAAATACACTTGTAAAAGTATACTCGGATAACACCCCACTTCAATCTGTGGTATTGGAGGGCCACAGGTTTATTACACCAGTTCTGCAAATAATTGGCCAGTAACTGTTGTCACTGTGTGTAGCAGAGTTAACACACCAAAAGAGGCCAAATGTTTGCAGGACTAAAATACACTCTTAGAAACGTATACTGTTAAATAACACCCCACTTCAATATGTGGTATTGGGGGGGGGGGCACTGATCTATTACACCAGTTGTTCAAAAAATTGGCCAGTGAGTTTGGCACTGGTGTATCGGACTTAACACAGCAAAAGAGGCAATATTGTTGCAGGACACAAATACACTTGTAAAAGTATACTCAGATAACACCCCACTTCAATATGTGGTATTGTGGGGGGGGGGGGCCCTGGTCTATCACACCAGTTATAATACATTAAAAGTGCTTTTGTCACTGTTTGTAGTATTGCTGCAGCAACGCTCAGTCACCACACCAGTCACAATGCTGCACAGTGCACAATACAAATCCACTATAATATGCTTTCTACAAAGTATATTATACCGTGGATTACACCCCTATATAGTGCACTGCACACCAATACCAAAAAAATTGCAGCCCTTTAAATGACTTTTGTGGACATTAACAGAGCGATTTGTGTCACTGCCGATCTCTAACTGCCCCTAAAGCACAGACTGGATACCTGTCCCTAAACTTAAAAGAGACTGTAGTAAACCTATACCGAAATACCAGCCCTTTAAATGAATTCTGTGGACATTAACAGAGCGATTTGTGTCACTTCAGTGCCGATCTCTAACTGTCCCTAAAGCACAGACTGGATACCTGTCCCTAAACTGAAAAGAGACTGTAGTAGACCTATACCGAAATACCAGCCCTGAAAAGGACTTTTGTGGATCTTAACAGAGCTATTTGTTTCTGGCAATCTCTCCCTCATGAACACAGCAGACCTTTCCTTACGCTGACAAAAAGCAGAATGTGAAATGGCTGCCTGCTCTGGTCTATTTATAAGGTAGGGGGCATGTTCATGTGCTGAAATGTTTCAATTGGCTGTCCCGTTCCACCTGACGGCTGTGTCATGGGTCAAAGTTCTCCCCCAATGTAAACTAATATGGCCGCCGCGAACATCGGCAAAAGTCCGGCTTTTCGCGAATTTGCGAACAAGCAAAATTTGCCGCGAACCGACCGCCGGGCGAACCGCAAGGCCATCCCTACTGGTTATATCTCCCTACCACCACATTAACGAACGCTCTTACTCTTTCTATCATTTTACATTTTTGTCTCTGTTTTTGCCTGTTAAAGCTGCACTTCGTACATTATTGAGTGTAGTAGTATATTTCTTTTAACCTGTTGCTGACCGTGTGTGGCAGAAAAAGGGTGGGCTTTAAAGTTGTTGTAAAGGTTCAAGGTTTTTTTACATTTATGCATTCAATGCATGAAATTTAAAAACCCTTCTGTTTGCAGCAGCCCACCTCTTCTTGTGTTGTGTGGGGGGGGGGGATAGGGAAGTCCCCACTTCTCACTCACCCCCTCTCTCGTCCCTTCTCTCTCTCACCCCTCTCCCTCTCAGTCTAACCCTCCCTCTCTCACCCCCTTCACTCTCTCACCCTGCCTCTCTCTCACCCTGCCTCTCTCTCACCCCCTCTCTCTCCCTCTCTGCCCCCCTCTGTCTCTCACCCCTTACTCTCATCTCTCTCACCCCCCTACATCTCTCACCCCTCACTCTCTCTCACTCTCATCTCTCTCACCCTCCTACATCGCTCACCCCCCCCCCCTTCAGTCTCTCATCCCCTCTCTCTCCCTCTCTGCCCCCCTCTGTCTCTCACCCCTCACTCTCTCTCACTCTCATCTCTCTCATCCCCCTACATCTTTCACCCCCCTCTGTCTCTCATCCCCTCTCTCTCACCCCCTACATCTCTCCCCCCCGTCTCTCACCCCTCTCTCCCTCTCTGCCCCCCTCTGTCTCTCACCCCTCACTCTCTCTCACTCTTATCTCTTTCACCCCCCTACATCTTTCACCCCCCCCCTCTGTCTCTCACCCCTTCTCTCTCCCTCTTTGCCCCCTCTGTCTCTCACCCCTCACTCTCTCTCACGCTCATCTCTCTCTTACCCTTTATATCTCTCAACCCCTTACATCTCTCACCCCCCATCTGTCTCTCGTCCCCTCTGTCTCTCACCCCCCTCTCTCTCTTTCTCCCCCACCTCCTCCTCCCTTCTCATTTCCCTCTCGCTCCCCTCGCCTCTTTCCCCCTCCCTCTCTCCCTTCTCTCCATCTCTCTCCTATTTTCCCCTCTCTCTCTGGCAAACCTGTCAGGAAGGAGCTGAGTGGGATTTCAAGGGGCGCACAAGGCAATAAACCTCTCATTGGTATCTTTACTATACTATGTAACCAGCAGGTGCTACTTACAGCCCTTGAGAAACACACCCATGTTTGCTGCCACTCGCACACAGACCCACTGCTTTCATAAGATGCGCCCTGGTTGCTTCATAAAGATGCAAGCACAGGTTTTTTTTATATTCCAGGCACCTACACAGCATCCTTGTTTGCCCCTCCCTTTCCCCTTTTCATGGGGTCACATTAGCTGAGTGAATAAGAGACACTGGGGATAAGAGAAACATTGGAATACTAGTCAGTACCAGTTTGCAAAGGTGTATTTGTTTTGGAAGATTAAATCACCTCTAATGTTTGGTGTCCTATGTGTGTGAATGTTTCTGTGATATGTAAAGCTATTAGTTTAGTTTATTTACATTTTATAATGGGGTGCCTGAGTGCTTTAATATCATGCACAATTACAGTGGGTACGGAAAGTATTCAGACCCCCTTAAATTTTTCACTCTTTGTTATATTGCAGCCATTTGCTAAAATCATTTAAGTGCATTCTTCTTCCTCATGAATGTACACATAGCACCCCATACTGACAGAAAAACACAGAATTGTTGACATTGTTGCAGATTTATTAAAAAAGAAAAACTGAAATATCACATGGTCCTAAGTATTCAGACCCTTTTCTCAGTATTTAGTAGAAGCCCCTTTTGATCTAATACAGCCAGGAGTCTTTTTGGGAAAGATGCAACAAGTCTTTCACACCTGGATTTGGGGATCCTCTGCCATTCCTCCTTGCAGATCCTCTCCAGTTCTGTCAGGTTGGATGGTAAACGTTGGTGGACAGCCATTTTTAGGTCTCTCCAGAGATGCTCAATTGGGTTTAAGTCAGGGCTCTGGCTGGGCCATTCAAGAACAGTCACGGAGTTGTTGTGAAGCCACTCCTTCGTTATTTTAGCTGTGTGCTTAGGGTCATTGTCTTGTTGGAAGGTAAACCTTCGGCCCAGTCTGAGGTCCAGAGCACTATGGAGAAGGTTTTTGTCCAGGATATCCCTGTACTTGGCCGCATTCAACTTTCCCTCAATTGCAACCAGTCGTCCTGTCCCTGCAGCTGAAAAACACCCCCACAGCATGATGCTGCCACCACCATGCTTCACTGTTGGGACTGTATTGGACAGGTGATGAGCAGTGTCTGGTTTTCTCCACACATACCGCTAAGAATTAAGGCCAAAAAGTTCTATTTTGGTCTCATCAGACCAGAGAATTTTATTTCTCACCATCTTGGAGTCCTTCAGGTGTTTTTTTTTAGCAAACTCCATGCGGGCCTTCATGTGTCTTACACTGAGGAGAGGCTTCCGTCGGGCCACTCTGCCATAAAGCCCCGACTGGTGGAGGGCTGCAGTGATGGTTGACTTTCTACAACTTTCTTCCATCTCCTGACTGCATCTCTGGAGCTCAGCCACAGTGATCTTTGGGTTCTTCTTTACCTCTCTCACCAAGGCTCTTCTCCCCCGATAGCTCAGTTTGGCCGGACGGCCAGCTCTAGGAAGGGTTCTGGTCGTCCCAAACGTCTTCCATTTGAGGATTATGGAGGCCACTGTGCTCTTAGGAACCTTAAGTGCAGCAGAAATCTTTTTGTAACCTTGGCCAGATCTGTGCCTTGCCACAATTCTGTCTCTGAGCTCTTCAGGCAGTTCCTTTGACCTCATGATTCTCATTTGCTCTGACATGCATTGTGATCTGGAAGGTCTTATATAGACAGGTGTGTGGCTTTCCTAATCAAGTCCAATCAGTATAATCAAACACAGCTGGACTCAAATGAAGGTGTAGAACCATCTCAAGGATGATCAGAAGAAATGGAAAGCACCTGAGTTAAATATATGAGTGTCACAGCAAAGGGTCTGAATACTTAGGACCATGTGATATTTCAGGTTTTCTTTTTTAATAAATCTGCAACAATGTCAACAATTCTGTGTTTTTCTGTCAGTATGGGGTGCTATGTGTACATTCATGAGGAAGAAGAATGAACTTAAATGATTTTAGCAAATGGCTGCAATATAACAAAGAGTGAAAAATTTAAGGGGGTCTGAATACTTTCCGTACCCACTGTATAAAGGGTTCCTTGACTTAAGAAAGGTTGAGAAACACTGCCTTAAAGCCAATACGTTTTTTCTTAGTTTTAAATAAAGTGTGGAAGAGTTAAACCCTCTTTTATGTTTTCATTGCTATCCAGGGCTGACGTAGAGAAATTTACCCTCACTTACTGTCCTGATGACAGAGTTTTGTCAGATAGGAAATGAGGAGAACTCGCACATCAGCACAGAAATATAATGCTTTTCTTTAGTAGAGCATGGGTAGATTGTTATTTCTGTCTGTGTCATATGTCATAGATGGAGTTTGAACAGGTCTGTGAATGATTCAGAACCCCATGACTAAAGTAAAAGTTTTGGGCAGGCTAACAATGACATGAATATATGAAAAATATAATGTAAAATATATACAGGAGATATATATATCTTATATTTTAGATGTCAAAAATGTCCACATTTTTAGCAGCCTAACTTCAAAATAGGTGCTTAGCTTGTAGCATGGCCATTCTAGGAGAAACTTTTTTATCTGGTCTGTCATATATATATATATGGTTAGGATGACAATGAGCTGTACTAAAACAAGCCATTCCACCTATTCCTATTGGATTTCCATAGACTGCATATAGAGATTATCCAGCACATTGATATAATCTAATCTGTTAATTCAATGCTCATCCTGGACTTTCCCATTTGCATCCAGATTCCCAGACATGTAGGCAATCTTCGCACACACCTGCTGCCAAGGTCAATATCAATAATCAGGGGTAGGAGAAGAAAAGCAGCGCCACCTCAGTGTAGATTAAAAGGTTATTTATTACATAAAAACAACGTAGTAACTCACACAGAGGAAATCGTTGATCAGCAAATGGTAATAGTTCTTCTGCAACACTGCAGGGATGTTCGGGAAGTACACTGTGGCGGCCGTGGTCCTGGCTGTGCCGGTGGAGTCCGACACTTCCTGTGGTTCTGGCAGCGTTCAGTATCCAGGCTTACATCCAATAGTGGCAGGGGGGTGCTCGCGTTCGGAGCATGCGTGCTCCTTCCTCAGGCAATGCTCCGAAGGCATTGCCTGAGGAAGGAGCACGCATGCTCCGAACGCGAGCACCCCCCTGCCACTATTGGATGTAAGCCTGGATACTGAACGCTGCCAGAACCACAGGAAGTGTCGGACTCCACCGGCACAGCCAGGACCACGGCCGCCACAGTGTACTTCCCGAACATCCCTGCAGTGTTGCAGAAGAACTATTACCATTTGCTGATCAACGATTTCCTCTGTGTGAGTTACTACGTTGTTTTTATGTAATAAATAACCTTTTAATCTACACTGAGGTGGCGCTGCTTTTCTTCTCCTACCCCTTTTTGTCTGTTGCAGAGTCCCTCTAGCTCTGTATGAAGCCTGCAGCCACCTCCACCATCCATCTCCACTAACCCGAGGGATTGAACTATCCTGCATACTTCCTAAAAAGACTAACTACAGCCACAGTTGAAACTTTTTTCATAAGATCGAATGTACTTGACTCTTTCACTGGCGCAGGTCGAACGTTGTGTATATGTACCTGTCTTGTGATTTCCAAATAGAAGCGACCTTTTGCTGCTGTGAAATCTCTGGTACCTATTCTACTGTAGTCCATTTCCTTGCTGTCTGTCCAACATATGTGAATACCACTGCGATGTCATGTGTGATTTGTATCTGATGCCATGTACCCATTGCTCATGATACAAACTCTCATGTTACTAGTAATTTAAACACTGCTTTAATATTGTTTCATATATTGTTTTACTATACACCTTGTTGCTACCACTGCCCCCACACCTCCCTCCACCCAGTACCTCCCCCCATACCACCCCCAGTTCCCCCCCCCCCCCCACACACCTTTTTCCAGATGGATATTATTAATGAGGCAGAAGCATCCAAATTTGGGATATTAGATGAACTATATACATTATTCCCATCAGATTTCTTTATAGCCAGGTATTCAGTACCTCGCCCTTCATACAGGCCATTATGCACACAATTCCGGAAAATTGAAGATACGATTAACATGATTAACTTCCAATGGTGGGACAAATTCTTCCTGCAAAAATACTCACTGCACAAAATCAGCCCAAGAGGTTTAAGGAACACCAAGACATGTTCCTTCCTATCCCCCTCCCTCTCAACGGAATGGTCCAGTGTGGCTGAATTTTGCACACAAAAATGGATAACGATTATCACTCAACAAAGAGAATTAAAATATACAGAACTTCTAAAGAACATTCAAAATCAAGTAGGTTCTCTCATTCAAAATACCCCGCATCTACCCATCTCCTGGCTTAGGAAACTCAAATGGCACACAAAACAGTACGAAGATTCCTTCTTAGGCATCAAACTCAAGAAAATACGTAGAGACTTTGACGATTACAACTTCAACCGCGTCTTCCAATGGAAACGCACAAATAACATCACCACCAAACATCCCATTACTGAGGGAAAACCTACCCTTCCCCCCCCTCAGCCTTTACTGTCCTTATCTTTCCCATCCATTCGCTCTACAGAGCAACCTTCAACACACCCCTCTCAACCTAAATCCAAACCCACCGGACTGCTCCCTAAGAGCACTCGTCCACCCCCCGTCAGCAGTCCGAAAATCCACCCTAAGAAACATTCTACAACTACTAAATTATTGCCTGCATCCAGCCACAGCTCAACACCAAAGTCCAAAAACAACAACAACAAAAAAACCTCCTCATCTTCCTGTGACAACCCTAAACAGAGGACGAAGGCTAATCATCCCACTTCTACCCAGACCTCAAAGGAACCAGACACCAATGTCGCAAAAGGCTCAAATTCAGCTCAACCCACACTACCCAGCTGTCTGGAAAATTTGTCTTTTTTAGTCCAAACCCCCCGTCCGTCTCCAAAAAGAAAAAACACAGAAGAGGCAAACGGGGGGGGACGCAAAAGACAAAAAACGAAAGACCAGATGACCATTAAAATCTTCAATCTATCCAACCACACCCTAACACCTCCTGAAGTATCTCTGCTCAGCAGGGGTCTCACGTTTGCTCCAACCGCTGGCCCCAACCCGTTCCAACTTTTCGTAGACCTTAACCGGTTTATCAGAAATCTCACTGTAAAACGCTTCTTTCATATGAAAATCGAAGAAAAAAACGATGACAACAAGATTACAGAAGAAACGCTTGATTTCGACCCTATCCCCGACTCCGAGGACCTAAATTCAACTCCCTCCGATCTAACAGCCCTACTACATCTGGAGCAACTATACACCGAGAATGAGGACCTATATGTCGAATTTCTTAGCCAACATCTGCCTACCTCTCCACCAGTGTCGCACACGTCACTTCGCCCACCATCCATCTTCAACCCCACCTCCTCCAAAGGGTCCTACATACAAACTTTCTACCAGGTAGTTTATAAAGACATCCAAAAACTTTGCCAACAAAACCGTACCACTCGAGGTTCCCACTCCAACCTTTCCACTGAAGAAAGTCTAGCCATGGCTAATCTCAGCAAAAACAACAACATCATCATTAAGTCTGCCGACAAAGGTGGTGGGATCGTGGTCCAAAATAGATCCAACTACCTTCAAGAATCAGCCAGACTATTGTCAGATGCAAACACCTATACCAAATTAGAAAAAGACCCTTTACCAGAATTCACCTCAGAAGCACACCAACTCATCAATAATGCTTCATCAGAAGGAATTATTAACAAAACAGAAACAGCCTTCTTTAAACATGATCACTACAGCAGACCATATTTCTATCACCTACCGAAGATTCACAAAGACCCAATCAATCCACCCGGCAGACCCATCGTGGCAGCCATGGAGAGTGTCACTAGCTATTTTTCTATTTATATCGACCAGTTTTTACAACCACTGGCACAAAATCTTCCATCCTATGTTAGAGACAGTTTACATCTTCTCGACATGCTAGCCAACTACACATGGGAACCCTCCTACATGTGGCTGTCACTGGACGTCTGCTCCCTATACACATCAATACCGCATGATGTAGGCCTATCAGCAGTCAAACATTTTCTAGAAGAAGACTCAAACATGAATCCTCGCCAAGCACAATTTATCCTGGAAGCCACAGAATACTGCCTAACTCATAATTATTTTGAGTTTAACGGCGACTTCTACCTACAGACCCATGGCACAGCTATGGGTACGAATTTCGCACCCAGCTATGCCAACTTGACCATGGGCCTGTGGGAAAAGAGATACATCTGGTCCAACAATCCTTTTTCCTCCCAGATTATATTCTATGGCCGTTACATTGACGACGTAGTGATTATCTGGGATGGTACACCCCCCACCATCCAACCCTTCATAGATCACTGCAATCAAAACAATATGGGCCTTACCTTCACTTCAGTACAAAATCAAGACTCTTTAGCCTTCCTGGACCTCCTACTCTGCCACGACCAACAAACAATATTCACTGAAAATTATACCAAACCTACAGCGGGCAATTCCTATTTGCACTTCAAAAGCTGCCATCACCCCCGCTGGATAAACAACATCCCAAAAAGTCAATTTTGCCGACTCAGACACAACTGCACACGAACCGAGGATTTCACCACTCATGGCAATCACCTGACAAAAAAATTTTTAGAAAAGGGATATCCACCAAAACTCATAGATGACGCCTTCACGTTCTATCAAAAAAATGAACCAAGAAACAACACAAAAGAAGGAAACCTCCTCGATCCACATACACAACCACTGAGATTCACAACCAAATTTCATAACCGGTACAAACAAATGGAACACATTCTCAAGAAACATTGGCCCATTCTCCAAGCCGATCCACATTTAAAAGCCAGTATCCCTGACCGCCCTTTGGTGTCATATAGAAGAGCTCGGAATCTAAAGAACAATATCGCTCCAAGTAAAATCCAAAAATCTCCCACTACACCAAGTGCACCCCTAACCTTTCTAAACATCAAAGGCATGTTCCAATGCCGCAAAAAATTATGTCTCACCTGCAAGCATGTTACACACGGCCTAAAAGAATTTTCTACAAAAGGACAAAAATATACCATTCCAGATTTTTTCAACTGTTCCACGGAGTTCGTAATATACTGTATGTCATGTCCATGCGGCCTACTTTACGTAGGCCGCACCATCCGCACTCTACGCAAAAGATTTGGGGAACACAGAAGGTTTGTTGAAGCTGGCAACGACAAACGCAGCGTCCCCAAACACTTCCTGCAGCACCACCACCAATCTTCAGCGGACCTAAAAGTGTGGATTATTGAATCCATACCGAAAAATCTTCCTCCAGCAGAAAGGTTTAAACGCCTGTGTGCTCGAGAATCCTATTGGATATATCGCCTGGACTCCCTGACACCGGGGGGCTTAAACGAAGAAATTGAGGTGAACCCACTACTTTAAAACTACTACCGAGTATCCTAAATATAGCAATACTTCACATCCTGCATTATTTCTCCAGAATACTTCATATTCTGCTTTTCCCTCTACCTTTAAATACTACCACCCTCATCTCAATTAACTATGAGAAGCCCCTCTCCGTCATGGACTTATTTCATTCCCATCTTTACGCGCCTATACATAGTAGTATATATGCATTATTTCTTATTATTTTTTCTAGGTTAAATATTATCAGTTTTTTCATAATATTTTTTTTTTTTTTTTTTTTCTTTACCTCTATTTTTATTTTCATTTTTATTATTATATATATATTTTTTTTTTTTTTTTTTTTTTTTTTACAACTGATTTTTTTTTTTTTTTTACAACTGATTGTATACACCACATCTCCACAGCAACAGGCCCCCACCCCCGGAGACTCTCTGTCACATGACTTCCTTTTTTGGCCAGATTACTCATTGTGTATACCGCATCCCCACAGCAACAGGCCCCCACCCCGGAGACTTTCTGTCATATGACTTCCTGTTCTGACCTGATGACTCATTGTATATATCGCATCTCCACAGCAACAAGCTCCCGCCCCCTGAGTCCCTCAGCTATAAAACTCCCAGTCTGTCACACAAATCAGCATTGCCTGAGGAAGGAGCACGCATGCTCCGAACGCGAGCACCCCCCTGCCACTATTGGATGTAAGCCTGGATACTGAACGCTGCCAGAACCACAGGAAGTGTCGGACTCCACCGGCACAGCCAGGACCACGGCCGCCACAGTGTACTTCCCGAACATCCCTGCAGTGTTGCAGAAGAACTATTACCATTTGCTGATCAACGATTTCCTCTGTGTGAGTTACTACGTTGTTTTTATGTAATAAATAACCTTTTAATCTACACTGAGGTGGCGCTGCTTTTCTTCTCCTACCCCTTTTTGTCTGTTGCAGAGTCCCTCTAGCTCTGTATGAAGCCTGCAGCCACCTCCACCATCCATCTCCACTAACCCGAGGGATTGAACTATCCTGCATACTTCCTAAAAAGACTAACTACAGCCACAGTTGAAACTTTTTTCATAAGATCGAATGTACTTGACTCTTTCACTGGCGCAGGTCGAACGTTGTGTATAAATATCAATAATCAGTGCTTCCTGTGCAATGGAATTACTCACACATCACACTCAACATTGTGTCTATGCCTGCAGAATGGCTCTTCACAGGAACCATCACATGATTGTGTAACGTCTGGGCAGATCTCACCTGTACACTTCTCAGGCGATGACAGTTTGTTACAAAATTACTGAGAGTACTACTCTAGTGTCTGAAGCCAGACATTGTGGAGAAAAGCTATTTTATCAATTCATGGTCACATCAATTGCTCTATAGACTTTGCGATCTTCACTTAAAGCATTGGTTGCTTTGTTGATGTAGTGGGGGGTCTGGCATAGCATTGGGAGAATCCAATTGGACAACTTCGTGAAAACTAAATACTGCAGATTTACAATCCAAAGACAGAATCTGCAATCAGACTGGCAAGGTACACCACTTTTGTCCTGGTGTACCTGTGCTTGTCATGGACATAGTACAGGCGGTCCCCAGGTTAAAAACAAGATAGGGTCTGTAGGTTTGTTCCTAAGTCAAATTTGTTTGTAAGTCGGAACAGGTACATTTTTTAAGTGTAGCTCCAGCCAAAAGAATCGTTTTTATGTTTTTTGGATAGCATAGGGAAGGGTTAACACCCCTGTACCATTTGTTTTGCTGTCTATGCCCCTGTTCAGAAGATTTCACCTCACTTTCTGTCCCTATGAAAAATGGATTTTGAAAATGTTGGGTTGTTGTGGAAACAAGGATTAGCGATAAAGCTTCAGTGGAGACACCTTTTTCCCATGAGAACACTTACAGGAGTAAATTTCCCTTCCTAGGCCTAGATTTCTTCTAACGTCCGGTTGTCTCACTCCGTTTGTAAGTAGGAGTCGTTTGTAAGTCGGATGTTTGTAACCCGGGGACCGCCTGTATCCAACTACTTTCCTGTGCAGCCTGCATAAATAGGTTACATGATCCACCCACGGCTTAGCATCCATCATCCAATGAGTGAGCAGAACTTCTGCTGCGCATGTGACACCTTCCCCTAGGATTATTTGCAATCTACTATAAAGTCAAACAGTCACCACCTTGCATCCATTACCCTGACCATATTTTGACCCTTTTCTTTAGAAGCATGTAAGGGGGTCCCTAATGAGAGCCGTTAATCTACCTTAAGGAGTTCTTTGTTTGGGCTGCCCTGTCTGTGATTGGTGGATTTCCTTATTTATGAGATCATGTCAGCATGCAAGGTGTGGTGGAGCACAGGTAAAGCATAGTAAACTCAGCCGCACAAATCCTCAGAAATGGTAAGGCCACTACAATAAACATTTCCCCACACACCTCAATACTATTTATCCCCATAGCGTGCTTGGGGATAATTTTTTTGGTTTATGTTCCTGCTGCAGCCAGCTTTATATTTGTGGTTGTCTACCAATTCCATACAGCGTTGTACCTTCCCCCTTTCTCCTGTGTCAGAGACATAATTTCATGCAACAATAACCAAGTGCTTCTACGGACCTCCTCTTTCCCTGTGCTTATGCTGAGCGGAAATGTTCACATTCCCTGTGATGTAACTTGTCACATGGGGTGTTTCAGGAAATTCTTAATGGGCCACCCTCTCAGGATGCATTGTCAAGGAGTGCTGATGACAGAGGCATGGCACCTGGATGAAGAGACTAACAGCGCACCTAAGTGCCATCAATGGGGGAAAAAAGCATATGTGTTAGTAACATCATTTTAACAAAAATCTGATAAAATCTCCTAAACAGCTTTGGGTTGTGATAGCATGAGAGACACCTACTTGTAAGTAATTTCAGAATGCTTTACATGCCTCAAAGTAAAGCAGGAGAGATTACTACTGCTTTAAGAGGAGGTCTGGAGGGCGAAATCTGCCTTGGATCTCTCTGAAGGTAAATTTAATGGGAAGTCACCATGTAGTCAGTATTGTAGCTCTCTCAATCCAGGGGAGTATAGTACTGTTGGCTGTGTTCCCCTTGGTATTGACCACTATGCCTCCTCTCTGGAGCTGAGGTGAGGAGGAGTCATTGGTCCTTGGCACAGAGTAAGCAGCTTAAAAGAAAGTCTTTCTGTGGAAACGTTGATCATGATGTGAAATTGATACTTAAACTTTGAAATTCCATCTTTGTGTACAAAACACAAAAACATTTTAGTAAAATAAGTTCAAAAGTTAACTTATTTGTATGGACATTGACCACTCCTTACACTAGACGGGAAAGGGGCTGGTTAAAACCCAATATAAATCATGTAATGGTTGGGACCACTGAAAAATCAGATGGAGCCAGTGAACCAGGGCGTAATCAGCCATTTTTAGGCTTCCATGGTGGAAAGCTCCAGTTCCCCCTAAGGAAGCCCAGAAATGGATAGAGATAACCGATCTGTTGTTGACATGGCAGGGACACTAGTAGAGTGCATGTTGGTGGGTACATCAAACAGAATATTTGACTTGTATGTTCACTTTCTAGAGTGAGCACAAGTGAATTTCCTGGTGTGACTCTTCCAGTTTTAGAAAATGGTGAAGGATTGAGGTAATCGGATTCAAGGGTGCATATTATAAAAACGGACTTTAGGTTTGTCACTTACCTGGTCTGAGGCTGATTTGATGAGATGGCTTTCCTTGAGGCTAAGTGCACCCCTGAAGGTTAGAACAGGGAGTGGTAGGCTCAAAGAAGCACAGGTGCCATTTAGTTAGATCTTCTGGAAGCTGCTTGAAGCACAGCGGAACAAGATAGCTGTTAGCTGGTCTGTCAGGACAGATGGCAAGACCTCCATAGCCCCAGGTGTGTAGCGGAACCAGGGCAGTGACCACAAGCAAGGTGGTACCCAAGGAAGAAGCAGGAACAGGCTGGCAGAACCAAACTGAAGAGGCATAATCAGCACGGGAGCCAAATTCATACCGAGGAAGGCATGCCAGGCAGTGGGCAGAAGGGTAGTCAAGAGAAAGCCAGGGTAATGCATGGTAGGGCAAGCAGATTACTTAGAGCAAGCTGGGGTCAAAACCAGGGATCAGGCAGCAGAGAAGTCTGAAGGCAAGCTGGTTCTATAACAGGTAATCCAAAAAATACAGGAAACACAGGAGCAAGGAGTACTGGTAGCTCAAGATCATTCAGCATAGTCTAAGACAGTGTAGCCACTGACCTTAAATAGGGCGTTTAGCGCCAGTTCTGGCAGCAGGTGTGCGTGAGCGTGCACAAACGAATACAACCATGTAAAGTATTGGCAACTATGGGAGGTCTTTTCCTCAGCACATGCACATTTTTATTCCTCTGTCTCCTTTTCAGCAAATGCTCATGTTTATTTTTACATTTTAACTAGTTTGTTGTACCATGTTTCAAATTTGGAGAATCTTCCTCTAGTTGTTATCTGTATGTCCAACAGTGCAGGTTATCAACTATTACTGAATGACTGTTTTGATAAGCCAATTTTTGTTTTAAATCAGATTAAGAAAACTGTGGACTTGCATTAAGATGAAGGAATGGTAAAACTGGTCATGCACAAGCAGAATTTGATTGGAATGTTCATATGAAAATGTAAAAAAAAAAAAAAAAAGTTTTTCGGAGCATTTATTAGGATTAATTATTATTTTTTATTATAATTAATATTTATTATTATTAATTATTTTTAGTGTAGCACTGCCCCCTAGGGAGCTGCTAAGTGTGGATTCCCCTGGGTTACCCATAGCAACAGTCTGTAAAACTTATCACTTTAAGACTTGGCTCAGACAATGAACAGTTCAGGGGATTTGTTTTTTGTTTTTTTTATTTTAGAACTTGGATGGGAGAAGGGATGAGTGGGATACTACAACTTGAACTATGCACAATCTCTGAGGACAACTGACTGTAGTGTGTGCGGCAAGGCCGCTGCTTCACCTTGCCACTGAAGTGAAGTAAAAGATATGTTCCTGAATTAGCAGATATGTTCCTGAAAGAATTCCTCTTCAGGGTCCTAACTTGGCACCCCCTTTCTCACTTCCCGTGCATGCTAGCCCTTATCCACTGACTCTCTACTGGAGTGGTCCCCTTCTTGGGCAGATCCCTGGCAAGCTTCCCGGTACTCATGGACACTGTTTTTCCCTGCGTTGCTCTGCCTTCAGCTCCACTCGTCAGCATCACACTCTTAGTCCCCGTTCACACTGGGTCGACCTGTGAGGCGACCTGGTTGCCTCACAGGTCGCCGTTGGTCGCCTTGCATAGGGAAGCTGTGGACCCGTTCTAATAGGAGCGACACAAGTCGCTCCAACTTAGAAAAAGGGTCCGGAGCTTCTTTGGGGGGACCCGGAGCGACCGTCATAGACTTCAATGTTATGAAGTCCGTGCCGGCCGCTCCGAGGTCGCGGCGCGCTGCTCGCACCGCGACCTCGGAGGTCGCCCCGGGAAGTCGGATCGCCCCAGTGTGAACGGGGCCTTAGTCCACTAGGCCGACTGCCTGTGACCACCTTCCTTGCTGACAGGGGGGAGAGACAGCCGCCACCCTCCTCCTCGGACCTGGCTTCCGGCCAAAAGATGCCCTGTCACATGTACCCCTGGCTTTTATGACCTATCCCAGGATGCACCGCTGTTGTGCCAACCCACTGGGAAAGCCACAAAAGCCTATGTGTCACTGGCTGGGTTTCCTCCACTGTCCAACAGCCTCCCCTATTGGATACAGTGGGGATACTCCCTCAGACCAAGTGAATCACAGCTGGACACATGTAACAGGAGGCAAAACTACTGATCAGGCTCCCCTGATAAGCAGATGGAGCAAAACAATGCCTTTACCTAAGACCTACCTAGGAGGGTGCTACATTAGGATTAATACATTTTGTATGAAAACCCTGAACAGTTTAGTTCAATTGCCATGCCAATGTTTTGAATTCTACATTCAATCTCAAGATGCACATGCACCTTATAATAACTGAGATTTTTCCCAAACAAACGCCACTATCACAGTTAGAAGTTTATTTGTTTAGGAAACATTTTCCTTTCTTCTCCTTTGATTTTCCTCATCACTATGTTTAAAAGCAAATGTCGATTTGACCCCATTAACTATTAGAAAATTGAATGAACATTCCGAAAACAATTTTTATTTAATGAAATTCTACTGGTGTAAAGCTTTAAATACCAAACTGTGCAATAATTATGAGAAGAAAATGCAGCACAGCGAATGTTTTGAGTAAATATGGCTTCCTCTTCTAATTATGCAATTAAAAAGGAAGGACTTTTTGTTTATATCTAATTTATGTTTATTATAATTAAGACTCAAATCACGCACATGCCGAATGACTTATAAAAGAGTGACACATTTTTGCTTCCTGTACACAGGAGTAATATTATCAGCACCCAGCATTGTTATATGGGGAGGTATGGGGAGGCAGGGAGTGAGCCTAAAGTTGGTTTTGCCTTAGTGGTGCTCTGGTTATACTGTCAGAATGTTTATAGGAACAACAAAGGTACATTCTGGTAATTTGTGGTGCCTCACCTCCAGCAGGGATCCTTGAATATTTACTGTATGTCGCACTACAACCAAGGAGCTGCTGATGACGGGTTCCCCCGGGTTACCACTAGCAACGGTAGAACATTCAGACATGTTTCCAAGTGTTTTTACCTCAGACAAGGACCAGTCCAGTTTCTTTGGTTTTTATGTTTTATTAGGAACTTGGATAGGAGAAGGGATGAGTGGGATACTCCAACTGAACTGAACTATGCACAATAGGCAGGGACGGTCTGAAAAATGCTGATTAATGCTGATTAACGCTGGTTAACGCTGGTTAACGCTGGTTAACGCTGAGTTGAGCTAGTCACGGCTAAGCCGCTATTTCACTTGAAACTTGCTGGGAAAAGAGTCATTTGAGCTTCCTGAGGTAATCCTTTCCTAAGGCAAGCTATTCCTTGAAAAAGACTGTACTGCTGAACAACTTCAGGGCCCTTCCTGGCGCCCCCTTTATCCCTAATCTTGAGGGCTTAACACTTGGCACCCCCTTTACTACAACACTGGGTTAGCTGACTCCTTGATCCCCTTGACCTTTCTGGAGTGGTCCCCTCTCTCAGGTAGACCCCTGGGTAGATTCTTTAGTACTCACGATACTGTTTTTCCAGAAGTATTCTGCCCAGCAGCTCCACTTGGTCAGCACACTGGATTCTTCTGCAGCACAGCTCAACCCCTGGTCCCTAGGCTGACTGCCTGGACCACCTTCCTCACATCAGCAGGAGGAGAGACAGCCGTCCACCTCCTCCTGGGACTTTGCTCCCACCAAAAGACCCCTGTCACATGCCCCCTCCGGATTTATTCCCAATCCCAGGATGCATTGTAGCAATGCCCACCCACTGGGACAGTCATAAACCCTGGTGTGCTATTGGCTAGGTTTCCTCCACTGCCAAACAAGATCCCTCATTGGATACAGTGAGGAGACTCCCCAGACTCAACAGGTCATACCTGGAAGCATGTGAGCTATCTAACAGATCAGACCATCCTAATAAGCAGAACAGGGTAACACATATGCTTTGCCTAGCACCTACCTGGGTGGGTGCTACATTTATTTGACATAACATGATATTCTAGAACTAAAAATGTTAGTTTGTAAACAGGCAAACTAAAAAAGAAATTGACTAGAAACGACTATATTTTGCCTTTAAAAATATGCACCAAATGTAATGCAAAAATGGGCATAACAGTTTTATTAACCACTTGCCTACTGTGCACTTAAACCCCCTTCCCATCCAGGCCAATTTTCAGCTTTCAGCGCTGTCACACTTTGAATGACAATTGCGCAGTCATGCTACACTGTACCCATATGAAATTTTTGTCATTTTTTTCACACAAATAGAGCTTTCTTTTGGTGGTATTCAATCACCTCTGGGTTTTTTATTTTTTACAAAAAAAAAAGAATAAAGACAGAAAATTTTGAAAAAAAATAAGTTTTTCATATTTTCTGCGAGTAAATTTTGAAAATAAATTTTTCTCCTTCACTGATGTGCGCTGATGAGGCTGCACTGATGGGCACTGATAGGCTGCACTGATGGGCACTGATAAGGTGGCACTTATGGGCACTGATGAGGAGGTACTAATATGCCGCACTGATGAGCACTGATAGGCGGCATTGATAGGCGGCACTGATAGGCGGCACTAATGAGCACTGATAGGTGGCACTGATGAGCACTGAGAGGTGGCACTGAGAGGTGGCACTGCTGGGCACTGAGAGGCGACACTGACGGGCGGCACTGATGGGCACTGATAGACGGCACTGATGCGCACTGGCGGATGGCACTGATGGGCACTGACGGGTGGCACTGATGAGCACTGATGGGCGGCACTGATGAGCACTGATGGGCAGCACCATCAGTGCCCACACTCAGTGCCCATAGTGCTGCCAGTCAGTGCTCATCAGTGCCTAGATGAGCAGGCACTGATGGGCACTGACTGGCAGCACTATGGGCACTGATTGTGGGCATTGATGGGGGGCACTGATGGCGGGCACTGTGGGCACTGATGGGGGGCAATTTGTGTATGTTTTTTACCTTTAGTAATCAGGGCACTGGTGATTAGTGCCCTGATTACATTCCTGTGTGTCCCCGGCGGCTGACGGCTCTCCTCCTTCCTCACACTGCAGGCTCTGTGTGAGGAAGGAGCGCCGGCCTTGCCGTACACACTACAGTCAGTTGTCCTCAGAGATTGTGCATAGTTTAAGTTGGAGTATCCCACTCATCCCTTCTCCCATCCAAGTTCTAAAATAAAATAAAAAAAAAAAACAAATCCCCTGGACTGTTCATTGTCTGAGCCAAGTCTTAAAGTGATAAGTTTTACAGACTGTTGCTATGGGTAACCCAGGGGAATCCACACTTAGCAGCTCCCTAGGGGGCAGTGCCTTCTTGTATAAAAAAAAGTATCCTGTTCTCTTTGTATTGCTTCCTTTGTGTGAAATCCCTGGTGTTTCTGCCAGTCCCTCTAATTTCTTATTAAACATTGATCACACTAAGCAGGAGAGCACAGCCTGGTCAGTTCTCTAGAGATGCTGGGAACTCAGTGTACTCTCCTCTAATGATCAGATTTGTCGTTCTTCCCCTGCACAGCCATTCACCGTGAAGATCAGTGTGCTGCTGCTTCTCCTCCCCCAGCTCTGAAAACAGAGGGAAGGGGATCACTTATAAAAAGGGAAACAAAAGGTATTTAGAATGGTTTACATTTCATTTATATTTCAAACTGATAGGGGTTGTTTTACAAGATGATCATTTGCAATCCCTTTAAGCTCCATTGCCCCCCCCCCCCCCACACTACCAGTGCCCTCTGTCACCCATGCTGAGTCACTACCACTTTTCTCTGGCTGGCTGCCTTAAGCACCAGACATCGCTCTGGTTACCCATAACAATAGCAATATTGCCCTCTCTACTTTACTCCACTGCTTGATAGACCATTGCATTGCTCTTGCACCACCTCCTCTTCATCCCCGTTTTTAGCCCTATTCTTTTATAAGCCAAGCATGCGCCCCTTTCTCAAGGAACTTCTGACCCAGGCATCTTTATAAACTTTTAGAACATTTTATTTAGAGTTCTTTGCAGGTACAAATTTATATAAAACAGTCTTACACAATTTCTCCTATACGGAAGGCTGCCCATTTCATAATTTCATATCTCCTCCAGTTTGAAAGGCCTTCCAGTAAAGTCCATAGGACCATCTTAGGTATCCCAATTGGGTACCCACAAAGGAGAGCTTCCCAAAAAGTGGAGTCCAGCCACATGTGGCTGCAGTCCTCCTTGTGCTTTCCTGTTCAAGAGATCCACAGACCCCTGCTAGGTGGCATCTCCTTGATTTTATAGCCCACCACAAGGGGGCAAAGCCATGAACACCGGGAGCTGACATCCTTAACCCCTTCCTGACCTCCGGGCAGCCAAACATTATAAGAAATACAACATATGTTAGAACCTAGTAAAGCATGTATCCCCAACCTTCCCCCAAGGTGTGACCTGCCTACACATTTCTTTTTGTACAGCCCTCCTTCATTTAAAACATTTTTACAAAATTGACACACACTAATAATATTATTAACCGCTTGCCGACTGCCGCAAGTACATATACTGCGGCGGTCAGCCCCGCGCAGGCAAAGTGACGTATGGGTACGTCACTGGCCTGCGAGCCAATAAGGGGCGAGCACGTGCCTCCGGAGGCGCTCTCCCTCCCCCGCTCGCTCACTCTGATCCCCGCGCATCTGACCGGCGGACCCGATGTCCGCCGGTCACTCGCGATCATCAGTTACAGAGGGAGAAAGGCAGGCGACTAATGTAAACAAAGCCGCCTGTCATTCTCCCCTGTGTAACAGCAGAGATCATACGGTCCTGCTATGTAGGATCATAGATCTCTGCTGTTACATGAAAAGCCACATCCCTGCACAGTTAGAAGCACGCCCCTAGGGACACACTCAACCCCTCCTTCTCCAATAAAGTTAACCCCTTCCCTGCCAGTGTCATTTTTACAGTAACAATGCATATGTATAGCACTGATTACTGTAGTAATGTCACCGGTACCCCCAAAAGTGTAAAAAATGTCAGTCAAGGGTCCGATCTGTCCGCCGCAATGTCGCAGTCCCACAAAAAAATTGCAGATCGCCGCCATTACTCGTTAAAAAAAAACAACAACAAAAATGACAAAAATCTTTCCCTTAGTTAGTAAACGCAATAACTTTTGCGCAAACCAATCAAAATACGGTTATTTCGATTTTTTTTTTACCAAACATATGTAGCAGAAAACAAATTGGCCTAAAATGTTAAAAAATTTTGATTTTTACATTTTTTTTTGGTAATTTCATATAAAAAAATTTGAAAAATATTGTTCTTTTTGCAAAATTGACGCTCTTCTTTTGATTATAGCGCATGATCAAAAAATCGCACAGGTGATCAAATACCACCAAAAGAAAGCTCTGCTTGTGGGGGAAAAAAGACATCAATTTCATTTGGGTACAGCGTTGCACGACTGCGCAATTGTCCGTTAAAGTCACGCAGTGCCGAATCACAAAATACCCCCTGGTCAGGAAGGGGGTAAAATCTTCCGGGGCTTAAGTGGTTAAGGAAACGTTAAATGATTAGAAATCATGTTTAATAACATTTTCAATAAGGTAATTTATATTGTAGATTTACTGATACAATGATAAAGCCTGAATTGTATGTAAATCCTAGTACTGAACGTCTCTTATTGGATCCCTTGGTGTTCATTAAATATACAATGAAAGTGATTTGTTATATCTGTTAAGTTCAAAGAATAACTTTTGTTTTAATAAGAAATCCTGGGATCTGATAACTTCCTTTGCTCTCTGCATGTGCTGGCTGTTATCAATTTCATGGTTGTTTGAGGACTACGAAACCACACCCCGCTATGTTATGGAGAATAGGGGAGAATGTTACTGTTGTCTTGTCCTGTATATTCCTGGTTCTTTTAGAGGTAAAGCTTTCTAAGCTCCTATGTGGTTTATTTCCTGGGGTCACTACGTCACCTTTGTGTTCAGTAGGAGTCAGAGGAAGGAAGCAACGAATGCAGAGGCATCTGATACTCCCAGAAGTCTGAGATGATGAATTATGAAACTGACCCCTACCTGTTATAGTTTCTCTTTAAAGAGTGATTCTACTTTTGCTGAGGAAAAAAAAAAAAAACCTTTCCCTCTGGGTGATCTATGTGCATTGCAGGGATTGTTACCAAAACTGCAGATTCCCACCTTTTGTTATTCTGAAGAAATAGCAGTTTGTCTGTGTCATTGTACAGAGTGAATCCGTATGGATTTTTATAATTTAGCAATCAGCTGCTGCCCTTGCAGGGCTCTAATAAGTTAAGTGGAAGGGTCGGCATTCCTTGCCTACTGGGCACTTTTACCCCCTTCCTACCCAGGGCAATTTTTAGCTTTTAGAACATTTGCACTTTTAATGACAATTGTGCAGTCATGCAACGCTGTAACCAAACTACATTTTTATCGTTTTTTGAGACAGACAGAGCTTTCTTTTGGTGGTATTTAATCCCCATCTGGGTTTCTTATTTTTTGCTAAACAATACAAAAAAAGATTGAAAATTAAAAAAAAAAGTTTTTCTTATTTTTTGTTATAAAATTTTGTAAATAAGTAATTTTTCTCCTTCACTGATGTGCACTGATCAGGCTGCACTGATAGGTTGCACTGATAGGTTGCACTGATAGGCGGCACTGATAAGGCAGCACTGACAAGGGAGCACTGATAGGCACTGATATGCCTCACAGATGGGCACTGATAGGCTGCACTTATGGGCGTCACTAATGGGCACTGATGGGCCAGCACTGATAGGCACTGATGAGGTTGCACTGATATGCAGCACTGATGGGCACTGAAATGTGGCACTGAAAGGGGCATTGATGGGCGCTCCCCCAATCACGTGCCAGGAAAAAAAAAGATTAAAAAAAAATTGTCCATTTTCAGCCCACTAGGGGCGCCGGACCTAGTGGTGGGTATGGGGGGGGGGTGGGGTTTTTGACCCCATGTGCAGCGGGCAGAGGCGCCAATTGGCGGCCTTCTGGGGGGTCATCGGGGCGCAGAGCAACGCGCCCCGACACTCCCCACTTTACTGATGTCCTGGCTGTGATTGGTCCAGACTCCAGCCTGGACCAATCACAGGAGGACATCCCGGGACCCGGTGACGTGACGCGTAGAAGCGGTGCACCGCCCCGGCATCACGTGATCACCTTCCCGCCCGCCGGCGCAGAGAGAGGAGAGCCGCGTGAGAAGTCGGACTGGTATCGGAAGTTTGCAGTCTCGCAGAAGAAGCTGAGTGAGGTGACCTGACCTGACAGACTCAGTGTCAGTGAGTGACACTGTCGGACCGTCCAGAACGTTTGTCTCGACTCTCGGGTAAGAAGGCACCGGGTGCATGCAGTTCTGTGACAGGGAATAGAGCTTGGCTGTACTGGCATGGTGCTGGATGGTAGAGGAGATCACACAGGCAGGGGATTGATCCTTGGGTGACAAGAGCAGGCACTGATCACTTCCATTGTTATTATTAATAGGGTTGAGCGGACACCTAGATGTCCGTGTTCGACGGGTTCGGCCGAACTTTAAAAAAAAGTCCGGGTCCGTGTCCCGGACTTTTACCGAACTTTTCCCGGACACCGAACCCCATTGAAGTCAATGGGGACCCGAACTTTAAGGCACTAAAATGGCTCTAAAACACCAAAGGAAAGGGCTAGAGTGCTGCAAATGGCAGCAAAACGTAATTAAGAGCATGGCAAGTGCTCTGCAAACAAATGTGGATAGGGAAATAACTTAAAACAACAAAAAAAAACAGAAAAATAAAACAATGTTCTTCTTCATCTCTGAAGGACGAGGCCCATATGGAGTAGGAGGGAGGTTGAGGTGGTGGTGGATGTGGCGGTGACATAGGCGTGCGCACAGGGTGTGCTGCATAGGTTGCACTGATAGGCGGCACTGATAAGGCAGCACTGACAAGGGAGCACTGATAGGCACTGATATGCCTCACAGATGGGCACTGATAGGCTGCACTTATGGGCGTCACTAATGGGCACTGATGGGCCAGCACTGATAGGCACTGATGAGGTTGCACTGATATGCAGCACTGATGGGCACTGAAATGTGGCACTGAAAGGGGCATTGATGGGCGCTCCCCCAATCACGTGCCAGGAAAAAAAAAGATTAAAAAAAAATTGTCCATTTTCAGCCCACTAGGGGCGCCGGACCTAGTGGTGGGTATGGGGGGGGGGTGGGGTTTTTGACCCCATGTGCAGCGGGCAGAGGCGCCAATTGGCGGCCTTCTGGGGGGTCATCGGGGCGCAGAGCAACGCGCCCCGACACTCCCCACTTTACTGATGTCCTGGCTGTGATTGGTCCAGACTCCAGCCTGGACCAATCACAGGAGGACATCCCGGGACCCGGTGACGTGACGCGTAGAAGCGGTGCACCGCCCCGGCATCACGTGATCACCTTCCCGCCCGCCGGCGCAGAGAGAGGAGAGCCGCGTGAGAAGTCGGACTGGTATCGGAAGTTTGCAGTCTCGCAGAAGAAGCTGAGTGAGGTGACCTGACCTGACAGACTCAGTGTCAGTGAGTGACACTGTCGGACCGTCCAGAACGTTTGTCTCGACTCTCGGGTAAGAAGGCACCGGGTGCATGCAGTTCTGTGACAGGGAATAGAGCTTGGCTGTACTGGCATGGTGCTGGATGGTAGAGGAGATCACACAGGCAGGGGATTGATCCTTGGGTGACAAGAGCAGGCACTGATCACTTCCATTGTTATTATTAATAGGGTTGAGCGGACACCTAGATGTCCGTGTTCGACGGGTTCGGCCGAACTTTAAAAAAAAGTCCGGGTCCGTGTCCCGGACTTTTACCGAACTTTTCCCGGACACCGAACCCCATTGAAGTCAATGGGGACCCGAACTTTAAGGCACTAAAATGGCTCTAAAACACCAAAGGAAAGGGCTAGAGTGCTGCAAATGGCAGCAAAACGTAATTAAGAGCATGGCAAGTGCTCTGCAAACAAATGTGGATAGGGAAATAACTTAAAACAACAAAAAAAAACAGAAAAATAAAACAATGTTCTTCTTCATCTCTGAAGGACGAGGCCCATATGGAGTAGGAGGGAGGTTGAGGTGGTGGTGGATGTGGCGGTGACATAGGCGTGCGCACAGGGTGTGCTGGGTGTGCCTGGGCACACCCTAATCACCTAGGGCACATAGCATTGCCAGTGAGGAGATGGGAAAGATCTCCCTGGGACCTGCTCTGCTCTATTTCTCCTTGCCTACAGGTACATGGCCCCGATACATTACTCTCCCTGCTGGCAAACACATGCATGTGTATTTCAACTTTGGGGTGCACACCTTAATGCAATAGGCTGCGCACACCTATGGGCGGTGTAGGTGGAAGCGGCGGTGGAGGAGGACCAGGGCCGGATTAACAGCATCATGGGCTTGGTGCTGAGGATTTTGAAGGGCCTTAGGGCCGTGCCTTGCCATGCACCCAGAGGAGGAAGGGTGCAGCCATGCATGCCTAATTCAACATGGGATGCTGTCTCTGAAGCCCATAAACACATCCATGCATCGCCAACTGTCCCTCCTTGTCCGGCCTTCACGCTGTGTGGGGAGGTTCTGAGGGTGCTGCCTGGGGAAGCGAGCATAGAAGCCAGACTTCTGTGTTTACAAGTGACAGAAGAGCGGTAACAGTGAATATGGCCAACCCGGGGCCTATATAAAAGGTAGGGGCCTGGAGCTGCAGCTCCAATAGACCCTACATTAATCTGGCCCTGAGGAGGAGGACGAGGTAGCCAACACTGCTTCTTTTCACAAATTTTAAATGAGGGTACACCCCAAAAGAGTGAGAAAGAGCAAAAATGGAACAATGGGTGGGTAAGGTCGGTATCCATTGCTATTCTGCATAAGGTACGGAAAAGTCCCGTGGGATCCATGCCTGGTTCATTTTAATGAACGTGAGCTTGTCCACATTGTCTCTGGACAGGCGGCTGCGCTTGTCTGTTATAACGCCCCCAGCCGTGCTAAATACCCGTTCAGATAATACACTGGCTGCAGGGCACGCCAGCACCTCCAAGGCGTAAAGTGCAAGCTCAGGCCATGTGCCCAATTTGGAGACCCAGAAGTTGAAGGGGGCAGACCCGTCATTCACTACATGTAGGCGTGTGCACACATACTGCTCCACCATGTTGGTAAAATGCTGCCTCCTGCTAAGACGTTCCATCTGAGCTGCTGGTGCTGCTGTTTGTTGTGGCGTGCTGACAAAGCTTTTCCACATTTCGGCCATGCTAACCCTGCCTTCTGAGGTGCTGGCGGTGCCCTGGTTGCGTTGGCGACCTCCTCCTCCTCCTCCTCTGCCTTGTGCTTCCACTGTGGCCCCGCTGTCAGATGGGAATGCCAGCAGCATGGCGTCTACCAGCGTGCGCTTGTACTCGCGCATCTTGCGATCGCGCTCCAGTGAGTGAATTAAGGACGGTACGTTGTCCTTGTAACGGGGATCCAGCAGCGTGGCCACCCAGTAATCAGCACAAGTTAGAATGTGGGCAACTCGGCGGTCGTTGTGGAGACACTGCAGCATGTAATCGCTCATGTGTGCCAGGCTGCCCAGAGGCAACGAAAGGCTGTCCTCTGTGGGAGGTGTATGGTCCGTGTCCTCTGTATCCCCCCAGCCACGCACCAGTGATGGCCATGAGCTGGCCTGGGTGCCACCCTGCTGTGAACATGGTTCCATCTCCTCCTCCAGCTCCTCCTCCTCCTCATCCTCCTCATCCTCCAGAACTGTGCCCCTGCTGGACAATTGCGTCCCTGGCGTTTGCGTGTGCAGGAACCCACCCTCGGAGCCCCTTGCGAATGACTGCCCTGAAAGCCTTGGAAATGTTACCTCTTCATCCTCCTCCTCCTCCTCATCCTGTGCCACATCCTCTTCCATCATCGCCCGAATTGTTTTTTCAAGGAGGCATAGAAGTGGGATAGTTAAGCTGAGAACGGCGTCATTGCCACTGGCCATGTTGGTGGAGTACTCAAAACAGCGCAACAAGGCACACAGGTCTCGCATGGAGGCCCAGTTATTGGTGGTGAAGTGGTGCTGTTCCGCAGAGCGACTCACGCGTGCGTGCTGCAGCTGAAACTCCACTATGGCCTGCTGCTGCTCGCACAGTCTTTCCAGCATGTGCAAGGTGGAGTTCCACCTTGTGGGCACGTCACATATGAGGCGGTGAGCGGGAAGGCCGAAGTTACGCTGCAGCGCTGCCAGGCGAGCAGCAGCAGGGTGAGAACGCCGAAAGTGCGCACAAACGGCCCGCACTTTCTGCAGCAGCTCTGACATATCGGGGTAGTTTTTAAGGAACCTCTGCACCACCAAATTCAGCACATGCGCCAGGCAAGGGATGTGCGTCAAACCGGCTAGGCCCAGAGCTGCTATGAGATTTCGCCCGTTATCGCACACCACCAGGCCGGGCTTGAGGCTCGCTGGCAGCAACCACTCATTTGTCTGCTGTTCCATGCTCCTCCACAACTCCTGCGCGGTGTGTGGTTTGTCCCCCAAACAGGCAAGTTGTAAAACTGCCTGCTGTCGTTTACCCCTGGCCGTGCTGAAGTTGGTGGTGAAGGTGTTACGCTGTCCGGATGAGGAGGCGGTAGAGGATGAGGAAGCGGAGTAGGAGGAGTTAGGAACAGGAGGCAAACTGAAGCGCCCTGCAATCCTCGGTGGTGGAAGGACATGCGCCAAATTGCTATCCGCCTCAGGCCCATCCGCCACTGCATTTACCCAGTGTGCCGTTAGGGAGATATAACGCCCCTGACCGTGCTTACTGGTCCACGTATCCGTAGTTAGGTGGACCTTGGCACAGATGGCGTTGCGCAGTGCACACCTGATTTTTTCCCCCACTTGGTTGTGCAGGGAAGGGATGGCTTGCCTGGAAAAGTAGTGGCGGCTGGGCACGACGTACTGTGGGACAGCCACCGACATAAGGTTTTTAAAACTGTGCGTCTCCACCAGACGGAATGACAGCATTTCAAAGGCCAATAATTTTGAAATGCTGGCATTCAGGGCCAGGGATCGCGGGTGGGTAGGGGGGTACTTCCTCTTCCTCTCAAGTGTTTGGGAGATGGAAAGCTGAACGCTTCCACGGGACATTGTGGAGATGGTTGTTGGTGACCCAGGTGGTGGTGTTGCTGACAGATCGTCTGTTTGCGGGGTGGCAGGTGCCGGTATCACTACAGATGTGGCTGGAGCGGCCGAGACTGCAGCAGAAGAGGAAGCAGGATGAGCCAGAGACGTTTCTTGGTTTTGAAGGTGTGTACTCCACTGCAGCTCGTGCTTTGCACTTAGATGCCTGATCATGCAGGTTGTGCTCAGGTTGAGAAGGTTCATGCCTCGCTTCAAGCTCTGATTGCACAGGGTGCAAACCACTCGTGTCCTGTCATCAGCACATTTTCTAAAGAACTTCCACGCTAGAGAACTCCTTTGAGCTGACTTTGGTGCGCTCGTTCCCTTGCTGCGTTGGGCAGTAGCGGGCGTAGTGTCTAGGGCACGGCCGCTCCGCTTCTGCACCCTGCTCCCTCTTCTGCTGTGCTGGTGGCTCTGTGCGACCACCGCCTCTTCCTCCAAACTACTCAGTTCACCTGCATGACGTTCATTCCATGTGGGGTCGAGGACCTCATCGTCCTCCACATCATCTTCCACCCAGTCTTCACCCCTGCCCTCCTTGTCGGTCTCCACAATGCTGAACGCCGCAGCAGTTGGCACCTGCGTTTCGTCATCATCGGAGACGTGCTGCGATGATCCTTGCATGTACTCATCTTGAGGAATAAGTGGTTGGGCATCGCTGCACTCAATCTCTTCCACTTCTGGGGCAGGGCTAGGTGGATGGCCCTGGGAAACCCTGCTGACAGAGTCCTCAAAAAGAATAAGAGACTGCTGTATGGCTTGGGGCTCAGACTGCTGGCCTGATTTGCAAGGGGGTGAGGTGAAAGACGGTTGGACATTGGCTGCAGGTGCCAACTCTGACCTTTCTGCAGTAGACTGGGTGGGAGACAATGTGAAGGAACTGGAGGCACTGTCAGCAGCAAACCAATCTACTATCGCCTCAACTTGTTCTGGCCTCATCACTTCTAGGGGCGTTTGATGCCCTACCAAATACTGATGCAGGTTCTGTCGCCTACTCACACTTGAGGAAGGTGTTTCACTTGTGCGTGTAGCTGGCACAGATCGACCATGTCCTCTCCTTGCAACAGGAGCTCTACCAGCAGCACCACGACCCAGGCCACGGCCCTTATTTGACGGTCTCCTCATATTTCTGTAATTTAAGATCTTGCCCTAGAAAGGTTTTTATTGAATAGCGGAATAGAAAATATGATCCAAAAAAAGTGTATGTATATCACACGTACACAACCACACTAGGCCCCAATTACTATTGTTTGTACCCCTAAAAGGCTAGATGAGGAGTAGGGGGAGTATGGAACAGGCAGCACCCTCAAACCTTCAGAAGTATGAGATGAACCCCAACAACTTGGAAAGGTGGATCTCTCTCACACGTACCGACACAGACTATCCCGCAATTCAATTGATCCTCAAAGGTTTTTATTGAATAGCGGAATAGGAAATATGATCAAAAAAAGTGTATGTATCTCGCACGTACACAACCACACTAGGCCCCAATTACTATTGTTTGTACCCCTAAAAGGCTAGATGAGGAGTAGGGGGGGTATGGAACAGGCAGCACCCTCAAACCTTCAGAAGTATGAGATGAACCCCAACAACTTGGAAAGGTGGATCTCTCTCACACGTACCGACACAGACTATCCCGCAATTCAATTGATCCCCAAAGGTTTTTATTGAATAGCGGAATAGGAAATATGATCAAAAAAAGTGTATGTATCTCACACGTACAGAAACACACTAGGCCCCAATTACTATTGTTTGTACACCTAAAAGGATGGATGAGGAGGAGGAGGAGTATGGAACAGGCAGCACCCTCAAAGCTTCAGAAGTATGAGATGAACCCCAAAAACTTGGAAAGGTGGATCTCACACGTACCGACACAGACTATCCCGCAATTTAATTGATCCCCAAAGGTTTTTATTGAATAGCGGAATAGGAAATATGATCAAAAAATGTGTATGTATCTCACACGTACAGAAGCACACTAGGCCCCAATTACTATTGTTTGTACACCTAAAAGGATGGATGAGGAGGAGGAGGAGTATGGAACAGGCAGCACCCTCAAAGCTTCAGAAGTATGAGATGAACCCCAAAAACTTGGAAAGGTGGATCTCACACGTACCGACACAGACTATCCCGCAATTTAATTGATCCCCAAAGGTTTTTATTGAATAGCGGAATAGGAAATATGATCAAAAAAAGTGTATGTATCTCGCACGTACAGAAACACACTAGGCCCCAATTACTATTGTTTGTACACCTAAAAGGATGGATGAGGAGGAGGAGGAGTATGGAACAGGCAGCACCCTCAAAGCTTCAGAAGTATGAGATGAACCCCAAAAACTTGGAAAGGTGGATCTCACACGTACCGACACAGACTATTCCGCAATTTAATTGATCCCCAAAGGTTTTTATTGAATAGCGGAATAGGAAATATGATCAAAAAATGTGTATGTATCTCACACGTACAGAAGCACACTAGGCCCCAATTACTATTGTTTGTACACCTAAAAGGATGGATGAGGAGGAGGAGGAGTATGGAACAGGCAGCACCCTCAAAGCTTCAGAAGTATGAGATGAACCCCAAAAACTTGGAAAGGTGGATCTCACACGTACCGACACAGACTATCCCGCAATTTAATTGATCCCCAAAGGTTTTTATTGAATAGCGGAATAGGAAATATGATCAAAAAAAGTGTATGTATCTCGCACGTACAGAAACACACTAGGCCCCAATTACTATTGTTTGTACACCTAAAAGGATGGATGAGGAGGAGGAGGAGTATGGAACAGGCAGCACCCTCAAAGCTTCAGAAGTATGAGATGAACCCCAAAAACTTGGAAAGGTGGATCTCACACGTACCGACACAGACTATTCCGCAATTTAATTGATCCCCAAAGGTTTTTATTGAATAGCGGAATAGGAAATATGATCAAAAAATGTGTATGTATCTCACACGTACAGAAGCACACTAGGCCCCAATTACTATTGTTTGTACACCTAAAAGGATGGATGAGGAGGAGGAGGAGTATGGAACAGGCAGCACCCTCAAAGCTTCAGAAGTATGAGATGAACCCCAAAAACTTGGAAAGGTGGATCTCACACGTACCGACACAGACTATTCCGCAATTTAATTGATCCCCAAAGGTTTTTATTGAATAGCGGAATAGGAAATATGATCAAAAAATGTGTATGTATCTCACACGTACAGAAGCACACTAGGCCCCAATTACTATTGTTTGTACACCTAAAAGGATGGATGAGGAGGAGGAGGAGTATGGAACAGGCAGCACCCTCAAAGCTTCAGAAGTATGAGATGAACCCCAAAAACTTGGAAAGGTGGATCTCACACGTACCGACACAGACTATCCCGCAATTTAATTGATCCCCAAAGGTTTTTATTGAATAGCGGAATAGGAAATATGATCAAAAAAAGTGTATGTATCTCGCACGTACACAACCACACTAGGCCCCAATTACTATTGTTTGTACCCCTAAAAGGCTAGATGAGGAGTAGGGGGGGTATGGAACAGGCAGCACCCTCAAACCTTCAGAAGTATGAGATGAACCCCAACAACTTGGAAAGGTGGATCTCTCTCACACGTACCGACACAGACTATCCCGCAATTCAATTGATCCTCAAAGGTTTTTATTGAATAGCGGAATAGGAAATATGATCAAAAAAAGTGTATGTATCTCGCACGTACACAACCACACTAGGCCCCAATTACTATTGTTTGTACCCCTAAAAGGCTAGATGAGGAGTAGGGGGGGTATGGAACAGGCAGCACCCTCAAACCTTCAGAAGTATGAGATGAACCCCAACAACTTGGAAAGGTGGATCTCTCTCACACGTACCAACACAGACTATCCCCCAATTTAACTGATCCCCAAAGGTTTTTGATTAAATAGCGGAATAGAAAATATGATCCCAAAAAAGTGTATGTATATCACACGTACACAACCACACTAGGCCCCAATTACTATTGTTTGTACCCCTAAAAGGCTAGGAGTAGGGGGGAGTATGGAACAGGCAGCACCCTCAAACCTTCAGAAGTATGAGATGAACCCCAACAACTTGGAAAGGTGGATCTCTCTCACACGTACCAACACAGACTATCCCCCAATTTAACTGATCCCCAGAGGTTTTTGATTAAATAGCGGAATAGAAAATATGATCCCAAAAAAGTGTATGTATATCACACGTACACAACCACACTAGGCCCCAATTACTATTGTTTGTACCCCTAAAAGGCTAGGAGTAGGGGGAGTATGGAACAGGCAGCACCCTCAAACCTTCAGAAGTATGAGATGAACCCCAACAACTTGGAAAGGTGGATCTCTCTCACACGTACCAACACAGACTATCCCCCAATTTAACTGATCCCCAGAGGTTTTTGATTAAATAGCGGAATAGAAAATATGATCCCAAAAAAGTGTATGTATATCACACGTACACAACCACACTAGGCCCCAATTACTATTGTTTGTACACCTAAAAGGCTAGGAGTAGGGGGAGTATGGAACAGGCAGCACCCTCAAACCTTCAGAAGTATGAGATGAACCCCAACAACTTGGAAAGGTGGATCTCTCTCACACGTACCAACACAGACTATCCCCCAATTTAACTGATCCCCAAAGGTTTTTGATTAAATAGCGGAATAGAAAATATGATCCCAAAAAAGTGTATGTATATCACACGTACACAACCACACTAGGCCCCAATTACTATTGTTTGTACCCCTAAAAGGCTAGGAGTAGGGGGAGTATGGAACAGGCAGCACCCTCAAACCTTCAGAAGTATGAGATGAACCCCAACAACTTGGAAAGGTGGATCTCTCTCACACGTACCAACACAGACTATCCCCCAATTTAACTGATCCCCAAAGGTTTTTGATTAAATAGCGGAATAGAAAATATGATCCCAAAAAAGTGTATGTATATCACACGTACACAACCACACTAGGCCCCAATTACTATTGTTTGTACCCCTAAAAGGCTAGGAGTAGGGGGAGTATGGAACAGGCAGCACCCTCAAACCTTCAGAAGTATGAGATGAACCCCAACAACTTGGAAAGGTGGATCTCTCTCACACGTACCAACACAGACTATCCCCCAATTTAACTGATCCCCAAAGGTTTTTGATTAAATAGCGGAATAGAAAATATGATCCCAAAAAAGTGTATGTATATCACACGTACACAACCACACTAGGCCCCAATTACTATTGTTTGTACCCCTAAAAGGCTAGGAGTAGGGGGGAGTATGGAACAGGCAGCACCCTCAAACCTTCAGAAGTATGAGATGAACCCCAACAACTTGGAAAGGTGGATCTCTCTCACACGTACCAACACAGACTATCCCCCAATTTAACTGATCCCCAGAGGTTTTTGATTAAATAGCGGAATAGAAAATATGATCCCAAAAAAGTGTATGTATATCACACGTACACAACCACACTAGGCCCCAATTACTATTGTTTGTACCCCTAAAAGGCTAGGAGTAGGGGGAGTATGGAACAGGCAGCACCCTCAAACCTTCAGAAGTATGAGATGAACCCCAACAACTTGGAAAGGTGGATCTCTCTCACACGTACCAACACAGACTATCCCCCAATTTAACTGATCCCCAGAGGTTTTTGATTAAATAGCGGAATAGAAAATATGATCCCAAAAAAGTGTATGTATATCACACGTACACAACCACACTAGGCCCCAATTACTATTGTTTGTACACCTAAAAGGCTAGGAGTAGGGGGAGTATGGAACAGGCAGCACCCTCAAACCTTCAGAAGTATGAGATGAACCCCAACAACTTGGAAAGGTGGATCTCTCTCACACGTACCAACACAGACTATCCCCCAATTTAACTGATCCCCAAAGGTTTTTGATTAAATAGCGGAATAGAAAATATGATCCCAAAAAAGTGTATGTATATCACACGTACACAACCACACTAGGCCCCAATTACTATTGTTTGTACCCCTAAAAGGCTAGATGAGGAGTAGGGGGAGTATGGAACAGGCAGCACCCTCAAACCTTCAGTATGAGATTGTGTTCACTGTACCCCACAAAGATTGAGTTCACTGCACCCCACAATGATTGTGTTCACTGCACCCCACAAAGATTGTGTTCACTGCACCTCACAAAGATTGTGTTCACTGTACCCCCCAAAGATTTTGTTCACTGCACCCCACAAAGATTCTGTTCACTGTACCCCACAAAGATTGTGTTCACTGCACCCCAAAAAGATTGTGTTCACTGCACCCCAAAAAGGATGTTGTTCACTGCACCCCAAAAAGGATGTTGTTCACTCCACCCCAAAAAGATTGTGTTCACTGCACCCCACAAAGATTGTGTTCACTGCACCCCAAAAAGATTGTGTTCACTGCACCCCAAAAATGATTTTGTTCACTGCACCCCAAAAAGGATTTTGTTCACTGCACCCCAAAAAGGATGTTGTTCACTCCACCCCAAAAAGATTGTGTTCACTGCACCCCAAAAAGATTGTGTTCACTGCACCCCACAAAGGATTTTGTTCACTGCACCCCAAAAAGATTGTGTTCACTGCACCCCAAAAAGGATGTTGTTCACTGCACCCCAAAAAGGATTTTGTTCACTGCACCCCAAAAAGATTGTGTTCACTGCACCCCACAAAGGATTTTGTTCACTGCACCCCACAAAGATTGTGTTCACTGCACACCAAAAAGGATTGTGTTCACTGCACCCCAAAAAGATTTTGTTCACTGCACCCCAAAAAGATTGTGTTCACTGCAGCCCAAAAAGATTGTGTTCACTGCAGCCCAAAAAGATTGTGTTCACTGCAGCCCAAAAAGATTGTGTTCACTGCAGCCCAAAAAGATTGTGTTCACTGCAGCCCAAAAAGATTGTGTTCACTGCAGCTCACACACAGAAAAATGGATGTGGATCACTGACACCTGCCTATCTCCAATCCCACACCACACAGCAATATCGATTGTAGTTTGTAGAACACAGTTTCCCTAAAATTCAGCAGACTCTGTCCCTAACAGGATTGAGAAGAGATCGTAGATCAGGATTGAGTGCAGATTCACCCCACCCCCCACACAGCAATATCGATTGTAGTTTGTAGAACACAGTTTCCCTAAAATTCAGCAGACTCTGTCCCTAACAGGATTGAGAAGAGATCGTAGATCAGGATTGAGTGCAGATTCACCCCACCCCCCACACAGCAATATCGATTGTAGTTTGTAGAACACAGTTTCCCTAAAATTCAGCAGACTCTGTCCCTAACAGGATTGAGAAGAGATCGTAGATCAGGATTGAGTGCAGATTCACCCCACCCCCCACACAGCAATATCGATTGTAGTTTGTAGAAGACACTGACCCTATATAATTCAGCAGACTCTATCCCTAAAATGCCTACAACTCGCCCTGCCTAAACACTCCGACCTGTCCCTCAATTCTATCCGGACACAAATGGTTTTTTCCTGCCTATCTTTCCCTAATCAGCAGCCAGCACGTTGATGTGTGCTCTCTGTCCCTGAATCTAAGCAGCATAATGACGCCGCTGCGGCTGCCTCGAACTTATAAAGACTTGGTCACATGCTTCAGACGGCCAATCACAGCTACTGAGACATTTGCAGGCATGGCTGGGATGGCTTAAGGCACACCAGTTAAACGATTGTTGATTGGCTGTTGAAAGCCCGCCATGAAAAGAGCGCCAAAGCATGCAAAACCCGGAAATAAAACGACCGAACACGGATTTTTACCCGAACATACAGTAAAGTGTCCGTGTCCGTGTTCGGGTACAAAAAATCCAATTATTCGGTACGAACACGAATAATACAGTCCGTGTTCGCTCAACACTAATTATTAATATAGTACAGCATTTCTATATTACAATGTGTCCTCTGTTATTGTTGTACTATACACCAATCATACACCTGCATCTATCATCAGTGTGTTGTGTTTATGTGCCATCTAGGGAGTCTCGAGTGAGTCCCCACAGCCACAGCCCACACTTCTTCAGAGGACGGCACTGCAGGCAGGCTGCAGGCGCAGAGCCAGAGAGTCCCGCAGGCCGCAGACTGACAGACCCGCACTCAGCAGCAGCAGTGAGCCGGTAAGTGATGCCTCGGGGGGGGGGGGGGGCGGCTCGCACACTGTCACTGACAGTCTGGTGCTTTGAAGGGGGGAAACACGCACGCTGGTCTCTGCATTGATGGGGGGGGGGGGGGCCCGGGGGCTGTGCCAGACAGACAAGCTGGTGGTCACTGCCGGTCAGGTCACACATACTGCAAGTCTGCCATTGGTGATGGGGGCACGGCAAGCTGGTGGTCAGTCACTGCATTGATGATCATTGGGGGCACAGCAAGCTGGTGGTCACTGTCTGCATTGATGATCATGGGGGCACAGCAAGCTGGTCGTCCCTGTCTGCATTGATGATCATGGGGGCACGGCAAGCTGGTGGTCAGTCACTGCATTGACGATCATTGGGGGTACAGCAAGCTGGTGGTCACTGTCTGCATTGATGATCATGGGGGCACAGCAAGCTGGTGGTCACTGTCTGCATTGATGATCATGGGGGCACGGCAAGCTGGTGGTCAGTCGCTGCGTTCATGATCATTGGGGGCACAGCAAGCTGGTGGTCACTGTCTGCATTGATGATCATGGGGGCACAGCAAGCTGGTGGTCCCTGTCTGCATTGATGATCATGGGGGCACGGCAAGCTGGTGGTCAGTCACTGCATTGATGATCATTGGGGGCACAGCAAGCTGGTGGTCACTGTCTGCATTGATGATCATGGGGGCACAGCAAGCTGGTGGTCACTGTCTGCATTGATGATCATGGGGGCACGGCAAGCTGGTGGTCAGTCGCTGCGTTCATGATCATTGGGGGCACAGCAAGCTGGTGGTCACTGTCTGCATTGATGATCATGGGGGCACAGCAAGCTGGTGGTCACTGTCTGCATTGATGATCATGGGGGCACGGCAAGCTGGTGGTCAGTCACTGCATTCATGATCATTGGGGGCACAGCAAGCTGGTGGTCACTGTGGTCACTGTCTGCATTGATGATCATGGAGGCACAGCAAGCTGGTGGTCAGTCACTGCATTGATGATCACTGGGGGCACAGCAAGCTGGTGGTCACTGTCTGCATTGATGATCATGGGGGCACAGCAAGCTGGTGGTCACTGTCTGCATTGATGATCATGGGTCTATCACATGAAATACATTTACGTTTTTGGTGGTAAATAACATGACAAAATGGGGATTATTTCAAGGGGTAACTATGAATACTTTTTCAAGGCACTGTTCCTTGATTACTGAAGGCCCCTTTAACACTAGTGTGACGTCAAAGTCACGCAATTTTTAACCGCGTTTTTTGCCGCAAATTTTTCTTTTTGCGCCCCCCCAAAAATTTTGAGCACCAGCCGCCACTGGATATGAAGCTCTTCTAAGTGGTGCCATCTATCCAAACTACAGGCAGTATACACTGAAACACCATCTGTCACATGGGAGGAAGAGAGCCAGCTATCTCTTAGCGGCGTCCGGGGAGGCAACTGCGATCGGGACTCTGCGCATGCTCAGAAATGCGCGTCGTGCATGCCGATCATACCAAGCATTCCAGCTCCCTGGTGACCACATTCTTCTCTTCTTCATCTCCACACCGCAGTTGCCTCCCCGGATGCCGCTAAGAGATAGCCGGCTCTCTTCCTCCCATGTGACAGATGGTGACAGATGGTGTTTCAGTGTATACTGCCTGTAGTTTGGATAGATGGCACCACCTAGAAGAGCTTCATATCAAATTTGATGCAAAAAAGCCTGAACACCGTGGCATCTTGTGAGTCGCTACAGCTATTGTTCTTATTTCAATTTCACAATAAATTTGTCTGCACTTAGAGCGCTTTTCTTTTTGTCGTCTTCATCACCTCCCTCCTGGGACTCTGCTTCCCACCAAAGACAATCTGACATGTGCCCCTCACAGACTTTTACCCCCTCCCAGAATGCTGTGCGGCAGAATCTGCCCTTCCAGGATGGATACAAGCCCTGGTGTGCTATTGGCCAGGTTTGGTCCACTGCCCAAGAGAGCCCTCATTGAGATACAGTGGAAACAGTCCCCAGCACAACAGGCACACCTGGGAGCACATGTCAGCCTAACTGAACAATATGGCCCCACTATAATTTATCTAGCACCTACCTTGGAGGGTGTTACATACAATTCTATTACAATATGACTTGTGTTGCAATTGTATACGCTATATTATTTTTTTTTATTTTCTCACCAAAACTAGAGTTACCCTTTAAGCACAGC
Organism: Pelophylax lessonae; assembly: GCF_965119305.1. Lineage (NCBI taxonomy): Eukaryota > Metazoa > Chordata > Amphibia > Anura > Ranidae > Pelophylax > Pelophylax lessonae. Next base: position 75,223,577 of record NC_138768.1, read on the forward strand.
TGTTGTGTTTTCGGAAATGCTTTAGCAACTCACTGGTTGGTTTCACTTGCAACTGTGAAATATCTGAGATCATCAATCTCGTAGATCATATACTGACTCGTTTACAAATTCTTTTAATCACTACTATATGATTATGTGTAAGTCTGGGATAGTTTCACAGGGTGTGATCTCTTGAAACACATACCTATGAAGGAGATATTGCGACATGTGTAGCCGTGTTCTATATAGGCATGTTATATAAATATACATTCATTCCAGTATACACAAGTGTGGATCTACGCCTGAAATCTGATCTGCTAGAAGGCTATAAAGAAACAAAAGACCCGATTAACTGGAAAAACAAAACCAAGCTAAAGTACTTTCGAAACACACACGCACACTGTATATTTATACACTATATTACCAAAAGTATTGGGACACCTGCCTTCACACGCACATGAACTTTAAGGACATCCCAGTCTTTTTTTTTTTTTAACAGTTAAATTTTTATTTTATTGTTAAACATATAAACAACACAGATATTCCAACTACAATACATTACTCTGCACAAGAAATAATATTATCCATACATACAAACACAAAAAAAAAAAAAAAAAATCTTAGGGAGAGGAAGGGAAGGGGAATATCAATAAACCAGTTTAGGAGCAGGAGAAAAAAAAAAAAATAATTATCATCAAATTAATTAATAAGTACCTACTTATGTCATTATGGAACAGGTGACATTGGCACACCTACAGCATCAATCCAGGCTGACCACACTTTATCAAATTTTTTTGGGCAGTTCCTACTACCGTATGTAAAATGGTAGAATGGAAGTGTCTTAGTAACGGCAGCTATCCAGGTTGATCGGGTGGGAGGTTCGGGTAACTTCCATCGCAAAAGGATTTCTCTCCTGGCATAAAACAGGGTATATATAATGCACATTTTAGCATATTTGTCCCCAGCCAGTTCTGTAAGGTTACTCAATAAAGTTACCTTTGGGTCCAAAGGAATCATAATGTCAAAAATTTCCCCAATAGTCTCCGTCACTTCTTTCCAAAAGGTTGCCAGCTCAGGGCACGACCAAACAACGTGTAAGAATGTACCAATTTCATGCCCACATCTGGTGCACGAGGGATCCTTCATGGGATATATCCTAGCAAGACGTTGCGGCGTATAGTATGCTCTATGTAAGAATTTGAGTTGTATGAATCTGTCCCTAGCCGCTATCATTGAGGGGATATAATTATTATATCCCAGTCTTAGTCCGTAGGGCTCAATATTGAGTTGCTTTGTGCACTGGTCCAAATCATTTGGTGGAGGGGGGGATTATGGTGTGGGATTGTTTTTTAGGGATTGGGCTTGGCCCCTTAGTTCCAGTGAAGGGAACTCTTAAGGTATCAGTATACCAAGACTCTTTGGACAATTTAATGCTCCCAACTTTGTGGGAACAGTCTGGGGATGGCCTCTTCCTGTTCCAACATGACTGCGCACCAGTGCACAAAGCAAGGTCCATAAAGACATGGATGAGTGAGTTTGGGGTCGAGGAACTTGACTGGCCTGCACAGAGTCCTGACCTCAACCCAATAGAACACCTTTGGGATGTATAAGAACGGAGACTGCAAACCAGACCTTCTCGTCATCACATCAGTGCCTGACCTCACAAATGTGCCTCTGGAAGAATGGTCAAACATTCCCCTAGACCAGTGATGGTGAACCTTGGCACCCCAGATGTTTTGGAACTACATTTCCCACGATGCTCATATACACTGGAGAGTGAGAGAGCATCATGGGAAATGTAGTTACAAAACATCTGGGGTGCCAAGGTTCGCAATCACTGCCCTAGACACACTCCTTAACCTTGTGGACAGCCTTCCCAGAAGAGTTGAAGCTGTTAAAGCTGCACAGAGTGGACCAACTCAATATTGAAACCTACAGACTAAGACTGGGATGCCATTTAAGTTCATGTAAGTGTAAAGACAGGTGTCCCAAGACTTGTGGTAATATAGTGTATGTTAATGGTAAAATAGCTACTATTATAATTGGAAGATAGTGATTTCCCCCTGTTCTGTCCCACTTGTGTGTATTTTTCCTGTTGTTGTATTGAATTGTATCAGGTTACTATTGTTCTGTATTATCTTGCTATGAAGTGTTGTTTAAGTCCCACTACAGCCTGTTATTTGGTATCTTCCTCTGTCCTCCCCTGTTTAATGCTAGCTAGTTCAGTCCTAGCTAAACCCTTCTTGTTTCTTCCATGTGCCTTCAGTCAATGTTCGTTCTTCAGAGAGACAAGGCTTAGGGAAATCTTTATTTGATTACACTTCAAAAGACTGGAAAAACATTCTCTGTACTGCACTTAAAAAAAAAAAATGGACTGGATTTAACTTTGGTGTTTTAATAAAGAGTTAAGCTGCCTGTGGATAGTGTGATGTTAGCAGGTGACCATACTGTCCAGAAAGACTGGGTGGCTGATTCCAATATATCGGGAAAGTGCATATCAGCCCTCGATATATCTTTGTTGATAATCGGTCGATCTCTAGTCAGCACTAGTGTCTCCTCCCTGACGCATTTCATCCAATAGGACATTATCAAAGGGTTCTCTAGTGTCAGACATCAAACTAGTTTATATAGCCTCTCAAAACTGCGCAAATCACCATGTCCCCTTGAAAAATTGCAGACAAGAAGTGATCCGTCGGTCATTTTGCCTGTGACAGGAAGTGACACGGCCAGCATTATACCTATGTTCAAAGGCACAGGAAATGCCAATAAAGCCATTTTGTTGAAGACCAGGAAATGGCCAAAGTAATTCGGTGGAACAACCACCAAATATTATTTTGATGTGTTGTCCATTTATAACACAGTATTCACATTTCACTGTTGTAGGAGACTTCAGCATGGACACTGGGTTGGACTAATAGTCCTTTATTAACATGTACATTTCTGAAGTATCAAAGTCAGAGATTAAAAATAAAGCTGAGCCATTATTGATGTTACTGTTTTATTATCCATGATATATCTTTTGATATAATCAAGCATGCCAGTTTCACACTCCCATGTACACATATTGGAGGCAGTGTCTCTCACACTGGCAAAATGTTTCTTCCTGGATTGTTCAAGGTTCATATAGGTTGATCTTGATCTACTCAGCTCCTCTGCAGTCTCTCCCTTCCCTCCAGCTCTGTTCTTGAGTCATCGCTAGATGTTTACATCTTCTTTTTTTACCAAATATCTGTAGTCTGCCTCATTACCAACCTTAAAATCCATGTTCTACTTTTAAGCCTCATTTCTCTAGTTCTACACAGAATTAAGCCTCTTGCCAAAGTGCAGGAAAAATGGGCTTTAATGCTCAGCTGTCACACATTTGCGTCTACGACTGCCTGGGGTTCTGTGCTGAAAGCATGCTCATTGCACTTCCCCAGAACCCTGAAAAAGCTGTTTCTGACAGATCTCGATCATAGCTTTTGATTGGGAGCCATCAGGACAGGCTCCCAATCATGTAACCTCAACTGGATCTAATCACAGCTGTCATGTGATAGAGAAACAATGCTGACTCCTGGCACAAGGCAGAGTGAAGAGATTAAAGCTGACTCCAAATAGGAACATGAGCAGATAATAGCAAGGAGGCTCTACCTGTGGCATAGAGGGTTCCAGATAAGTTTCATATGAATAAAGTGGCTTGAATAGTGTTCTTCTCTGCTCTGGTCTTCAGAGTTTCACTGTCTCGCCCCTCCTAAGTGTTCTGCTCAGCAATATTCCATTGTGGAGGGTTTCCTTCAAAAATGGACAGTCAATGTGGTTGACCCAGCCTTAGTCGTTACAGTTCATGTAGACGATAGTCCCATTTTTAATGACATGGTCTCAAAAGGATGCCCTTTGAGGAAGAGAACAAGAATGTCTGTCAGCAAAAAGAAGGATGTCTGCAAGCAGAGGGATTTAACTTAAGCATCTGGGAAGAAGGGGTGCATTTTGAGTGTTAAGGTGTAAAGACAGGTTGTAATGAACTGTTAGATTGGCTGTTTGTTGTGAGGACAATTTATGTGGCTAGGAAGTGATGCTCTGTTAGCTGGGGTGGTGAGGCAGCCAGAGAGAGTTGTCTGTCAGCAGAAGCTGAAGTGGTGTGCACTGGGGGCCGCTGGGGACTGATGTCAATGTACTGGGAGCAGGGGGTAATGAGGTATGCTGTGAGCAGGAGTGGGGCACACTATGAGTGGGGGTGTGGTGACTGGAGAGGAATGTGTACTATAAGGTGGCTGCAGGAGAAATGTACAAACTGTGAGTAGGGCTGGGGACATTGTGTGAGCATGCAGAGAGGGCAGAAAGGTGTAGGATTGGGATGAGCTTTGAGGGTGTGGAGAGTGCTTGATTAAAGATGTCCTGTGCCACAGTAGGAGTAGTATGTGCCGTGAGGTGGGTAGGAAGGAATGCATGAGCTGTAAGTGGAATTTGAAGCATGGAGATATGCTGCAATCACTCTGAGCAAGGGTAGATGGCTGTGGTAGATGATGAAATAAAAATGAAAAAAGGTGCGCGAACCAATATAAACGTGTAAAAGCAGCACTGTGATGAATAAGAATAAGTGAAAAAAATGTAACTGTAAATTACAAAAGTGCGCTAGTTACTAAATAATAAAATGAAACAATCAACATTGTCCATATGTAAAAAAAAAAGAGGAGGAATCTATTATATCTGAAGAGGGGTGTTTTCAGGTAAATGCATGACAAACAAACTCTTGATAGGTGATAGGTGAATTAACCTCTTACCAAAACAATATCCAATAAAGCATAATATAGTGCAACAACTGTGAACTTAAAGTGACACCCAGTGATGTGAATGGACCCTTACCACATTGGAGAGAGAGTGGAGCATGTGCTGTGGTACCAAAGAATCCAAACAAACGGCCACACTTGATAAAAAATCCAGAGGGATGGATGGATAGATGGATGCAGCTTCCCGGTATCTTTATATGGGTCTATAGGCTTCCACGGGTAGAATTGCCAGCAGGAGGACCACAATAGAAAAGAGGAAGGGACTGATGGTGCATTACCCACGATTTTATTGTTTAAAAGTAAAAAAACACTTACAAGCATCCTGTGTGATATACAGCGATATGCTCAAGAGAAGTCGCGGTCGCCTGCAGTGCGATCCGGGACCTGTAGCAGCATGGCTGGCTCCCCCGACGCGTTTCTACTGAAGAGTCGGCTTCTGGGATTGGAGCTCTGGTAGATGATGACAAATATCCAATATGAGGGAAGGAATTGGGGAAAGGGGTTAGAGGTTTGCTGTAGTTTTGCTATGACAGGGACACGGTAAATTTGATGTGGAAGTGGGAGACATCTGAGGGGTGCCTCCTGTTGTGCTCCTTGACTTCAGAATTGTGTTCTGCAGCCTCAACTTATCATCCTCAAACAGGGCTTGGAAATGGGATCTCCTGAAGCCAGGCAAAGCACAGAGGAGCAGGGAAGAGAGGGAAGCAGCTCGGCAAATCAAATTCCCTCTACCTTCCATGCCAACCTTGGCACTCCAACTTATCCACCACTGCTAAGCCAGGAGGAGCTCCAATTTCTCCACCACTGCTAAGCCATGACTGCCCCAGCCTCTCGGATAATCTGTTCACATGATGCACAAATCCAGGGCTCTTGGAAAGGGGAGACCAGGATATGTGCAGCATAGAGCCTGGTTTCGTTGCTGTGGTGGGCTAAAAGGGAGCTGGGAGAAGGGTTTGCTATGTATGTGAAGAGCGATGCGGCACCACAATGAATGTGCAAGGGCAGCCAGCAGCCTGTACACTGGTATATTTTTATACAAACGTTCCCAAAAAAAGTTTGTTAGTACAATTAATAATGCCATCAGACGCTTGAAAATTTTTCGAAAGTACTTTCAAATTTAATTTGCTTTTAACATTACATTTTGTAAGAGACTGTAATTTCCTGAAGGAAAACCGCATTCACTGTTAGAAGAGGTTTTTGAGATTTTCCATCTTGCTCATTTGATTTTTTTTATCACTGCCATCAAAATTGATCATTGATTTGACCCTAATAATATATAGAAAATTGAAGGAACTCAAATGTTTTCTAATGAAATTATCTTCCCATGAATGGCTATCTTTAGAGTTAGTGGGTGTGTAAAAGCAGCTCCCTCTCTAGGTATTGGTGCCCCTCTGGATATTCTCTGCACTGCTCAGGAGCGACAGGTGAGTAGATGACCATGGAGGGGAGGCATTTGTATCACAGCAGTTTTGGAGGTACAAGGGAAGGGAGCTGGACAATGCTGTTGCAGCTGGGCTATTGGGAACTGAGCTGCCTGAAAGGAATCTGGGTTATTGGGGGGGTGAGCTGGTGAGAGGAGCAACTGAGTTTCTCGGAGAGGCTTTGGGGAGCTAAGCACCCAGGAAAGGAGCTAGACCATGCATGTGTTATTGGCCATCTTGCAGATGTCATGACATATTTCTGCTGGGCAGCCTGAGGACCAGAAACAGAGGTATAGTGCTACATGTTAACACAATGTTTAGGCAGCAAACATACTAAAATTATATTTCACATATACAATTAGTATTCTTTTAAGAGTAGCACCTAACATAACACATTTCAAGTAAACCCAAAAAATGAAATAGTATCAGTTACAGAAAGGCCCTTTTATAAGCAGTGCTCTACTAAACGGAGGTTCATACCAAGCAAAGTTCACTTAAACCTGAACTATCCTGAAATGTTCTCTGTGCTGGACCATTGCATCATTGGTCTTGGGAAATTGTCCCATAGAACTTTATGGAGATCTACAATGGAGACATGGCAACTGGAGAGATGATTATTCATGGAAATTGACTTTTTCTCCAGGCCCTCTCCTCCTGAAGAAATTATGTGCAAAATGTACCTGTTAAAAAAAAAAAAAAACGTTTGATTTATGCTTATGTTACCCCCCTATATTTTGCCTGCCTAGGGGGAATGACAATACATTCCTTGCAGCAATTTCCTGAGAATAACATAGCAGACCAAAACTAGTGAGAGGATGCTCTCGCACTGATCTGGAGTGTCTTCTCATGAAAGTTTGCCTGCTCTGCATTACCCCTAAATCTTGGTGATGTCAGCTATGTAGAGGAAATGGAGGTTGGGGGCTGGGTTAAGTAAAATCTAACTTTTTTTCTTTTAAGATACCTCTTGTAATTACTTTTAGCATGTGACTTTAAGGGGAGGGGTTCCAGACATTATAGGTGGACCTTGCATTGCACTGCTTGATACATTGCAGAATTGGAGAAGGCAGCAACTACGTAATGGTGGTAAGTATGCATCTTTGGATAGGCAGCGTAGAGTACTTTAATTAAGCTGGGGAGGGTGGAGAGGGTATAGGGGGGGGGGGGAGAGAAAGTACACTTTAGATTTCACTTATCTTTTAATGAAGGGGTTCCCAACCTGGGATGCCCACACTCACAGGGGGAGCAAGATGGAATTTGACAGGGTGCTACAAACAGTGGCTTGTGTGCCTTAAGCAATGGTAGTAGGTTGTGTTGTGTAGATAGTAGTCTAGTTCTTTATTTTATCAAAAGTAGAGAATAACAGAAATAACATATAAATAAAATAAGTAGTTAAGTTATCTTGGAAAGGGGAGGCCAGGATGTGTGCAGCAGAGAGTCTGGCTATGTTGCTGTGGTGGGCTAAAAGGGAGCTTGAAATAGGGAATATTGCTTTTAAAATCTTTATAACGCCAAGTCCGACTTTAAGGAGCATGTGCGCTCCTGCTCTGTCATAGCTGCTGGTTCCAGCAACCAGCATCCTGGTTTTGGCTGTGGCATTCTCCTTGTCTGTCTGTCTACCTGCACGGTGATTGATTGTAGTCAGATTCTGGGTAGAGACAAAACCTGTTTTAAGCTAGCCAGGCTTGCATAAAGGGTGGTAGAGTGTGTAATACCTGATCAAGCTGCCTGGTTGTTTGCCCTGCCCTGCTAGATTGAATTTCCCTGTGTATGACCACGGATGATATAATGACTATTTTCTGAACTCTGCCTGCCTTTTACCCGGACTATCATTGAACCGCTCTGCCTGTCTGCCAACCGCAAATACCTGTTTGCTTTTCTCAGTTTGCGCCTATCTAGGCGTAGTGGCCAGGCACTGTAGCATTGTGTATAAATCATAGGGGCAACCGAGTACCAGTAGGTTGGTTGCCTTATGGGAAAGATGGCTTCTATAGGTGACGAACACAGTAGCCAGCTATAGTGTCTGACCACCAGCATGTATTTGTATATGTAGTGTATATTGTTACCTTTATAAATGTATATAGCTTCACTCATATAATTTAATTAATATTTTGCTGCTGGTCACCTAAAGATTTCAGAAGAATGGACCATGAATCCATTATCCTACACTTTAGTGTAAATGTCAGATAATGAAGAGCTGAAGGAAGACCTTATTGATTTGCAGACCAATCATGCTTTTGAAGTATAATTTGAAAGCAAGACTTTGGAGGAGTTTTGGTGTGCAAAACTGGATATGTTCCCAAGACTTGGAGTAAAAGCAATCCATGTCATCATTCCATTGCAACATACTTGTGTGAATCTGAATTCAGTTCTTTTTTGTCAATCAAGACAAAATCTTGGAATAGTCTAAATCCAGAGGCAGACTTGAGGATCACAGTCAGCAAGAAAGTTCTACTTTTTGACAAAACCATCAACTAAAAGCAGGAGCAAAGAAGTCGTTGAATTTTATGTTAACAATTGGGATTGATTTTAACTTTTACAATTTTTTCTAACAAAACAAATTGCTCAATTTACTGTGTATTTGCATTTTATGCACTGACTTCAAAGCTTTTTTTTTTTTTAAGTTTGCTTTGTTCACTCACAATATTTTATGTGGTTTCATTTGTGGTTCAAAAATGAATAATTACATTTCTTCATCCTCATATGTGGTATTACTTTTGTAGGGTGTGTACAAACATTCATGTAACATTACCTAGGGGTGTCAGGCATAGAAAAGGTTAGGAATCACTGCTTTAATGGCTGCCATTAAAACAAGAGATGTCCCTATCCCCCTATTTCTAACCTTTTACCACTTTTGTTCTCATTTATCTGCCATGACTTTGATTGCAATCTACTTTTCAAGCTGTTTTTATAGTTGTATGTTAAGCCTCAATTACCCAACTGACATATGTAGAGGCCAATGGACTATCATGAAATTGACTATAACAAAGATATATTATACTTTAGAGATGCAACAAAATCAAGTTAAAAGCTAACTGTGAAAAAGCACTATCCCATTAAGAAGGACAACTATCTCTTTTGTACCTTGTGCTTTATAGCCATTTATCTTACAGGTGTTGCTGGATATCCAATACTTTATTTTATAAATTGTGTGAACTTATTGTGTGAACTTATCCTAATTAATCTTAAATATTACTATCTACTATGTCTTTATGCAATTAATGTGCAAAGTTAGTTCAATAACCTCAACCCTAATCAAAATTTATTGAAACATACAAACAAGAGATGGCACCAAATGGATGCCCTGATAGTGCTAGAGACGTTATGTCATACTGTCATGGCGCACTAGCATTGACATATGTTCATAGAGAATCAAGGAATGCAGGGGTACAGCACAAGAAAGGTCCACTAAGCCTGCTCATCATTACATTTTTAAACAAATAATACTAATCAGTGACAAATATAAATGTAAATCAGAATAAACCCTGTTTACTACTACAGTATATACAGCCATAGCTGGGACAGTGCTAATAATGATATGCAGTAGTTTTGTTTCAGGTTTCTTACATATACATATACGGCATGTTGTATTTAATATCTTTAAACATCATTGACATACAATGTTTTGCCTTGCCCCCCTCTCCTCATTGGCTCACTGGTTGTGATTGACAGGAGTGGGGCTCCCGTGCACAGTGCTGGAGGATAGTTGGGGGGGGGCAGGGGGCAGTGGCGTAGCATGGGTTGACAGTGCCCGGGGCACATAATTTGGGTCCCTAACCTGTTGACTTTTACATACTCCTACCCTGATCCCACCCCAGATACCCCCCCCACTCTGATCTGATCACGTCCCCAGATACCCCCACCCTGATCACACCCCCAGAAACCCCCTTACTCTGATCACAACCCCAAGATACCCCCACCCTGATCACACCCACCAGATACTCACACCTCCAGATACCAGCACACTCTGATCATACCCCCCAGATACCCCTTCCGCCCTCAGATTCCTTCATTCTGATCACACCTCCAGATTACTCCACTCTGATCCCTCCACTTTGATCACATCTGCAGATAGCCCACTAGATTCCTCCACTCTGATCACAGCCCATAATGCCCCCCCCCCCCATCACACACACACAATACCCCTACATCCCACCGGTCCTGCAGCACCAGGGACAGAAGGGTTAGCTGTGTTCTGCACAGCCAGAAAAAGGTCTCCAACAGGACTTCCGGTGCCAACAAGAAGCAGGGAGCCTCTTCCACCCTGCCTTCCCCCACCCGTCAGTATGCCACTGATGGAGGGGCTGCTGCACACAGTAGGTTTTTATCTTCATGCATATAATGCTAACCTTGAGCCTTTACAACCACTTTAAGCGTTTTATGCATGTGAAATTGGTGTCACATTTTACCATGCAACCCTTTGGAAAGTAGAAAAGGGTCTGGTGCTAGATGGACTGATCTGCAGGTTTAGGGTGCTTTCACACTGTTCTGTTGAAAAAATGCATTAACAACACATATGCTTTTCCGGTATATTTTCTAGGTGCCTGACTCCCAGCATACACCTGTGAAAAACAGACATGTGACACAAAAGGCGCACCAAAACCGCCACCAATGTGCATTTTTGGTGCTATTTAGAAAAATGCACACCTCTCCCACAGCACAGTGGTGTGAGAAGTCTCATAGGATTTACTCTAATCTAATTCTATCTTGCATTTTTAGCAAGGTAGAAACACAAGAAAAAATCATCAGTGTGAAAGCAGCCTTAAGTTGATGCCTAGCCGGGCCTGAGGCGGATAGCAGTTTGGAGCATGTCCTTCCACCACCGAGGATTGCAGTGCGCTTCAGTTTGCCTCCTGTTCCTAACTCCTCCTACTCCGCTTCCTCATCTTCTACCGCCTCCTCATCAGTCAGCGTAACACCTTCACCACCAACTTCAGCACAGCCAGGGGTAAACGACAGCAGGCAGTTTTAAAACTTGCCTGTTTGGGGGAAAAACCACACACCACGCAGGAGTTGTGGAGGGGCATTGAACAGCAGACCGATGAGTGGTTGGTGCCAGTGAGCCTCAAGCCCGGCCTGGTGGTGTGCGATAACGGGCGAAATCTCGTAGCAGCTCTGGGCCTAGCCGGTTTGACACACATCCCTTGCCTGGCGCATGTGCTGAATTTGGTGGTGCAGAGGTTCCTTAGAAATTACCCCGATATGTCATAGCTGGTGCAGAAAGTGCGGGCCATCTGTGCGCACTTTCGGCGTTCTCACCCTGCTGCTGCTCGCCTGTCAGCGCTGCAGCGTAACTTCGGCCTTCCCGCTTGCCGCCTAATATGTGACGTGCCCTCAAGGCGGAACTCCACCTTGCACATGCTGGCCAGACTGTGGGAGCAGCAGCAGGCCATAGTGGAGTTTCAGCTGCAGCACGCACGCATGAGTCGCTCTGCGGAACAGCACCACTTCACCACCAGTTACTGGGCCTCCATGCGAGACCTGTGTGCCTTGTTGCGCTGTAACATATGCAGACTAGGCGGCAATTTAATATTTTTTTCCCTAAATGGGTGTTTATTGAATAGCGGAATAGAACAACAGTATCCAAAGGGTGTATCTCACAGTAACATACGCAGACTAGGCCGCAATGTAATATTTTTTCCCTAAATGGGTGTTTATTGAATAGCAGAATAGAACAACAGTATCCAAAGGGTGTATCTCACACGTACAGATACAGACTAGGCCGCAATTTAATATTCTTTCCCTAAATGGGTGTTTACTGAATAGCGGAATAGAACAACAGTATAGAAAGGGTGTATCTCACAGTAAAATATGCAGACTAGGCCGCAATTTATTTTTTTTCCCCCTAAATGGGTTTGTATTGCAAAGCGGAATACAACAGCATGCAATGGGTTTATCTCACTGTAACATATGCAGACAGGGCCGCAATTAACTTTTTTTTCCCTAAATGGGTTTTTATTGCAATGCGCAACACAACAGTATGCAATGGGTGTTTCTCACTGTAACATATGCAGCCTAGGCCGCAATTAACTTTTTTTCCCCCTAAATGGGTTTTTATTGCAAAGCGGAATACAACAGTATGCAATGGGTGTATATCACTGTAACATATGCAGACAGGGCCGCAATTAACTTTTTATCCCCTAAATGGGTTTTTATTGCAATGCGCAACACAACAGTATGCAATGGGTGTTTCTCACTGTAACATATGCAGCCTAGGCCGCAATTAACTTTTTTTCCCCTAAATGCGTTTTTATTGCAAAGCGGAATACAACAGCATGCAATGGGTGTATCTCACTGTAACATATGCAGACAGGGCCGCAATTAACTTTTTATCCCCTAAATGGGTTTTTATTGCAATGTGCAAAACAACAGTGTGCAATGGCTGTATCTCACTGTAACATATGCAGCCTAGGCCGCAATTAACTTTTTTTCCCCCAAAATTGGTTTTTATTGCAAAGCGGAACACAACAACAGTATGCAATGGGTGTATCGCACTGTAACATATGAATGAAAATCCGAAAAATAATTGTCCCCTTAATTGGCGCTGTAAGTCACAGTAAAATATAAAGGACATTTTTTTGTTTCTTTTTTAAATGCAGATTAAGCAGACACATATGCACTGAGCTTGCAGGAAATGGCCGCTACACACCGCACGCCTAACAGGTTGGATACTGTTGTTATTCTATTCCGCTATTAAATTAAAAAAAAAAACATTTGAATGAAAAACTGAAAAATATATTTTTTTCCCTAAATACTGAAAAATAATTATTTTCCCCTTACATTGGTGCTTTTTGAAGAGCAGGTTAGAAAAGCAGTGTCTGTCTAAAGACTGTATGTCAAAGTAAAATATGAAGGAAAAAAGTTTTTTTCTTTTTTAAATGCACGCCTAACAGGTTGGATACTGTGGTTGTTCTATTTTGCTATTGAATAAAAAAAAAAAAACATTTGAATGAAAAACTGAAAAATATATTTTTTATCCTTAAATACTGAAAAATAATTATTTTCCCCTTACATTGGTGCTTTTTGAAGAGAAGGTTAGAAAAGCAGTGTCTGTCTAAAGACTGTATGTCAAAGTAAAATATGAAGGAAAAACGTTTTTTTCTTTTTTAAATGCACGCTTAACAGGTTGGATATTGTGGTTGTTCTATTCCGCTATTGAATAAAAAAAAAAACATTTGAATGAAAAACTGAAGAATATTTTTTTTCCCTAAATACTGAAAAATAATTTTTTTCCCCTTACATTGGTGCTTTTTGAAGAACAGGTTAGAAAAGCAGTGTCTGCCTAAATGCAGATTAAGCAGACACATATGCACTGAGCTTGCATTAAATGTGCAGCACCGCACGCCGCCCACCTAACAAACTGATAAAAGTTTTTTTTTCTCCTTTCTCCTCCTCACTGGGCTCAGGTCAGGGCATAAAGATCGTGCACTGCACCCCCACACAATACAATCAATGTAGATCGCTGTCTGATTAAAGAAGATTCTTCCTATTCTTTCCCTCAAAGCAATCTCCAGCCTGACCCTACAGTAATCTCCTATCTCTCCCTCCGGGCAAAAAGATTGTGCACTGCACCCCCACACAATCAAATCAATGTAGATCGCTGTCTGATTAAAGAAGATTCTTCCTATGCTTTCCCTCAAAGCAATCTCCAGCCTGACCCTACAGTAATCTCCTATCTCTCCCTCAGCAGCATCAGGAACCTCTTCCTAGTATAGTTATAGCAGAGTGACGCGCAGCGCTATGTGACTCCAGCTTATATAGACTCTGGGTCACATGCTGCACTGGCCAATCACAGCCATGCCATTAGAAAGCATGGCTGTGATGGCTTCTAGGGCACACTAGTTAAACGCTTGCTGATTGGCTGCCTTGCACCTGTTGAAACCGCGCCATTAAAACTGCGCCAAAACATCAAATAACGTTACCGAACAACGGACAGTACCAGAACATACAGTGAAATGTTTGGGTTCGGGTCCGGGTACCGAATACCCAAAAGTCCGAACAATACAGTCCGGGTTCGCTCAACCCTACTCCTAACCCTTGTGGACAGCCTTCCCAGAAGAGTTTAAGCTGTTATAGCTGCAAAGGGTGGGCCAACTCAATATTGAATCCCACAAGCTAAGACTGGGATGCCATCAAAGTTCATGTGCGTGTAAAGGCAGGCATCCCAATACTTTTGACAATACAAAGTGTATATAGATACTAAATAAAACTGTTACAGGCTGGGCAGTAAAGCAATCTCTGTTAAGCAAACAAAATCCCTGATGTAATATGTACCGTAAAAAATTGCTTAATCTCTGTAGCAAGTAAGGTGCACGTGAGAGTGAGTCAAATACTGGAAAGGCACGTTACTTTTCCCTGCAGGGCTTAATGGTTTACATATAACATCAAAAAACAAAAAAGTGTCATATTTTATTAAAACAATGTCAGTTGAAGGCTTTACTGTCAAAGATTTTTTTTTTTTTTAAGAGAATTACCTTGCAAAAGTTCTCACTAAAATGATAATCTCTGCATGATCTCAGCCTCTAAGTCTATGTGAATGCTCTGATGCTGTCCTTTCACAGATCTTGCTTGACAGGATAGCGGGTAGGAGATTGTTGGCAAGATATGCCCTCATCTGAAGTGACATATGCACGATATGATAAGACCTCAAAGGACTGACTAGCAGTGATATTAAAAGCCCAGAAACACAGAGGACATTGTATCCATTGAAACAATCTGGGTTTTGACAAAGTTAATGGATTTAACAAAGCGGCGTTTCCTGAAACATGTAATTCTGGCAACCGGTGTGATTCTCGAGTGTGTCTCAGTCTAAGTGTCACCACCACAGACTGGTTCCACGTCTATCTCTTCTAGTGACATCTATTTCCAGTTACGTAGATCCATCCTTGCCGCGACCGGTGAGAATGTTCCAACATGGATCCCACGGTCCTTATTGGTAACCTGGTTCCCCAGCATAGCTTGCATGCCTGTGGTATGGGGTTGGTCATCAACTAGTAACCACCGTTCATCTAATTTGTTTTTTAACCGTGTGTGGAATAAACCTAGACTGTTTCAATGGCAGAGTTGTATAAAGTACTCGAAACCCATACTTGAGTAAAAGTACAAGTGCTCGATCAAAAAGTGACTTGAGTAGAAGTGGAAGTGCTCGATCAAAAAGTGACTTGAGTAGAAATACTAAAGTATTCAACATTTTTTGTACTTAAGTATTGCAAGTCGTTTTTTTAAAAACTTTGCTACTCAAGTACTGAAAGTAAAAGTACCAGTAGTTTTGAAAAAAAAATTGCTACTCAAGTACTGAAAGTAAAAGTACAAGTACTGTGTTATGTAGTTTTTAAAGAAAGAAGTCAAAAGTTTGAACATCATATTGTTTTTTATTATTTTAAATGCAGCTTTTATTTATGCATACAGTAGCATTTATTTTCATATGCGCTGATAATACACATGTTTTGAGCTTCATGAAACCTGCCATCTACTGTTCTGGCAGTGGTAATTTTTATAATAGTAACGAGTAACTATGCAGCACAAAAAAAAATATCGGAGTAGAAGTATTGAAATCATCGAAAAAATGTAGTGAAGTAAAAGTGGATGTAGGAGAAAAAAATTATACTCTAGGAAAGTACAGATACCGCCTTTCGGTACTTAAGTACAGTAGTGAAGTAGTTCTACTTAGTTATTACACATCTCTGTTCAATGGATACACTGTCCTCTGTGTTTCTGGGCTTTTGATATCACTGCTAGTCAGCCCTTTGAGGTCTTATCATATCATGTATATATGACACCCACATGCCATTTCAGGAGTGCCTTGTCAGTATAATGTTCTCATGTGTTACTCTCCACTATCCCAGTGGTCACTCTGAGGCAGCCCTTCTAACTGAATATTGATATCTGGATCATTCATGGTGCTGGACTTTTCATCAAGGTGGAGTCAGCCTAGCGCCTTACAAAGCTGTTTGGTTTCTCATCTGAAGTTACCCCTCTATATGCAGAGGCAATGGAAAATTAAGCCTTTGTGTCAAATAAATGCGTACAGCCAGAAGCAATGCAACCAGATATAGGGAGAAATAATAGTGACTGAATAGAGCTTTCTAAAGCTGGCCATACACTGTCTGAATTTAGTCTGGTTCCACATGAACCGGCTGAAATTTGATTTAGTGGACGGCCCTGTCAGCTCCCTCCTGTCCGACATCCTTTGACTGAAAAATAGTTTAGTGGAAAATTGATGTCCAAACAGCAGCTGCATCCATTTAGATGCAACTTCTTATGCTGTATTTGGACAGCAGCCACCAATCAGGTATTTTGACAGCCGCCACTTGCACAGCTTGGGGATTCATTTATCTGTGCTGTATAGCATGGATGGATGAATTCGATAGATTTGGCCAGCTTAAGAGCAGGCTTACATCAGCCTTGATTCACGCAATAACAGGGGTGTACGTACAGGGGTGGCAAGGGTTCAGATTGCCCGTGTAGGCCCCCCTGTGCACCTGGATGTAGACAAACCGATCCCTCCATACAGCAGCTGAATGTTCACTTCTCCACTCCCTCCTGCAGGCATTCAGCGGCGGCAGGAGAGAAATAGATTGATCGGTTCCTCTATATGCCAACCCTGTCCTCTCTCCTGGTCCCCCTGTGCTGTCTCTGGGCCGCTGTGTGCTCTCCCCCAGCCCCACCTCCAGTCAGGATGGAGCTTGGGGAAGAAGCGATCAGTTCAAAAATGCCGCCTCTAGCGCATATGTCAAATTCCTTCACTATTTGATACAAAGTTCACCGATAATAGCCTGGCCCCTCCCTTTTTTGAACTGATCGTTCACGGGGGGCCTATTTCTCGCTTGTACAGAATGGTGCACTATCACACCAGAACCATGTGAGTTATTTTAATTTATTTTAATAAACATTCTTTACATCAACGTTATTTGCACCATGGATTCTTGCATTTTTTTTTCCTCATGTGAATGGCGGAGAGTAATACTTGGTGACCAGGAGCTTACATTTTGGAGGAGAACATCCCCTTTACCACGGAGAGAATCCAGGCTGGCATTTAATTATACCTGCAACAAGAATTTACATCCCAGTGAAGAGCTGAGTGGGTCTATTAGTCACCGAGTCCACTAATCGGAGGAGATCTTCGAGGGATATATAGTGGAAATCGGGGATGGAAGTTGCCTATTTAAATCCAAGTGCGAGATTACATCTACTAAGGTGAGCACATACCCTGAGGGGGAGTCAAAAGAGGAACACCACACACAATTATTTCATAGGATTGCAGCAGTGGAACATCTAATCAAGTGTTAACAGGATATATGTGATTGGAATTAATTAACAGCAAAGACTTTGATATATACTTGAAACATTGTCATTTATCGTTGCAGTTGAATTATAGTATTGTTTACTATTGTTCATAGTCCTTGGTATGGAGTCATTACAATGCAGTTTATATTCTCCATTTCACTAGTTGATTTCATTAAATTTTTTTAACAAAATATATATATTTTTTGGATACTTCTGCACGGTGTGTGCACTCTCACACAGATAAGTTTCACGTACATCACATCACCATTTATTTTATTTTTTATTATCCTTGATCACAGTACTTTGGTTTACGTATATCTACACAGTGAGGATACTAGTCTATTATATTTCCGTATTTATTCATTTCAGTATTCAGTTATATATATCCACATTTGAATGCACAGCACTTTTCAAATATATTTAGTATTTTAGCACTTACCTGAAGGGAAGTGATCAGTGCGAGCAGCTTCACTTGAAAGTTTTTTCACATAGTAGCTCACAGGATTACACACAATATTGTTTTAAATCACATATAAAATGCTTGGTGAAAAATAGAATAATAAATGGTATTGAAAAAGGAAATACTCTCCTCGTGTATATAAATCTCATGAAATAATTATAAAACCTAATAAATACAAAATATAATAAATATTATTAAATAGTGCATAAAAAGAAATGCATAAAAGTAAAAAAAAAGTCCCAAATTGAATAAAATAAATCCTTCTGTGCCATGCAATAAATAGTGAAAAGTGCTAGGGCTTCAATCCATACATATGTGCTCCGTGTGTTCATGCTCAAGAGCAGCTCACCTCACTCTCTGACTCATATATTCCAATGAGTCAGATGCACTTCTATACACAAGGGTATCAGGATTGATAAGGCAGACTTTCTCCCCCTTCTTATTCAAGGCTTCAAGGTGCAGGTGAAATTGCAGGGCAAAGTAGCGTTCATATAAAACAAAAAACAACTCCTCTAGTGCTCTCTGAATAACTGTTTATTAATCGACAAATAAATAGGCAAAGAAACTCACATTTCCATGCTTTTAAAGCAGTGCGGGCTAATACAGGCTCGTCAGGCAGGAAGTTTACATGACCGTACTGGGTACAATGTTCTTGAGCAGGCTCCTCCCCCGTACGCGTTGCGTCACTGGATTGACTTCATCAGCAGAGAGGAGCCTGCTCACAAACATCGTATCCAGGACTGTTAGTTAAACTCCCTGCTGGACGAGTCTGTATTAGCCCGCACTGCTTTAACCACTTAAGGACCGAGCCCATTTTTGACACATTTTGTTCACAAGTTAAAATCAGTATTTTTTGCTAGAAAACTACTTAGAACCCCCAAACATTATATATATATATATATATATATATATATATATATATATATATATATATATATATATATATATATATATATATATAAATAAATATATATATATATATATATATATATATATATATATATTTTTTTTTTAGCAAAGACTTTGGAGAGTAAAATGGCGGTCATTGCAATATTTTTTGTCACATGGTATTTACGTAGTGGTCTTTCATATGCAATTTTTTTGGAAAAATTACATTTCACTGCATTTAAAAAAACGAAACAGTAAAGTTAGCCCATTTTTTTTGTATATTGTGAAAGATGTCACGTCAAGTAAACAGATACCCAACATGTTACAGTTTAAAATTGCACACACCCGCGGAATGGCAACAAACTGCGGTCAATAAAAATCTCCATAGGCGACGCTTTAAATTTTTTTAACGGTCACCAGTTTAGAGTTAGAGAGTAGCTCTTTTTTTTTATTATTGCTCTTGCTCTGGCGATCGTGGTGATACCTCACATGTGTGGTTTAAACAGCAATTTAATATACTGGCGAGACTTCCGTATACGTTTTTCTTGTGCACAAGCTCACTGCGACGGGGGCGGCTAAAAATGTTTTTTTCCTATTTATTTCTTTTTTTAAATTTTACCACAGGTTTTAAAAAAAATAAAAAAATCTGATCACTTTTATTGCTGTCATAAGCAATGTAAACATCCCTTATGACAGCAATATGCAGTGACAGGTACTCTTTATGGAGTGATCGGGGGTCTAAAAGCCCCTAGACTCTTCCACTACACTTCCATGTATTCAAAACGCCGAAAACGGCATTTTTGAATGTACTCACTTAATAAAATTTGGCGTCTTTAGCAGCCGAGTAACCTGGACGTGATATCATGGATGCCGCCTCTGGGTTACATCATCATAGACCGGATTGAAGCCACATCCAGCTTTGATCGGGACTCCATCCAGCCGGCGGACGTGCCGGGTGGTTTCTCGGGTCTCCCAGCTAGAGGCATCACCCCGGTACAATCACTTAAAGTCAGCCGACGTAGGGATACGTTGATATGCGTTAAGTGGTTAAGTGCATGGAAATGTGAGTTTCTTTGCCTATTTACTTGTCGATTAATAAACAGTTATTCAGAGAGCACTAGAGGAGTTGTTTTTTGTTTTATTTGAACAGTACTTTAAACTGAACCTTGGAGCCTTGAATAAGAAGGGGGAGAAAGTCTGCCTTATCAATCCTGATACCCTTGTGACTTCTTGGAATATATGAGTCAGAGAGTGAGGTGAGCTGCTATTGAGCACAAACAGCACATATGTGTGGAGTGAAGCACTAGCACTTTTCACTATTTATTACACGGCACAGAATGATTTATTCTTTTCAATTAGGGACTTTTTTACCTTTTATACATTTCTTTTTATGCACCATTTTATAATATTTATTATATTTTGTATTTATTAAGTTTTAGGATTATTTCATGAGATTTATATACACGAGGAGGGTATTTTATTTTTCAATATCATTTATTATTCTATTTTTCACTGAGCATTTTATATGTGATTATATGTCGTTTATTTACTTTACTAATGCATGTGATTTTTTTAGTCTGTATTCACTTCATTCACTATTTTACCTTTGGCGCTGCAATATTTATTTTATTTACAAAGGATGACATGCTGGGGAGTTTACTGGCTGCAGAAAAAAAGGCCAAAAACAGCAGCTGTAAAAACATCCAGTGTGCATGAGGTTTTATTCTTGCTGTGTCAGGAACGGGCTCTGCTGTTAAAAATTTGACACAAAAATTGAAATGACATGCACTTGTCATACGTTGCATAAAAATTGGGCCTTGAGTGTTGGTGGTGCCTGAACACTGTAACCCCTCACAGTTACTCTTGCTGGGTGCAGGAATGGGCCCAGCTGTTAAAAATTAGAAACAAAAAATTAAATTACATGCACTTGTCATACAGGTGCAGAACAATTGGGCCTTGGGTGTTGGTGGTATAAACCAAAAACATTCTTGGAAGCTAGCATAATCAAGATTCAGGAACAGGATACGCAGCATAGGCAGTCTTCAAGGGATCCCAGATATCTATAAAATGCAATCAGTTACAACAGCATCAGGGGCTTGATAGCTGCTGTTGATCCAGAACTGATTCATGTTGATAAACGTCAGCCAGTCAACTGAGTCTGTGGACAGACGCACTCTTTTATCGGTCAAAAAACCTCCAGCAGCACTGAATGTCTGTTTGGAAAGCACGCTTGTGCCAGACTCACACAGATACTCATTGATGTCTCTCTGCTGCATGTGCAGCCACTGCAGCATTGCCAATGTTGAGTTCCACCTGGTGGGCATGTCACAAATGAGGCAGTTGGTGGGCAGGTTGAATTCCCATTGAATGTCAGCCATCCGAGCACTGGCATTGTAGGACCGCCGGAAATAGCCATAGACTTTTCTGGCCGGCCTCAGAATATCTTGTAAGCCTGGGTACCTGTTCAGTAAACGCTGCACCACCAAATTCAGGGCATTTGTCAAGCATGGAACATATGTCAAGTGTCCCTGTCGGAGGGCGGAGGGAAAGTTGGTGCCATTGCCACATACAACTATTCCTGGCTCAAGGTGCCTGGGCATCAACCAACTCTGAGCCTGCCCCTGCAGAGCTGATGGAATCTCTGCCCTGATGTGGCTCCTGTCCCCTAGACAGACCAACTGAAGCACTTCATGACATTTTTAGCCTGACTGCTTGGGGAGCACTGCTGGTTCAGAGGACAATTCAGCAGAAGAGGCCATAGAGGAAGAAGAGGAGGGGGAGCAGACAGATGTGGCAGAATCACCGCCAATGTTTTGGAGGCGTGATGGTGGAACAAGTTCCAGCTACCAGAATAGAGGTACTCACCGAGGCCGAGATGCCGAGAGCAGTTTACTGTTGCAACTAAGTGCACTCCGCCCCTCTGGAGATGATACAGAGGGTGGATGGCACAAAGAGGCACAAGCTACCAGCAGGCAGGGTACAGCTTGCGTGGAGTTCCTGTAAAACTGGAGCAGAGACTGATCAGGATCCAGCAGAAGAAGTAGGTAGAAAGTCCGGAGCAGGCTGAGGGTCAAACACAGGTAAGCAGACAATCCAGGTCCCAGGCTGGGGCACTGGAGACAGGAGGCAAGACTGGGTCACAAGCAGAAGGTCAAGGCACAGGAGACAGAAGGTTAATCCGGGTCGCAGGCAGAGGGTCAAACACATGTGGCAGGAACAAAGTCCGTGAAACAAGCCGAGGTCGGGTCCAGGAGAAGATCAGAATAGGTCAGGGTCGAACTGGGTCACAGCAGGTAAACGATCAAACAGGGAACAGGAACTCAGGTACAGGAAGCTGAAGACAAACCAGCAGTTCTTCTGAGCTACTGCTCAGCTTTTATAGGCAGCCAGGAAGTCATGTGGAAGTCATGTAGTGCGTGTCATGTGACGGCCAGTCTGCAGCTGAAGGTTTCTCTGACAGTGCCCCCTCCCCCGAGGGGCAGCCTCTGGATGCCCAAACTGAACATTAACTCTGGGTGACCCAAATGAAAAGCTCGGATCAAGCAAGGGGCGTGTATGTTTCTTGAGGGTTCCCAAGAGTTGTTTTCAGGTGGGTACCCCTTCCACTTAATTAGTTATTGGAGAAGTCTACCCCTCTTCCTGCAGTACAGTATGGCTTCAACCTCAAATTCATTTTCTCCATCCACCTGGACCGGTGGAGGAGGCGGCTCCTCTCTTCCCGGGAAGGGGCTAGGAATCACTGGTTTTAGTAAGGATGCATGAAAAACAGAATTAATTCTGTAAGAGCTGGGTAAGGCCAATTCAAAGGCCACAGGGTTAACCATCCTCTTGATTTTGAACAGCCCTATGAACTTTGGGTCCAACTTCCGTGAGGGAAAAGGTAATCTGAGGTTAGCTGAAGATAACCAAACTTCCTCACCGACCTTGAAAACTGGGTTCTCCTCACTTCTTATTGTCATCCTGGGCCTTCTGGATTGTTTCCTGAATCCTTTGAAAGTTCCGTTGGATGGAGGCTATTCGATCTTGGACAGCGGGAACAGATAATTCAGGGGTAGCGTTCGGAAGGAAAGAAGGGTGAAACCCAAAGTTAGACCAGAAGGGCGTTTGGTTTTTGGCTGTATGAACTGAATGATTATGCGCGAACTCGGCGTAGGGTAGCAGAGAGGACCAGTCATCCTGGGAGCTGGAAGAGAAACAGCGGAGATGCTGCTCCAGGGTTTGGTTCATTCTCTCTGTCTGGCCATTGCTTTGAGGGCGATCTTGGACAGCGGGAACAGATAATTCAGGGGTAGCGTTCGGAAGGAAAGAAGGGTGAAACCCAAAGTTAGACCAGAAGGGCGTTTGGTTTTTGGCTGTATGAACTGAATGATTATACGCGAACTCGGCGTAGGGTAGCAGAGAGGACCAGTCATCCTAGGAGCTGGAAGAGAAACAGCGGAGATGCTGCTCCAGGGTTTGGTTCATTCTCTCTGTCTGGCCATTGCTTTGAGGGTGATACACAGAGGAGAGACAGACCTTTATTTCTAGTGCTTTACAAAGTTCTTTCCAAAATTTGGAGGTGAATTGAACCCCTCTGTCAGAAACAACACTTTCGGGTACTCCATTTAGCGATATTATTTCTTTGATAAAAATTTTAGCTGTCTCCAAAGCAGAGGGGATGCCCACCATGGGCAAGAAGTGTGCCATTTTGGAAAGGTGGTTGACAACGACCAGAATGGAGGTGAAACCTTCCGAGGGAGGAATATCAACAATGACGCCCATAGAAACTTCAGCCCATGGGCGTTCTGGAATGGGTAAAGGTCTAAGTAATCCCCAAGATTTGGTGTTAGCCACTTTATTGCACTGGCAAGAAATACAAGAGAGAACATACCTTTTACAGTCCTGCCTCCAACCAAGCCACCAAAAAGAGCGGGCAACCAATTCTGAAGTCTTCTGAGTCTCAAAGTGACCAGCCAGTTTATGGTCATGAAGCAACTTTAACGTCAGGGGTCTAGCCTCCGGTGGGACAAAAATTCTTCCTTGGGACCAGAGCAAGTCATCTCGTTTCTCCAAGGAGGATACTTCTGGGTCAGTACAATGGCTGGACGCCAACTTGATGGCGGTCATAAGATCAGTGTGTGTGAGCAGAAGGAAGTTTTGCGGAAATAAGATGGTGCTAGGTTCTGTTGACTGGGGAGATTCAGAGAACATCCGGGAGAGTGCGTCTGCTTTCCCGTGCTTGAGGCCACGTCTAAAAGAAATATGAAAGTTGAACCTAGAAAAGAAAAGGGCCCACCGGGCTTGCCTGGGTCTTAAGCGTTTGGCTGTCCTGAGATATTTTAGGTTTTTATGATTGGTGAAGATCATGATGGAATGGGACGCACCCTCCAACAGATATCTCCACTCCTCTAGAGCAAACTGGATGGCCAATAGCTCCCGGTTTCCCACATCCTAATTCCTTTCCGGGGAACTTAGTTTCCGAGATGCGAAAGCTACAGGATAAAGGAGAGCCTTGGGGCCCTGTCTCTGGGAGAGGATGGCTCCAGTGCCAATTTCCGAGGCGTCCGCCTCCAACACAAATGGCATCCGGATGCCGTAGGATTGGTGCAGAGGTGAGCAGGGCTTTGAGTTTGGTAAAAGCTTTCTGGGCCTCTTGGACCACTGAAAACTACTGTTTTGGCGGGTTAGTTGGGTGATGGGTGCAACAATGGATGAGAAGCCAGCGATAAACCTCCGGTAAAAATTAGCGAATCCAATAAACCGCTGTACTCCCTTCTTGTCTACTGGAGACAGCCACTCCTGAATTGCCTTGACCCTCTGGGAATCCATTGCGACCCCATTGGCAGAAATGATAAAGCCTAGGAATTGCACAACAAATTTTTCAAATTCGCATCTCTCTGCTTTAAGGTACAATTTGTGTCTCCTGAGAATTACAAGGACTGTCTTTACGTGAACCCGGTGTAGCTCAATGGTGGTAGAAAAAATAAGAATGTCGTCCAGGTAAACAACTAGGAAATTGTCCAGATATTCTCAAAAAATGTTGTTTACCAGGGCGTTACACAGCCCAAAGGGCATTACCAAATATTCATAATGTCCAAACCTGGACCTGAAGGCAGTCTTCCATTTGTCTCCAGGCCTAATTCGGATGAGGTTATAGGCACCTCACAGATCCAACTTAGAGAAAATTCGGGCGGACCAAAAACGCTGAAACAACTCTGGGATGAGTGGGAGAGGATAACGATTTTTTTATTGTAATTTTGTTCAATTCTCTAAAGTCTAAGCATGGTCTTAGGGAACCATCTTTCTTTTCCACAAAGAATATGCCAGCTCCGGCCGGTGAAGAGGATGGAAGAATGAAACCCTTATTAAAGTTCTCATCAATATAAGTGTTCAGTCTCTGATAGTGGAAAAATGCGGCCAAAGGGTATTTCAGAACCAGGTAGCAAATCAATGGGGCAGCCGTAAGACCGATGAGGTGGTAGGCAATCAGCTTGTTGTTTATCGAAGACATCTCTAAATTCAAGATATACCGGAGGGACGTGCTGGAGATTGTGAGGTGTAGGTGCTACGGTTAAACAGGAGGCCGGAGCTGGAGGAAGGCAATGCTGGAAACAGTAGGGAGACGAGAAGGAGACTTTCTTCTTGTTCCAATCGATGTCAGGTTTATGTGCCTGTAGCCAGGGGAGCCCCAAAATGATGGGGAACATAAGGGAGAAGATGATGTCAAAGCTTAGAAGCTCCTGGTGGCCGGTGTTCGTGGTGACAAGGATGGGCCATGTTTGTTATGTGACAAATCCAGAGGGAGGAAGAGACCCATCAGCCTGGTAGACTTGGAGGCCTTGTTCTTTGGACTGCAGTGGAATGTGTAGTTTTTGGGCCAGTGAAGTGTCTAGGAAACAGCTACAGGCTCCGGAATCAATAATTGCTGGTACGCACAAAATGTCCAGTTCCCCCACAGTACAGACAGAGATTGGCCTGTCGCCGTCATTGCTTTTCTTCAAGGGTGAGAGGAGCACGGACCAATCCAAGCTGCATGGGCTCAGCCTCTGGAGTCACCGGAAAGGATGAGTGAAGGGGAGAAGGTTTAGGGAGCATCCAGCTAGGTCGGGGACCATGGAAGCGCTCAGTGCGCCCCTCGTGCATCCGCCTGTCTAACTTGGTAACGGATTGGATTAAATACTCCAAAGTGGCAGGGGTTTCAATCCTTGCCAACTCATCTTTCAAAGCTTCTGACAGCCCCTGGCGGTACTGGTATTTAAGAGCGGGTTCTTTTCACCCTGTGTCATCCGACCATTTGCGAAAATTTAGCGGTGTAGTCCTCCACCAGTCTCTTTCCTTGGGACAGGGATTATAGCACAGCTTCTGCAGTAGCGATGCATTGAGGGTCGTCATATAGTTGAGACATACTCTCAAAGAAAAGGTCCAAAGAATTCAGAAGAGAGCTCCTCTGTTCCATCAGGCTATGGGCCCAGGCCTGCGGCTCTTCAGTCAACAGGGAGATGACAAATCCCACCTTAACTACTTCGGACGAAAAAGTCCTGGGCTGAAGGGCTAAGTACAAGGAGCAGTCATTTTTGAAGGCCCGGAACTTTTTGCAATCGCCTGTAAAATGCTCCGGCGTGGGAACCCTGGGCTTCCTGCAGTTTCTGAACCCAGTGAGGGTTGTGACCTGCTG
Organism: Pelophylax lessonae; assembly: GCF_965119305.1. Classification (NCBI taxonomy): domain Eukaryota; kingdom Metazoa; phylum Chordata; class Amphibia; order Anura; family Ranidae; genus Pelophylax; species Pelophylax lessonae. The sequence continues at coordinate 75,250,028 of NC_138768.1, forward strand.
GCACAGGATCTCAAGAGGAGAACATGCCCTGTCGGCCTCTGACATGGCTGGTTCTTACTATCAGAATAGAGGTACTCACCGAGGCCGAGATGCCGAGAGCGGTTTGATGTTGCAACTAAGTGCACTCGGGTGGATGGCACAAAGAGGTACAAGCTACCAGCAGGCAGGGTAGAGCTTGCGTGGAGGTCCTGTAGAACTGGAGCAGAGACTGATCAGGATCCAGCAGAAGAAGTAGGTAGAAAGTCTGGAGCAGGCTGAGGGACAAACACAGGTAAGCAGACAATCCATGTCACCGGCTGGGGGTCAAGGCACTGGAGACAGGAGGCAAGACTGGGTCACAAGCAGAAGGTCAAGGCACAGAAGACGGAAGGTGAATCCGGGTCGCAGGGAGAGGGTCAAACACAGGAGGCAGGAACAAAGTCCATGAAACAAGCCGAGGTCGGGTCAAGGAGAAGATCAGAGTAGGTCAGGGTCAATCCGGGTCACAGCAGGTAAACGATCAAACAGGAACTCTGGTACAGGAAGCTGAAGACAAACCAGCAATTCTTCTGAGCTCCTGCTCAGCTTTTATAGGCAGCCAGGAAGTCATGTGGAAGTCATGTGGTGCGTGTCATGTGACGGCCAGTCTGCAGCTGAAGGTTTCTCTGACACCAGCACTAAACCCTGTCCTGCATTCTTCTCAGCTGCCAGCAGAGTTACCCAGTGCACCGTAAGGAAATGTAACGTCCCTGACCATGCCTGCTGGACCATGAGTCAGCAGTATTGTGAAAATTCTTGCTGACTGCTCTGTCAAATGAGGCCACAACATTGCCTTCCACATGATGGTACAGAGCTGGAATGGCCTTACTTGAAAATAAATTTATTTTTGGAACCTTCCACTGGGGTACAGCACATTCCGCATATCCAAGCTAGCATTTAGACCCTGAGCATGTGGATGGCTGGTACAGTATTTTTGTTTTATGGTTCAGCAACTGGCGTAGCGAAATTCTCCTGCTGGTCAAATCAACAGGTGGTGTACTGCTAGCAGATTGGGTACAAGTACCTGTGACACCCATTGCTATACCATCATCCCTCTCAGTGCAGGTTTTTGAGAGGACTTGAGGTATAGTAGGGGGTAGAGATCCCAGATGAGCAGCAAGGAGAAGTCTGCATCTTATTATGATGTGGGTCTTTCAGGTGCTGTTGCCAATGGACTGCATGGCAGGTCGTCATATGTCATGTCAAGCATGTGGTGCCCAAGTGGCTGGTGTTCTAGCCACGCTTGATCTGCTTAGACAGAGATTGCAAACAGCAATGCTGCGGTCTGCTGCACATGTGTTGAAAAAAGCCCACACCAATGAACTTTTGGAAGTCAGCGGGAAGTTAGCAGCCCAAACTGATGCTCTCTCAGAGAGACCTGCTTCTAAATGTTTTGTACCTGAGGGCATCATACTGTTGTGCACGTATCACAATTCCAAGACTGCCGGTCATCCTGGTAAATACCAGATGTCCTGGGTTATTTCCCCTCAGTTCTGGTAGCCATCACTCTGCACTGATGTTGCTGCATATGTGGCTGCTTGTTCGGTCTGTGCCAAGAACAAATCTCCTCAGAACCTTCCCTTGGGTCTACTGAATCCCATTCCCAATGGGGAGCGTCCCTGGTCTCACTTGGCCATAGATTTTATTGTGGAACTTCCCATGTCTCAAGGTTACACAGTTATCCTCATGGTTGTCGACCGATTTTTCAAAATGTGCCACTGTGTTCCGTTTAAGCAGCTGCCTACCGCTCAAGAACTTGCCTTATGTTTGCCATGGAGATCTTCCATTTACACGGTTTGCCTAAGGAGATTGTCTCTGACAATCCAGTTTATCTCACGGTTCTGGCGTGTCTTTTCCGAATACCCAGTTGGGTATTTGACTCTCATTTTCCTCGGCCAACCATTCGCAGTCCAGTGGTGCTGCTGAGCGTTCCAACCAAGCTCTGGAGCAATTTCTCCGCTGCTATATCTCTGACCATCAGGACATGTTCATCCCCAAAAGGCTTTCTTTTTTTCTGGTCCCTTCCAGAACAGTTTTTGTGTATATGCCGTAGAGCCAGGGGATGACCACCTACATTGTGGTAACCTTTGGGGTATGGTTAAAAGACTAATTAATTAGACCTGTTCACAGTTTTTTTCTATATCTCTGACCATGAGGACAATTGGGTTGACCTGCTACCCTGGGCAGAGTTTGCCAGGAACTTAGCCATCAACTTGTCTTCCGGAATGTATCCATTCATGGCCAATTATGGGTTCCAACCTGCTGTGTTGCCCTAGTCATTATCGCCACAGGATATCCTGGCTGTGGATCATCTTTGTGCCTTCCGTTCCTCTTGGGTGCAGATTGAAGAGTATTTATGGGTCTCTGCACAGCGTAAGCAGCTCCAGATAGACTGGAGACGTTTATCTGCTCCTTTGTACCAGATCGGGGAGAGGGTGTGGTTGTTGACCCATAATCTCAACCTCAGGGTGCCCACTCGGAACCCGGTGGCCTATGCCTTTGGTCTTCCCCCTGGCATGCATATCTCCAATGTCTTTCATTTGTCATTTGAAGCCACTGGTTTGCAATCGCTATACTTCTTCACTTCCTCGCCCTCGTCCCATTCCTGTGGACAATGATGAGGAGTATGAGGTTAACAACATCTTGGATTCTCTTCTGTTCTGGGGTCAGGTTCAATTCCTGGTGCACTGTAAGGGTTATGGTCCTGAGGAGCACTCCTGGGTTACCTCCTACTGATGTTCATGCTCCTGTCTGTCTCCGCGCTTTCCATGCTCACTTTCCTCAGAAACTGTCTTTTGCTCCGCGGAGGAGGGGCGGTTGAGGGGAGGGTACTGTCAAGGTCTTACCTTGCCCTCCTGTTGGCAGGTATCTTGGACATGTGCAGACTGCTGCCTCCTTTAAACTCTGATTTCATTATCACTTGCCTGCTGCCTTGGTGTCGCACAGTGATGATGCTGCACACCTGACTGTATCTATCACCTGATGTGTTGCAGTCCTTGCCCTTGCGTTTGTGCTCCAAGGTGCATCTCTGCTACCTGTCTTCTGTTCTCTGTGTTCCTCCATGTATGACCTGGTTTGGCTAACGACTCTCCTGGCTCTTGACCCAGCATTGGCAGATGACCCTGCATCGGCAGACGACCCGGCATTGGTGGACTACCCACTTCTGGACTCGACCCCAGCTTGGATGACTACCTTCTTCTGGACTCGACCCTGGCTTGGGTGACTACCCGCTTCTGGACTTGACCCCAGCTCGTTCCTGCTCTCATTTCCTCACTCTTGCTGTGTGTTTATTGTTTGCTTTGCTTAGTGTTTTCTCCAATAAACTGCTTTATTTTAGCTGCATCCCTGTCTGGTCTGGTTTCCTGGCACCCTGACAAGTGTTGAATAAAAGCTATTTAACATCTAAAAAAAGAAAACAACTGCCCAACCATAGCCCCCCTTACTTGTTGTGTAGAGGCAACCTATTCAAATGGGCTGCCTACCGCAGCACAGAGGATCAAAAATCACACATTCAGTATTTTAGGCAGTGCAATCATAGCTCCCAATTGTCCTTCACCCTGCACAGCCAGGCACACCGCATCTTCACAAGTGCACTGCAGTCAGGAAACAGTCCAGTGATTTTTTTTTTTTTATTGTTTTATTGAGGGGAATAAACTTGGATGGGGATAGGGGTATTAAAGGATGCCCACTTGACTTGCAAACTTCTTCAGGGATACTCAACTATATACAGTCTCTATATACATTCCTTTTCTGCCTCCTGCACAATCTTGCTTGCAAAACAAAATCACAGACTCAGCTGGGACACTGTTTGGACGGGATTTTACAGGGCACTCTGTCAGCTCCAGCAATTGCCCCCAGTGTCCAGCTAATCTCCAGTGGTTACTGATCCCAGCAGCACTTCAGGCACTACCAGCCCATCTGACTGCAGCTGCCCCTTTCACAACCTCCTGGCTAATCTTCCCACAGTCATCGCAGAAAGTCACACTCCCCAACCACCTGACTGTCTTCTCTCTGGAGATCTCCTGGACATGTTCATCGGCTCCTGCTGTCCTCACACCTGCTTCCATGCATCTAGGAAAGATTCCTCTGTGTGTTCTAGAGGGTTCCTCCAGCACCCGAGCCCCAGAACCGAAGTAACCCCCCAGACTAGGGGGATACCCTCCAGGGTCTCCAACAGCATCCTTAGCACTCCATCTCCAGCTTCCACCCGAACTCCCCTGCCCCTGCTGGGCTTACTCTGAGTATTTATGAGGTGGCCTGCCCCCTGCAAACCCATCTGTTGGGGATTGGTCAGGGCCCTCATGAATACTCCAAGCAGCTCCTCCTAACCTCCATCCCATTCTTCTGGAAGTTTCAAAAGTGTTTCACAGTGCTAAACCTTTTATCCAATTGCGATTTTTTTTACCAAACATATGTAGCATAAAACAAATTGGCCGAAAATGTTAAAAAATTTAGATTTTTACTTTTTTTGGGGGGGGAATATCATATAAAAAAATGTGAAAAATATTGTTATTTTTGCAAAATTGACGCTCTTTTTTTGTTTATAGCGCATGATCAAAAAATCGCACAGGTGATCAAATACCACCAAAAGAAAGCTCTGTTTGTGGGAAAAAAAGGACGTCAAATTCGTTTAGGTACAGCGTCGCACGACCGCGCAATTGTCCGTTAAAATCACGCAGTGCCGAATCGCAAAATACCCCCTGGTCTTTTAGCAGCCAAATCCTCCGGGGCTTAAGTGGTTAAAGGGGTGTGACCTATGCCTACATACTTTTGCTTAACCACTCTACAACCGCTCACAGTAATACTACTGCGGCAGAGTGGTTCGTTATCGTCCAGCGACGTAGTATTAACGTCGTTGGACACTCCCCCTTCTGGGCGGCACTTGCGCGCCGCCGGAGGCTCGCTCCCGCTGTTTTCATTCACAGCGGGAGTCGGGCCAGGGGAGGAGCAGCGGCGATCGCCGCTGCTCTTACCCGATCGTCGGGGATCGAGTCTGGAGATCCGCCCGCTGTGTGTAAACACAGCGGGCGGATCTCCATAGTGACAGGGAGTGACAGATCGGACTGTTCAGCATAGCTGGACATCCGATCTGTCCATGACTCACTCAGTCACCTCCCCCCCTACACGTCAGTAAGCACCAGGCATACATTAACCCCTCCCTCTCCAATAAAATTAACCCCTTCCCTGCCAGTGTCATTTTTACAGTAACAGTGCATATATATAGCACTGATTACTGCAGTAATGTCACTGGTACCCCCAAAAGTGTCAAAAATGTCAGTCAAGGGTCCAATCTGTCCGCCGCAATGTCGCAGTCCCGCAAAAAAAATCGCAGATCGCCGCCATTACGCGTTAAAAAAAAAACACCAAAAATGACAGAAATCTTTCCCTTTGTTAGTAAATGCAATAACTTTTGCGCAAACCAATCAAAATACGCTTATTGCGATTTTTTTTACCAAACATATGTAGCATAAAACAAATTGGCCAAAAATTTTTTAAAAAATTGGTTTTTACATCTTTTTTGGGGGGAATTTCATATAAAAAAATGTTAAAAATATTGTTATTTTTTCAAAATAAACGCTCTTTTTTTGTTTATAGCGCAAAAAGTAAAAATCGCACAGGTGATCAAATACCACCAAAAGAAAGCTCTGTTTGTGGGAAAAAAAGGACGTAAATTTCGTTTGGGTACGGCGTCGCACGACCGCGAAATTGTCAGTTGAAGTCGCACAGCGCCGAATCGCAAAAAGTGGCCTGGACGGAAGACAGCAAAATCCTCCGGTGGTAAAGTGGTTAATAGATGATCCTCATTCCCATATCAAAAAGTTGGGAGGAATGAATGCAGTGCATATATCAGAAGGGCATGTGCACAGGTACGTTGCACTGGGTTTTCATTCAGAATGAATGGCACTACATTGTATCAAAGAGTTGCGTTACTAAGCAATGTATGCAGCAAATGAAAGAATGAATTACATAGCTCTTGTTTTGGCTCAGTGATTTACTAAGCATTGAGGCCAAAGCATTGGTATAACAGCCATGGGGCAAGTATTTTCAGAATAAGGGGTCAGCGATGGAAGCCTCTACACATTTCTGTCAATATATCAAGACAGGTATACTTTAAGAACTTCTTTAAATTGCTGTGCCAGGAGGGAGATGGAACTCAGTTGTAGCATTTGCCCAGGTGTACCCAAAATTAAAAGATGATTTATGTTCATGCTTGTTGAACGTGTTGCATTATTTCCTGTGTTTGCATAATCGTACACATAAAAGCAAGCACAAACCTGCGTGTTTTCAATTACCACATACCAACTGCAACATCCAGCTGTTTCTACTAAGTTTAACATAGGTATCTTCTTAAATTCCCGTTGTTTCATTACATAATACCATCTATTTGGTTTTCTGAATATTCGGTGCCCGAACATGGACAAATATAGAGAGAGAGAGACACAAAGTACACAATGAACCTACCATGACCCTACATGGACAGATTCATAATCCATATTTATGGCTTTGTTTTCTTACTCTTGGGCATGACTTTGACTTATTGCTATATTTGTAGTGATCTATGATAATTGCAGTAAAGTATGAAACTCTTTTTATGGGTCCTCTTGTGTTGTAAGCATCTGTGTGAAGAAGGATTTCAGATGTTTCTAGTTACATTTTTGTGGTTTAAAGAAAAACTATATTGTATTTTGTGTGAGTTTAGATTTGGAGTTGTTGGTATGTTTATGTAGGAATTTTAATCACTCTGACTGTTAACAATCTGAGTAGCGTGATCATCTCCAGTGACATGTTTAAAAAAATGCAGTGCAATTCAGGTTAAAGTGAAATATGTGCTGTGTTTTTTTACTGTCGATGCCTGTATCATCAGTGCATCAGGCAGCACTGTAGCTTAGTGGTTAGCATTGCTGCCTCGCAGCTCTGGGCCCTTCTGTTTAATTCCCTGTCAAGGGACTTGTATGTTCTCCCTGTACTTGGGTGGTTTCCTCTAACGCTCCAAATTCATGCTGATAGGTTAATTGGTAGAACAGAAAAATACCCTTAGTGCTACGAGACAACAAGAGGAAGGCCTGCTCCAGTCAGACCATGGATTACTTCACTTCTAATGCAGGAACCAGGTATAGCTGCTATGAAGAGCTGGGTGCCTGCCAGGGTCTGCGACCAAGAAGTAAATGCTAAGAAGAAAAAGGTGGTGGCAAAAATGTGTGAAACACGTCGGCTAAATAGTTTTTTGATCTGTGAGTGTATATCATGTCCTCTCTTTTTATGGATCTACAATAAAATATGAAGATTTTATGCTGGATGTGCCACAACCTTTTTCTTCTTTGCACCCTCAACGCTACCCTTGTCTGTGTACGTGAAGCACCCGCTAGCTTAGTGTACTAGCTGTATATCGTTTTTGCTAATGTGGGTAAATTTGACTTGGCTGGCAGCCAAGCCTGTGTTAAATCTGGGTCAGGGTGATTGACTCATGGAGGCTGGATGACTCATCAAACAGCACCTTTGGTACCCCCTCCTACTTGCTGGAACCTTGGAAAAGCTCCCAGAAGATTTGGTGGGAGTTTAGGAGGAGCTGCTTGCTGTGCGAGTTTTGAGGAGGACCCCATCTAATTCTCAGCTAGTGGGCTGGCAGGGGGCAGGCATCTCTTAAACACTCTAGGGTCAGGCCAGCAAGGGGCAGCCTGATGGAAGATGGAGATTGAGTGCTGAGGAGGCTGTCGGTGGCCCTTGAGGGTGCCCCCTAGTCTGAGGGGGTGGGTGGCCTGGAACTCAGGTGCTGGAGGGATCCTCTTACAACACACAGAGGAGTCCTGTCCAGGAGGCATGGGAGCAAGAATGAGGACAACAGGACCCAGCTAGCATGTCCAGGAGGTCTCTAGACGTCCGCCGCCATCCAAGTTTTATTTCCTCAAAAAAAACACAAAAAAACACAAAAAAACAATCACTGGACTGTTTTTTGACTCTACTACTGTACAAATTTGATGTGCCTTGCTGTGCATGGTGGGGAATCCTATTCACCAGTGTTTCCTACGTGGGGTACGCTACATACATATTACCAAAAGGACAACTATCCCAAAGTGTCCAGCTAAAATAGCATAATATATTTCCGGAGGTTAGGAATACTGTGATAATATTAGTCAATGGCTAACAATCAGGGCTTGTGCGAGGCCACCTTCTCAAGTAGGGCTGGGAACCCAGGTGCTGCAACAGAAGAAGGAGGAGGGGAGGCTGAAGAAGGATAAATAGCTTGCCTCCGAAACGCATCTCGATTGGCCACACTGCTCCTTGGGCTGACAGGTTGTTTATTGAGTTTGACAGCTCTTTCTCTGTGGCGTCCACCGACAGGAACATTCAAGTTCTGGACAACCCCTGAGAAAACACTCCCTGCATCTTTTACCCAAGTACCCATTGTGAGTTTATTCATTTGTGTGCTTATGTTTTAAGAATAAATCGTGCTACACCAGCATCTGCTTAGGGCCACTCTTTCCCCTCTTCTTAGGTTAATTGGCTCCTGTCTAAATTGGCCCTAATATACACCAATCAGCCAGAACTTTATGATCACTGACAGGCTAAGTGAATAACATTGATTTCCTCATTTACAATGGCAGCTGAAAGTAGGTGGGATATGTTAGGCAAGTAAACATTGTCCCTGTTGTGCCAAAAATAATAATAATAATAAATATCTGGACAGCCTTATCACCAAAAATGTGAAAATCAAAATAAATAAAAATATCTTTAAAATATACCATATAAATTCATCAAAATATCACAATAAATATAAAAAAAAAAACTGCATAAGTAAAAATGCAGTTACTGCTGTGCAAAAACATGCAAAAGTAAATAAAGTGCAAACAGTGGTGTCTTGTGCCGTAATTACATTTCTTCAAAAAGTCTCATAAAGCAAAGAGGATCTTCTTTATTCTCACATGATATACAATATATACGTGTCCAGTGCAAAAAATTGAGAAAAAGTGCACAGGATAGGTGCATCCAGGGCCGCTGATAGGGGGGACCACCAGTCCTCCTGTAGGTGGCCCCGCCACACAGGGGGCCCAAACAGCAGGATGAACCAGTGCGGTTGGGCAATTACAGAAGGATGCTCTGTGCGGTTCTCTGCAGCAGCTGAAAGATGGTCCCCCCCCCCCTCCTGCTGGCTTTCAGCTGCTGCAGGGAAAGGCACAGACACAATCCCCCTCCCTGTTCTGCCTGCTTCTGACCCCCCCCCCCCATGTGCCGTCTGTCACTGTACCCCCCCCCCCTTCTGCAGCGCTGCAGGCTTCCCTGTCCTGTAAAAAAATAAATAACAAACTGCAAAAAAAAAAAGATTGTTAAACTCTATAATAAATCATTTTTTAGAAATTGTAAGATAAAATCATTTTAACCACTTTACCGCTGCTCACTGAGCTGCTACTGCGGCAAAGTGGCTCGATAACCTCTGACGACGAAGACCTACGTCGCCAGACACTCCCCTCTCTCGGCGGCGCACGCGCGCCACCAGAGGCTCGCTCCCGCTGAATTCAGTCACAGCGGGAGTCGGGCCAGGGGAGGAGTGGCGGTGATCACCGCCGCTCTTCCCCGATCGTCGGGGAATCGAGTGTGGAGATCCGCCCGCTTGTGTAAACAAAGCGGGCGGATCTCCTAAGTGACAGGCAGGGTCAGATTGCCGGGTTCAGCATAGTTGAACCCTCGATCTGTCCCTGTGTCACTCAGTCACCTCCCCCCACACACGTTAGTAAGCACCAGGCATACATTAACCCCTCCCTCTCCAATAAAAATTAACCCCTTCCCTGCCAGTGTAATTTTTACAGTAACAATGCATATGTATAGCACTGATTACTGTAGTAATGTCACTGGTACCCCCAAAAGTGTCAAAAATGTCAGTCAAGGGTCCGATCTGTCCGCTGCAATGTCGCAAAAAATCGCAGATCGTCGCCATTACTCGTTAAAAAAAAAAACACCAGAAATCTTTCCATTAGTTAGTAAAACGCAATAACTTTTGCGCAAACCAATCAAAATACGCTTATTGCAATTTTTCTTACCAAAAATATGTAGGAGAAAACAAATTGGCCTAAAATGATAAAAAATTCTGATTTTTACATTTTTTTTAGGGGGGAATTTCATATAAAAAAATGTGAAAAATATTGTTATTTTTTCAAAATTGTCGCTCTTTTTTTATTTATAGCGCAAAAAGTAAAAATCGCACAGGTGATCAAATACCACCAAAAAAAAAGCTCTGTTTGTGGGGAAAAAAAGGGACATACATTTCGTTTGGGTACGGCATTGCATGACCGCACAATTGTCAGTTAAAGTCACGCAGTGCCGAATCGCAAAAAGTGGCCCAGACGTAAGACAGCAAAATCCTCCGGTGGTAAAGTGGTTAAACATTTAAAACAAAAAAAATATATATATATATGTATATTTTTTTTAATGTAAAACAAAAATAAGAAAAGGGCTAATTCACACAGTGAAAATATTGTCTTGATATATTTGGGGGGAGGGGGGGGCTGCCAGATAGGTTGAACTGGACCCCATGCTTTCTAGCAGCAGCCCTTGGTGCATCAAATCCCATCATACACAAATTATTTTAGTGTCCACCACAAATGTGTTCACGAACACCACTCAATGTAAATCACTCACCAGAATTAATTGCTGGTAACTTAGAACACCAGCAAAAAGGCATCCAGAATTAACTCATTAACTCCAGCAAGGAGCTATGGCTCGTCATCCACGGTCGGGTATATACAGTAATATCACTAGCTTCGTGTGAAGGAGTATGAGAATCACACTGAGGCTCTGTGAAAGAGACAGTAAGCAGAGGATAAGTGGCCATGCACAGCAGAGTTGTGGGAAAGCTTGCATAGACCTTTTTTTGGTATATGCCAAAGGGCATCATCTTTATTTAGTACGCTTAAAGCCTTTGGGGTTGGGGCATGAATTTGCATGGAGTAGAGTGTTGGCAGTGACAAGTACTTTATTCATAAGAAGAAAAACATCATTTCAGCATGAGTTTTTGAGCACTGGCACTTTTAAAAAGAGGATTTTTTGATATCACAATGAACTTTACTGATTGATTTTTTATGTAATTTTTATTTGTAGATATATGAATTTGTGTATTGGTATTAGTCTATGCAGCAGCACTTTATTCTGTACACATGTGTATTATTTTATGTACATTAGTGCACAGCAGTGATGGACTTTATTGATGGGTCTATTTTATTGTAGATACATGGATTTGTGTATTGGTAGTTTATGAACTAGCACTTTATTTTGTAAACAGATTATCGATTTATGCACACTTAGGGTATTATATTGATCACAGTGGGTTTATTAGAGGCTGAGAGCGTTTAAACTATAAAATAGAAAAAGGCATCCAAAAAACTTTATTTAAAAACACCACTTAATGGAATCACCGTTGTTGACTCGATGGCATTACTCTCCCGCTAAGCTTCATAGTATGATGCCATCTATAACAGACCTGTGTTGGAGGGGTTGCAGTCTTAGAGCTACGCATGCACACATCTGGTGGTCATGTCCAATCATCCGCCCCTTCTTGTCCACCATACTGTCTCTAATCGAAGAAATTCAAGGTTCACCAGTCGCTATGGACCCATGGACTGTATTGTTTCATGACACCAAAATACCCCCGACACGTTACCGCAAGTCCATCACTCCACACTTACTTAATGCTGCTAAGGCCCTAATTCCGAAGTACTGGAAACAATCAACCCCCCCCCCCCCCCTTACACCAATGGCTGAGATCCGTTGATTGTATATACCAGTGATGGCAAACCTTGGCACCCCAGATGTTTTGGAACTACATTTCCCATGATGCTCATGCACTCTGCAGTGTAGTGGAGCATCATGGCAAATGTAGTTCCAAAACATCTGGGGTGCCAAGGTTTGCCATCACTGGTATATATACCATCTGGAAGACATGACCTTGGACTTTCAAGGGTTTGCCCCTCTAGCACACAAGATATGAGCTTGTTGGTTAGCATTTACCCATTCCACTACTTATGCTGAATATATGGTAGTTGAATCTCCTTGATTGTGTTACTTAAGGTATTGGGAAACACCATGGAAGCCTCCCCCCCCACTGTCCTTCCCTCCCCCCCTCCCCCACCCTCCCTCTCCCCCCCTCCTCCCTTCCCTCCCCTCCCCCCTTCCCTCCCCTCCCATCCTCTCCTTCTCTCTTTCTCACTTTCCATCTCTCTGCTGTCCCCCTCTTTTCTTTCCCCCACTTTCACTGTTCTTGAGCATCTCCGCTCTTATACCTGGTTGTAATGCAACATAATTCCTGAAGTTATGAGTTTTACACTTACCTGCCTGTTTGTTTGACTCTGATACTCTATGTCATAACTACATTTCATAAAACTGTTCGTGGATTATGACTAATACCCGTTGTAAAAGAGGTATGTCTTTGTTTATGTATTCTTATATGTCAATAAAAACATATTAAACAAAAAAAAAAAAAAAATGGAATCACCGTTGCCTTCTGAAGCACATTACTCCAGCAAATTCAGTACTCTTCGACCACAGTGGAACACAATGAGAACTAAACAGAAGAGAACTCCATAACCTAAAAACATTCTAGTATTTATTTATTAAATACTAGATGTTGGGAGATGAAACGCGTAGGGTGAGCTCTGGACGTGACGTTATTACACATGCTGAGTGCAGGCCTGCAGCCAGGAAGTATGGCTGGAGCCAACTAAGCAAAAGAGATATTGCCCTTTTTCCTGTGTTGGTGGTGGCACAGTAATATCTAAGTGCATGGAGTTATGCTGTGCCTGTTTGGGTGAGTCAGAGGTCCACAATCTGGGAGCCATCCAGCAGCAAAGCCCTTGTGGGGCGCTCTGGTAAAAAGCAATTGGCTTCTTGGATTCCAGTACTTCTTAGGGCTCTCACCTCCGCTGAACATCAAGGCACTTAAAGTCTTGTTCTTGTATCCGTGTCAATCCTTGTCTCCACTGTCTTCTGCCGGGCCATGATCCAAGCTTCCTGTGTCCCCTTGGTGACCTTTAGGGAGCAGATACTTCTTGGTATCTCCTTTGAGGTCTGCCCCTCCACACAGCCCAGATACATTCCCAAAATTTCTGGTTAGCCTGTTCCCAGTGGGATACAGACTCCCGTTCATGATAGACATCTTGGACTATTTGTCAATAATTATCAGCTGCCAAATAATGACCAACAATTTACTACTTCTATATTTGGAGTGCCATCATTGATGAAGATTAGATCCAGTGATGAAATTTGAGATCTTTCATTACATTCCAATGTCTACCATTATAAGGAGGTGTAGCCACTCAATGTTTTTCATCGTTATAGTTGTGTATACAGTGTCTTGAATACCCCTTGAGATTTTCCACATTTTGTCATGTTACAACCAAAAACGTAAATGTGTTTTTTTGGGATTTTATGTGATAGACCAACACAAAGTGGCACATGATTGTGAAGTGAAAGGAAAATGATAAATGGTTTTCAAATTTTTTTACAAATAAATATCTGAGAAATGTATTTTGCATTTTTATTCAGCCCTCCTGGGTCAATACTTTGTAGAACCACCTTTTGCTGCAATTACAGCTGCAAGTCTTTTTGGGGATGTCTTTACCAGCTTTGCACATCTAGAGAGTGACATTTTTGCCCATTCTTCTTTGCAAAATAGCTCAAGCTCTGTCAGATTGGATGTAGAGCGTCTGTGAAAAGCAGACGGCGAACCTCTGCTCCAATCTCAAGTCCTTTGCAGACCCTGACAGGTTTTCTTCTAAGATTGCCCTGTATTTGGCCCCATGCATCTTCCCATCAACTCTGACCAGCTTACCTGTCCCTGCTGAAGAAAAGCTTCTCCACAAAATGATGCTGCCACCACCATGTTTCATGGTGGAGATGGTGTGTTCAGGGTGATGTGCAGTGTTAGTTTTCTGCCACACACAGCATTTTACTTTCAGGCCAAAAAGTTCAATTTTGGTCTCATCTAACCAGAGCACCTTCTTCCGCATATTTGCTGTGTCCCCCACATGGCTTTTCACAAACTTCAAACGGGACTTCTTATGACTTTCTTTCAACAATGGCTTTCTTCTTGCCACTCTTCAATAAAGCCCAGATTTGTAGAGTGCACGACTTCCGGACGATGATTGGACAGTGCTCCTTAAGATGTTCAAAGTTTGGGATATTTTTTTATAACCTAACCCTGCTTTCAACTTCTCCACAACTTTATACCTGACCTGTCTGGTGTGTTCCTTGGCCTTCATGATGCTGTTTTTTCACTAAGGTTCTCTAACAAACCTCTTAGGACAGGGTTCGGCAACCTATGGCCTATATAAAGTACATTTTTGCCACTCTCCACTTCATTGGACAGCAGCCGGTATCACAGAGCTGAATGGAGCAGGAACTGCTAGAGTTAGAATTAAGGACCCCATTACCCCTGGGGACAGGGATCCCTTCTCCCCTGGTGACAGGAACTCCATCTCCTCTGGGAACAGGGACCCCCATCTCCCTTGGTGACAGGGACCCCTCCTCACCTGGGGACAAGGTCCCCATCTCCCCTGGGGACAGGCAGCCCATCTCCCCTAGGAACGGGGCTGCCATCTCTCCTAGGAACAGGGCCCATATCTTCACAGAACAGCTACATTTTATTGAGATTAGTTTACACACAGGTGGACTCTATTTACTAATTAGGTGACTTCTGAAGGCAATTGGTTCCATTAGACTTTAGTTAGGGGTATCGGAGTAAAGGGGGCTGAATACAAATGCATGCCACACTTTTCAGAAAAGTATTTGTAAAACATTTTGAAAACCATTTATCATTTTCCTTCCACTTCACAATTATGTGAGAAGACCAAGCGCCAATCTAAGTGTAGCAATGCAGTTGATTTAATAGCAATTAAAAGAGTATTACTCACAAACGTGCGTTAAAAACAGGCATCTCAATTAGTATAGAGCATCTGGGCGCTATTCATCCAGGGTGTCATTCCGGATCCCTTGTGGAGCTGGCGCTGTGGGGGATGAGCGGCGATCTCCTGTTGTGAGGCAGGGGACGTGCAGATCCTTCAGCGGTGGTGTAGCAGCGTGGGTCCTTGGGTCGGAGGGCTATGACATCACTTCCTGGGGATGCTGGTGTGTAGAACGGCGACGCGTTGCGGAGCATGCGCTCCTTCTTCAGGCCGTACAGGGGCCATTTTGGATGTGGGTATTTATGCCCATAGATCGTGGGATGAGTTACAGAGGCTCAGCGGGGACAATTTTAGACAAAGCGAAGCGGCAGAAAGACATGGGGAAAACGAAAGACAGACAAGTGATGCACAGCTGGGGATGGAATGATACTGCTAAGGGAAGGAAGAAGGGGGGGGGGGGGGGAAGGGAGAAAACGAAATAGGGGAAACCAGGAGGGGGAGGGGGGGGGAAGGGGAAGGAATACCCTTGGGACAATATATTGGGAGTATATACTGAAGCATTTATAATATCTAGAGGCCAATTTGGATTGTCGTGCCAAACATTGATAGTGGTAATAACGATGATACTCTAATTGTAAAAGTTATAAAAATTATATATATATTTTAAAAATGTATTAAGAACATATTTTAAAAAATATATATATACATATATCCAAAAAATTGAACAATTAATAGAAAAGGTTTATTAAAAAGTTTATTAAAAAATTAATTAATTAATAAATCAAGGACTTGGAATAATGGATAGAAATGTAAAAGAAGGATCCTTAGATCAAAGGATTAGATGTCTAACGACCCAATTGCTAATGGGTATGTGTATAATGTAGAGATCCAATGATGGATACAACAATAATAGTTAAAAATGCATATACATATATGCACATATGTATATACACGTGCACGCACGTATACTTACGTACGCACATACAAATACATACACACACACACAAAAACCGGTGGGTGTGTATGGTAAAGGCCAAATGACTATGTGGGCATATTAGGATTTGTGCAGTGATTACTTACTTTTGGAGTTACATATGATGGGGAGGTATGTCGAGGAAGATGAGAAGGACCACTGGAGGATAAGATGGAAAACCTGGGCAAAAAATGATCAAGTTAATAACTGAGGTCAATTATATGTGAACGTTAAAAAGGAGATAGGAGATGGGCTACAGCAGCACATTGATTTCGATTTCTTCGTTCAGGCCCCCAGGAGAGAGCGTTTCAAGGGAATATATCCAAAAGGTCTCTCTCTGGCAAAGTCGCCTGAAACGCTCTGTCCTGGGCAGTGTGTCTGGGATGGACTCTATTACCCACACTTTGAGTCCTGACGAAGATTTATTATGGAATTCTGCGAAGTGCCTTGGGACGCTGTGTTTGTCTTTGCCTTTTTCGACAAGGCGGCGGTGTTCACCAAATCGCTTTCTGAGTGGCCTGATGGTTCGTCCCACATAGAAGAGTCCACACGGACAGGTCAAACAGTATATGACATATTCGGATGAGCAGTTGTAGAAATGTTTGATAGGGTATGTTTTACCTTTGACGGTGAATTGTGTTTGTCCGTGTTGTACATGGGAACAGGTTAAGCACAGAATTTTCCGACACTGGAACATCCCTATGAGGGGGATGAGACAGAGGGTGTTGGTGGGGTGGGTAGGGGCGGACTTGAGTTTGCTTGGGGCAATCAGATTTTTAATGTTAGAGGATTTTCTGTAAGAAACTTTGGGTATGGAGGGAATGGCAGATTTTAAGTGTGGGTCCTCCAACAAGATGGACCAGTGTTTTTGAAGAATTTTTTCCATACTTCTGTATTTTGTATGAAACTGTGTGGTGAACCGTAGGGGTTGGGGCGGTGGACTCTGTGGGTGAGATGGAACATGGGGAACATTGGAGTTGTATTGTTGGAGGTAATGTGAGTGGGCTTGTTTGACCAAAGGTGAGGGGTAACCTTTGTCCAAGAATTTTTGGGCCAAAAGAGCACTTTGCTCACAGTAGTCGTCTTGTTTGGTGCAATTCCGTTTCAGGCGGCAAAACTGGCTTTTAGGAATGTTAGAGATCCACCTGGGGTGATGGCAGCTCTGGTAGTGCAAGAAAGAATTTCCAGCAGTGGGGTTTGTGTAGTTCTTTGCTAGGATGTTGTGTTCTTGATGATATAGGGTGAGGTCCAAGAATGCCAATTCAGCCGAATCGCATACTGAGGTGAAGGATAAGTTGAAGGGGTTTTGGTTGCAATGGTGTACGAACTGGGTGAAAGTGGATTGAGGACCGTCCCATATGACAATGATGTCATCAATATAGCGGGCATAAAATATGATGTGTTGGGTGAAGGGGTTATTGTGCCAGATGTACTTGGCTTCCCAATACCCCATGGTGAGGTTGGCATAGCTTGGGGCAAAATTAGCCCCCATAGCTGTGCCGGTGACTTGGAGATAAAAATCTCCATTGAATTCGAAGTAATTCCGGGTGAGGCAAAATTGGGTGGCATCCAGAATGAATTGGGCTTGTTGGGGATTGATCGTGGGGTCTGCAGATAGGAAATGTGTAACTGCCCTAAGACCAACCTGATGGGGAATGGAAGTGTATAGGGAATTGACATCTAGTGAGGCCCACATGTAGGCGGGCTTCCAGGAATAGTGACTGAGTAGATCGAGCAAATACACGCCATCTCTGATATATGAGGGGAGGTTTTGTGCTAGGGGTTGTAGAAATTGGTCGATGTATTGGGAAAATGGACTGGTAATGCTATCCATGGCGGCTACTATGGGGCGGCCTGGTGGATGGTTGCTGTCTTTGTGAATTTTGGGTATGTGGTAAAAATATGGAGTGGAGAAGAAGTCTCTGTTAAAAAATGAAAATTCTTGTTTATTGATTAGCCCATCTTCCTTTGCATCAGAGATGGCGTGTATTTGCTCGATCTACTCAGTCACTATTCCTGGGAGCCCACCTACATGTGGGCCTCACTAGATGTCAATTCCCTATACACTTCCATTCCCCATCAGGTTGGTCTTAGGGCAGTCACACATTTCCTATCTGCAGACCCCACGATCAATCCCCAACAAGCCCAATTCATTCTGGATGCCACCCAATTTTGCCTCACCCGCAATTACTTCGAATTCAATGGAGATTTTTATCTCCAAGTCACCGGCACAGCTATGGGGGCTAATTTTGCCCCAAGCTATGCCAACCTCACCATGGGGTATTGGGAAGCCAAGTACATCTGGCACAATAACCCCTTCACCCAACACATCATATTTTATGCCCGCTATATTGATGACATTGTCATATGGGACGGTCCTCAATCCACTTTCACCCAGTTCGTACACCATTGCAGCCAAAACCCCTTCAACTTATCCTTCACCTCAGTATGCGATTCGGCTGAATTGGCATTCTTGGACCTCACCCTATATCATCAAGAACACAACATCCTAGCAAAGAACTACACAAAACCCACTGCTGGAAATTCTTTCTTGCACTACCAGAGCTGCCATCACCCCAGGTGGATCTCTAACATTCCTAAAAGCCAGTTTTGCCGCCTGAAATGGAATTGCACCAAACAAGACGACTACTGTGAGCAAAGTGCTCTTTTGGCCCAAAAATTCTTGGACAAAGGTTACCCCTCACCTTAGGTCAAACAAGCCCACTCACATTACCTCCAACAATACAACTCCAATGTTCCCCATGTTCCATCTCACCCACAGAGTCCACCGCCCCAACCCCTACGGTTCACCACACAGTTTCATACAAAATACAGAAGTATGGAAAAAATTCTTCAAAAACACTGGTCCATCTTGTTGGAGGACCCACACTTAAAATCTGCCATTCCCTCCATACCCAAAGTTTCTTACAGAAAATCCTCTAACATTAAAACTCTGATTGCCCCAAGCAAACTCAAGTCCGCCCCTACCCACCCCACCAACACCCTCTGTCTCATCCCCCTCATAGGGATGTTCCAGTGTCGGAAAATTCTGTGCTTAACCTGTTCCCATGTACAACACGGACAAACACAATTCACCGTCAAAGGTAAAACATACCCTATCAAACATTTCTACAACTGCTCATCCGAATATGTCATATACTGTTTGACCTGTCCGTGTGGACTCTTCTATGTGGGACGAACCATCAGGCCACTCAGAAAGCGATTTGGTGAACACCGCCGCCTTGTCGAAAAAGGCAAAGACAAACACAGCGTCCCAAGGCACTTCGCAGAATTCCATAATAAATCTTCGTCAGGACTCAAAGTGTGGGTAATAGAGTCCATCCCAGACACACTGCCCAGGACAGAGCGTTTCAGGCGACTTTGCCAGAGAGAGACCTTTTGGATATATTCCCTTGAAACGCTCTCTCCTGGGGGCCTGAACGAAGAAATCGAAATCAATGTGCTGCTGTAGCCCATCTCCTATCTCCTTTTTAACGTTCACATATAATTGACCTCAGTTATTAACTTGATCATTTTTTGCCCAGGTTTTCCATCTTATCCTCCAGTGGTCCTTCTCATCTTCCTCGACATACCTCCCCATCATATGTAACTCCAAAAGTAAGTAATCACTGCACAAATCCTAATATGCCCACATAGTCATTTGGCCTTTACCATACACAACCACCGGTTTTTGTGTGTGTGTGTATGTATTTGTATGTGCGTACGTAAGTATACGTGCGTGCACGTGTATATACATATGTGCATATATGTATATGCATTTTTAACTATTATTGTTGTATCCATCATTGGATCTCTACATTATACACATACCCATTAGCAATTGGGTCGTTAGACATCTAATCCTTTGATCTAAGGATCCTTCTTTTACATTTCTATCCATTATTCCAAGTCCTTGATTTATTAATTAATTAATTTTTTAATAAACTTTTTAATAAACCTTTTCTATTAATTGTTCAATTTTTTGGATATATGTATATATATATATTTTTTAAAATATGTTCTTAATACATTTTTAAAATATATATATAATTTTTATAACTTTTACAATTAGAGTATCATCGTTATTACCACTATCAATGTTTGGCACGACAATCCAAATTGGCCTCTAGATATTATAAATGCTTCAGTATATACTCCCAATATATTGTCCCAAGGGTATTCCTTCCCCTTCCCCCCCCTCCCCCTCCTGGTTTCCCCTATTTCGTTTTCTCCCTCCCCCCCCCCCTTCTTCCTTCCCTTAGCAGTATCATTCCATCCCCAGCTGTGCATCACTTGTCTGTCTTTCGTTTTCCCCATGTCTTTCTGCCGCTTCGCTTTGTCTAACATTGTCCCTGCTGAGCCTCTGTAACTCATCCCACGATCTATGGGCATAAATACCCACATCCAAAATGGCCCCTGTGCGGCCTGAAGAAGGAGCGCATGCTCCGCAACGCGTCGCCGTTCTACACACCAGCATCCCCAGGAAGTGATGTCATAGCCCTCCGACCCAAGGACCCACGCTGCTACACCACCGCTGAAGGATCTGCACGTCCCCTGCCTCACAACAGGAGATCGCCGCTCATCCCCCACAGCGCCAGCTCCACAAGGGATCCGGAATGACACCCTGGATGAATAGCGCCCAGATGCTCTATACTAATTGAGATGCCTGTTTTTAACGCACGTTTGTGAGTAATACTCTTTTAATTGCTATTAAATCAACTGCATTGCTACACTTAGATTGGCGCTTGGTCTTCTCTCTCTTTTTGTCTTGGATCCATACAGGGTTGCTTCACCCTACAAAGCCTGCAGCCATCAAAGTGTTTAGCAATTCCACTGGACTCAATCATCTGCATTTTGCCCATATCTAGATTATCGCAGCAGCTCGTGTAATCCGATTGCGCCAATCTCTCCCCCCCTTTTTTTCACAATTATGTGACACTTTGGTTGGCCTTACCTGGGCATCACTAAATATGGGACCGCCGGCCAAATGCAGACCGCGTCACATTCCCATTCAGATCGCTGTGGTTCCCCATTTAGCAGCCTTTTCTTCTATCTGCCGTCACTCTGTATTCCTCACAGAGCCGACAGTGGAGGCATGACTATTCTTGATGGAGAGCAGAGCTGCCTGAGGTTAACAAGCAGGTGCTTGGCTGCTAGGATGAAGAGTGGTTCTAGCAACCAATAACCCTCCTCCGATTTTCGATCTGTGTAAGGTGAGACAGTGAAGGAGGGGGCAAAGTTACTAGTGTGAAAAGCTGAAAAGGAGCTGAGGAATGTGTGTGCTGAGGACAGTGATATGGGGGAGCTGAGGACATTAAGTGGGGGGCTAAGGGCTGTAAAGTGGGGGGGATGAGGACTGTAATGTGGGGGGCTCAGGACATTTAAGGTGGGGGGGGCTAAGGACTGTAATGTGGGGGGGGGCTGAAGACATTAAACTGGGGGGAAGTGAGGACTGGAAAGTGGGGGGAGCTGAGGACATTAAAGTGGGGAGAGGTGAGGAATGGAATGTGGGGGGAGCTGAGGACATTAAAGTTGGGGGAGCTGAGGACATTAAAGTGGAGAGGGGCGTAGGACATTAAAGTGGTGGCTGAGGACTGTACTGTGGGAGGACTGATGATTGTAATGTGGAGGGATATGAAGACATTAAAGTGGGGGACCGAGGATTGTAATGTTGGGGGGGGGGGGGATATGGGGACATTAAAGTAGGGGGCTGAGGACTGTAATGTGGGGGGGGTAAGGACATTAAATTGGGGGAGGCTAAGGACTGTGTTGTAGGGGGGCTGAGAAGTGTTATGTGGTGTCAATGAGGACAGTAATGTGAAGGGGGCTGAGGACAGTAATGTGGGGTGGCTGAGGACTGTATAATGGGGGACGACGACTGAAGACATTATTGTGGGGGGATAATGTAAATAGGGGCAGAGGACAGTACTGTCAGGGGGTTGATGTCAAGGAAGTGTGAGAACATTACTGTGAAACAGGTGGTGGGGGGTGGTGTAAAGCGGGACCTGAGGACACTCATCAAGAGGTGATCTTGATGTGAAGCGGGAGGGGACTCTGATATGCACTGGGGACTGAGGACGCTGATGTAAGAATGGGTTCAGATGTGTGCATGTGTATTAGGTACACACATTGTGGGTAGGTCAGCCCCATTTTATTGGCTGCACTACCCACAAGAAACACGGAGAAAGAAGTCCTTGTCCTTTTTTTCCAAAATTGCGCCACACCAAGTCGCATTGTGCTGCAGCAGCATGCCTTTTGGCATGTGTGAAAATGCACCACGGGTAGCGGCATTATATTCAGACCTCTGCTGAAAGAAAATTTTACTGACCGGACAATTTTATTTCAATACCCCTGGTCTATTACATAAAATCCCAAAAGTTTCATCTGTTGTAGTCTGCTAAACAAGACTAAAGTTTGAATTTAGGATTAGTTGATCTGTACCAACAAACTCTGGACTGGGCTGGAAACGTTGAGCCATTGTAAATGGTAGATAGTCCTGTGTAAGCTCTACCTTGGGTCAACTTGAAGCTTTTTTTCCTCACTCCACCAGTAGAGGTGGAGCAAAGGGAATGTTAGTAGAAACTGCTGTGTGGGTCAAACTTAAAGTGAGCCTATTGTTCTTTCCTGCATCGGCAATGAACAAGTTTGCTTTGAGCTCTATTCACACCCATGTGAATGTAGCCGTGCATGCCACAATGCACAGTATTTGCACATTGTGATGCATTGCTATAAATTTGACATTTCACCCCCTACACATATACAGTATAAAGAAATGCATTGCACCTACCCTTCAGTGCACCACAGCACACAGATGTGAATGTCCTATGCATTGCCCAAAAGTATTGGAGGTGCATTTTCCCATGTGGTGAAACTTGTTAAAAACCCATTTGAAGCAAGTAGTGCAATATGTAGCAAAACGTAAAAAAACAAAAAACAAAGTGTATAAGAGCCGATTCACACTGAGGCGACACGACTCCTTACTACTTCGGGGGCGACTTGTGCATTACCATGCACCACGACTTCGGAGCGACTTGCAGGGACTTCACATAATGGAAATCTATGCAAGTCGCTCCGAGGTCGCCCCGAAGTAGTACAGGACCCTTTTTCTAAGTCTGAGCGACTTGTGTCGCTCCTATTAGAACGGGTCCTGTAGCGGTCAATGGACCGCGAGGGAGCGCGACTTGTCAGGCTGACAAGTCGTCTGACAAGTCGCGCTAGTGTGAACCGACTCTTAGTCTGAAACACTTGTATAAGTGTCAATAGCGTCTTAAAGTAAAATACCAGTCTTACCTTCAGTCTTGCACAGTTGTATAGGCTCCTCTTCTGTACTACTGCTTACTCTGATGCTTAATGTAAGCTTCCCACAGTGTGCATTAGAAGCTGTAGGAAGAGAGAGCACACCTCAATTCCTAGCTGAAGGACATCCAGCATCATCCAGCTGTTTCCTTAACTGTCCCAAGCCCTCCCCTTTTCATTCATTAGATTTCAGTTCTGTCAATTATGGAAGGTCAGTATGACATGTTAGGTGTTATATGTTGCGGAAGCTGCCCCTGTAGGCAGGTGGCCTATTGTATGTTTAATTAGCTTTGGCTGCCCAGGTCAGTGAAAGGGGTTAATGTTTTGCCACCTTCCCTGATTGTGTTTGCAGGCTAAATTTTGGGGTCCCACCCCCCTCCCATATGTTATAAAAAAGAAGAGTTCTGGATCCCAGGTGGGCAGGGGCTAAAGAGAAGAAGGGACAGTTGTGGATGCTTGCTGGGACCTGTGGTCCAATACAGGATGCAGATTCTTCGGGACACCCCCAAGAATATGGACTTTTCAGTTTGAGTCTTCCCAAGTTTGAACATTGCCCAAAACTACTTCACCTGGTCAGGTAATTTTGGGCAGCCACAATTAGGTGTAGTTAGGATGAGGACATTATTGCACGTTATACATGTTCTACTGAACTTTCAGTAAAAGTCGTTTCAACTGCCTTAAGCCTGGTCTAAAGTTTTTCAAGGGGTGTATGTTGGGTTCTGGCGCATCCTAAAGAACTTTGGTCTGTAAAAGCACTATGTGGTAGGATAACTTGGCAAGGCAAGGAAGAGGAGATGGTTGCCATGAGTAACCTCAAGGAAGAACAGCTACAACAACCAGTCAATTGGCGTAGTACCTGGTTAGGTGGCAGGTCTCAGTGCTCTGACTCCCTCCCTAGCAGGACATGTCCTCTGGTTACCGGGAGCAAACTAGCATTTTATAGATCCAAGGCCTGATCACTAGGTACAGGAAGGAACGAGTTAATGAGCGCACATGGGACCTGCTATGTTCTTGGTGGCACTCTATTCTGTTACTGGGACCGAGGTAACAGAGGTACGCTGGACAGGTGGAGTGGGCGCAGGCTCTACATGTCCCTCCAAATGCAAAAATTCATCTGTCACAAGTGTTTAGTTCCATGGGACAAGACATCTTATGGAGGAGCTGTGTATATCAGTGCTGTACACAAGTGGCTCACTTCTGAGTCGGGGACTTGCGTAATGTTTGATTCTTCACATGACGGTAGCCTCCACCTGGTCCTGCACACTGGCGAACACGGCTTCGGGCAAGGTGTTACCCCACTTGCACTGGGCCAGCTAGACCCCTCCCATACCCCTCCTACCAGCCATGATTTCCTGTGTTGCAAAGAGAAGAACAGAGATCCACAATGAAGTCACTGGGTCTAAAATAAGGCATATAATGAAATGTATGAAAAAAAAAACTTGTTCATGAGGGGAAGAGGAACAAACAGGGAAGGCAAAAAATAAGCAGATTAAACTTCAGCTTTAAAGGATCAATATAGATGTAGTTATATATACTGTATAAACAAGAGATATCTATATAAATAGACACCAGATCTGGAGTCTCTTGCAGTTAAGACGTTTTATTTTTCAGGGAAATTTAATAGAGTGATTATTATAGCTGTCTCTATTGCCCTAGTCGCTAATGTAAAGAAAGCATTAAGCCATTTGTTAACAGCAGTTAATAAACAATAAAAAGCCCACCCCGAGAGTGTGGGGAAGGCAGGGGAATTTAACAAGACTAATTTGCTTTGCTTTGCTTTCCAAATTTAAGCATTTTGTGAAATGTCCCTCTAAACTAGAGTGAAATATACCTTTGATAATATCTACAATGTAGTTAGGCATAGCTACAAGGCTTACACTCTACCCCATCTGGGTGCATTAGACCTTCCTTCTGTTCTCATGACTCCTGCTTGTAATCAGTCTGTGGTGGTCATTAAAACTAACAACTTGGCCAGTGGGAGCTACAGAATTACTGCAGGACTGCCTTAAAAAACAAACTGGACTATCTTTGCACATAATAAAAACATACTGTTTGAGTACTGTCCATAATACTTTTTTAATTTGCACTAACATTTCCATTTTCAGGACCTTTAGCACATATAGAAGATTTTATATATAGAAGAATATATATAGACTGTTTTTACATAAAGTGTTGGGTAGACAGTGTGACTGTCATAGTCGTGCGCCAGGGGTGTGCCAAGTTTTCACCCCCCCCCCCCCCCCCCGGCTGCTGCAGGGAATGTTTCAGGACGGAGATTGGGGAATGGGCTTTTCAATATGTCATTTACCAGCCTCTTCCTTTTCTAAATAAGCACAGTGAACACACTACAAAACTGTATTTACTATGGTTCAGTTTGTGAATGAACAGGAAGACATTCAGCACAGAGCACTTCCCATTCATTCACTGTCCAGTGCAGCTGAGGCTGCAGAGAAAGGCATGTGTGTTTGAGCTTTGGGGTGCACACCCTAATGCAATTAGCTGCACACACCTATGGGGACTGTTCTCATTCAGTTTTGTATACAGTGGCGGCTGGTGCTCCAAATTTGTGGGGGGGGCGCAAACAGAAAAATGTAATAGGCATTGCTTTGCGGCAAAAAAACGCTCTAAAAAATTGCATGACTTTGAGGTTGCAAAAGTGTGAAAGGGGTCTTCAGTAATTAAGGTATAGTGTGCCCCCTTTCAATGCAGAGAGACCAGCGTGCCCCCTTTCAATGCACAGTGACCAGCATGCCCCCTTTCAATGCACAGTGACCAGCGTGCCCCCTAATAATGCACAGTGACCAGCGTGCCCCCTTTCAATGCACAGTGACCAGCGTGCCCCCTTTCAATGCACAGTGATCAGCGTGCCCCCTTTCAATGCAGTGACCAGTGTACATGCCCCCTTCAATGCAGTGAGCAGCATACATGCCCCCTACAATGCAGTGACCAGTGTACATGCCCCCTTCAATGCAGAGATCAGCGTACATGCCCCCAATGCAGAGACCAGCATACATGCCGCCTTCAATGCAGTGACCAGCATACCATTCCCCCAATGCAGAGACCAGCATACATGCCCCCTTCAATGCAGTGACCAGCATACCATTCCCCCAATGCAGAGATCAGCGTACATGCCCCCAATGCAGTGACCAGCATACATGCCCCCAATGCAGTGACCAGCGTGCATGCCCCCAATGCAGTGACCAGCGTACATGCCCCCAATGCAGTGACCAGCATACATGCCCCCAATGCAGAGATCAGCATACATGCCCCCAATGCAGTGACCAGCATACATGCCCCCAATGCAGTGACCGGCATACATGCCCCCAATGCAGTGACCAGTGTACATGTCCCCAATGCAGAGATCAGCGTGCGTGCCCCCAATGTAGTGACCAGTATACATGCCCCCAATGCAGTGACCAGCATACATGCCCCCAATGCAGAGTACATGCCCCCATTGCAGAGTACATGCCCCCAATGTAGAGTACATGCCCCCAATGCAGAGTACATGCCCCCAATGCAGTGACCAGCGTACATGCCCCCAATGCAGAGATCAGCATGCATGCCCCCAATGTAGTGACCAGTATACATGCCCCCAATGCAGTGACCAGCATACATGCCCCCAATGCAGAGTACATGCCCCCAATGCAGAGTACATGCCCCCAATGCAGAGTACATGCCCCCAATGCAGAGATCAGCGTGCGTACCCCCTTACCTACCTGGGACAGCAGCGGCAGCGGGCGGCGCGTCTCCACGAGTCCTTCCAGCAGCGGCGGCGGGCAGCGCGTCTCCACGAGTCCTTCCAGCGTCGGCGGACGGCTTCTTCTGAGTCCCAGTGACCGGCGGCGCGACTCCACCAGTCCTTCTGGTCCCGCCTCCTCCTCGGCCAATCAGGAAGCGTGTATCGGATGCGCTTCCTGATTGGCCAGGAGGAGGATCGGTGTGACAATAGCAAATTTTCATTCGCTATTGTCACACAATGGGTGGGCTCGGGACGCACTGCTCTGTGCCCCGGGTCCACCCTTTGCATCGCCCTATTAGAGCCTCTGGCTCTAATCAGGTGATGCCAAATAAAAAAAAATCCCATTGTACTCCATGTGTCCGGCGCCCCTGCATGCAGATTAGGGGGCCGGACGCATGGATGGGGGTGGCGGCGCCCCTGCGTCCTGTATACACCAGCAGCTACTGTTTGTATAGTACCTAATCAAATACCGTGGACGAACAGGAAAGTGCAAATTTTGCTTTGAGAGTGTAATTAGATATAGCCACATGCTTGGCTAAGAACGGAGAGTAAAGCCCCGTACACACGATCAGATTATCGAACGATCTGTCGTCCGTTTTTTGTGGCATGCTAGTCTGATGCGGAAAGTGAAGAGGTTATTTTCATACGAATTTTCCCGTACGACATAATTCTACTTCAGAAATTATGTCATGTGTTGGATTGCTTTGTATGTGTTCTTTCGTCTCTGAGCATGCCTAGTCTTGCTCTTAAGATTTTTTTCCATCGAAATCTGTACTAATGAGACGAAAATCGGACGTTGTTTTGACGGGCGACAAAAATTATATAGCCTGCAAATCAGGATTTTGTCAGCCGAAAAGTCGGAGTCGGCTGTCGAAAGCACCATACTAACAATCTGAAAATCGACAGATCGGTCGTCTAGTGAAATTTCCCTACAGATTTTCTTATCATGTGTACGGGCCTTAAGAGAAGCACTGGCTGCAGCTGCTCTCTTTGGCCCTTTAAGCACTTCTGGACTGGAAGATTTTCCCCTTAATGATCAGGCCATTTTTTGCGATTCGGCACTGCGTTACTTTAACTGACCATTGTGCGTTCGTGCAACGCTATACCCAAATAAAATTTATGTTCTTTTTTTTCCCACTATAAACAAAAATAGAGTGACAATTCTGAAAAAAAAAAACAATATTTTTTACTTTCTGCTATATAACTGTAGCACCCTACATGGTAGGTGCTAGGTAAAGTATTTGTCTGCTTATCAGCAGGGCCATGATTTTCAGCTGGGCTGTCATGTCTCCCAGGTGTGGCTGTTGAGACTGGGGAGTCTCCCCACTGTGCTCTATGAGAGGGCTCTCATTGGGCAGGGGAGGAAATCCAGCCAATGGCACACTCAGGCCTGTATCTACCCCAGAAAGGCAGATTCTGCCACACAGCATTCTGGGAGTGGGTATAAGTCAGAGGGGGACACATGACACAGCGCCTTTGGTGGGAAGCAGAGTCCCAGGAGGGAGAGTGGGGCTGTCTCTACTCCTGTCAGAGGAATCGGTTGTCCCGGGTGGCTTGCCTAGTGAGAGGGGACAGAAGGCTGAGCTGAGCTGCAGAGAGGATCCAGTGCAGAGGACCAGCGGAGCAGAGAGGGGTCAAGTTTCAGGAAAGCATTCCCAGTTGGTGAGTACTGCAAACTGCTCTGGGGGTCTGCCTAGAGAGAGAGGGGACCACTCCGGTGAAGGTTGTGGGGATCCAGGAGCTAGCTAGCCGGTGCAGGAGCAAGTGTAAAGGGGATGCCAGTGCTGACCCTGAAGAGCAAAGGGGGTGCCAGTGTGTGGACCCTGAAGAGTAGAAGGGGTGCCTAGTGAGAGGACCCTGAAGTGTAGAGGGGGTGCCTAGTGAGAGGACCCTGAAGTACAGAGGGGACGCCAGCGGTTGGGCCCTGAAGCGTTAAAGTGTACAGCGTGCAGTGTTGAGAGTTGCAGCAGCAACACAGTATATATATATATATATATATATATATATATATATATATATATATATATATATATATATATACAGGGCTTTTTTTCAGCGGGAACGCGGGGGAACGCAGTACCGGTACCTCCAGTCTGAATGTATGCAATGGCAAAGGGGTGCTGGGGTCAGTGGGGTGAGCTGAAGGGCCTATTGATGCTGGCTGCTGGGGGATCTATTGTTGCTGGGGTGAATCTATTGTTGCTGGAGGGCATTTTGTTGTGAGTGGGGCTATTGTTGCAGTGGAGGATTTATTGTTGCTTGGGGTAACTATTGTTGCTGGGGGGGCTATTGTTGTTGGAGAGGGTCTACAGTTGCAGGGGAGGATTTATTGGGGGGGGGGATTGTTGCAGGGGAAGATTTATTGTTGCTGAGGGGGATCTATTGTTGGGGGGGGGGTCTATTGTTGCTGATTCCAGGGGATCTATTTTACTGCTTTTCTAGTTATCATTAACAATTTCCATACAAATTAACTAGAACCTGATCATGATACTTGGTTCTGTATTCTCTAAAAGGGGGGGTACTGGTGGGTGGTAGAGGGTGGAACCGAAGGACAGCGCTCGTAGGTGGGTAGGTGGGTGGAGACAAGGGGTGACTTAGAAGAGAGGAGTACCTGCACCTATTCTCAGAGAAAAAAAGCCCTGTATATATATATATATATATATATATATATATATATATATATATATATATATCTCAGCAAAGCAGTATACAGAGGCTACCTCAGTCAGGAAGGACTGGAGGAAGCAGTGTTCGGGACTTTTGAGCTAACCAGAGCATCAGAAGTGTAGTACAGCAAGTCAGTGTTTTTCAAGCGCCAGCAAGCGTTGGTCAGCATCCAGCCGTCGTCAAGACAGCGCTAACAGGCATTTTTCTGCAAAGTGTCCCAGTTGTACCTAGTTGAGCCAGAGGGGTAATCTCACACTTGGGTATTCAGCTTAAATGGGCTGAAGGTGTCACCGGTAACCATGGCAGACCCATATCAGGCCCAATGCCTGGAAATCCTGCTACATAACATTCCCAATAAAAAAAATAAAATCACATTTTTTCATCTTGTTAGGCCAATTTTTATTCTGCTACATATTTTTGGGAGAAAAAATCCCAGTAAGAGTATTTTGATTGGTTTGCGCAAAAGTTATTGTATCCACAAACTAGAGGAACAATTTGTCATTTTTATTTTTTCTTTTTTACTAGTAATGGCGGCGATCAGAGATTTTTAGCGGGACTGCAACATTGCAGCGGACAGATCGAACCCCTAACTGACATTTTTGACACTTTTAGAGGGACCAGTGACATTACTACAGTAATCAGTGCTAAAGATATGCACTGTTACCATAATAATGACACTGGCAGGGAAGGGGTTAACCCAGGGGTGATCAAAGAGTGAAATGTGAGCATAGGGGGTGTTTTCTAACTGTGAGGGGGATGGGCTTATGCAATCAACACAGAGGCCTGTGATCCTAAAGAGGAGGAACACAGGAGATCTGCATTGATTCCTGAGAGAACAACGGTCTGATGTGTTTACAACAGCAGACCACCATTCTCTCTCCATAGGGAGCAATCTTTGGTGCCCAGCGGCAATCGCCCTGTGAATCAGGGCCCCCAGTATTGCTCCCACAGATACGGCGATTTGCGGGAACCTGCGGACCTGCTGCCGTATATCGGTGGCAGCTGGTTGGCAAGTGATTAAATAGGCACTGTTGTGTCACACATTTCAGGGAATCAGTCTTCTGAACTAAAAAGGTGCTGAAAGGAGGAGTCTCCTTCACTTGCTTGCTCCAGCTGAATCACTCTGATTGATCTGACAGGCTCCCAGTCAGATTAGCAATAGTCCATTACAGGCAGGATTTTGTAGCCCTTTTTGTGTAGCACAGATGTAGTAAAACGACTTGTAATTTTACCTCTGTGGCCACTGATCCCAACACCACCTCTTCAGGCACTGCCAACCCACCTGGCTGCAGCTGCCCCTTTCCACCAGCCCTCCTGGCTGGCTCCACACTAGTCCACCCGACTGACTCTTCACTAACCCAGCTGGCTGACTCTCAGGAGATCTCTAGGGAAGGGCTAAAGACTAAAGCCTCGTACACACACAACGATTGTTGGCCTTGAATTTTTGGCCAACGTCTGATCGGCCGATTGTCGGCTTGTTAGTATGATGCTTCCGACAACCGACTGCGACTTTTCGGCCGAACAAAATCTGGTGTGCATGCTATAAAATTTTTGTTGGCCGTCAACAGAACGGCCGATTTTCCATCAGTCAGTACAGATTTCGGCAGACAAAAATCAGATGAGCAAGACTGGGCATGCTCAGAGAAGAAAAAACACACGGAAAGTAAACCATCACATGACATCACTTCTGAAGTTGCTTGTTGTTGGCAGAGAAAATTTGTGTGCAGTCTAGAGCACATTTCAACCAACACAACAACACTGGACAAAAGTCGACCGATCGGTCGGCCAACATTCGGTGCGTGTGTACGAGGCTTAAAAGTCCTTTCAAAGGATTCTTACAACAGCTTAGAGACTCATTGGTAGTCAGAATCCTATCTTGAACAAGACAAAAATTGTGCACCGCCATGGGGTGGTACCATGAGTGCATGTAACATGATAGAGTGTGCCACGTCCCATTATAGAGATTGAATAGAGACTACAACAACATAGACACATGCGGTTTGGCTATGTGATGTATTTCCATTCTTTATGGCTTTTAATTGTAATGTCATGTGTAATTTTATTGTATAACTAATAAACTTTGTTATATTTTTATGCTGTCAGTGCTTATAAAGTCCATGTTGTTCTAGTCTCTACCTATCCTATCTTGGAAGACATTTATCATACTTGTTGTGTCAACAGAGCATTAAATATAATGAAGGATCCTTCTCATACCTGTCTGTCTCATTACCCTCCTGCAATCTGAGTGACATTTATGTTAAGGAATATTTATTATCCTGGTACTGTGGTTCGGCTAAATCAATTACTACATAATTAAAAGCAAATTATTTTTTAATAATATATAGACTCTTTGTATATAGGTTTATTATTGTGTATAGAGGGTTTTTTTGTGTAACTGTGGTAATTATTTAATGCGTCATGAAGGGAATGCAAATGGAAATTGTAGTATGTTCATTTATTGTGACAATAAAGTCTCATTAGTATTATTAGATTTAGCTATATATTTTGCATACATGTACTAAGCATATGATGTGCTGAAAAGAAGCCAGTTTTAACCACTTAAGCCCCGGAGGATTTGGTTGCTCAAAGACCAGGGCCTATTTTGCGATTCGGCGCAGTGTGACTGTAACGGACAATTCGTGCGACGCTGTCCCCAAATGAAATTGACGTCCTTTTTTCCCACAAACAGAGCTTTTTTTTGGTGGTATTTGATCACCTGTGCAATTTTTAATTTTTGTGCTATAAACAAAAAAAGAGTGACAATTTTGAAAAAATAACAATATTTTTCACATTTTTTTTATACGCAGAAATCTTCTTACATTGCCGAAATGTATGGGGGGTTTGGCCTTTCCAGATATTCATAAATACCAACAGGCATCCCACCTATGTAGGGCCCTAGATTGGTGTAGACATGCTACTTCTAAACTATGGGTCCAGTTGGAACAGGCACAATGTGGCTTTCCAATACAGGGAGCACCATGGTGCATCCGTAATATTCCATCTCGGGTTCGTCGACATCCTCTGATCGGGGCCACTCTTACAGTGATTGAACATCTGAGTGAACGTTTCCATCTGGCCCCCTTGCCCTCTCCCATTCAACCGATACTAGGCCATCCGTTGTTCCCTTCGGGAACTTTGGATCGTGAGTTAGTAGCTTTGCGGGACAAAGGGATTTATCAGGCCTCCCATTTTTTGATAGGGACACGCTGGCCAACTGTCTCAGAATTGATGTCAGAAGGGGGGCCTTTTGCACTTCAGTTTTGGTCTGCCATTAAAACCCACCATTTTTTTGCCTCTCTACTGATGCCAGTTGCCTATTCTAGGCCCTTGACCCCTTTCGAAGCTTTATGTATGGGAAAAGAGGTGTTATCTCAATTGTACAGTTTGCTGCAGCCTCAGAACGACCAGGTTGTACTTCCCTGGGTGGAGAAGCGGGAAATAGATATTGGACGTCAGTTTACGGTACAGCAGAAACAGAATATGATTTACCTAGCTTTGAACTCTTCGATTTGCACGAAGACGCAGGAGACAAATTTCAAACTTCTATCACGATGGTACTATACTCCAGAGCGTCTTCATCGTTTTTTCCCTGAGGCATCAGATCGATGCTGGAGATGTAGAGGTGAAAAGGGTAAGTTGCTACATATCTTCTGGTCGTGCCCAATATTGCTTACTTTTTGGGGAGAGGTTCGAAGAATAGTAGCAAAATTCACGGAATTGAAGATCCCAGACGATCCGGATTTTTTTTTGCTTCAAGAGGTAGATGCTCCACTTGGGGCCTTTAAAAAATCTATGCTCTGCCCTCTTTTGAATGCCGCCCGGGCATGTATACCATCTATGTGGAAAAAGACGACTCCTCCGCAGATTGCTCAATGGCTCAAGAGGGTGGAGGAGATTAATAGGATGGAAAATCTGATCGCGTCCTCCCAGCATAGAGGAGATGGAAATGCGGAAAAATGGAAGATGTGGGATATATATATTACCTCGGGAGAAGGGGTAAGCCTTATGGCAGAATGATTAAATGAGTGGGCAGTTATGTCTAAAATAGTATGTGGTCTGACGGTAGGGTTAAACATAGTTTGGGGATACATTTTATTTTCTTTCCCCCCCCCCCCCCTTTTTTTTTTTTTCTCTTTCTTTCTTTCTTTATTATTTGTTCTTAATGGTAGACTTTTCTGTCTACTTGAAAAAAAAAAAAGAAAAAACTGTTGTATACCAGAGAGGGCATTTTCTTTTTTGCGGTATTTAAGGGGAGAGTTGATTTATATATGTGATGATGTCAAACTCTTACCAAGGTTCTTTTTTTCTTGTATAATATGTGCATTGCCTGTATCTGGTTGTATGTAATAAACTTTATAAATACAAAAAAAAAAAAAAAAGCCCCGGAGGATTTGGCTGCTCAAAGACCAGGGCCTATTTTGCGATTCGGCACAGTGTGACTGTAACGAACAATTAGTGCGACGCTCTCCCCAAATGAAATTGACGTCCTTTTTTTTCCCCACAAACAGAGCTTTCTTTTGGTGGTATTTGATCACCTGTGCGATTTTTAATTTGTGTGCTATAAACAAAAAAAGAGCGACAATTTTGAAAAAATAACAATATTTTTCACATTTTTTAATATGAAATTCCCCCCCCCAAAAAAATGTAAAAATCAAAATTTTTTAACATTATAGGCCAATTTGTTTTCTGCTACATATTTTTGGTAAAAAAAAATCGCAAAAAGCGTATTTTGATTGGTTTGCGCACAAGTTATTGCGTTTACTAACTAAGGAAAAGATTTATGTCATTTTTATTGTTTTTTTTTTAACTAGTAATGGCGGCGATCTGCGATTTTTTTTTTTGCGGGACTGCCAATTTTTTTTCTGCTACATATTTTTGGTAAAAAAAAATTGCAATAAGCGTATTTTGATTGGTTTGCACACAAGTTATTGCGTTTACTAACTACGGGAAAGATTTATGTCATTTTTATTGTTTTTTTTTTAACTAGTAATGGCGGCGATCTGCGATTTTTTTTTGCAGGACTGTGACATTGCGGCGGACAGATCTGACCCTTGACTGACATTTTTGACACTTTTGGGGGTACCAGTGACATTACTACAGTAATCAGTGCTATACATATGCACTGTTACTGTAAAAATGACACTGGCAGGGAAGGGGTTAACTTTATTGGTGATCAGTGGGTTAAATGTATTCCTAGTGGCGTGATTCTAACTGTGGGGGGGGGGGGGCGTGGCTTGTGAAGTAACCACAGAGACATACGATCCTACATAGCAGGATTGTATACTCTCTGCAGTTACTTTAGGGAGAATGACAGACGGCTGTGTTTACATCAGCCGTCTGCATTTCTCCCTCTCCAGCGGGAGATCGGGAGTGGCCGGCGGACATCGGAGCCGCCGGTCACTCACCCGGGGATGTCAGGGAATGAGCGGTAGCACGCCTCTGGCGGCGCGCGCTCGCCCCCTAGAGGCTCGTGGGCGAGTGAAGTACCGATACGTCACTTTGCCCACCGCCGACCGCCGCAGTATATAGTCGTGCGGCGGTCGGCAAGGGGTTAAGATGTCATTTTTTTTTTAAATCTGAATTTCAGGTATGGCAATTTTTGCATGTTTACCTTGAACCAATGCATGTACAGTATATGGAAGCTGGAAATCACTGTAGTAGGCACCAATACTGCTGCTAGTTTCCAGGCCTTGTATCAAGTGGTTGAACAGAGGAGGCCATCCACTTGGCACAGGCTCCATTCAGAGAACGCTTTCTACTTTCTACTGTCTACGAGGTGGAGATTGTGATGTTACCACCTCGTCCAATTAGAGAACACTTTGAATTCATTAAGAAAATGCAAAGTTTTTGCCGAATGTCCCCTGTGCCAAGTGAGCTATCACAGGTCTTCACAATGCAGCAGGAATACCAACTTGACATGGAATCTGGGAACTAATGGAGACCTAATGCCTAATGAAGTGATTTCCAGCATCCACAAGAATTCCACATGTATGATAAACTAGACTGTAACGGATCAACCAGCACCCAGACTGGGTACCTCCATTGACAGATGCTCCTAGTGCTTCCCGAGGGCTCCAAGCACTCCACCAGACACCATAACCACCTCAGACCCCACGAACCGCCGCAGCTTGGTTGAGGTCCCGCTGTCTCCTACCCACACTGGACCTATGACAAGGCTCCAGGTTCCAGTGGGTGAACCTCTCTTTCCCCAGAGATGCAGCAGGCACAGGAACAAGCTATTACAAGAGCTTAGTGATTATTCAAGGATGAAGAGCATAGCAATCCCTTGTAGCAGATTCCCCCAATAAGAGACAGGACTCTAGATTGAGGGTGAAGAAGAATTGGAAAACTGTTCATTCAAACACATGCACAAAGAGATATACACTGTGGGACAACCCCCCTCCCCCTTAGCAGCCAATCCACATACACATATACATCCCATAATAAGTTTATCTTAAGGCAGACAGAAACAATAGAACAATGGAATACAGGCACTTACCAATAACGAACCCCACCCCATCTCACTATCTAGCAAGGGTCTATGAGACACTCCTGCAATATTCTAGCAATCTGAAAAGTCAAACCATTCATCTTCATACATTTCCTGAGAGATATTGCTGACAAATAATACTGTCCCATCTGAAGCCATCCAAGCCATTTTCTCAGCATCCCCCAAGTATCTGTCCCTCACTCCCAGTGACGGTGAGCACCGTCACATAGACCAATGTAACAATTGTAAAAACTGCAATACCTGGAATTAAATGATAGCCTTTTTGCAACTATTTCACCTATATGGGTGTAGTAAAATTTTGATATCCTCTGGCTTATTCCCTAGATATGGGGGCAGGGTCTATGTAAATCTTGAAGTTAATCACTGTGCTCCAGAGACTTCCCTTCCCCATCTAGGCACCCATCTTTATTGATATTATACAAAGAACTGCAGCATTGCAACTGATATGAATATTAACTGAATATGGGTATGGAAGTCAGAAACAGACATTGGAGGAGATTTACTAAAACTGGAGCACTCAGAATCTGGTGAAGCTGTGCATGGTAGCTAATCTTCTAACTTCCGCTTGTTCAAGTGTTGATAATAAAACCTGGAAGCTGATTGGTTACTGTGCAGATATGCACCTCATTTTGCACTCTCCAGCTTTAGTAAATAACCCCCTTTATGCCACAAAAGTATATTTGTATAGAAGTGTTTGCCTGGTTGGCAGAGGTGATAAAAAAAATCCACTTATCCTTTAAATCTGAAGCTATTCAGGGAAATTGAGTGGCAGCTCGGTGTTTTGGGATAAACTTTGCCAGATTCCTTTTGTCTCATATTATATAACCTATATTATGCACTTATTTTGAAAGTAAGGATCACACTGTTACCCTTACATAATAATCATACCTAAATGTTTATGTACAAAGCTATTAGATGAGATTACGATTGAATCAGCTCAACCATGCAATGTTAATTAGCTATTTTGGGAGCTGATTTTTAACTCCAGAGTTTTCTAGTTTGCTAAACCCCTGGAGGGGAGATTTTCCCCTATGCCTCCTGCAGCTCTAACAGGCATTTCTTTGATTTAAAGAGCTACAAACATTTAATGATGAATATGAAACATCTAAGGTTGCTAAAGGATTTGTATTTTTGCTTATCCAGCCTTGACATTTACACAGGTCCACCATGCAGCACAGCCAAGTTGGTAACCTGAATTTTCTTTACCGCTGTTATGAAATAGAACCTGGTCAGCTACCTGGCCCCAGAAAATTACTGAACAATGTGGAAGCCACTGCAAAATGAGAACTCATTCCTTTGCTCTCTCCTCCTCTCACCATGTGTGCACTCACAGTCTGATTGGCCCCTAGTGCTGACCCGTCTCTCCCAATCTTGCTGGTGCTGAAAGTGAATATAGAGGAGGCAGAGACCAAGTCAGATTCATGTATTTACACTATCTACATTTAATAAATTTGAAAAGTTAATCGTCCTGACCAATCATGTCGAGCACTGACACCCCAATAATTGGTATAAGGTATGCAAAGGAAAGGCAGGACTTTACCGGTGCTAGACTACCCCACTCAAGATAAGACACTTAGAAGTTCAATAAAATAAATTACTTTATTGGTTTCAAAAATATTCATAAAACTTCAAACCAATACACAATCATTTCATATCCCATCATACAAAAGCACAATGTAATAAATAAAAAATATACGAATAGCCCTTCCTTTAAACCCAAAGCTTAACCTTTCCCGAAGACATACAGTGATGCCAGCGGGCCCATGTGTATGTTGGAGGGCAAAGCTGTCCCAATGCATTTCGCTTATATAGCTTCTTCAGAGGTATTGGGTGAGGAGGGCTCACAAATAGATTAGAATAATAATGGTTTCAAGAGGGGTAGTAGAAATTTGCCTGATTCCGGATGGTATACCAGGACTTCCACAACTGCCAATTGTGTATAGATAAACAGGGCAGGATGTAATGACATTCAACACAGAAGCAGGAGGAAGGGGAGCGGTCCACCCAAGTGTCCAACCCAATCAAGGAAGGAGAAGTTTTAGGAATGTATCAAAATACTTCCTAATTCCTTTTAGATCCTAATGAGGAGAGGCTCTGTGCTGCATTACAGCCACCATATTCACCTGTCTGGATAAATCTCCCTCTTATATCTACAACCACCAAGGTCTCAGTTTAGACCTGAGACCAGTTGAGACACTGAGACCTTGGTGTTGTTGATATAAGAGGGGGATACCTTACATTTATTAAATTTAATGAATGCATAATTAAATTAATTATTTTTACCTGCGCATAATTCCGGCTTATTAATTAAATGCAATAAGCAACCTGTAGAAGCCAATCAAAAAATAATCCCTTGCATGGTAACTGAAGTTATTGGTTGCTATGGGTTAAAGCCTACTGCTCTGTGCTTGTATCTAATAAAGTCATTATCCTTGCAATGGAAGAAACTATTTTCCTGACTTTGATTTTCATTTCCACTGGTTTCTTTATTGTGTTTTGTTACAGACTTTGTGGTTTAAAAGAGAGTAATACTTCACAGGTAATGACCCATGCTAGCCATCAAAACAATGACATTCTTTTTACCAGGGAGCTTTACTTCTAAATCAGGATTCAACCACAAGGAATTTATTTTCACAGGAATGATTGGATTGTTAAACTGTTATGTGTATGTAGCACCCTCCTAGGTAGGTGCTAAAGAGAGAAAGTATCGTTTTTAATCTGGTCTGCCTACCAGAGGGATTGCAGGTAAATCTATATTATTCTCTTACTACCAGAGAGCAGGATCTGTTAGTGAGGTCTGCTCAATGTGCTCAGGTGCAACTCATTCTGCCTGCAGAGTGTTTCACATTGGTCCAATAGGGAGGCATGTTGGACAGTGGGAGGAAACCTGACAAATGAGTGCACAGGTGTTTGATACAGCCCTGGGGATTAGGCAAAGGAAAGTGCCTCGTTGCATGCTGGGATACTGTATAAATGCCAGTAACACATGTGTTCGGGGTCTTTTGACTGGATAGCGGAGTCCCAGAGGGAATGGGCAGCTTCCTCCTCCTCTGTAGAGGTGCCATGTGGCCTCAGGGGGTCGACCTTAGGGCCTAGAGAGAGCTAGAGAGGAACTGAACCCAGAGGTCCTGTGAAGCTGACTGAAAGGGGAGACACTGGAGTATCTGATTCTGCAGTACAGTGAGTACAGATCTGTGCCAAGGAGCCTAACCGGAGGGGGGCCACCCCTACATCCAGAAGAGTCATTGAATAAGTGTCAGTAAAGGGGATGCTAGTGAGTGTCCTGAAGAGAACGTAGTTCACCAAGTCTTTTGCTGGAGAGAAAAGAGCAAGGAGATTTAACCCTTTCCATACATGTGGCAGTATGGATTAAGCAGTGAGACTACTTCCACAAGCAACCTGGTGAGGCAAAGTGAGAGTTGTCCTTATCCATTGTGAATAGTTACAGTTGGAGTATACCACTATTCCCTTCTGACATCCAAGTTCCAAAATAAACACTAAAAACCAATACCCCTGGACTGTTTATTGAGTGACGAGCCACCCAGTAAGGAGGGATGTGTGAACTGTTCCCTAAGTGACTGTGGTAATCAGAGGAGGCCCAGCAAGTCATCATACAGCAAGCCCTACAGGGACAGTGCTACATGTATAAGCAACAAATTATTCTGACTACATTGCTTAAATTGGTTGTAAACCCTTACATACAGTGCATCTGGAAAGTATTCACAGTGCTTCACTTTCAAAATTTAATCCATTCTAAAATGGATTAAATTAATTACTTTCTTTAAAATTCTATAAATAATACCCCATAATGACAATGTGAAAGAAGTTTGTTTGAAATCTTTGCAAATGTATTAAAATAAAATAAAAAAAAATGGAAAAAAATCCCATGTACTGTACATAAGTATTCACAGCCTTTGCCATGACAAAATTTAGCTCAGGTGCATCCTGTTTCCACTGATTATCCTTGAGATGTTTCTAAAACTTGATTGGAGTCCACCTGCAGAAAATTTAGTTGATTGAACGTGATTTGGAAAGGCACACACCTGTCTATTTAAGGTCACACAGTTAGCAGTGCATGTCAGAGCACAAACAAAGCCATGAAGTCTAAGAGAGGCTTGTATCGAGGCACAGATCTGGGGAAGGGTACAGAAAATTTTCTGCAGCATTGAAGGTCCCAATGTGCACAGTGGCCTCCATCATCTGCAAATGGAAGAAGTTTGGAACCACCAGGACTCTTCCTAGAGTGGGCTGCCCGGCCAAACTGAGCGATTAGGGGAGAAGGGCCTTAGTCAGCAAGTTGACAGGTGGACAGAGGAGAAACTTCCAGAAAAACAACCATCTCTGCAGCACTCCTCCAATCAGGCCTGTATAGTAGAGTGGCCAGACATAAGCCACTCCTTAGTAAAAGGCACATGACAGTCTGCCTGGAGTTTGCCAAAAGGCACCTGAAGGACTCTCAGACCATGAGAAACAAAATTCTCTGGTCTGATGAAACAAAGATTGAACTCTTTGGCCTAAACTGCAAGTGTCATGTCTGCAGAAAACCAGGCACTGCTCATCACCTGGCCCATGCCATCCCTACAATGATGCATGGTGGTGACAGCATCATGCTGCGGGGATGTTTTTCAGGAGCAGGAACTGGGAGACTAGTCAGGATTGAGGGAAAGATGAATGCAGCTATGTACAGAGACACCCTTAATGAAAACCTGCTCCAGAGCTCTCTGGACCTCAGACTGGGGTGAAGGTTCATCTTCCAACAGGATAATAAGCACACAGCCATGACAACAAAGGAGTGGCTACGGGACACGTCTGTGAATGTCCTTGAGCGGCCCAGCCAGAGCCCAGACTTGAACCCGATTGAACATCTCTGGAGAGATTTGAAAATGGCTGTGCACCGATGCTCCATATCCAACCTAATGGAGCTTGAGAGGTCCTGCAAAAGATGAATGGGAGAAACTGCCTAAAAATAGGTGTGCCAAACTTGTAGCATCATATTCAAAAAGACTTGAGGATGTAATTGCTGCCAAAGGTACTGCAACAAAGTATTGAGCAAAGACTGTGAATACTTATGTACATGGGATTTTTTTGTTTTATTTTTAATAAATTTGCAAAGATTTCAAACCAACCTATTTCACGTTGTCATTATGGGGAATTATTTGTAGAATTTTGAGGATAAAAATAATTTATTCCATTTTGGAATAAGGCTGTAACATAACAAAATGTGGAAAAAGTGAAGCGCTGTAAATGCTTTCCAGATGCACTGTATACACATTGAAGTGACTGGCCTCAGGTGATACACACACATGAAACAAATCCTCCTACATTAGTTGTATCTGTCTATCTACAGTCTTCTCTTCTCTACATCTGTTTAAGTGCTGGTTCACACTTATGCGATGCGGGAAGGCTGCGAATTCACAGCCTGTTCCCGCATCGCAAACGCACCCCTGGCAGTTCACACTGCCGTATGCGATACGCTGGGGGTGTCAATTAAATGTTAATGACACCCCCAGTTTGATCGCATATCGCAGTGCGATCTGACAGTTTGCACAGGATTGGATCGCACAAGTGTGAACCACTGTGCGATCCGATCCTGATGCGGCTGAAAAAAAGGGTCCTGTGCGTCTTTGCTGCGGGTGCAGTGCGAATTTAGCCATACAAAGTGTATGGCTGAACTCGCAACAGCCGATCGCATGTAATGAAGGAGCAGTGCGCTCCGACATTACATGCGATCGCCGCAGCCGCACATATGTGAGCTGGCACTAAAGTCCAGAATTTATAAAGCTTGTCTGAGCTGTCAGAAAATAGGGGTGAGAGAGCTGAAGTCATACTCTGCAAAGCTTAGTGAGGAGAGCTTGATTGGAGGGAAGGGATACCCCCCTCCCCCCTATTCACTGGAACAGAGCTGAGGCTGGCAATCAACTGGAGGTCCCTCCCCTATCACCTTTTTTTCTTTTGGTGTCTCAGCCTGCTCTCTTCCAATGATCAGACTTGTCCTGACACCCCCCCCCCCCCCCCACACACACACACAGCCTTTTTACTGGGAAGATCAGCGTGCTGTTGTTTCTCCTCCCCTAGCTTTTATGCAGCTGAGAACAGAGGATATGTGATCACTTATAGAAAAGTTAAAAAAATTGATTTATAATGTATTTTTTTGTTGACTGTGCACAAATGTTTTGCTTTTTATTTCTATTTTAAACTGAATGGGTTGTTTTACAAGGTGAGGGTTTATAATCACTTTAACTGAGACAAGTACAGGCGTCCCCGGGTTACAAACATCTGAGTTACAAACGGAGGGAGACAACAGGAAGTGAGGGGAAATCTACCTCTAAGAAGGTAGAAAGAAAAAAGAGTACTCTACAGGGCAACTCTGAGGAACCATCAACATGTGCCGTAATGGAGAATGGCGCATACAAATCTCCATGGCAGATTGGGTTCACATAGGTGCACTGCCGAGACTGAGGGCAATTAGGAATTTAATGGTGCCATAAAATTGAATAGATCAAAAAGGAGAGTATAGACACATATAATAATATTTAAAACATAGTTTTATTACAAAAACACATAAAGTTTAAAACAGTAGTTTTCATACATTGTATATCCACAACATATATACATATGCAAAATCCACCAAATACAGCTTGGGTTATGTCGTATGGGCTACGGACTGGTATCATAATCAAAAAAACTGCCAGACGGAACTCACTTGCAGCTATATAGAAACATGGTCCGTGCCCATCCATTTTTTACTTGACATGTTTCGCGGATTTATTCTGCTTCTTCAGAAGTTTAAGTTTTTACACTGTGGTGGAAAAATATAAAATGTCAGATGTCCGAACATACAATTTTAACAGTGATTACAAAAATTCCCAGTTTGGGTTTCCCCATGCAGTGCTACCACCACCAGATGGAATGTGAGGAGGGAACAATCCAGACCGCAGCAAATCCCCCCAGGCGGATGTGATGGCGCCTGAGAAGACAACCGCCCAAATCGCATAAGCACAGAGAGGATTATCTAAGGCAGGCATAAAGTGAGAAAACATAACAATATATATCCTAACATGTAATATTAGTGTCAAAAAACGAACTCAAGGTGGAGTGGAGCTCTAGAACAGGTTGCTTGGTATAGCCATGTTGTTATTTTGATATTTAAATAAGGGCAGCAGGAATTTACATGACTACAGCCCCTATAATCAGATGTAGAAAATTATCATTAGATATGTCACAACTGTTATGTATCCCCCTCCTGATAAAGATAAATATTTCCTACCCTTGCAGAGTTCCAAAAATGCATGAAAAAGATCCTGGCGGTCAGATGCGGTATATGTCCAAATTGTCCAAAATTAGGTATATATATATATATATATATATATATATATATATAGGAAAGCAATGCCAAATCGGTATGCTATTTAGCAGAGAAGCCCCCGGGATGTATTAAACTCTATGTTTCCATAGACAAGGGACAGCAATCCACAAGTCTCATCATATCCTATCGGTCCAACAAAAGAGGGGATAAAGATAGTACCAGTTACGAAAAATAAATCCTATTAGGAGGTATAGGTATCTCTCACTGTAGTTACTTACTTTCCCCAAATGGACACCGCCTTAATGCCCAGCAGCGACTTACCATTGTGTGTGCAGTGTCATAAAAGGTGCCACAATCCAGACAACAGCCAATCCCGGCTCGCGAAAATGGCGCGCCGGACCCACTGTCAAACTGAGCATGCGCGAACAAACTGAGCATGCTCAGTGCCGGTTCTCCAGAATGCGGCGCAACAAGTTCCCCACACCGGAACTAACAAGTACTCCTGTAAGAGTTCTCATGGTAAAAAGGTGTCTCCACTAACGCTTTATCACCAATCCTTCTTTCCAGAACAACCCAAAATGTTCAAAATCCAATTGTCACAGGGACAGAAAGTGAGGTGAAACCTTCTGAACAGGGGTACAGACAGTAAAACAAACATTACAGGGGTGTTAACCCTTCCCTATGCTATCCAAAAAACGTAATCATTTTTTTGGCTGGAGTTACACCTAAAAAATGTACCTGTTCGACTTATATACAAATTCATCTTTAGAACAAATCTACAGACCCTATCTTGTTTGTAACCCGGGGACTGCCTATACACACTATAGAAGGATATGCGTTGTTCATATTTAATGTCTGAGGTTTACAACCACTTTAACCACTTGCCGAGCAGCTGCTAAGTATATACTGCGGCAAAGTGGTGTTATTGCACGAAA
The DNA here is from genome assembly GCF_965119305.1 of Pelophylax lessonae. Lineage (NCBI taxonomy): Eukaryota > Metazoa > Chordata > Amphibia > Anura > Ranidae > Pelophylax > Pelophylax lessonae. Next base: position 75,294,361 of record NC_138768.1, read on the forward strand.
CGACATGCCTATACATTGTTTCATTCAATAGCCACTAGATGGTGCCATCGTACCCCTGGAGGCACAATTGCACCGTGATTGGCTAGCGAGGATGTCAATCAACGGGTGCGGCAGACCCAATGTCCGCTGGCCACCCACGATCATCCCCTGGGAGAGGCAGGACGGCTATCTGCCTATGTAAACAAGGCAGATCACTGTTCTGCAAGGGGACAAGATGGAGATCTTGTGTTCCTGCTAAGCCTGAACACGGATCTCTGTCTTCCACCAATCAGTGCAACCTCCCACAGTCAGTAAGCACCCCCTAGGTACACACTTAACCCTTTGATTGCCCCTGGTGTAAACCCCTTCCCTGCCAGTGTTATTAGTACAGTAACAGTACATTATTTTAGCACTGATCACCGTATTAGTGTCACTGAATCCCAAAATGTGTCAAAAGTGTCAATTAGATGTCTGATTTGTCCGCCGCAATATCGCAGTCCCACTAAAAATCGCTGATCGCCGCCATTACCAGTAAAAGAAAAAAAAAATTCCATAAAAATATTGCATCGTTTGTAGACGCTATACCCTTTGCACAAAACAATCAATATACACTTATTGGAATTTTTTACCAAAAATATGTAGCACAATACATATTGGCCTAAATTGATGAAAAAATTGATTTTTGACATTTTTTTTTATTGGCTGTTTTATAGCAGAAAGTCAAAAATATATATATTTTTTCAAAATTGTCGCTCTTTTTTGTTTATAGCGCACAAAATAAAAAAATGCAGAGGTGATCAAATACCACCAAAAGAAATCTCTATTTGTGGGGAAAAAAGGACATCAATTTTATTTGGGTACAACATCACACGACCGCACAATTGTCAGTTAAAGTAACGCAGTGCCGAATCGCAAAAAAATAGTCTGGTCATTAATGAGGCAAAACTTTCCGGTCCAGTGGTTAAAGTATATTCAAAGCCAAAGTTTTTCTTTTTTTTAACTGTATTACTTTATTATTTATAGAAATAAGTACATGAATAGTAGTAGCTTGCTAAGGGGTAAAAAACAGTGAGAACATCATATATCACAATTGTTTACACAGAGTTCATTATTTTAAGATTACATAGGTGTTGATGATACTATTCTTTGGCATAGAACTTGACTTAGAAACAATAGATCTAAAAATGATTTAAGCCTTATAGCTAAGATTAAAAAAAAATTAATAAATAAAAGGAAAGAAACATTAGTTAGAAGGAAAAAGTGGCATAATAACACATAACAGTTGTAGGCCAATAGTATTAGAAAAGCTCAGATCAAGATAGAGATATTCAGCACAGGAAACCAGTGGCGTAGCATGGGTTGTCAGCACCCGGGGCAAGGCAAGTAATTTGCGCCCACTAACCCGTGGGATTTTAGCACTCGAGTCTCTACCACTAGATGAGTTAAAGAAACCCTTACCCCCTAAGCACATGTATTGTTTGTTATGAAAATACTGATGTAATTAAAGTAAAATGCATCTAAATACAAGTTTGAATGACCAGCGTGCCCCCTTTAAATGCAGAATGACCAGCGTGCCCCCTTTCAATGCAGAGAGACCAGCGTGCCCCCATTCAATGCAGAGAGATCAGCGTGCCCCCTTTCAATGCAGAGTGACCAGCGTGCCCCCTTTCAATGCAGAGTGACCAGCGTGCCCCCTTTCAATGCAGAGAGACCAGCGTGCCCCCTTTCAATGCAGAGAGACCAGCGTGCCCCCATTCAATGCAGAGAGATCAGCGTGCCCCCTTTCAATGCAGAGTGACCAGCGTGCCCCCTTTCAATGTAGAGAGACCAGCGTGCCCCCTTTCAATGCAGAATGACCAGCGTGCCCCCTTTCAATGCAGAATGACCAGCGTGCCCCCATTCAATGCAGAGAGACCAGCGTGCCCCCTTTCAATGCAGAATGACCAGCATGCCCCCCTTTCAATGCCGAGAGACCCTACACCAATGGACAGGTGAGGCACAGTCCAGCCCCGCCCCGACCCGCCATTTTCAGCCATAGGGCGGCCATGCTGGACATCTCCCAGTCAAAAGATGGAGGCAGCCGCAGACAGTGTGTGAACTGTGTATGTCAGAGTCAGACAGACAGGGTGACACTGCGGATGCGCCCCCCAGATGTTGCGCCCGGTGCGGCCGGCCCCCCCTGCACCCCCCACGCTACGCCACTGCAGGAAACATGTCGGGTGTATGAGCACTCCAGCTACTTCTCATGTCTGGCCGTGGCGGTCAGTTTAGGGCATTTTCAACATCTGCCCCATCCATTGTAGTTGATGTACCAATCATATAAATATTGCTGGTATTACTGACCTATTGTCTAATTGGTTGCTTGTAATGTCTATGTTATGGACAATTTTATATTATTGTGGTTTTGTTTAATAAACTTTGGTTATTTTACTAATTACTGTATTCATGTATACTATTTGTCCATGACGGTACCTTTAAAGTCCATTCAGCCCCCCCCCCCCTGTTCTCTTTTCTATAGTTGTAGGCCATTGATAACATCTAAAAACATGAATGCTAATAGTTAAATTTGAGGCCTACTCTAAATAGTAACAGTGATAATGGTGCTTACTTTAGTACATGTGCATACTTCCCTCATATGTCCAAATGCAAATGTCCTCATAAGTATGTGACATCAATTCAAATACACAAACAATGAATACTGTATGACATAAAGAAATAAAAAATAAAACTATAGAAATAAACAATGTTTTTAAACACATAAATGTGTATCTTCTACACCCCGGGCTTGATTGTGCTTTAATAATTCTGTCTCATGCGTGCTCATATGTGATAATCCTCCATCTTAGTCCAAATGGGCCACTCACCTGATATATTTGAGCCATCAAGACCCCCCACAGTTTTATATATAATAATAGTCACCGTCAGGGCTTTTTTTTTTTTCAGAGAATAGGTGCAGGAACTACTCACCCTTGAGCACCATCCCTTGTTCCACCCCCTACCCACCTCCCAGTACCAACCCTTGTCAGGCATCCCAACCTGCAAAAACTAATTTCAGGGAGGTGGCAAACTCATTTCAGGAAGGTGGCACTCTGCACCGCCACCACCACCCCCGCGCTGCCGCACCCTTCCTGCACCGCCGCGCCCCCCCCCCCCCACTGATTTAACACAACTACAGGATGATGAAATGAAATGGAATCAGTATACAGAGGTTTACTTCTTCTGAGAGATATTAAAGGAACACTCTAACCACCATAACTACTTCAGTGGTTTGAAGTGGTCATGGTGGTAGGAATCAGAAACACTGCACATGCTCGGATATTTACAGTTATGTGCTGGGGGCTAGTTGCACCCCTAGCACATGTGACTTAGGCAGCCAGAAAATGTCATGTCCTTATTCATACATGTATACATATTATGACAAAACACAACTAGTTATTAAAAAACATATTGCAACAATTTACACACGCTAATGCACATACCTTTTCTACTTATTTTGCAGACTGCTGGCGGGTACTGCTGGTGCAGTTACTGCTGGTGGGTAATGCTGGCGGTTACTGCTGGTGGGTACTGCTGGTGCAGTTACTGCTGGCGGTTACTGCTGGTGGGTAATGCTCGCGGTTACTGCTGGCGGGTAATGCTGGTGGGTAATGCTGGTGGGTACTGCTGGCGGATACTGCTGGCGGATACTCCTGGTGGTTACTGCTTGCGGGTAATGCTGGTGGGTAGTGCTGGCAGATACTCCTGGCGGTTACTGCTGGCAGTTACTGCTGGCGGGTACTGCTGGTGGGTACTGCTGGCGGATACTGCTGGCAGATAATCCTGGTGGTTACTGCTGGCGGGTAATGCTGGTGGGTAGTGCTGGCGGATACTGCTGGTGGTTACTGCTGGAAGGTAGGTAGTGCTAGCGGGTACTGCTGGCGGGTTACTGCTGGTGGGTAATGCCATCCACATACCATTTGCTTACCAAATAATTTGACTCCTTAAACTTATGAGGCCACATGCACTTTTCATCTGCTGGATATTTACAACCTCTTTGCTCAAAAAGCAACACTGCAGGTATAGTAGCTTGGTCCAGTACCAACCACAGGGAACCCCGTAAATGTAAAAAACAAAGCACACTATAGTGCAATACCAGGGCAAGTAAACAATTTGTTGCTTTATCCTAGAAAAGTTTGCTGAAAGTACATCATTTAATAAAGCAGTGCAGTATGTCCTGGTAATGCACTATAGTATGCTTTATATGGGGTTGCCTGTGGTTGGTACCTGACCAGGTGGAGTGGTAAAAGGCTGCTATTGGGAGAAAACTACGATTCAAGTGCATGTTACTTCATAAGTTTAAGGAGTCACATTTTTTGGTAAGCAGATGGTGTGTGCTTTGTCTTGGTGATGGTACATTGAAGTTGGTGCAAACAGCTTGCAGTGGATTTGTTTTACAATTTTTGTGGATTTAAAGTTTATCAGAGCACAGTTGGAATGTACATATATACTGTATATATATTATTCTTGATATCTATCATATTGCACTTTAGGCACTTTCACACAAATGGTCCTATTCATCCTGATCTACCAAAAAAGAGGGTAACGTATCCCCCTTCCATTTGTTTTTGTCAGATCGGATTGGAGGTAGGTGGGTATAAATGGACACAAGTCCATTTACATCTGCAACTCCATAGAGTAGAATGGAGCGGCGGATGTAAATGGACTTGTGTCCAAATGGACTTGTGTCCATTTACACCCACCTACTTCCAATCCGATCTGACAAAAGCAAATAGAAGGGGAATCCATTACCCTCTTTTTTTGGCAGATCAGAACGAATGCCAGTTGGGTGTAAATGGACAGGCAGTCCGCTTAAATTCGACTGCCCATAGAGCAAAGTGGGCTGTGTCTGCTTGGCATTATTGGAGCGGACGCGGATCTGTTAACCTCCTGCTCTGCTCAGAGGGGATCAGCAGACAGATCCCCTTCTAAGCAAAGCAAAGTCTGTCTCATGTGAAAGGGGCCTTTTTGTTGATGTCTTTTTGTCCCATCTCCTCTGCTCTCTGTCCCCATGTACTCTCTAACTACCCCCATCTCTCTTTTTCCATTTTTCTTTATCTCTACATGGTCCCCACGGTGTACCTGTACATGCAGCAGTGTAATGGGCACAGTCAGCCATACTTCCACTGAGGATCCGTGGCCGTTCCTGCAGTCCTGCACTGGGCCTGCTGTCCCTTCCCCCTGCTCTCACTTGGCTCCTCCCCCCTTCTCTCACTTACCTCCAGTTCACTGACGCGTGTGATGGACTAGAGGTGGTTCTGGTACCGCCCACATGGCAGGGGATTCTCCTGGAGAGAAGCAGCAAGTGTACTGGGAGAGAAGAAGTGCCTGATGTGCAGAAATGAAAGACTTCCTTTCATAAGAGAGGAGGAAGTGGGACCTTTGTTGCTGGTAAAAGCTAGTGCGGAGGCAGCAGCTGAAGGCAGCTCAGGGCGGCGCCCAGCTCTGTGCTGCCTGTCACGGGTCAGCTGTGCTGAGCCGGTGTAAGCAGGGCGGCGCCAGCATAACCACTTGAGGGACCCTCAGCTTTAGCGCCCACCCCTCCTGCCACCCTAAGGCGGCCGCCTGAGCTGCCTTATGCTGGCGTCGGCCCTGCTGATGACTGCAGACCTTCTAAGTCTCCCACGGCAGCCAGGAGATCGCACGGCACTTGCAGATGTCCATGAGCTGCCGGCCAAAGGCTGGAGACTCCCACAAGTAGCAGGAAACTTGGGATGTCTGCCTTGTAGAGAATACAGAACTAAGTATCATTTTGTGGCGATGAGTAATTTATGTGGAATTTTTTAATAATAGGAAAAGCAGTAAAGTAGATCTTCCTCAGCCACTAGCAAAAAATAGATTATCTCAGCAACAATGGTTCCCAACAACAATAGACCCTGGCAGCAACAACAGATTTCCCAGCAGCCAGCCCAGCATCAATACACTCTCTAGCAGCCAGCAACAATAGACCTCTTCCTCAACAACAGATCCCTTCCAGCAACAATTGACCCAGCAACATAAACCTAACCAGCAACAATAGACCTCCCTAGCAACAAAAGAATGCCATGCAAAAATAGATGCCAGTTACAGTTATAGGCCTCCCAGGAACAATAGGTTGCCATGAATAAATGGGTCTCCTCCAAGAACAATAGATCCCCCAGCAGCCAGCATCAATGGACCACCCAGCACCCCTTGCCATTACATACATTTAGGGCTGGAGGTGCAGGAACTGCGCTCCCCATGTTCCTGCTGAAAAAAAGCCCTGATCACTGTTTATATCTCCCGTTTTTCGGGACATCATCTTAATCCATAATACCCTCTACTTGGGCAAATCTGTATATTTTAATTGTGTATTGTTGAGTCAGGCTGGAATCCATTAAGGATTCCCAAAAAGAAACAAAGGCAGAAGATTGTGTGATATGTTTATTTAAATGTATCCAAAATCCAATAAAAACAATAGTATTTGCACTCACATTTAGTTGTGCCCTGAGCAGCACCCACTGTAAAACGCTTGGTAAGCAGTAACTCCTGCTGTTCACACCAGAAACCAGCGTGCGTGCCAACTGCGTTCCACCAAGAGCTGGAAGTGATGTCTCTTCCGGTCGTCGCTTCCGGTTCTTGGTGGAACGCAGTTGGCACAAACCACTTGTTTGGGACATCTTACTACACCCAGCTACATCTTGAATTTAACTGTAATTTTAGCAATAAAGTGGGTGGGTGTAAATAAATATAGTATGTTGACATCTGTGATGCTGTTTTAATGTTTCATTTTGAAAGAAGCTGGACGCCAGCAGTAGGAAGGTGGCGGAGGCCATGTTGGTACACCCCACACTGCTCAGCGCTAAACCTTTAGGCTTTCAAAATTAAACATGCAACCAGCAACACAGATGTTAATATACTATATGTTTATTTATATACGCTCACTTTATTGCTAAATTTAATCTTAAAGAGGAAGTAAAGCTTCCTCTGTAGTTTGTACCTATGGGTAAGCCTATGATAAGGATTACCTATAGGTACTATAAATATCTCTTAAACATGCACCGTTTAGGAGATATTTACTTTGCATGCAGCCAGTGATATCACTGGCGCATGCACTCTGAAGGAACGGCTGCCTGTGCCGTTCCTTGAGAGCCCTGTGCCATAAACGGCGGCTCCCGCGCGCAATGCGTGGGAGTGACGTTATCACGGCTCCGGCCATTCAGATGGCTGGAGGATGCAAACCCGGAAGGAAGATGGGTTAACATGTCGGCCGTGTCAGCGTTGTGCGGGCGCCACTGCGGGGGCTTCATTCTAAGGTAAGTAATTCATAATGAACTAGTATGCGATGCATTATTATGCTCATTATGACTTTGTCTTTCAGGGTTTTATTTATTTTTTATTTTTTTCTGAGGTTTACAAACTCTTTAAATGCAAGACATAGCTGGGTGTAGTAAGATGTCCGTTGCCTTCTTCTGACTGCAGGTGTTCGGTCAGATTAGCAAACCTGGTAGCGGTGGATACATGCGCAACTGACAGGACGTCACTTCCGTTACCTAATCTGACTGGTCGCCGATTCTGATGGAACACTGTCTTTTTCAGTTGGAAGCCTCATAGCAATTTTCAGGTTTCTTAGTTTGCATTTGACAGTGTTATCTTATTTGCTGCAGCTCCAAGTTACTTTTGCTCAAAGCCCTGATTAAGGGGACACAGGTCCCCAAAATGTATTGGTGTTCCTGGAACTTTCAACAAACATTACAACTGTATAAAGACAGTTGTAGTATAGCACATTACACAGGGACTGCTCCTCTGAACAGAGTGGAGTGTTCACACTTCTTTTGTTTCACCTCTTGTATATACACATGGGACACTGTGAAATCTCTGTTGTCAAGCAAGCAGCCTATTATTTCTACTCAATACAGACTAAAGCCAGTGCTGATAAGCACCTAATTTCCCATAGCAATAAAAACCTAAATGGGGTTATAACTTTCTCCCGCTGTATCCCAAAAAAAATATTTTTACTTTAGATGCATTTCAATTGCAAAACTACAGTGCCTTTCCAGTGAATATACTCTGTGAGCTGTGGCACAACTTTTGGTTGATACTACTTTCACATTCACTTGCTTGTTATTGTAGTAAGATGTGGGATTTACTTTCTTTTAGTAGGTAAGATATGGGACTTGCCTTATCTCAGGAGGCAAGAAGTGGGCACATTCACTTGCTTGTTATTGTAGTAAGATGTGGGATTTACTTTCTTTTAGTAGGTAAGATATGGGACTTGCCTTATCTCAGGAGGCAAGAAGTGGGAAACTAGGATCTGCCTTCTATTGGAAATTGCAAAGTGGAATTTGCTTTCTCTCAGGAAGTGACATATAGAATTTGCCTTCTCCCAGCATTGTATTAGGCAATATTCAAAACCTATGTAGCACCCTACAGGTAGGTGCTAGGTAAATGCACAGTGGGCCTTGTCTGCCTAACAGCAGGACCATGATTGCTTTTTGGTTAGGGTGTCAGGGCTTCCAGGTGTGTCTGCTGAGAGGGGAGTCTCCCCACTGGCTCTGTGAGAGGCTTCTCATAGGGCAGTGGAAGAAACCCAATCAGGGACACATTCAGGCTTGTAACTACCCCAGAAGGCAGATTCTGCTGCAAAGGATTCTGGGAGTGGGCATAAGTCTGAGGGGAGCGCGTGACTCAGCGTCTTTGGCGGGAGCAGAGTCCCAGGAGGGAGAGAACGGCTGTCTTTCCTCCTGTTTGAGGAAGTGGATGTCTCGATTTGCTGTCTGAGAATCCAGAGGATGCTGAGTTGAGGATCCGGTGTGCCGAGAACCAGTGGAGGGAAAGAGGGGTCCAGTCCCAGGAAAGCCTACACAGGTCATGAGTACTGAGGATTTCCCCTGGGGGTCTGCCTAGAGTCAGTGGGGACCACTCCGGAGAAGGTTCTAGGATCCAAGTGTCAGCTAGCTGTAAAGGGAGTACCTAGGTAGAGGACCCTGAAGTGACAGAGGGGGTATCTAGTCAGGAGACCCTGAAGAGTTAAAGGGGGCGCCGGCAGTTTGAGCCCTGAAGAGTCAGTTCACAGTGTGTAGTGCATCAGTTAAGAGTTGCAGCCATACAAGAATTCACAACAAGCTACCTCAAGCCAGTGCAATGCTGGAGGGAGTAGTCAGTGACTTGTGAGTGCCAGCAGTGTCAGAAGTTCAATATTCTACAGTCCCTCTGGACTTAAAGCGGAGTTCCGGGCACAGAAAAAAAATTTCAGTGAACATACCCCCGGGACAGTCAGGGCTAGTACATTCCACAATGGATAGCCTCTGATCTGTCCCGGTTCGCACTTACCTGCAAGAAGAAATACTTACTTATAAAATTTCTTCCACAGCGTTGCCATCTCTCTTGTGGGCAGCTGAAGCCGGCGCGATCCTCTTCTGCGTCTTCTTCCGCGTCTTCTTCTCCCAGAATGCGCCTGCACCGGCCCCTCTCGTCACTTCAGGTGCGGCGCCGCATTCCTCCACAGCTTCTGGGCATGCCCAGAAGCTGTTTAGCAGGGAATGCGGCGTCGCACCGGAAGTGATGAGCGGGGCCGGTGCCGTCGCATTGATTTATTGAGGGTAATACCTTGAATAGGAATGGGAGGTTATGGGATGCCCATTTGACTTTAACAACAACTTCAGAGATAAATTTTCCTTTATACAGTCTCTATATACAGCTCTTCTTCACTCCAGCACATACTTGCTTGCAGACCCTAGCTGGAACACTGTACGTACCTGACAGTCTCTCAGTCAGATGAAGCAATGGCCCATTACAGGCAGGAATTCGAGCCCCCTTAGGCGTGTAGTAGATTTTAGTGTCCAGCTGGTGGCACTCCTGTGGCTACTGATCCCAGCACAACCTCCTCTGGCAATGTGAACCCACCTGGCTGCAGCTGCCCCTTTCACTAGCGCTCCAGGCTAACTTGTCCCCATAGTCCTCCAAAATGACACTCACCAACCCAGACATGCTGACCTGCTCCTGCTGCCCTCTCTCCTTGCTCCAGTGTCTCCAGGAAAGGTTTCCTAAGTGTGTTTTGGAGGGAATCTTCCATCACTGAGCCCCATGCTCGAGGTAACCCCCCCCCCCCCAGACTAGGGGGCCCCCCCAAGGGCCACTGAAAGCCTCTTCAGCACCAGAGATGTATAGTAACAAAGTAGAACTACTTCACTACTGTACTTAAGTACTGAAAGGCGGTATCTGTACTTTCCTAGAGTAGACTTTTTTTCTCCTACTTCCACTTTTACTTCACTACATTTTTTCAATGATTTCAATACTTCTACTCCGATATTTATTTTTTTTATGCTGCATAGTTACTCGTTACAATTATAAAAATTACCACTGCCAGAACAGTAGATGGCAGGTTTCATGAAGCTCAAAACATGTGTATTATCAGCGCATACAAAAATAATTGCTACTGTATGTATAAATAAAAGCTGCATTTGAAATAATAAAAAACAATATGATGTTCAAACTTTTGACTTCTTTCTTTCATAACTACATAACACAGTACTTGTACTTTTACTTTCAGTACTTGAGTAGCAATTTTTTTTTCAAAACTACTGGTACTTTTACTTTCAGTACTTGAGTAGCAAAAATTAAAAAAAAAACTCCTTGCAATACTTAAGTACAAAAAATGTTGAATACTTTAGTACTTCTACTCAAGTCACTTTTTGATCGAGCACTTCCACTTCTACTCAAGTCACTTTTTGATCGAGCACTTGTACTTTTACTCAAGTATGGGTTTCGAGTACTTTATACAACTCTGCTCAGCACTCCATCTCCATCTTCAACCCGACTCCCTTCCTGGCATGACTTATGCCTATTTATGAGGGGAATCTGCCCCCTGCCAGCTCATAAATATTCCAAGCAGCTCCTCCTAACCTCCACTCACTATGTCTAGAACATTCTCCAATGTCGCAGAAAACAGGGGGAGGCACTAGAGAAGATACCAGGATGAGTCACCCAGCCCCAGAACCCAGTTCCAGGTCTGCATACTTGCTGTTGCCAATGTGAGGGGATCCTACTATTCCAGCTTGAACACATGTGTTTTATATTATAGAGAATGTAGGGAGCTGGAACACCCAAAGATGTACAGAAACACTCATAACCAGGTGCTTCCAGTAGATCTTGGCTGTGTTTAAAAATACCTGACACAAATCAACCCATTGCCTCTCCCCTTGTGACATGCCAGAATGATGCAATATTGCATTTTGGTCTCTGGAGAAGAGGAGACATCAGCCCCTTCCACACAGGCATTTGGATCAGGTCCGCTTGTCAGTTTTTTCAGGTGGACCTGATCAGACGCTCCAAGCAGCCCTATTAACATTTGGATGTAGACAGACTTGTGCCTGTTTACATCTGACTACCTCAAAGTCCATGAAGGTCCAGAAAATATGTGATGGATGGCAGATATTTCAGCTATCATTTTTGACCTTGGTTTTATTTAATTTATTTTAATCAATTTGGCCTGTTTTTGTATACTAGTCTCAATCCAGGCCCAAATAAATTTTAATATATTATGAGTATGTAATTTTAGGGGTACAGTTGTTAGACCCACATCGGTGGGGAGATGTCAAATTGGCATCTTATTATTGCATCATTTTATTGTGTTTAGTCATGAGGGCTGCACTGATTTAGTGTTGCAGGGCTGTACTTGTTAATTATATTTTGGTGCGAGTCCATCACCGGAATTTCCCGTTTAATTGGTCATTCATGACTAAACTAAATTTGTATGGCTTATCTTAAATTAAAGCCAGGGAATATTCGCTCCAATATCTATTTAGTTATGTTCCTTTTTCTGGTTTATGGTATTGTTTTATGACACTTACTGTTTACCAGTTTAGGTAATTTGCATAACTTGTGTTTCCGGATATCCGGTATTTCGTCATATGTTGTCCATTCTCTGATTGAAACCTACTATTCTCTGGTTCCGGGCTGTGTAGTCACTTCCGGTTCCGGAGCACCACACTCAATATGGCGGTAAGGGAACTTCCGGTTATTGATTTGGCGGTTTCATCGGCTATTTATAGGTGGCGTCAGCACGCCGCCTGTACCTTTGGGAACATCATCTTTGATGAAACGCGTCAGTTCACGGCGTGCTGACGTCACCTATACGCTACAGTCCTACGAAGGAACGGGCGAGCAGAGCCGTCCGGCCGGCGGCTCCATACCTCTCTCCTTTGGCTATTCTGATCTTCATGTTTGTAAGTGTTTGCCCTTTGTTTTTTAATAAATTGTCCGTGGGTTTTACACTATGGTCTACCTCTCTTTCAATTTACGGCTGTTACCATCTGTATGCTGAGCCTATATCAGCGTTCCCATTGGAAGCGTCTGGTCTGGAGTGTTTTAGACATATAGCATCTGGAGCTGTGCCCTCAGTGGAAGTGCTTAGTCGGATTTGGAGTCTCTCTGCCTTACATCATTTGGAGCTGATTTCACATGAATACCCAACACTGAGGAGATCCACTCAGAAATACGGAGTCCGTTTGACATCTGGTTCCTGTGGACCCCTTGGAGTTTTTGGGCTTATTTATCATTTGCCTTTGGTAAGCAGTACCTGTACAGAAAATTTCGCCAGACGTGCTGTTTACTCATACATGGACTTTATTTTGGACACTTTTACATAATCACATATGTTTTTCACTTTCTAGCGCAACTTGCATTTATATATTGTTTTTAAGGTGATAGTCACACTTGAAGTTGCTGCTTCATTTTTAGTTGGTTTAGCGCAGTTGTTTACATTTTTCTTTATGGATGGCAGATAGCCTGATGTAAATGGAGAAAGGGGGCCATTTACATGC